>NW_021703768.1:83661233-84861233 GCF_005190385.1 Monodon monoceros | reverse complement strand
TGGAAAACACAAAGAGAAATATTTTGAAAAAAAATTTACCAGTGAACCTAAACGTGAGACAGTATAAAAGGAACAAATATGCTAATTTAAAAATAAAAAATGGAAAAATGGGAACACTGGGAAATAAAAGAATGATTTTAAAAATCCTTGGCTGAAATGTTTCATTAGATTGAAAATGTAAATAAAATAGATGATTTTTTAGAAAAACATAAATTGCCTAAAGTGACTCAAAAAACAATTTATAAATTAAAAAAAAAATAGACTGGTAACCTCCACGATTTTACTGTAAACACAAGAAAAGAAAAAACACAAGAACCTACAAGAACAAACCCAAAACGATTAAGAAAATGGTAATAGGAACATACATATCTATAATTACTTTAAATGTAAATAGATTAAATGCACCAACCAAAAAAAACAGACTAGATGAATGGATACATAAACAAGACTTGTCTATATGCTGTCTACAAGACATCCACTTCAGATCTAGGGACACATATAGACTGAAAATGAGGGGATGGAAAAAGATATTTCATGCAAATGGGAATGAAAAGAAAGCTGGAGTAGCAATACTCCTATCTGACAAGTTAGACTTTAAAATAAAGACTATGACAAGAGACAAGGAAGGACTCTACATAATGATCAAGAGATCAATCCAAGAAGAAGATATAACAATTGTAAACATCTATGCACCCAACACAGGAGCACCTCAATACATAAGGCAAATGCTAACAGCCATAAAAGGGGAAATCGACAGTAACACAATAATAGTGGCAGATTTTAACACCCCACTTACACCAATGGACAGATCAACCAGACAGAAAATAAATAAGGAAACACAAGCTTTAAAAGACAATAGATCAAATAGACTTAATTGGTATTTATAAGACATTCCACCTGAAAGAGGAAGAATACACTTTCTTCTCAAGTGCTCATGGAACATTCTCCAGGATAGACCATATCTTGGGTCACAAATCAAGCCTCGGTAAATTTAAGAGAGTTGAAATCATACCAAGCTTCTTTCCTGACCACAGTGCTGTGAGATGAGAAATCAATTACAGGAAAAAACTGTAAAGAAGATGAACATATGGAGGTTAAAAAACACAGTACTAAATAACCAAAAAATCTCTGAAGAAATCAGAGGAAATAAAAAACTTCCTAGAAAGAAATGACAATGAAAACACGACGACCCAAAACATATGGGATGCAGCAAAAGCAGTTCTAAGAGGGAAGTTTATAGCAATACAATCCTACCTCAAGAAACAAGAAAAATCTCAAATAAACAACCTAAACTGACACCTAAAGCAACAAGAGAAAGAAGAACAAACAAAACCCAAAGTTAGTATAAGGAAACATATCATAAAGGCAGAAATAAATGAAATAGAAACAAAGAAAACAATAGCAAAGATGAATAAAACTAAAAGCTGGTTGTTTGAGAAGATAAGCGAAATTGATAAACCTTTAGCCAGACTCATCAAGAAAAAAAAGGAAGAGGACTCAAATCAATGAAAGTAGAAATGAAAAAGGAGAAGTTACAACTGACACCACAGAAATACAAAGGATCATAAGAGAGTATGAAAGCAACTATAAACCAATAAAATGGGCAATGTGGAAGAAATGGACAAATTCTTAGAAAAGTACAACCTTCCAAGACTGAACCAGGAAGAAATAGAAAATATGAACAGACTAATCACAAGTAATGAAATTGAAACTGTGATTAAAAATATTCCAACAAACAAAAGTCCAGGACCAGGTAGCTTCACAGGTGAATTCTATCAGACAGAGATAGAGAACAGTTAACATTTACACTTCTCAAACTCTTCTAAAAAACTTCAGAGGGTGGAACACTCCCAAACTCATTCTATGAGGCCACCATCACCCTCATACCAAAAGCAGACAAAGATATCACAAAAAAAGAAAATTACAGGCCGATATCACTGATGAACACAGATGCAAAAATCCTCAACAAAATACTAGCAAACAGAATCCAACAACACATAAAAAAGATCATGCATCATGATCAAGTGGGATTTATCCCAGGGATGCAAGAATTCTTCAATATATGCAAATCAATCAATGTGATACAGCATATTAACAAATTGAAAAATAAAGACCTACCTCAACATAATAAAGGCCATGTACAACAAACCCACACAAAACATTATTCTCAACGGTGAAAAAATAAAAATATTTCCTCTAAGATCAGGAACAAGACAAGGATGTCCACTCTCGCCACTATTATTCAACATAGTTTTGGAAGTCCTAGCCATGGCAATCAGAGAAGACAAAGAAATAAAAGGAATCCAGATTGGAAAAGTAGAAGTAAAACTGTCACTGTTTGCAGATGACATGATACTATAAATAGAAAATCCTAAACATGCCACCAAAAAACTACTAGAGCATATCAATGAATTTAGTAAAGTTGCAGGTTACAAACGTAATACACAGAAATATCTTGCATTCCTATACACTAATGATGAAAAATCTGAAAGAGAAATTATGGAAACACTCCCATTTACCACTGCAACAAAAAGAATCAAATACCTAGGAATAAACCTACCTAGGGAGACAAAAGACCTGTATGCAGAAAACTATAAGACACTGATGAAAGAAATTAAAGATGATACAAATAGATGGAGAGATATACCATGTTCTTGGATTGGAAGAATCAATATTGTGAAAATGACTATACTATCCAAAGCAATCTACAGATTCAATGCAATCCCTATCAAATTACCAATGGCATTTTTTTACGGAACTAGAACAGATCATCTTAAAATTTGTATGGAGACACAAAAGACCCTGAATAGCCAAAGCAGTCTTGAGGGAAAAAAAAGGAGCTGGAGGAATCAGACTCCTTGACTTCAGACTATACCACAAAGCTACAGTAATCAAGACAATATGGTACTGGCACAAAAACAGAAACATAGATCAATGGAACAAGATAGAAAGCCCAGAGATAAACCCACACACCTATGGTCAACTAATCTATGACAAACGAGGCAAAGATATACAATGGAGAAAAGACAGTCTCTTCAGTAAGTGGTGCTGGGAAAACTGGACAGCTACACGTAGAAGAATGAAATTAGAACACTCCCTAACACAATACACAAAAATAAACTCAAAATGGATTCGAGACCTAAATGTAAGACTGGACACTATAAAACTCTTAGAGGAAAACATAGAAAGAACACTCTTTGACATAAATCACAGCAAGATCTTTTTTGATCCACCTCCTAGAGTAATGGAAATAAAAACAAAAATAAACAAATGGGACCTAATGAAACTTAAAAGCTTTTGCACAGCAAAGGAAACCAAAAACAAGACGAAAAGACAACCCTCAGAATGGGGGGAAATATTTGCAAATGAATCAAGGGACAAAGGATTAATCTCCAAAATATATAAACAGCTCATGCAGCTCAATATTAAAAAAACAAACAACCCAATCCAAAAATGGGCAGAAGACCTAAATAGACATTTCTCCAAAGAAGACATACAGATTGCCAAGAAGCACATTAAAAGCTGCTCAACATCACTAATTATTAGAGAAATGCAAATCAAAACTACAATGAGGTATCCCCTCATACCAGTTAGAATGGGCATCATCAGAAAATGTACAAACAACAAATGCTGGAGAGGGTATGGAGAAAAGGGAACCCTCTTGCACTGTTGGTGGGAATGTAAATTGCTACAGCCAGTATGGAGAACAGTATGGAGGTTCCTTAAAAAACTAAAAATAGATTTACCATATGATCCAGCAATCCCACTATTGGACATATACCCAGAGAAAACCATAATTCAAAAAGACATATTCACCCCCATGTTCACTGCCACACTATTTACAATAGCCAGGTCATGGAAGCAAACTAAATGCCCACTGACAGATGAATGGATAAAGAAGATGTGGTACATATGTACAATGGAATATTACTCAGCCATAAAAAGGAACGAAATTGAGTCATTTGTTGAGATGTGGATGGATCTAGAGAGTGTCATACAGAGTGAAGTAAGTCAGAAAGAGAAAAACAAATATCGTATATTAACGCATGTATGTGGAACCTAGAAAAATGGTACAGATGAGCCGGTTTGCACGGCAGAAGTTGAGACACAGATGTAGAGAACAGACGTATGGACACCAAGGGGGGAAAACTGTGGTGGGGTGGGGATGGTGGTGTGCTGAATTGGGCGATTGGGATTGACATGTATACACTGATGTGTATAAAATTGATGACTAATAAGAACCTGCAGTATAAAAATACAAACAAACAAAACAACTAATATTAAACTTTCATTGGATTATTTGTATGGAAATATATTAATATAAATGTTTCAGACATTACATGAAATTTCTAAAAATCTTATATGTTCTGGTATAATGTTATAAGTCATAATACTAGTTATTACCTTAAAATGTATATCTCAGAAATAACTAAATTTCCTTGTCAATTGCATTATTATGAACTTTCATCAAATCTTTAACCGTGGTCATTTTTATGTCTTTTGTCATTTACATACAGTTCTGGGTATACTCTGATGCTTTTGCAAATATGTTGCTATAAAAGGGTTTCATCTTCAAGGAATTCATGGAAAAGACTCTTACAAGTACAGGTTTCTGGTAACTGTACTGCTGAGCTGAATGAATAAGCATTTTCAGAACTCTAATGGAAAACTGAAGAACTCATGAAAGTGGTAACAAAAGATCAAGATGAAAAAAAAAATTAATTACATGGGACTGAGTGAACTGATGAGAATGATTATAACTTATGTGACTTTGTGTTTGTATAAAAAAAAAAATCCCACAAGGACTCAGAGGCAAAAAATATACAAATCAATTTTCACTGAAAAGTAAAGGAGCTGCTACAGTGGAGGATTACTGGACTGAATGTCAATATTATGACATAGTATGAGTGTATTTCGTGTTTGGTAATTGTAATCATTGTTGCTTTTGTTGTGGTCATCCATTTACAATGCTTGGTGTCAGTCTATTTATCTCTTTTAAAAATAAAATACAGTGTGTGTGTGTGGAAAAAAAAAATGGCGTTTAGAACAAAATATTTTGCAATTTGTATGGAAACACAAAAGACCCTGAATAGCCAAAGCAATCTTGAGAAAGAAAAAGAGGTGGAGGAATCAGGCTGCCTAACTTCAGATTATACTACAAAGCTACAGTTATCAAGACAATATGGTATTGACATGAAAACAGAAATATAGATCAATGGAACAGAATAGGAAGCACAGAAATAAACCCACACACCCATGGTCACCTAATTTTTGACAGAGGAGTCAAAAATATACAGTGGAGAAAAGACAGCCTTTTCAATAAGTGGTGCTGGGAAAACTGGACAGCTTCATGTAGAAGAATGAAATTAGAACACTCCCTAACACAATACACAAAAATAAACTCAAAATGGATAAAGATCTAACTGTAAGGCCAGACACTATAAAACTCTTAGAGGAAAACATAGGAAAAACACTCTTTGACATAAATCACAGCAAGATCTTTTATGATCCACCTCCTAGAGTACTGAAAATAAAAAGAAAAATGGGACCTAATTAAACTTAAAAGCACTTGCACAGCAAAGGAAACCATAAACAAAACGAAAAGACAAACCTCAGAATGTGAGAAAATATTTGCAAACGAAGCAACTGACAAAGGATTAATCTCCAAAATATGCAAGCATCTCATGCAGCTCAACATCAAAAAAACAAACAACCCAATCAAAAAATGCGCAGAAGACCTAAATAGACATTTCTCCAAAGAAGACATACAGATGGCCAACAAATACATGGAACGATGCTCAACATCACTAATTATTAGAGAAATGCAAATCAAAACTACAATGAGGTATCACCTCACACTGGTCTGATTGGCCATCATCAAAAAATCTACAATCAGTAAATGCTGGAGAGCGTGTGGAGAAAAGGGAACCCTCTTACACTGTTAGTGGAAATGTAAATTGATATTAGCCACTATGGAAAACAGTATGGATGTTCCTTAAAAAGCTAAAAATAAAACTACCGTATGACCCTGCAATCCCACTCCTGGGCATATACACAGAGAAAACCATAATTCAAAAAGACGCATGCACCCCAATGTTCATAGCAGCACTATTTACAATAGCCAGGTCATGGAAGCAACCTTAATGGCCATCGACAGATGAATGCATAAAGGAGATGTGGTACCTAAATATAACGGAACATTAGTCAGCCATAAAAAATGAAATTGGATCATTTGTAGAGACGTGGATGGACCTAGAGAGTGTCATACAGAATGAAGTAAATCAGAAAGATAAAAACAAATATCATATACTAACACATATATGTGGAATCTAGAAAAATGGTATAGATGACCTTAATTACCAAGAAGAAATAGAGACACAGACGTAGAGAACAAATGTATGGATTCCAAGGGGGAAAGGGGTTGGGTGGAAGGAACTGGGAGATTGGGACTGACACATATACACTATTGATACTATATATAAAATAGACAACTGATGGGAACATACTGCATAGCACAGGGAACTCTACTTAATGCACTGTAGTGTCCTAAATGGAGGGGAGATATGTATATGTACGGCTGATTCATTCTGCTGTGCATCAGAAGCTAACATTGTAAAGCAACTATACTCCAATAAAAATTAATTTTAAAAAAAGGAAAACATAAATTGCCTAAAGTGACTCAAAAGACAATTTATAAATTAAAAAAAAACAGACTGGCAACCTCTATGATTTTATCATAGAAATATACCCTTATGGTTTACTCAAAAGATACATGTACAAGGATGAACACTGAAACACAGTATGTAATAGCTAAGGGTCAGAATCAACGTAACTATTCATCTATCGGGACTAGGTATGTGAAATTATTATATATTCATACGAAAGTATTCAAGTCAGTGGTTAACTATATTTATACGTGTTGAGATCTCCCAAGAGTATTGAATACAAAATTCCAAATGAAAACGTATTTTTAAGGGAGATATACATCCTCTTTGTAATATATTATTTATACCTTTTATGTACTAAATATGTATAGATTTTTACTACATAGTCCTACAATAATTATAACCATATATGTTTATTTATGTACAGAAATTTTCTGAAAAGGCACAAAATATTACTAATGGCTACTACCACTAGTCAGTAGAGTGGGACAGGCTGTTTACTAATGTAAAATTTCACTTATCATTGCATCTCTTTCTGTAACATTTTAACTTATGTTATTTATTTTTATAATAATAAATAAAAAGTCATATTCTCTGAGATATCATTTAACATGAGGCAACTGAGATTCAGGAAGAAAACTCATTGTTCATTTATGCTATATTTTTTCAGATAAACAATTTCTGGGAAGATAAGAAGAGACAAAACAGAGTTTTATAAATTTTTAAGATAATATTTAATTTAAAATTATGTTATATATTAATACCATTAATAAGAATATTTAGTTAATTATGTATGCTGAGTTTTGTGCTAGATATAAAGAGAAAAGCATTTTAAGGTGTCTGTTCTCAGGGTGATTAGGATATAGGATAATGGTTTTAAAACAATTGTACAAGGTAAACTGTAAGTGCCAAATCAATAGATGAAGACTTACCCTAAATATTATACCAGTTTAACTTTATACTCTATTACTTCAAATCCTTCAAACCTACTTCCCCTATTCACCCACCTACCACATGTGATTTTACTAATCAGTCTATTCTCATTTTATTAATTGCATTAAATATCTAGTTAATTTGCATCAAAATATTTTTAAAAATTGTTTCTCCTCAGCCCCACAAGAGAAATTACCCATAAATCCTCACATGGAGTTCCAGAAATAGGAGTTGCTTCTTAGAATGTTTACATACATGGAATTATTCCCAGAATGACTTTTGTTATGACAGTGAAGAATTGGGTTAGCCAAACCTGAAAATATTTAACTCAAAGATCAAATGCAAATGTTACCAAATAAGTTTTGGCACTCCAAAATGCAGGTAATTTAGGTTGATACCTTTATTTCTAAAAAGTGCAAAACTTTTGCATGGAAATACTTAACTAACATATGGAGTACTATTGCTAATGTTTGGGCTTAAGGTTTTGTGAAAAAGACAAGAGATGGGAGCTTTCACCACACGTCTAAGAGAGATGCCATCATTGAATTCTGATGCCTGGGATGAAGTAACAAACACTGCAGTACAATGAGACAGATCTTTCACGATAGCCTTCAGTGTTTTATAGTTTTAAGAGCTAATCAGAAGCAGTGTCAAATATAAATTTCTTCATCTTAGTCTTAAAAATGATAACAGAGTCAGCTTTTTTAGCTCTAGCCAGATGCTGATTTTATAACCTTAACTATATAGGCTAAGTGCTTACAGCTCAGGATCTGAGACTTTCAAAGTTATTTTTAGGACAAATCAGTTAATGAGCAGGTACAAACTTAAACATAAGTGAGCAGCAGGGCAGAGGCAGCCAAATGTCAGGGAAAGTCTTAGATGGTAGGACAAATTGTAATTATTCAATCCAGTTAGTGGACAGTGGTGAATAAAAATGAACCATTACCAACTGCTATCCAGTCAAAGGTTTAATTTTTTATGCATATAAATAGAAAAAGCATAGAAAACACAAATACACAATGCATGTCAAAGTAACTTATTCCTGCCATCTTTCATGCAAACAGAAAACAGTTTCTTTTTCTGGAGTTTCATATTAGCTGTAATACTTGCATTATGACTGTAATGAATATTACATCTGTGTTCTGTACTAGCTTATTTGTAATGACAAGCCTTCCTGTAATCCTTCAACATGTTGTAGAAAGCTCTAAGAAATCAGCACACTCATTATTCACTCCCTCTACTACCATCACACCACCAACCTCAGAGTCTGGCCTCCACCAAGAATTAGCTGTCAGTGTCAGGGAAAAGCTCAAATAAATCAGTTCATCTGCACTGAGGAAATCACATCAGGTTACCAGCATCTAGAGAATGACTAAATCTGGGAACAGAAAAGGCAATTTTGCCAAAGACATGGCACTGTACAGTCCTGAAACTCTTAGCTGCTACTCATTTGGTTTTCAGTGTAGAGTGTAATAACAAGAAGAGGGCCAAAAATCAAGAGACTGGATGAGCTAATTTCATCATTTTTTTCAAGCATGACTTTTTGTACCTTATTGATTATAGATTACTGACCTAGGAAAAGTGATATTGGCCCAAAATGTCTTCCCAAAATATTTTTCTTAAAGAGCTGTTCTTATCATTAGCAAAAAAAAATGTTTATTAAAATTATGTTCCTCAAACACTTCACCTTCATATAACAGAAGCAAACTGGTTATATGCATTTTTGTTTTGGTTTGGTTTTTGGTTACCAAGCAACCACTATCACTGTTCCTAATGGTACTGTATGTCTTAGGGAGGAGAAATATTTCTCTCCCGTTCTGGGCAATCTGGGGGAATAGTAAAATGCAGTGCTATGCTCTGCCACCAAGAGAAGAAAAAACCAAAAAGCAAAAAAAACACGGAGGCTTCCTCCATCAAAACTAGATCATTCTTTTCACTTCTGAGATACAGTAAATGTGGGTAAATAATCAAACTAAGCTTAGCCAGTCAATCCTCTCTCTCAGAATTTGAATCATGAGGGGAGTGACATGGCAGGAAAAATAACTGGAATTTGTTCATGCATCCTACCAATGCAGAAATTGCCTAGCAATCAATGCCCTTGAGACTCAAAAGCTTCCTGCTTTCTCTATTGTGAGCCTATTTCCCCAGCCCTCCCTTAAATGCTGTGAGATACCTTAAGTCCACTCAGTATTTTCATTTTAGTTTAATTCAGAGTCACCTGGTAGTGTCTGCAATCAAAGGCACGGGGGGGGGGGCGGGGAAAGAAAAAATGATTTCTTTTATGGCACTTTCAATCAAAAAGACCGGTGAGAGTTCTGCTATACAAATACTGATTCTGGGGGAAATTTTTTCTTATTGTCTTCGTATTAATTTTTTCCAGTTTTATTGAGAAATAATTGACATATGTCACTGTATAGGTTTAAGGTGTCAACCATGATGGTTTGATTTACATACATTGTGAAATGATTTCCTTAATAGGTTCAGCTGACATCTGTCATCTCATATAGATACAATAAAAAACAAGAAAAAATTTCTCTCTGTGATAAGAACTCTTAAGATTTACTCTCTTAACAACTTTGCTATACATCATACAGCAGTGCTAACTGTAGTCATTATGTTGTACTTTACATCCTTAGTACTTATTTATCTTGTAACTGTAAGTTTGTATCTTTTGACCACCTTCCTTTAATTCTTCCTTCCCCTTCCCTCTGCTCTGGTAACCACAAGTCTGAGCTCCTTTTCTATGAGTTTAATTTCTGGTTTTGTTTTTGTTTTAGATTCCACATATAAGTGAGATCATACAGTATTTGTCTCTGTCTGACTTACTAAGCATAAAGCCTTCAAGGTCAATCTATGTTGTCACAAATGGTTAGAATTTCCTCACTTTTTATGGCTGAATAATATTCCACTGTGTGTGTGTATGTGTGTACATGTGTGTGCATGTTTGTGTGTGTAGGTATGTGTATATAAATATAGATATAGATAGGTAGATAGATATATCTTACAACTTCTTTATCCATTCATCCCTCGATGAATACTCAGGTTCCATGTCTTGGCTATTGTAAATAATTCTGCTATGAATATGTGGGTGCAGATATTTCTTCAAGATCCTGTTTTCATTTCCTTTGGATATATTCCTAGAAGTGGAATTGCTGGATCACATGGTGGTTTTATTTTTTATTTTTTTGAGGATCTCCCATACTGTTTTCCATGGTGGTCCAATTTACAATCCCATCAACAGTGCACAAGGGTTCCCTTTTCTCTGCATCCACACCAGCATATGTTACCCTATCTTCTTGATGATGGCCATTCTAACAGACATGAGGTAATATCTCATTGTGGTTTTAATTGCCATTTCCCTAACAACTGATGATGTTGAGCATCTTTTCATGTACCTGTTGGCCTTTCATGTATCTTCTTTGGAGAAATGTCTATTCAGGTTCCTTGCCCATTTTTAAATTGTTTTTGTGTGTTGTTGTTGTTTTGCTATTGAGTTGTATGAGTTCTTCATATATTTCGGATATTAGCCCCCTATCAGCTATATGGTTTGCAATTTTTTTTTCATTCTGTAGGTTGTCTTTTCACTTTGTTGATGGTTTCTTTTGCTGTACAGAAGCTTTTTAGCTTTCTATAGTCCTATTATTTATTTTTTATTTTGATGCTTGTGCTTTAGATGTCATATCCAAAAATATTATTACTTAAACCCACGTTAAGAAGCTTTATTCCAATGTTCTCTTCTAGAAGTGTCATGGTTTCAGGTCTTATATTCAAGTCTTTAATGTGTTTTGAGTTAGTTTTTGTGAGTGGTGTAAGAGGGAGTACAGTTTCATTCTTTTACATGTGAATATCCATTATCCCAGCACCATCTACTGAAGAGACTGTCTTTTCTCCACTGAGTATCCTTGGCTTCCTTGTCAAATATTAGTTGACTTTATATGCATGGGTTTATTTCTGGCTCTTGATTCTGTTCCACTGGTCTATTTGTCTGTTTTTATGACAGCACCATACTGTTTTGATGACTATAGCTTTATAGTACAGCCTGAAATCAGGAAGTGTGATGCCTCCTGCTTTGTTCTTTTTTCTCAGGATTCCTTTCGCTATTTGGGGTCTTTTGTGGTTCTGTATAAATTTTAGGAGTGTTTTTTCTACTTCTGTAAAACATGCCTTTGGAATCTTGATAGGAATTGCATTAATTCTATAGATGACTTTTGGTAGTATGGACATTTTAACAATATGTATTCTTCCAATCCATGAACATGGGCTATCTTTTCATTATTTGTGTCTTCTTTGATTTCTTTCATCCTTGTAGCAGTTTTTGGTTTTTAGGATTTAGCATATATAAAATCATGTTACCTGCAAATAATGTCTATGGTTAACTGACTGATGACAGGTAGGAAAAATGAACCCATTATGCTTATCAATCCAAAGTTTTTATAAACATAAGTGCAGCTGATGATAATGGTGGAGGTGGTCATGGTGATGGCAGCTGATATGTCAAAGGAAACAACTCTTGTAATAAAAATGCAAATTTTTGTCTCCCATTGGCACTTTAAAATTTATCCAGTGGGGCCACTGGATGAAAACTTTAAAAAGATCTATTTTTTCCTTCTAATTTTCCTTGTAGCAGATAATAAACAAGCCTATGTGACCTAGAGTCATAAAACAATCACAATTGAGACTTTAGGATGATCAATATAATGAATCAATCAAAATTCTGAGCATGATTTACTGCTAAGTCTTCTTTCCTTCCCTGGCTAGAGCCAACTTCTAGCAGGCTACTTACTGTTTGGAAGGTTGGTATCATGAACTCTCTTTTCCCCAAGTCTGCTAATAACCTTGTTGTCTCGGTCACTAGTGCTGTTTTCCTTCCAATATAGCTTTCCACTTAAATGCACATGGTAGAATAACGTTTCTTGTAACTGAGTGAAAGTGTATCTATAGTTCTGGCCAATAAGTTGCAAGTGGGAAGTGGCATGAGTTATTTACATGACAGATTATTTAATTATTAATGGTTGACACAAAACTCTCCAAGATGTCTCTTTCCTTTGGATATAATGAAAGGCTACATTTAAGACAGTAACAGTTTCTTCTGAGTAGACACTCCTTTCCCACAAATTAACAAGGAAAATGTAATGGGAGAAAGAAATAAACTCTTCTAAACCATTGAGATTTTGGAGTTAATTGTTATACAAAGATAACCTAACCACTTATGACCAGAACTGAAGCACTGCAATAACAAAACACACACACACACACACACACACACACACACACACACACACTCATCTAAAACACTGGTTTAGGGGCTGGGTGACAAGCAATGGAGAAATTGCTTTTACTGTACCCTGGAAAATGGCAATTGAGTTAATGATAACTAGAAAGATATTTACTTAATGAATTTTTAGCTTGAAGGGGAGAGAATGAGAAACAGAACATTATCAGTATGTGTTAGCTGCTGAAGGCTGGATTTGGCAAGTTACTGTAAGAAAGATGCTTATCAGGAAAAAAATAGTTGGTTTTCCAAAACAAATGAAAGGAATTAAGAGAGTCCTGAAATTTGAGAACTTTTCATCACCTACTAGTAAAAAATTAAACTAAGAAAGCCTTTTAATAATAAATATTGATTCAAATTTAGCCGTGTAGCAAGGATCAAATTGAGAGCATAGTCTACATATGCATCGCTAAAACCTCCAGATAAATTTAATCAGTCTTAGAGCAAACACCCAGTTAAAAACAAGGTGCCCAATTACTATGAACTGGATAACATGGCTCAGGGATATGAAACCAATGATATGACTTTCCCACAGATGTAGAAAAAGCTCAAAGTACCTGCAATTAATTCTGGAGAGAGAAAGAATCAAGGGTGGGAGAAAATATAAAAATATAGCAAATCTAAGAGATCTATTTAGAACAGAAGGAAAGATGTGCCTATTGCAACATGGAGATGACTTGAATCAAATAGATTAGATTCTCATCTCCAGAAGTTTCCTAACTTATTTAGGAAAGAACTACTGTCAAAAGAACCTGTTCTAAAAGAAACTTTGAATGTTCAAGAATTAAAATGACCGTTGTCCACTGCCCCCCAACACCCTCACCCCCCTGCCACCATACATCAGTAAGAAGCATGCTGAGAAATCTGCTTAACTCCAGTAACATTTTCCAGTGCCCATTTCAGATATTGTCAAAGGTTACTGGAAAAGGAACAGAGAGAAGATCTGAAGGCTAAAGCGAACAACAGAAGTACTTGGTAAGGGGTAGTGGGGACAGAATCAGGGCCTAATCCGTTTCCCATCATCAGGATAGGGAACCTTTAAAACATCTGCTTTGAAATTTGCCATAGACCATATCTTTTCCAAATGAGATTATTTATTGTGTTTTTTCTATCCCTGTTTTAATTTTGTATTTTAGCTGTGTGGATAGCAAAGAACTTGGCTTTTTAGTTCATTGGTCCCCAAGACAAGAGGAAATACATCAGACCAAATACAGAGACTATCAGTCATCACCCAGGAATCCTAGACTTGGAGTTAAATGCCAAGAATGGATAAAACTTTGAAGTTGTATCTGTTGAGAAGGAGACAGTATATTTTGACTGTGAAACCGAGAATATGTACATTTTTATTTTTAGCTAGAAAGGCAAAGTGTGGCAGCTATTAGTGTTGTTGGTCAAATATTTCTCACTCTCAATCTTTAATATAATGTGATAGCATCGCTCTTCCTGGCATATTGTGATCAGGTAGGCCACCCAGTCTAGTTCTGGACAAGCTGTGACTGAAAGTACTGGCACTTAATTGTTGATGTGAGATCCTCCTGAGTTTCTTTCCTGTATAATCTGCAATGTTTGTGGAAGTGCAGCTCCATCAATCTGGGTCCCTGACTGACTACTATAAACAGTGACTTCCTGCCAACTTGCAAAGCACATGTGACATAAATGATAAATTAAACTTTTTGTTTTAAGCTAATGAGATTAGGATTTGTTTGTTATTGCAACAAACTTACCTGTTCTAACTAATACACATGGTTTCTGACTACTTGGAATGGGAAGAGAGAAAGGGAAGAGGAAAAGGAATATGTGAAGTTTTTACTTGACTATTATCAAACAGGATTTTGTATCATCTGGAAATGGCCAGTATTTAAGGCTGAATTTTTCTCTTAGAAGCATTTTAGTAGATTATTAAGAAATTCCCCTGATGGACTCCTCTTACCCTAACTCTATCCTTTGGCTAGCTGCTCTTGCACCCCCATAAGCTTCAAGCCTTCTCTAGGTCCTTCACAGACTCTCCCTTTTAGGGATCCTGCACACTCTGGCACAGGCTATTTTTTTTTTTAGCCGTGCCACACGGCATTCAGGATCTTAGTTCCCCGACCAGGGATCGAACCCAATCCCCCTGCAGAGGAAGCGCAGAGTCCCAACCACTGGACTGCCAGGGAATTCACTAACAGAGACCATTTTTAAACAGGATTCCTTCTAACACACACCTACATTCCTACTTGGTGTTGCACAAGTGATCTTGGAGATGTTGCACATTTATCCACCACTAGCAGGTTGGTCACTTGCTTCTGGATGCAGCAGTAGCTCTCTCTACACTGTGGCTTCAGGCTGCACCCACATTTAGAAATCTCATATGTGTGTCAGACAACCCAACCATTGTACTCCCGTATTTCCTGGGGCGCACACCAAGCTTTTAGAGTTGCCTTCTTGAAATGATTGCAAACAGGACTGAAGTTAGAAGAATCCACCTCAAACTAACCCTTAAGGAGGAGTGAGACTCATAGCACCTCAGCACTATTGCCAAAAAGAATCTCTTCACAAGTCTCCCTTCTCTTGGCCCTTTTATCTTGTCATTGTGAATTTTAGAACTGTCCAAGAAGTATTCCCTTATATACTTGGAAAATGTACATTTCAATCTTGTACTTCCTTATGGGATTTTTATCTATTATAATTTGACATCTAAGTTGAAACTTAAAATTTAACATGCTCTCACATAATAATAGCGTATCTCATTTATTGATCACTTGAAATGTGCTAATAACTGTACCAAATACTTTATACTTTTCTTTTTAATAAATTTTACTTATTTATTTTTGGCTGCATTGGTGTTCGTTGCCGCACGCGGGCTTTCTCTAGTTGTGGTGCACAGGCTTCTCATTGCAGTGGCTTCTCTTGCTGCAGAGCACAGGCTCTAAGGCTCTAGGGCGCCCGGGCTTCAGTAGTTGTGGCACGTGGGCTCAGTAGTTGTGGCGCACGGGCTTAGTTGCTCCATGGCATGTGGGATCTTCCTGGACCAGGATTCGAAGCCAGGCCCCCTGCATTGGCAGGCAGGTTCTTAACCACTGCGCCAACAAGGAAGTCCCCCAAATACTTTACATTTACTGTCTCTTTTAAGTCACACAAGGTTTTTATGAAGCTGGCTTATTATTCCAATACTTAGATTGAGGCTCTGAGAGGTTTAATATTCAATTGTTGAGTGTTTTGTTTTGTTTGGCTTTGTTTAAACCACTCTGCTACATTAACTGCCATTAAGTGGTATGTGTATTAGTTACTGGAAAGAAATATAGGAAAATAATTTGCCTCATTTCTATACTGTTTCTTATACATTTTAGCATACTTTGGATATGACTTTAGAGAGAAAAAAGATAAGCTTCACTTTAAATTCTCTAAGGTGCTATGCTTATTTTATACAATTTTAAACATGAATGCCCTACAGGTAGTGATCTATTAGGATATTTTACTTCCCCTTTTTCTTGTAATGCTGCAAAATTGAAGGTATGACATATCTATACTGAGGAATATCTATTTTAAAAGTAAATGTGTCATCTCATTCATAATTTTCTGGCAATACATTTTTAAAGTATATTCCAGTATTCTTTACGCTTTCTCAATTATAAGAACAGCTTGAAAGCTTCACATTTCAAGAGGGGTTTCTCCTCAGTTTTCTCTCTGACACCACCACCCTTCCCTTGCCTTCTGTTGTTCTTTTCAAGCTTGTTCTGTTCCTTCTCTTGTTACAATGCTTTGCTGTTAGTCAAGAGGCTGACTTCTGGCATCTGTCACCCCAAATCACACTTGAGAGCAGCACAATTACGGATTTCACAGGATTAAAGTTCTCTCTTGAATATCTAAATATGTGCACTTCAGTATTGTTTATTTTGCAGTTAGTATGACTGCAGGCCAGCTGGCCTCCTCGATGAGCTTCTTCAACAAGCACATGCCAACTGACACTTGAAACTGCTCTGAATTTAATAAATGTGTGGCCTTAAGACTTTAGCTGCCACTTAGCCCTGCAATAAGCAAACACACCCATTTCTTCATACATATGGCTGCAGCTGAACCAGGCTGCAGCAGCAAGCATTGCCTTTGAAGCTAAGCAGTAACTGGTAAAGATGAAGAGTAATAAATATCTTCCATGATCCTTCTTCTTAAAGCTGCTGTTTAAAATGAGTTTGGTTGGATCTATTGCCCTTAAATAGGGCTCTTTTTTTTTTTGGTTTAGTTTTTCTTTGTTTTGTTTCGTTTTGGTTTTTTTGCGGTACGCGGGCCTCTCTCACTGTTGTGGCCTCTCCCGTTGCGGAGCACAGGCTCCAGACGCACAGGCTCAGCGGCCATGGCTCACGGGCCCAGCCGCTCCGCGGCAGTGCGATCTTCCCGGACCAGGGCACGAACCCGTGTCCCCTGCATCGGCAGGCGGACTCTCAACCACTGCGCCACCAGGGAAGCCCCTGTTTAGTTTTTTTTTAATTGATTTTAAGTGTTTTAAGAAGTGGAGACTTCTCTGTTATTTTTCTATGTTATACTTATGATCTGTACACTCTAATAACTCACTTTATAAGAACTTAGTGCATTCCAATAATTTGCCTATATTTACACTGGTGTAAGTAATTTTCATTATAAAAACTTGAGTTCAGTTAAATGACATTTTTTCTGAAAGATCCATGGGTATGTGGCACAAAAATCACAAATCATATTTGCATTTCATTTTTAAATTAAATGTTTCACTTTTTGAAGAGACATTCAAGGTCACAGACCTAGGAAAGGTTTTCAATATGTGATCGTGCTTACATCTGTGCCTTGGAGACCATAGAAAAAGGATCTTATCTCAGACTTCAATTTAAATAACATTCTGAGCACCTCAACCTGTCTTCCCTAAACCAAATATACCTGCCAACGATGTTGAGGGACAAGTATTTCTCATTTAATTGTAAGTAGATTGCTTTCAAGTTTATAGATGAACTGAAAAAAAATTTAATATAAATCTTAAAAAAAACCCACAAGGGTAATGTGCAGAGGGAGTATGCAAAACACATACTTGGAATTTATGGTTTTCTGGAGTGAAAGAAAGCAAGTTTTACAGGGTGTGTAGAGAGAAACAATTCAGAAATGGAAGGGGCTGATGCAGGCTAGTGTCAGGGAAAGAAGAGAAACTTAAGCAAAAAAATCAAAACTTCCTTCTCATTCTCAGAGAAGGGTGCCTTGCATAAAACACTGTTATGAACACTATTATGTTATCAAAGCAGGTTAGCCTAACTTAAGAATATGAGCATTTCATAACCCATTGACCTCATTATGTTGTTAAAAGGAAGCCACTTTTGTCCCAAAAAAGAGTTGATTTTTTCCCCTGTATGTTTATCACATTATGTAGAAGATTTTCTGGATTTCACTACTTAAAAGCTGTAGATGGTGTTTCCTTTGTGTTTTCTAATTCAGATTCTCTTTCTGTAATAAAGAACACACACACTTGGAAAACCTAAATGTTTGTACAGACACACCGTGAAGAGACTTATAAGGTTGTGCATTTTAAAGGCAGTGACTCTAAAATGTGACCGTGATTTGTATTAGAATTAAAAAGACAAAAAGCCAATGAGAATACTGGGAGGAAAAAGAAATAGCTAGGATTATTAGTCACAAAATCAGTATAATAATCTGGGGTCCAAAATCCTGGGAATGTATGGGGTATTTAAACCATCAACTCCTATAGGCTTTTAGTAATAACATATTTACCTAGGATCTATTGTATCAGATCTACAAAGAGAACAGCAATAAAAACAGCATTATTTTTTCTTTATGGTTATACATGGAGTTGACAGAGTGATTTGGCGGTACTAGCTGTTTACATTTTCTTCTTCCAAAAGAAATGTGGGCTGAAATGCAATGTTCGTCCCTGACCAAATTTTTCAAAATAGTTTTAAACAAAACAGTAAATACCCTCTGCCATCATTGCTTACATTTAAGGAATACAGTTTAGTATACATTGGAGAGGGTGGAGTGAAAAAAAAGATAAACCAAAGACAAAATGGCTCTCAAACTTAAAAGAATATACAAAATTCCTTTGAAGTTGAATTGTTTATTATTGAGGACTGTTGCAGGCTTACCAGAAAGATACCATATATGGGATTTGTGCATATATTTGGAATTTAAGGATCCTGTGTTCATTATAACAAGTCATTAAGCACCAGCTACAATAAAGCAATCTGTCCCATTGAATCTCTTCATACCAGGAAATTTTGATGGTAGAAATATTAGTCTTTAAAAAAAAAAACTTGCAGTTACTAGAGAAGGTTAAGTTCCTAAGATAGAAAGACACAAATTATAAAAATATAAAACATTATCCATTTATTCAATATATATGCATTGGAGTCTACTGCCAGGCACTATTTCTAGGTACTGGGAGTTCAGCAGTGAACAAAGTAGGCAAACATCCTTTCCCTGAAGGGCTTCAGGTTACTGGAGGAGGGAGACAATAAGTAGGATAAGTAAGCAAAATATATAGATTTTAAGATAGTGATAAACACTAAGGAGAAGCGGAATAAGAAATGTATTTGGAGAATAAGGGTTTAACGTGTTGGAGTGGTCTGAGGAGACCTTACTGAGTAAAGACTTGAATGAAGAGAGAATGGAAGTCATGCAGATACCTTTGCAGACCAGCTGGCCTCCTCGATGAGCTTCTTCATCAAGCACATGCCAACTGAGACTAGAAGAGCCAATGTTAAGTGAGGAGGCCAGGTTGGCTGGAACAGCGTGAGGAAAGGAGGAGTACTATGAGGTGTGGTAAAAGGCAATGGGCAGCCACAGATATATTGTCTTAGAGGTCTTTGTGAGGACTCTTTTTATCAGGTATGAGGGTTTTAAAAAGAGGAGTGACACTCTGGCTGCTGTGCTGAGAGTAGGTGGTGGGAGGGAAAAAGAAGATGAAGGGGAGAACTGTATCAGCAGAACTCCTGGGAGGAGATCAGAGGGAGGAAAAAGAGTGAGGTCAGGTATGTCTTTGGCTTTATCCTGTGAGTTTGCCTATGGCTGCTTATATTACTCAATGAAAGGTTGCTATCCTTTCAAGTTTGCAAATTTTTCTTGACTCTAAACTTCTGGGTTCTTCCCATTCTCTTCATTTGTATGAGTTTCCTAGAGCTGCCATAACAAAGTACCATAAATGAGTGGCTTAAATAACAGGCAAGTGGCTTAAATAACAGAATTTGTCGTCACACATTTCTGAGGCCAGAGCCTAAAATCATGGTGCTGTGAAGGAAAATCTGTTCCATACTTCTCTCCTCATTTCTGGTACAGTCAGGTGTTCCTAGGTTTACAGGTAGCATTGTCCCTGTGTCTTTACATTGTCTTCCATCTGTACATGTTGACTCTGTGTCCAAATTTCCCCTTTTTATCAATATGAGGATGCCAGTCATATTGGAGTACAGCCCACCCTAATAAGCCCATCTTAACTTATTCATCTGCAAAGATCTTATTTCCAAATAAGGTCACATGCATAGGTACTGGTATTAGGACTTCAATATCCTTTGGGGGGACACAATTCAACCCGTAACATTATTCTTCCAGGCTCAGGAATGAAAATAACCTAGCTGTCACTAGCTCCAGTTCTGGTTTTCTTAACACTCATACTTTTGTAAGTTTTCTTTGTAAATAAATTTCTTAATTATCATATTTGAGTATGTCACCTGTTTAATGCTGGGAGCCTAATTATGTAAAAGTCTATATAGTAAGAGAAACAAGAAAACGAATGCTGGCAATAGCAGCAATGGGATGAGGTCACCAAGCTGGATATAATTTTAAGAATGAGGCAAAAATATTTGCTAAAGAATTGAATATGGGGTATGACAGAATGAAATAAGTCCATGTCTTTTGACCTGAGTAACTGGAAGAATGGTGTTCCCATTTACTTAGATGGAGAAGGCTGTGAGAAAAGCAGGTGGAAGGGAAGCATGAGATCAGAAACTCAGTTTTGAATATGTGAAGTTTGAGATTCCCATTAGACAAGTAAAAGGGTCTCTTGGATATATGTGTTTGGAGTTTAGAAAGAGGTCTATCAATGTACACTTGGGAATCATTAGTATATAGATAGCAAATTTAAAGCCATCAGGATGACTGAAAATCAGGAAAGGATTAAGTGGAGACAGAAAACAGATCCAAAGGTCTAACTCTTGGAACTCTGAAGTTTAAAGAGAAATGAGTAGCAATCAAAAAAGTTGACCAAGAATGAGCAGCCATAAAAACAAAAGGAGAATCAGGTATTTGGGGGTCAGAAGGGAAATGGAAAGATTTTTTAGGGAAGAGAGTATTCAACTATATCAAATACTGCTGCTTGTGGGTCAGGTAAGATGAGTTCTGAGACTTATCACTGCATTAAATTAAAATTTTTGAAAATAAGTCAGAGCTAGAGACTGGACAGCACAGGTGCAGGTGCAGTCTTATGCAAAGCTTGGGGCCAAGTTAGACTAGTGGACAATTCTAGAACTAATGTGAGAAGGGTTAAAACAACTGTGTCACATGCCATTTACAGAGATAAATGTGTCTGTAGGGTTCATTTTATACCATTTTAAAACAACTATTAACTTTAACTTACCAGTGGTTTACCCTAGGAATGAAACTGGCAGGAAGGGAGTTTAATTTTATTACTTTACAAACGCCTATATCGTTGAGATGTTTTATAAGGAGCATGTGCTATTTCTGTAATCAAAAATGAAAAGAACACATTTAAAAATAAATGTAGCAGTGATCAACTTCCAGTATGACCATATGAGAAGCTCTGCTGACTCACTCTCCAGTGGTACTGGTGAAAATTATTTTTTGAAAGCATCCAATTAAAGCCTCTGGAAATGGTCCTAAGGACAAACAGAAAGTGAAGAAACATCTAATCAAGAAAATCTATGAAAATGTGGAAAGAAAGGCAAGAATTTGGTATTTGAACTAAGACATCTCCCTCCTTCTACTCTCTCAGCACAGTGAGGCAGAGACTCCACTCCAGATGACTGCAGTCAAGAACATAGAGCCTCCACTTTCCCAGCTCCCAGCCCAGGCCTTTTCCCAAGAGAAGCAAGACTTCAACTTTTCTCATCCTACCCCAGATGCCTGCTATTGAGGCTAACTCCTGGGCAACTGGGCTGGAAATCGTATGTTTAAACACATCTTTCTTATGAAAAACAATCAATTTCACTTTAGGACTATGAAAATATACATTTTTTTGGGCTCATTTTCCCCAAAGATAGACTGTTGCATTCTGATAATGGAATTCACAAGTATAAAAGGCTCAGCTAGTCAGTTGACTTGAACACGAACATATTCTCATGTATGAATAATGTACAGTTAACGTGATTCAGAAGCATATAGTTTTTATATGAAAATGTTACTATGACTACTTCAAGAATAGTGTAAATGAGAAATTCATTTTTAAAAACACAAAGTACCTTCTCCTCCAGAAAATCAATCTGTATAACAGATTTAAGGCAAAATTCAAACTACATTTCTAAGTCTTTTTTCCCCATCTGCAAAATATAACCCCGGCTCTCTCTATAACCCCCCTATCTGTTCCTGATTAGTTTGATCAACATTACAGTATATTAGAAAGGCCTTTCTCTTGGGAATCCTCTTCAACTTTCATTCACATCTTTCCCCACTGCCTATTTCCTCTTTGCACTTTTCAACTTCACTAAATCATGTTTGCTTTTTACTTTCACATTACTCTTTAGAGACTTATAATTCATCATTCAAATTTTCAATACTCTATAGACATATAGTTGGACAATCAGCTCTAACTACCCTGATTTATGTAATAAATATACTCCTTAGGGTATTTCAATGTGAAATGGAGATGTCAGTATGTACAGACTATAAGACTTATTTAAATATTCCATATTACCTAGAAATATATTATGCCATGGCCTATGAGGTAGATAGAAGGTACTAACTCAACAAATACTTACTGAGCATCTACTGTGCTAGGCTATGGGCATATATATTTGAGTAACATAGGTGTGGTTCCTACTTTCTTAAATCTTAAAATACTGAAAATATTTGTAATCACTTACACGTATTCAAATGGGAGGATCAGAGAGGATAAGTGTGTCATTTATTTGAGGTACTCCATTATGGTGGTAGAACTTACCCAGTTTAACTCACTTCAAAATTAGTTTTCAAATAATTCTTACATGTTACCCTATTTTACTGAATTATCTCCACCTGCATAGATAGATAAACCAGAACAGTTTGAAATTAAGAATTACTGTTCTTAGAGTATGTTCAAAAAATCAGTTAAGGTTAATTACTCACATGAAGAAAGCAAGGGTTCGGAGTACAAAGAAAAAAAATGTAGTTTGAGTATGTTTCCCCACCAAGAAGCTTTGTGGCACTAAGTTATTTAACCCCTCTCAACTATGTTTCCTCATCTATATAAGACAGGAGGAATAATAAACACTCAATATTAAAAACAAACCAAATGAAGCTTTAAGAAGAGTCAAGAAAGCAAAGAGGCTATGGAAAGCTTAGAGGAGCTACTCCTGGGCAAAAATAATGAGTTTTTTATCTCTTGATCAAAAATTTCTTCCAGCCACCCTCTTACTTTCATTCCATTGTACCTGGGTACAATGGGATTTCACAAATTAAAGGCTTTTATTTAGAGTAAAAGTTCATATTCAGCGATACTCTACTTTAGGCACAGTTGTAAGTGCAGTGACATAGTATATCATTTATTATTCCCAATGAGATAAGGCAGTATGAGGTAGATACCATTATCATTTGATATTTACAGAGGGAGAAATTCAGGCATGGAAGAAAACCTACCCAACATCATGCAACTAGTAAATGACACAACACAGATTCAAGCCAATACATAACCAGACTAGCGAGATGGCCTTCTCGCATTTAACCCTGCAAAACTTTAATATAAATCATAACTTGGTGAGAATCAGTGTGTCTAATTGTTTTCTAGATAATAACTAGTAGAATGGGATTTTAGTAAAGGAAAAATGAACACATTTTATGTACAAAGAGTAGGTTACCTTTGTGTTACTTATAAATTATATGGCTTAGTATATGGAGTATTTGTGAAAAAAGACATTAAGAAGCGGTTAAAAGGGAGGACCTAAAATGAAGGTAGGTATATGTTAAAAATAAACTTCCAGTTTCTTTAAAAAATTTCCCAAGGTTGACCAGGCCCCACAAAAAGGACAGAACACTCTTCTTTTAAATCAAGTCCACCCGCTTTCTGGTCTCAAAACCCAAGCCTTTATCACCATTACTGTAGATTAACCACACATTTATTTTTAGAAATCGTGATCTGGTCTAAGACCAAATGATTATTTATAACATTTTTATGAAAAAAAATGTATCCCAAGTTCCAAATAGCCAAGTAACAAATGAGCTTTTGAATGACAACTAGTTTAAGGGCTTCAGAGACTGTATGTGGGATAATTGGGCAAGTGGAACAGAACAAAAAGCTAATGAGCTAAAAATACTAGTGACTTTGTACACTTTGAGTTATTTTTTTTTAAATTTTTATCTTCTTAGCCACAATCCTCAAATGAAGCTTAATCACTGTGTCTCTACCTTCAGTCTCAAAATTTAGCGTACCACCTTTGGATACACATTATTGAAATTTTCAAACGATATGACTCCTTTCTAGACATTCCATGATGAATCACCTGGTGGAAACTTTTTAAAATTTTATTGAAGTAGAGTTGATTTACAATATTGTGTTAATTCCTGCTGTATAGCAAATATATACATGTATAATTATCAGTTGTACATATATACATTCTTTTCTATTCTGGTTTATCACAGGATATTGAATATAGCTCCCTGTGCTATACAGCAGGACCTTGTTGTTTATCCATCCTATATATAATAGTTTGCATCTGCTAATCCCAACCTCCCAATCCTTCCCTCCCCACCCCCACCCCCACCCCCTCACCTTGGCAACCACAAGTCTGTTCTCTATGTCTGTGAATTTGTTTCTGTTTCATAGATATGTTCATTTGTGTTGTACTTTAGATTCCACATATAAGTGATATCATATGGTATTTGTCTGTCTGACTTACTTCACTTAGTATGATAATCTCTAGGTCCGTCAATGTTGTTGCAAATGGCAATATTTCATTCTTTTTAATGACTGAGGAATATTTCATTTTATATATATATATCTCAATGTATACCATATTTTCTTTATCCATTCATCTGTCGATAGACATTTACATTGTTTCCATGTCTTGGCTATTGCAAATAGTGCTGCTATGAACATAGGGGTGCATGTATCTTTTTTAATTATAGTTTTCTCCAGGTATATGCCCAGGAGTGGGACTGCTAGATCATATGGCAACTCTATTTTTAGTTTTTGAGGAGCCTCCATACTGTTTTCCATAGTGGCTGCAACTGGTGGAAATATTTTTGAACTGTTTAAACAAGTTTTCTTTGTAGCACAACAAACGTTCATTACATCTGCTACAATACGCATTTTATAAAAGCCACTTTCTCTTTTGAATTATACCAGCTCTATCTCTAAATTTTCCAGCCAGATATTCCAGGTTTTCTTTAAATATCTTTTCTATATCACTGTTTAGATTTTCTTGAAACTATCTACTTAAGATAGCAAGTGATACATTTTAATGGATAAATATAAAGCAATCATTATCTCTTAGAACTCCACCTATATCTTCAAAAGGATGTTTTTATATTTGAACTACGTCCAAGACCACAAGGTAGAAAAGATGTCTGTCACACTTTAAAGTAACATGATAAGTGCACTCCTGTCATATTTCAGAGTATGTACAGCAGTGTACAATCTGGTTTCTAACAATGTCTTAGAGACTATACTTTCCTAATTGATGTTGATTTTCTAGATTATTTGTATGTGATATCCAATTATAAGTTATTATGAGACTGCTCTCATGTTTCATAGACATTTACTTTGATTCATTTTATCTCATAATGCTGACTGAGCCCTGTTATAAAGATTGCTAAACCAATTATATTGTCAGGAATGATGATAGTTAACAATGATCTGGATCCTGTTTGTGCACAGTCCCTCCTGCTGAAAAAAAGTTTGACTCAAAACATAATTAAAATCTGTTACTGCATCATAAAGTGAGAAATAAACTTACTTTCCAAGTAAATATGTTCTTAAGAGAACTAGATGACATTAGTGAAAATGGCAGCGTAAGAACCTCCAAAAATTCTCTTCTACAAATAATTATAAATCTACAAAAAATTGTCAGGATCAACATTTTCAGAATTCTGGAAATTAGCAAAAATTTGCAGCAGTTCTAGGACTGTGTATTCAAGAAAAACAGCTGTATCTCAGCAAGAACAGTGAACTTTGTGGCATTTTTAACTTGTCCTAATCACAACCCCAACTCTCCATCTTGGTGGTAGCATTTACAGAATTAAAGAATGCAGACTTTACAGAATTAGTTCAGAAAAGTCATGGAAAAACCATCAACAATAATAAATCCTGGCAGCAAGGCGTAATTGAAGGTATAATTTCCAGTTGCCACATATTTTTTATATTATTTAAAATGTCCAGTTTTCAACTAAAAATTAAGTCTTGAATAGAAACAAAAAAGATATAGCCATTATGCAGCAAGAAAAAAGCAACTAATTGAAATTTCCCCTGAGGAAGTCTCAACATTGCACTTACTAGGCAAAGAATTTAAAACAACTACTTTAAATATGTTCAAAAAGTAAAATAAGGCATGTCTAAAAAAATAAAAGACAGTATGACAATGTTCCAACAAGCAGAAGATATCAGTAAAGATAAAAAAAATTAGAAAAAGGAATCATATAGAAATTCTGGGGTTTAAAAGTAAAATAACTATAATAAAATCTTCACTGGGTGGGGAGTTAAAAAGAAGACTTAAGCAGGTAGAAGAAAAAAAATCAGCAAACTTGAAGACAGGTCAATTTAGATTATCCAGACTGATGAAGAGAAAGAAAAATGAACTGACTCTAAAAGATCTATGAGATACTGTCAAGCATGCGAATATATGCATAAGGGGAGTATCAGAGGAGAGGAAGAAAGGAGAAGCAATAATATTTAAAAAGATAATGTCACCAAAGTTTCTGAAATTTAATGAAAAACATGAAGCTACACATCCAAAAAAATCCAACACATTCCTAGTATGAAATCTCAGAGATCCACACCTAGACACATCAGAGACAAACTGTCAAAAGCCACATGCAAAGAGGGAATCTTGAAAGAAATAAGAAGAGACTTATCATGTACAAATGGATCCTCAATAAGATTAACAGCTAATTTCTCATCAGAGATGATGGAGACCAGAAGGCAGTGGGAAGACACATTGAAAGTGCTGAAAGAAAAAGAAAAAACTTTCAAACAAGAATTCTGTATCCAGCAGAATAATAATTTAAAACTGAATTAAAAAATTAAAAAATACTAAATATGCAAAGATTGAGAAATTTTTCACTATCAGACTTGCACAACAAGAAATATTAAAGAAAGTCCTTCACACTGAAAAGAAACAACACTAGAGAGTAATTCAAATGAAAATGGACTTCTACCTCCCATTATATACAAAAATTATTAAAAATGGATCAAATACCTAAATGTATTATCTAAAACTATCAAACGCTTACAAGAAAATTAGTGTAAATATTCATGGCCTTGGATTATTCAATGGTTTCTTAGACATAATATCTAAAATACAAGGAACCAAGGAAAAAGTAAATGAACATTATCAAAATATAAAACATTTGTGTTCCAAAGACACCATCAAGAAAGTGAAAGGATAATCACAGAAAGGGAGAAAATGTTTACAAATGATGTATATCAGTAGATGTATCTAGACATGATATATCTCGGTGTTATATCTATCTATCTATCTACCTACCTACCTACCTACCTATCTCTATCATCTATCATATATTTAGTATCCAGAATATTTAAAGATCACTTACAAATCAACAATAAAAGAAAAATAACCCAATCAAAATGTGGGCAAAGGATCTGAACAGATGCCCAATACATACTTAAAAAGATAATCAACGCTATTGGTCATTAGGTAAATGCAAATCAAAAATGACTAGGCAGGAATACAGATGCAGATGCAGAAAACGGACGTGTGGACACAGGGGTGAAAGTGAGTGGGAAGAATTGTGAGATTAAGATCGACATATACACACTACCATGTGTAAAACTGATAGTGTATAGCACAGGGAGCTCAGATCGGTGCTCTGTGATGACCTAGATGGGTGGGATGGGGGAGGTGGGAGGGTGGTCCAAGAGGGAGGGGATATATGTATACATATAGCTGATTAACTTCGTTTTACAGCAGAAACTAACACAACATTGTAAAGCAACTATACTCCAATAAAAATAAAATCACTAGGTTATAGTCAAATAGACAATATCAAGTATTGGCAATGATGTGGACGAATTAGAACCTTCATACATTGCTGGTGGGAATGCAAAATCGTACAGCTCTTATGGAAAACAGTTTGTCAGTTTCTCAAAAAGTTAAACATAGAGCTACCATAACACCCAGCCATTCTACTCCTAGGTATATACTCAAGAGAACTGAAACATCATGTTCACACAAAAATGTGTACACAAATGTTGATAGCATTATTATTCAGAGTAGCCCCAAAGTGAAAACAACCCTAATGTCCATCAACTAGCGAACAGATAAAACAGAATGTGTAGATGGTTAATATTATGTGTCAACTTGACCAAGCTAGGGGATGCTTAGATACCTGGTTAAAGAATGTTTCTGGGTGTGTCTGTGTTTCCAAAGAGCTTACTTAGCATTTGAATCGGTGGACTGAATAAAGCAGATGGCCCTCTCCACTGTGGGTGGGCACCATACAATCCTGAACAGAAATGATGAAGCAAGGTTGAATTCTCACTCTGCTTGACTAATTCTTATTCTGCTTTGCTGGCTGAGCTATAGGACATTGATCTTCTGTTGCCCTTGGTGCTCCTGGTTCTTAGGCCTTCAGACTGTAACTGGAATCTATACCATCAGCTTTCTGGCCCTTATGCCTACAAGCTACACCACCAGCTTTACTGAGTCCCCAGCTTGTAGAAAGCAGATCATGGGACTTCTCAGCCTCCATAATCACAAGAAATACCTTATAATAAATCTCTTTTATATATATATATATATAATTTATATATTTATACATATTACACATTTTATATATATATATATTTATATACCCATTATACATAGATACATAGATAAGAGATAGATACATAGATAGGTAGGTTAGATATATAGGGACACCTATTGGTTCTGTGGTTCTGGTTCTCTGGAGCACCCTGACTCATACAATGTGGTAAATCCATACAATAGAATATTATTCATACCCCCCAAAATGAATACTGATACATGCTACATACAACATGTAACAGTAAACCCTGAAAACATTATGCTAAGTGAAACAAATGAGACATAAAAGGCCACATTTTCAATACGATTAAATTTGATTCAAAGGCTTTATGATTCAAACAATAAAATGTCCAGAATGGGAAAATCCAGAGAGGCAGAAAGTAGATTAGTGATTGCGAGGGTTTGTGGAGAGTTGCGAATGCAGAGTGACTTACAATGGCTATAGGCTTTCTTTTTGGAGTGGAAATTTATCTGGAATTAAATAGGGATAATGGTGCACAACCTTGTGGACGTATTAAAAAGTGCTGAATTGTACATTTTAAAGGAATACATTTTATGGTATGTGTATTATATAAAAAAGAGATTATAAATAAGTATTAATTTATTTAAAATTAAAAAGAGAGAACTTCCTGGATTCATAGTAAACAGCATTATGAACTCAGTTTCAATTGATTCAAGAAGGTCCCTAATATATCTATGGATTTCAATGAGAAGTAGGAATGCCACAAGCATGCTGTTTTAAATAATGTAGTAGGTCTCAGTGTCTCACAAATTTTTCCTATAAAAACTACCAAAACAGTTCCTGAGAAACCAGGCTCTTTTAAGAAGAGTAAAGATCATTTTATTAAATCATGTCACTTGTACATAATATGTCTCCTAAGTATAAACAAACCAGCCCCTAAAAATATGTTAACAGTAGTCTTCACCTACATATACAAATTGGTAGGAAATCATGCAAATTTCTGTTTCTGTTTCTAGGCCAGGAGGCAAATGGTTGTTTGTAAGCTGCTAACTTTATATACACACACAATAAGACTGATAGCATCTAAGCTGATCCAGATATATCAATTACTACATATTAATGTATAGTTTAAGAGGATTTTTTCATCTTCAAATCCAGAGGGGGGAAACACTATTGACATACAGACCTTAATTTCTTCCTGTCCAGAGTGATTTGTGGCCTGTCATTCTTAAGGCATTTTGGAAGAGAGAAGACTGACATCCTGACAGTCTCCTTATCTCTATTTGAGGAGACACAACTGGCTGAGGCTTTCTGAACTTATATGTCACTGAGGCTGCAATAACTGAGACATGAGTGTTTAAAACTGCAAGTAATTATGAACAATATAGAAATAACCTTCTTTGATCAATTATTCCTTAAAGAAAATGGATTCTCCAAAGTGTATCAGATAATTTTTAGATGTTTCCATAGTTGGAACCCACGTGGAATTGATTCCTCTTTCCTTGGACTTACGTTACATTTTCTGTGTACCTCTGGAAATCAAGTTCTCACACAGCAAACAAAAAGGGCATCTGTGCTTTATTTCATCTTGTGTAGAAGATATCTTTATATGTATTATATTTCGTACTAAACTGTAATTTCCTTGAGTGTAGGTAACATGCTATTTTTAACTTTTCCTGTGCATAAGATCTGAAGGTAGGCACTCAATAACTATTTGTTAAAAGAATAAATGAGCAAATGGAAGTCCATTCATTGGTCATGTTGAAAGACAATCTAAGCCCCTGAGGTTCCAAAAGGGCCTCATATTTTTCTGTTTAATATATATAAACCCAGATTTTTTTTAGTCTGTCATGCAGAACTTAATACAATATGTATAAATTACTTGTCTTGTGAAAATATGTCATGAAAATATTACATTTTCTGAAACATGCATTTTAAGTTTTGTATAAGTGATTTCTACTACAGAATTTGATCTTCTACCAATTTGCTTGAAGAACTTAAATCCCTGCTCAAAGGTTTATGCAATTACCCAGCAGGGCACCTTTACTAAATTTAGGGAATTGCTGGGAGTTCCTGTGTCTGAGACAGGCAGGTCCTCTCCTCTTTTACAGTAAAAGAGTTGGAGTGGAGCACATGGCTGACCAGCTAGAGATGATATTTCCCCACCTCCTATCAAAGAACCTCTTTCTGAAAAGCCTCCTCTGTAAACATGTTGTAAGAATGACTTACAAGTTTTCAATCATCTCCAGGGCAAAACATAGCCCACTTCTGTACTAGTGTTCTCCTTTCCTCTTCTTGTGATTTGAAACAATGATGTGTTCGCAATCAGTCTCTGATTATGCAGATGAAGACAGCAACCTTGCAGATTGCCAAGCAAGAGAATGGAAAGATCCAGACCCAGAATGAGCATGCAGAGCTCCTACAGCCTGGACATCTGGTTTGCTACTGTTGGAACTGCCATCTGAGGAAAAACGTACTTGTCTCCTCTATAAGCAATTGTACTTTGGGCTACCTTTGCTATAGCAACTTAGCTCTTACAATGATGAATACATTTCCAAAACAGAAATGAAAGAACAAATTTCTTGAGTTTCATTACATGTAGAGTTCAAGCAAGGGGCCTAGCTCTGCCAATTAGACACACTTAAGTAAGACTTTGAATCAGAAGCTTGTGAAGCAAAGGGCAGAAACTGTATAACATCTTTTCTGATGAGAGTAATGCATATATATTAAATACTTGATAAACTGATTAACTGTGTGCATAGACAGCTATTTAGAATTAAATTCCAAAGAAATTAAAAAGTGAAACAAAAATACCAAGTCCTATTCTGAAAGCTATCAAAATATAAAGTTACAAAGTGAAAATCTGCTACCATTACAACATTCAAATGGACAGAGCCAACAGCAGTCATTTTCTTTACTGTTATATTTTGATCTAAAGACTTTTTTGTTCCCTAATGAACCCATTTGATAACCAGAGTAAATGTTACTTTACCCATTCTTCAGCACCTTTAAAATGAGACAGCTCCTATCAAGATATATCTTAGCATTGGTTGAAGCATGAAGAAATTTTGGAATGCAAAACACAGCTATAGTATTCCCCTCTTGAACTAGAGTCCAAGTCCCATACCTGTGAAAATCTGAGATTTCTCCATATGTCTAGATCTTATTATTCTCATATGTGAGTCGCTAGGATTTGTCTACACTGTATAGTTCTGTGATTCTAACTGTGGTTTTGTTGCTTTATAAGTAAAGTAAGAGTAAGAAATCAGTTGATTGAGTAATAAGACAAAAATATTTACTATTCACAGAATGAAGGTATTTAAAGAATATTATAATTCTATTTTAAGTTTAAGAAAGTGTAAAAAGAGTGCCAGCAACATTTATGTATTTTTTGATGATATTTAGAACGCTGTAAGTAATCAGCCAATTGGCAAACCTCATGTATATTTCAGCCAATTGGCAAACCTCATGTATATTTCAGCATTAAGATAACTGAGGCTTCTGTTTGTTTAATTTTACTTTCTGGGTGCTTATAGTAACTATTTATATTGGTAATCAGATTTATTGTAGATTGGGAAATGAAACAGATTTACTTTAATGAAAAATAATGAGATTTCGTTTTACTGGGGCATGTACCTGTTTTGTCAAAAAAAAAAAAGATAAGTAGAACAAAACCAAAACTTAAAAAATGTCAAAAAGGACATTTAAAATGTTTAAGTAAACTCATGAAATGCTGAAGTATCTGATACCCCAAATCTGCCCATTGTTAACAGGAGCCAAGTTACAACCCAGGCTTGAGGGACTGTGCTAAGGGAGATGCCTGTGTTCAGGAATTCCTAATTATAAAAGGTTGAATTCCATGTTTCAACTTTGAAAGCCTAATAAACTGATTACCATGTGAAGACATTTTACAAGAGACTTCTAATAGAAGTCTTTTAGAAAGCAAGAGAAGTGCTTTGTTTTAACAAGCATTTTTCTCATATTGGAGGCAAATTTGCAGCTTCCACAGGGAATGCAATTCCTTCAAATGTAATCTTTGCCACCTAGTATTATTTTTCATCTTTATAGTCTGATACTTGAAATTTGTGTTTCACTTTGTAAATAATAGGGGAAAAGCAGAATACTACACTGAGTTTTTTTAAAGTCTCTTATGCTTATGAGATGTTTTATACAAAATAAATGTATTTTTAAAATTTAGAATAGCAGAGGCCCAATTACTATTGGTTAACTGAATATGCTTTTCATTTGATATATACAAATATGAATGACCAATATTCAAGAATATAGAAGAAAATACAAAGTTGCTATGAAACGTAACTTATTTTTATTATTTTCTGACAAATATATATATGTAAATATATATATATATATATTCTGAGATAGTCTACAGTCATTGTAAAAATATATTTACTTCATTTTCTTCAAGTGGGTCTTAAATAAAAATATAACCTACCATTACAGTCAGATTCTATGGATGTTACCTGAAATTTTACTCCTCTTAAAGAAAAGCTTCAGTAACAGGAAATAATAAAAACTGTTTAATTGCTTTTGCAGTTATCGCATTTTCTAACAAAAATTGTAAATTGACTTTTTAAAAGGCAGTATGCAAATACTTAAGGGTTTTTTCTCCCATTTAATACCCACTAGAGAAAAAAGTGCTCACATCTGGACTTGTGTTTCTTTTGAGGCCAATCTGTGTCTCTATGAGGCCAATCTGTGTCTCTACTCAGCTCCTTCCTATCTCATGATAGACAGGAAAAAAATCTAAGAGGTCTGAATAATCTGAAGGAACATTTTAAACTTTATTTTTTGGTTTGTACAGAAGTGTGTAGTTTCATTTGTTGCCTCAAAAAAAAAAAAAAGAAAAGCAATATTTTCTAGATCTACAGTATGTATACTGCATTAAATACTAAAAGTAACTACATCACCTAACACTTATATTGTATGCTTACCACGTGCCAGGATTGTTCTAACTGGTTTACATGTATTAACTCATTTCAACTTCACAACGACCATATAAGTGAAATATTACTGAAATATTATTTTTCCCTTTTCACATCTGCACAGTTCTCTTTTGTACTATAAAAGCATTTTTCCTCTAGTTATTTCTAAGACTTTTTCCCCAGGGACCTTGGTTTTTTGCACATGAGGTGTAGAAACTGTGGAATAATGAGGCAGCTAAGTTTTCTGATTATCTTTCTGTCTCTGTCAGTCTCTCTCCTTCTCTCTATTTCCTGCTTGGTAGAAGAAGCAATGCACTCAGGAATGAGTAAATCCTGAGTATGCCCTAGATCAGCAGTCCGCCATCTTTTTGGCACTGGAGACCGGTTTTACGGAAGACAATTTTTCCATGGACATGGGGGAAGGGATGGTTTCGGGATGATTCAAGCGCATTACATTTATTGTGCACTTTATTCCTATTATTATTATATTGTACTATATAATGAAATAATTATACAACTCACCATAATGCTGACAGGAGGCAGAGCTCAGGCCGTAATGCAAGCGATGGGGAGCGGCTATAAATACAGATGAAGCTTCGCTCCAGTGCCCACCACTCACCTCCTGCTGTGTGGCCCGGTTCTTAACAGGCCACGGACTGGTACCAGTCCATGGCCCAAAGGTTGGGGGGACCCCCTGCCCTAGATTACTGGCCTGTTCACGGCAAGGAAGCCTCCAAAGACAGATATTGGGATTCTTCTTAATAAAAGCAATAACATTTAATAAGTGATTATTAAGAAGTAAGAGAGGGCTTCCCTGGTGGCGCAGTGGTTGAGAGTCCGCCTGCCGATGCAGGGGACACGGGTTCGTGCCCCGGTCTGGGAAGATCCCACATGCCGCGGAGCGGCTGGGCCCATAAGCCACGGCCGCTAAGCCTGCGCGTCTGGAGCCTGTGCTCCGCAACAGGAGAGGCCACAACAGTGAGAGACCCGCGTATCGCAAAAAAAAAAAAAGAAGAGAGATGAAGCTACATTTATGCAACAAGCTAGTGTAAATACATTGGTCATTTTAGTTACTTTAGTCAGTTGAATGATGGGCCAATCCTCCACATGGAAGATGAAAGTGATAGGGACAGAGTAAAGGGACAAAGTAGGTGATTAAATAGTTAATTCCACTAGGGGATTGTAAGTAAAGATAAAAGTATGGGAGACCTGTGTAAGTTAATGATCACTTAAGAAAGCAGGTTGGCTTAACCGCAAAACCAAGCAGGCCTGCTTAGCAACAAAACCATGCCACAGAAGCATGAGATATGCTCCAAAACAATAAAACAATGGTGGCATGAGACCCACATCCTGCCTAGTGAGCTCAGTAAGTTAATGACCCTTAGGACATGCTCTCTGCACACATAAAAAAACAATAATTTATGGAAAGGTGACATTTCAAAGTGAAAGATCCTCACTGTACTGAGACCTAAAATAATTTTTCCACAGTGCCATGACAGTCCTAGCTTGACCATGCGGGGGGGAAAGAAAACTCCCCTGCCCAACCCGGAGGAGGAGCTGATGATGGAAGCGTGAAGTCTACTCAAGAATGAGGAAGAAGGTGGTCCTCTCTCCCTCCCCATTTTTCTTTTGATTATAAAACTGTAGCCTGCTAAGTTCTCTGGGCACAGCACCCTCTCACCCGCCCACTTGTAAGCCTCACAAGCGTCCTATTCTAATAAATCACTTCTTATCTACCGCTTTGCCTCTCACTGCATTCTTTCTGAGACATAAAGGACTAGTGTTCGTCGGAGACCCCCCAAAAGGCCACCTAGCAGTTTCAAAAGCAGTCAAAACATAGTATGGTCTTAACGACACCACTGGAGATCTCACTTATAAAATTAGCTATGTGTAGAATACCATAGGCTTCAGAAATTCGGTATTCAAGAGCCATTTCTTTAGACTTAAGCATGGTTAATTAACATATAAATAGCACTTACTGACTGACAATACTACTGATGTAGTAATCATTTTAGTACTGCTTTCACACTAAGAGAGACCTTCAACTCATCTAACCTAAAGTAATAAATAACATGAAAAGTTTACGAACCATGGCAAGGCTAGGAGTATGGGATAGAGGAACTGGTGAAGGATTTTCAGCACTCAAAACTCACACAATTTATGTTCTGTGTCTATTTCCTTTAGTTATAAAGCAGGCGTAGCTTTCTGAATGTTTAAACTACAAAACTACAATTTTGTTCTAATCTCTGCTTGTTGGTCCTCATGTATTCCAGCTTAGAGCCTGTAGGTAATATTCCAACTTTCTGATATTTTGTCAACTTCCAATCTCATCTCTATTTTACTTGCAATCTCCAATAAAGTGATCGAGATCATTCCACGTATGTTTACACATATATCCTCACCCTTATTTGAAACTTACTTTCTTGCTTCCTTCCTTCTTTCCTTCCTTTCTGCTCATCTACCCCTATGATCCCAGAGACGTAAACTCCTTCTCTCTAAAACTTACTCCTCTACTAGAGTGCTTTTTTACATTCTCTTCTAATTGTGAGGAATATTATTTCTACATATCTCTTCTCTAGCACCAAAGCAGCAATTCTGTCTCATTTTCTTCCAATTCTTTCTCATTTCCTTGTATTTCAGATAAGAAAAAGCTTTCTTTCTTAATATTATAAAACACCAGTTATATCAAAACACATACATAAACACAATTCTCTGCTGTCATTACTTCATTATTATTTGTCCCTTCTTTCCCAGTTAAAATTCTTGGGTAACAGTATCTAATTATTGCCCCTGACTTTTCATTTACCTCTTCAAACTTCCATCAACCACTCCACTGACACTGCTGTAATGTCAACAAAAATCTCCTTGTCACAAAGTTCACTGATTTGTTTCAGTCCTTGTCTTTCTTTTGGCCCTCCAACAGTTATCACCCTCCTTGACCTCTGCACTACAGTTGTAATTGTTTATGACTTCCTTTTCCTGAATGTTGTCTTCTTTGTCTGTCAAGACAGTATTCTTGTATTTCTCCTTTCTTTTCGCATTCCTCCTAGATGCTTTCAGTTTCTTTTACCATATTTCCTTTAAATGTGTTCATCTCTTTTAATTTAGATTAAGGACTTCTAGGGTTGTTTGCTTACATTGACTTTATAGAAATGTCCATTTCTTTATTCTAAAGAGTTAAAAAGTCAAGATTTAGCCTCTAATATGAATTCTACCTCTTTATTTCTTCCAGTGACTACTTCAGGAGGCTTTGTCTCTTAAAGTCCCTCTAACTTCCTCAGCCCACAAGGTCCTTCTCTAAATCCTTTTGTATCTATATCTGTATCATATAGGGAAACACCTGATTCAACACCATTCTTTACTCTTGCCTGCTCTTTGTTTTGTTGTACCTTGTCTGGTTTTACTGTGAATTTTTTTTTTTAAAGCACCAATTTATCTATTTAGGTATCCTGTATAAATACCCAAGAAAACTTTTGAATTTTATTTCACTTAAAGCCTCATCAAAATAATGTGGTATTTTTCGTGTGTTCTATGTTAATAACTCATGAAGAGCCTACAGTAATCTAACAATTCCATTTGCTTAAGAAATCAAAAGAGCATAAAAAATTTCAAGTTTGAGAAAATTATTAATTTTTCTTTCAAATCCAATTGGCACATTTAAAAAAAATTCAGGATTCTTATCCAATTTTTCCTTGAGAAGAAAAATAAAAATCTCTTGACCAAAGTTAAATTTCATCCTAAAACAGGAAAGAGAGAAAATAATTTATTTCAATTCTTTGTGTGAAAGTAATAGTTTTTGTGCCATGAGAAGGCTACCATTTTTCCAGTAAGTAAAGATGCCCTATACCATGAAGGCTTGCCATTTAAAGAACAACCAGGAAGCAATTCAATGAAGAGAAATTGTTAAGGATAGGTTTCTTGCTGCATTCCAATCATGTTCTTTTCAAAACCTGGCTTTATGGATTTTAAAGAAATCCTGAGGGGGTACTCTTTTCCTTTTGTCCCACTGAAATATCATCATTAAACTCCTCTAAAAATGGTTTCTGATATGATTCTGCTTTCCAGCTGAGGCAACATTTTCTATAAGTAATAACAAAACAGCTGAACTGAGTAAAAGCAAACTGGGCAGATAGGAATATCAATCCTGATGGGACCAAAGGGAGCCCTGTGTTAACTTCTGAAGTATCTGAACTTTTCTGAACCAGTTGGTTTTGGTTTTGACTGAAATTGGAAATGCTCTTTTACTTTCAAATCCCTGCCAGAGGGGGTTGCTATGGCAGACTTCTCTATTTTTTTTTCTTTTTCAGAGGAATTCAAGACGGGAGATGTCAATGTGTGTGCTTAAGCGTAAAAGTGATCATTTTTTAACCACTGGTGGGAAAGTAGTTTGCCAGTGGGAAGCTAAGTGTTGAAATCTGGCATTAATCCGGCAGAGTTGGACCAATAGATCATAGATAACTATACAGTATATGACAGTGAGTTCTCTTGCTTAAAATGAAAAAAAAAAAAAAGGAAAGTATTGAGAAATGAGACAGGAGATTTTTCAAAAGGTGCACTACACTGCTCTATTGACTTAAGCCAGCCACAAGGAAATTTAAAAACAATTTAGAGAATGGAGTTCAACTACCTCTATGAAGATCACTCTTCACAACATAGGTGGATAGGGTATATCCTAGAATGAAATATTGTCTGGCATGTGTGTTTACCATAAGGCTTCAGCAGATACTAAATTGCATTCTAAAAGTTTGGTGAATTTAAGCTGAACAGGCTGTTTATGTCACCCAGAAGCAACAATAATGATACATCCCCCAAAAGTGGAAATGGAAGTAAACAGCCAAGTGTCTGTCTCTTGAGGGAAAGTTAATAAAAACAGAAATCCAATCCTTCCACCAGGATTATGGTGAGCTGGGTTTCTGTATAAGCATGGCTAAAAGCTCCAACTGTCATGCTCTTCATGTCAGGTCACAAATGCAATTTGTTATTTAAAAATGATCATCAAAAAATCTGAATTTAGGAATCACTCTGAAATAAGAAATCTGAAAGGAATTCTGAAATGAATTTTTCCTCATTTTTAAAAAACATAACAATTACCATGACTGGAAGTGGAATTTAACACCCTACCCATTTCAATTTAGAATAAACTTTCCCACAAAATATATTTAATTAAACAATCTTCAGTTAAAATGGGTAAGAAACCAAAAAGTAACACCAAAACTATCCCATATAAAAGATATGTTTCCTATAGGTCTCTTCAAATCAATGGAGTCAGAATTATAATTTTTAAAGTCATATAAAGATGACAGGGACCAAATATTTTCTCCTCCCTGTCTTCCTTAAGATGAAGTCAGAGTATACTTATCTATAAACATTGCTTCTCTTAAGTTTTTATCGTATTTTATTTTGAACCAGGCCCTTCTTTTCAAGTACCGATTCATTCACTCACCATTTGGTGACTATTGTGCATATTGAACCTGGTCCTGAGGCAAAAAGTAGTAACTGGATTATTTGTTGTAGGTTGGTTTTCAGAAACCTCGACCATGCAACTATAGGAAATACAAGTATTGTTTAGAAAAGTTGTGGATGTTTTCTAGTCTCTTACTAAGAGTTTGAGTTGAGAATTTAGAACCCTGAGCTTATAATTTTCTTTTTCCAGTGCATTTAGAAGTGATCAGTCACCTCCATTACATCCCTTATTTACTCTAACATTTCTATGGCAGTTACTACTTGGTTACCTAAAACTTTCCTTCTGTAAGCATTTAATTACTATAGGTGACTACATGGGATCATTTAAATTACCACATGCCATGAGCTAGCAGTGCCACCCTGGCTCAGGATGCCTTTAAATCTAATGAGGTAAGAGGGCTACTTACAAATTCCCATCTTTGAGGCTCTGTTTCCATGGAAAGATTTCTAGTACCAATTTCTGTTTTGATTATCTCTGCGAAAGCTACCCCTAAATATAATATCTTAAAACAACTGTTTGACCACCTCTTACCGTTTGTGGGCCGAGTGGGTTCATCTAAATAATTGTGTTGCTCTCACTTTGGGACTCCCATGTAGTTTCAGTCTGATGGCAGCTGATATTGGAATCATCTGGGTGTTCAACTGAAATCCGAGCATAGCTGGGCCCTCTTCCTGTCTATGCAGTCTCAGGCCTTCTCCTATCGGCATGGACTCTCCATGCAGTCTCTCTAGGAGGGTAATCAGCCTTTTTCCGCAGTGGCCTATGAAAGTGAGCCTTCCAAGAGCAAAGAAATGGATGTGGCCCAGCCTTTTAAAGGTATGGCCTAGAGCTGGCAGACCATAATTTCTTCCATATTCTACCAGCTAATACAAATGATAGGATTCCCCAGATTCAGAAAGGGAGAGTAATACGTGAGAGCATACTGGGAGATATTGTTTATTACGAACAATTTTTGGAGACCATGTACCAGAGACAGTTTGGAATTTCTGTTTGCAGTAGTCTGGTTAAAGAATTATTATTCTCTGGGTCTATAATATAAAAGCCCATATTTTAATGATAATATTTGAATTGCATCTGAATTATAGGCTCATTTACTGTGTCAACCTTGATAGTTTTGCCAATTATATATATTTTGTCACTTATTCTAAAAATTGGAATTGATTGAAAATTAGAGGGATGACTGAATATGGTATTTTTGGTCTGAGTAGGTCAGAGATTGAAGCTCTGTGAAGAATGTTTTTATATTGTAGGAAATAAGATAATACTTAGAACAAAGAAGATAAAGTTTGCAAATGTGATAAGTTTATTAGCTACCATAGGGTCTAAAACTTATTTTCAATAATATCTACTGTTGTCATAAGTCTTTATATATATTACTACACAATATCAGAACATACAAATATAAGAAATGCTACGGAAATAGTTTTTTTCTTAATGGACTTGTCTATTCCTGCCTAAACTTTGATAATCAAGAACATGATAGGAATATAAAATTCTGTATTCATTTTTTTGTTATGCTCTTATAAATGTCCTGTGTAACTATATTGATTATCTTTAACTGCCTCAATTCTAAAGATCTCAAATTTTGTGATTCCTAACTAAAGAGACTGGATTTATATTTTAGAATTACTGTGACCTTCCATTTCCATGTTTTTGAACAATAGTTCTATTTTTTGACTCATCAGATTTTTTTTTCTGAAATATAAAGGACACACCTATGTCCAAAATTCTATCCATTCATATTTCCTTCTAATGTTTCCAACACATTCGTATCATCAGGTAAGTCTTTCATGGAAAGCAAAATTAAATCCGGACATTTTAATTACTTTCTTTCCCCCTTAAAAGAAAAATGTACTAAACCAAGCAGGCAAAGTAAAGTTTTACCAAATAAAAATTTCTGCCTTTAGCAAAATAACAGTTATATCTGGTGATCAAATAGTTAGATGCCTGCTTCCCTCCCTCCCTCCATCTCTCTCTCTCTTTCAAGTTTTCCCCTAAACCTTTTTTTTTTCTGTTTTACATAATGAAAGGAGAGAAACTGCAAAGCAAATCCACTCTAATTCTTACTGTCATTGAAAATAACCCTTACTTCTCTATGCCTATACTGCGATTAAGGTACACCAGCTATGTTAGGTATCTAAAGTAAAATATTTCCCAAATGAAGTAAATGGTACCCAGAAAAAATTAATTTACTTTACATGCATGAGGCATTAATCCCACAGTTTATTTACTCCAATTATTAGAGTTTCAACTGTTTCAACTGTCTTTCTTATTGGCAAAGAACTTTTTATAATCCTTTTTATTAGTTTTTCTTTACCACAAAATTCTCCAGTGAAAAGTTGGTTTTCCTTCTCCATGTAGATTTTCTTCTACTCTACCTCAGCAAATTCCATTTCTAAACTCATCGTATTAATGAACTGCTAATATTTAAGACCATAATAGGGCTTTGGTTTTGGTTAAATTTGGGAGGAGGAGGACAAGTGGCACAATGGGAAAATCATTTCTCCATAAAACAGACATAATTTTATTGTTGGAAAAGGAAATAAAATGGATACTCAAAATGCATACAATGGCCACAAAAACCAAAGACTCATAATTCCTACAGCCAAGACAAGGAGAAAGGATGAGGAAAATAAGTTAAGCAAGTTTTGAAGAGTATAATTTAGAGGCCTGATGATATAAAATAGCTACAATCATTTTCAAAACATGCATAGACAAACACTGCAGCCAGGGATTGTAGTTAGCATTGCATTTTTCCAGAAACCACAGGGAGGTAATACAAGGGTGATAATGAATTCTTGTATTAAAAAAATCTATTCCCTGCTGTTTCTCTACAGGAAGAGGGCAAGAGAAACAAAGGCTGGTTTTAAAAGAAAAAAGAAAAAGTAAAATATTTTCAATCCAGTAAAGCAATTATTTTTTTTTACTTTTGGTAACCAACTGAAAATTATTTTTCAAAGTGTGCTCACCAAATTTAACTTGTTTAAGCATTACTTTTTCTTCCCTAAAGGGTGAATAGACATTCCCAACATAGGAGAAGAAAATAAAGGATTAAGAAAATAAAGTTTTTCTAGAGGACAGAATATTTATAATAAAAAGCTATTTATCAGCTAAACATAGTTTAGCTGTTTGCAAAAGAACCATTACCTTTCTTTATGTGGAATCCCAAAACAACCAAAATATTTCATTTTATTTAGAACATGTTTTATTGATCAGTGAATTTATTGTTTGATTGATTTGTGCTAACTACATGTTCAGCCTAAATGCTTCTCTAAATTTGAGCCCTTTCAAGTTCCTCGCAGATATACTACAGGCACTTCAACTTTAACATGTCACAAACTGTCCTTATGATAAATCCATGTTTGTTCATCCTTCTATAGAACCATCAAACCTGCTGTATTCCTCTCTATGGATCTGGGTAAATCTGATCAGCTCCTATCTCTAATAGTGCCTGCAACTCCTCGTTGTGTCCTAGTAGCTCATCTCTTGAATATCTCTTAAATCTTCCCATTTTTTATTCTTTGCACCCCCTCTTTTGCCATATCTTAGATATTATTACATCTTCCATAGACTTTAGAGAATCCAAATCACCTCAAATTTCATTACCTATAAATAAACAAGCTTAATATGTTGCTGTATATTTTAAAATAACGTGTGCATATTAAAAACTCTACAATATAGAATAATTCTGGAACCTTGATCAGATTTAGGTTGTGTTTATTTGCTTATTTGTTTGACAAGAATGCTTTATAGGTGGTACTTTATATCACCTTGAATTTTGAAAGAAGCTAGATAGCAGATAATACATGGTTCCTCCCTTGAACCAAATCCCCAGAGTGCCAATATTCTGTACAGTACTATAAATGAAGAGCAGATCAATATCTCACTACCAAAAAGGTAAATGGCACTTTTAGGGTCTTTGGCACCAAGTGAAAACTTAACTGGATCAATAATGCCCATCCCTTTTCAAATATGTTTATGTGGGAATAAAAATGATATGGTTATCATATTATCACAGTAAAAGCAAGGAATATCTATTGAGTGTTTATAACGTGCCAGAGACTGGGTTAAGTGCTTCCAAGATTTATTTCATTTACTTCTTAAACCAACCTTATAAGATGGATACAACTGTCATCATCCATTTTATGGATGAGGAACCTGAGCCCTAGAGATGTTAAATTACTTTCTTAGTAAAGATGAATCATCTAGTGATACTATACTTAGAACTTAAAGTTTTGTTTTACTATATACCCCATAGCTTTATCATTGATGGCATTGCCTCCTCCTCAAAGACCTAATTTTTGTATAATGCTTATAAGGACAACATAAAACTTGGATTTTAACAACTTTATAAAGTGGGGCACTCTTTTAATATTCACTCACTCACTTGAAAAATGAAGACAAAATTCTGAATTGCCCTCACTGGGTTAACCAGAAAATAATACAACACTTAAAGCTTACTACAAAAAAAAAAAAAAAAAAAGAAAAAGTGAAATTATAGTTGTTTCATTCTCAGGATTGTTTCTCTTCTACCATGAGGAATGTATCTGCTCTTTGACGAACTGTTGACAAGTTTGCCACACTGCGGAAGAGCACATATGCTATACTGTGATATTGTAAAATGAAAATATAAGATGGAATTCTGTTGCCTACAGCTGTTAACTTTTTAAACAGCATTAGGAAATTTTGTCAAATTAATTTTATACATACTAGAATAAACAACAATTAACAATTTCTTTTGTTTCCACTAAAAAATAAGTACATGACGAAGGAGAGAACAAGTAGGACACAAAACTGCCATCCTTAAAAAGACTCAACGTTAGATTTTCATAGAGCACTTCACTTTGAAGTGGCTTAACAGAATGCAACAGTAAACAAACTTACAATAAATAATTAGGTCAGTAAGATCTTAAGTATCTCTAATTCCTGCTGTAAGAAAAGAATTGAACACTCATTGGACAATTTTTGTTTGCCAGGCAATGGTCCAGAAAATTCAGAAATTCTATTTAATATGTACTCTCCTAAAGGACACTTAACATCACTAGTCCCATTTTATAGATGAGGAAACTAAAACTCGTATTTTATAGCCTCAGAAAATCTAGTGGCTTTTCAGTGCTATAGCAAAGATTCCAAGTCTGGTTTTATGACTCCAAAATCTGTTTTTTACTATCTTAATACACTATGTTACAAAGTGTAAAATAAACCAAATAGATAAAAATCAAAAAAATTAAAAGAGGTATTTGATTCACTATTACTATTGCTGTTTATAAGCACTGAAAGCTTAATTTGAAAAAAAAAAAAAAAAAAGCAGATAAATAAACCTGGCTAGAAGTTCTGGGCATCTGAGAAGAAGATGCAACATTCACCACTTTGAATAATTTTCAAGACAACTGAGTGGCTTTAAAGGTAGAGAGTGAGAGATACAATCCTTGAAAATCATCTTGTGGCTTAAAGCTGATATACCTGAAAGAGAATAAGTGGGATACAATCCTGTGGGCAATTACTATTCAGCTTCTACCTTTACCACACCTGCCATTTGCACCCTCTAACCAACTGTCCCGACCAATGTTCCTTCATGTTAGTAAATCACTCTCACTCAGACATTGCAACCTAGTGTGCAGGAACTGTGCTGTCGAACCAGAATTATTCTTTTTTGTTGTTGTTGTTTTTTGAATTTTGTCAGAATTCCTCTCTTCTGATAAAAATCTCTTCCCAGATCCAAAGCAAACGTGACGTTTTCTGATCTTTCCTTTTCTTTCTATTCATTGTCTAAAAGAACCCACTGACATATCTTGAAAGAAAAGCTCAAGGTAGGAGTTTTCACATGAATTCACTCCTTTGGAATTTCCCAAACAACATTCATAATTCAAACATCAGTTGACCCTTTGACCCATATCCTCATAAGTTCTTTATATCTGTGAAATTTCTTTCACTCACTGATGGCAGTTTGTCTTCTGCTGTTTTGTGAAGCCTTTTGTTGGGGGGGGGCACGTGGATAGGCAAATGCAACAACTCCCACTGCTTCATTCAAAACTATCAAAAAGTGTCTAGAAGCTGCATCTTGACTTTCAGAATGGATGGACACTGATCTCTATCCAAAGAGAAATATAACTGTAATTCTAGCTTCATCACATTCAATTGTAAGAACAAACCAGTGTCTACAGGGCTAATCATTTGAGATAATATATAGCAAATATGTATCAGCCCAGACCTTACAAATTTTGTGACCTCTAAAATCATAATAATTAAGATTTTAGCATATGTGATTCTTCTTTTGATCAAGTTGATCAAGGAACTCTTATTTATTACCTTGGTGATATAAATCTTTTTCAAATAATAGCTAGAGAGATAACTGAATTAAATCCAGTGATTAGAATACACTCTCCAGCTTTGGAATTAAATGCTTTGGCTTCCCTTCAATGTTTCTGTTCTCTGACAACATCAACAATGCTTTGGCATTGAAGCTTCTTCGAAGAACCATTCCATTTGCAGGGCTTAACTTCCACTGCTAAAGCCCATACTTTGCCAATCAGATTGTAGAATGATTAATTATGTTGGTAGAAATCTTTATAATATCAACATTTGATTTGAAACTTTTAAAAAATCTTCATGTAGAATCTAAAATATGGCACAAATGAACCTATCTATAAAACAGAAACAGATTCATAGACATAGAGAACAGACTTGTGGTTGCCAAGGCGGGGGGCAGGGAGAGAGGGATGGACTGAGAGTTTGGGGTTGATAGATGCAAACTATTACATTTAGAATGGATAAACAACAAGGTCCTACTGCATAGCACAAGCAACTACACTCAATATCCTGTGATAAACCATAATGGAAAAGAATATAAAAAAAGAAAAAAAAATCTTTAAAGCATGAATCAGGATGTTTTGAGGACTGACTGGGATTATGAGCTTTTTTAAGGAAAAAAGATATTGGTTTTTGAGAATATGCATAGGTGAAAATATCACTTTAACTATCTAAATTTATTAAAAATAATTACTTTATTAAAAGTAATAACTAAATGTACCCATTTTTGACCATTCAGAATTTTTGGCATTTCTTAATATGAGAAATATTTACTATCTGGGAGATATTTTGCATTAAAATCTATTAATGACAAAACTGAAGGTATCTAATTGTGTTTGCTCATGTGTACTATTTCATTTATTCATCATTTCAATCCTAGTAAGGCAGGAAGGAAAGGTATTATAGTCCGTTTTACAGGTGAATGAGTTAAGGTGCTACAAATCTAAGTGACTTTTCCAAAGTCATGCAGCTTACAGAAACAGGTTACCGAAATAGGAGGTATTGGGGCCAGACTTGGGCACAGTCTTCTAATTTCAATTCTTCCACTAAAGAAAATGCCAGAGGCCTGGATTCCTTCTCCCACACCTATTAAAGGCTTCTGGAAAGGCCAGACCAATTACCTAGTTTTCACATCTTCTGCTTCTCAACTGGAAAATTTTTAAGTGATTTTATTTATGGAGTGAGAAAGTTACAGTGAAGAGAGGATCAGAGAAAGAGAAGGAAATGTTTATGTTGAAACGGCTAATGGTTTTATGTTTGGTACAACCTTTTCAGAACTTTGTTTTGTTTAGTTTGCTTTGATCTTTGTTGCTATTGTTCTTCATTGGAAAGTCTATAAGAGTTGAATATGCAATCATATTTAGATAAATATGTAACTTCCTCTTGACTATAAGCAAGTCTGCATTAGAAACTCTGTTTTCTTTGCTGTGCACCTCAGAGTCCCACAAGGAGACTGCAACAGACTAAGTGCTCATTAAATGTCTGTTGAACTGAACTGAACATTTTCTTCCTCTTCTGAACAAAGAATCAAAATGGTAAAAGCTTTCTCAAAAGTCTGACTCAGTCCAGCAATTCTGTCATTATGATGAAGAGGATAAAGTCAGCGAGGTCAATTTATTAACATAAAACTTTATATAAACTCTACATAAATTTGTAAAATGATCATCATACACAGGTACTTTGTTCATTGCTCTTTACCCTGTAAATCCATGGTATGTGTGTAGGTAATTAATTTGTTCATTTTTCATAATGGAATTTTATGGCAAAATATTTCATTCACTTCAGGTATTTTCCCTTAGCTCTGAGACATACATAATTTTCCACATTTTCAAAGCAGGTCAACACGAATGACAGTTTGAGATATCGTAATAAGTAGTAAACAACTACTCCAAAAGCCACATTTAAAAAATAAGGGTAAATTTGGTGCTGAACGTTTACTTCTAGGCGGTCTACATTCTGACAGGGTGAGTTTCTCATATTTTCAAACCCTAAGGGATTCTCTTGGCTTAAAACATAAGCTATAGAGACTATATTCCGGAATCAGCACCACAGAAAAGCATTGTAGTTGATCTATGACATTATTAAAACCCCGTGGAAATCTTAATTTTTTAGTGTCTGGAGCTTTCAAATTCAGATTTTTTCTTTTCCTCTCACATTACGATTATTAGTTTTACTAAGGGTAATGAAGTCCTCTGAAACTGGGAAATGAAATTTAACTTGGGAGTATTTTCACTTATTACCTATTAGGAACAGTTACATAATTCTTAAAATATTTGGCTTTGCCTGTCAAACATGAAAAATTGAGAATTGTAGTTAATGACATCTGTTTCACAGGTATCATACTCTTATGGGAGAAGTAGTTCATGCTTCTGGACATTGTTCTCAGAGTGCCTCTCAATCCTAAATTATAAGCACTATGGACCTTTAGAGGAATAAGAAGGCAATTTATTCTCTTTTACATGCAGCCTAGACTGGCGTTCAAAATCGAGGCTGCCAAACTAGCAACTGTGCGGTGTTTCTTTAATGAGGTTGTCACTGGACCAGAAACAGCTGAGACATTTAGATTTATTTTATGGCAGTGCTGAGAAACAGTCTACTCCTAATCAGAATAATTTGCCCATAAATGACTTCTGACAGAGCTCCACAAAAAAGCAAATCTAAAAGTCCTAATCTCTTCAAAGCTGTGAATCTCAAGACATATTACCTTTTTCAGTAAGTTTGTAAATAGACACGACTGTTAAGTAGGTTTAAAGACAATACATTATACTAAAACTTCTTCCTAAAATGGTAAATAAAACTGTAGTTGGCTTTTAATTTTGATCTCCTAGTATTAGAGATCTTAATTTTAATCAATATCCAGATGTCCAAAAGATGAACATTATTCAATCTGTCCAACTAAATTTAAACTGTATTTTCTCAGTGCAGAACCCAGGTACAAAACTGTCCACATACCATCAAATCGAAAAATAATAGCAAAGTTAATAAAAATAATTTATTTACTCTGAAAACTCCTGGCGGTCTCTTTCTGCTCTTCAAGCATCCCTTTTATCAAATTAAAATTAAAGTATTAACTTGTAGATCTCAGGAATTCTAGTTTCACATGATTTTGCATTATAGATCAGAAAAACAGGATTGGCAGAGGGGGTCTTATGATTCCAAAACATACAAGAAAAAGAGAAAACTCTTTCCCAGAAGGTATGAATTTGGTAGAAAGTGATGATCAGTGAATTTTATTCAGTAATTTTTAACAGTAAATGTTAGGATAATAATTCTTTACTAGAGTTCTCTAATTAAGTAACTATGAAATTGTTGTTTATGACATTCTTGTGCCATTTAATAAATTAACTGGGAGTATTCTTTTAAAAATATTCTTTTCATATATTCTATAAATGGCACTTTTTAAATTTGAAAACAAACTGTTAGTTTTAAGTGATCTTTTCTTTGCCTTTTTTTACAGTAAGAGAGGACTAATCAACAATTTTAGCACATGACTGGACAATGCGATTTTCAACAGACATCATGAACAATGCTACTTTTTTTCTTTTTTTAAAGCAAGAGTTTTTCCAAGGCAGCACTTCACAATGAACTGACATTTGGCAGTGAAGAACCTTTCTAAAGTTCAGGAACTGCATTAAAAAGAGAATTAGGGCATCATTAAAATTTAGGTAGAAAACTGTTACTCAGCATTTCAATTACAGAGCTACATTACTGTCAGTAAGAATAGGCACAAATTAGTACTATTGACCGTTTCCTAACATCTATTCAGTTGGCCTGAAGTGTGACTGTCTCGGATACTGTCATAAATTCTGTAATGTTCAAATATCTTACTTATCTGATTATCATTGCTTTCTCACTGTGACCCTTCTAAAGAACTTCTGTTGGTGCAAAAATTATAGACCCAAAACATTCACCTTATTAGCCTGATGGCAGTTCTATCTAGCATCTTCTCCACCTTTGTCTCTGCTGGAGAAATATATCCTTTATTTAAATTTTACACAGTAGTTAGAGGCCAAGAAAATAAGGAATGCTCATTCCATAAAATGTGATACCTCTAATTAGTCTGCTGAGACTTTTGGAATATGAATAAAGCTGTAGATGTGGTATTAAATCTCATTTTTATTACCCAGAAATTAACATTTACCATGTATATGCAAAGGTGTTGAGGATTTGAAGTGTAAATTTAAAGATATCAAGTTATTTGTTTCTACAAAATAGTTCACATGTAAACTTGTTTTTCTTTAAAAAATCTTGTTTTCCCTACTTTCTTTATCATGACTTTTTATTTAATTTTACTCTTTGCTAGACTGTTCAAAGAAATATATACTCTGCTGGTATCTAAATATATATTCCATTTGAGTACACTCTTTCCAGTTTCTTCAGATAGTTTAAATGAGCTGGAAAAAAATAAACTCAAAGAAACAAAGAGGGTGTCATTGAGGCCAAAATTGTGTTTAGTTCACTAACAGAAATATAATTTTATAGATTTAAATAGTATTTGGCTGTCATATTTACTCATAAGAACTGACAACTCTGTAATGGCTGACAGGAATTGATTTATGAGTTTGTGAGAATGGAAGGAAACCAATGAAAATGCCCTTATTAAAATCTGCAATTTTTTACTTGGACCAGGTTGCCATAATAAACGTGAGAATAGGCTTGATTTCATTCAGAATTAATATAATCTGAAACTGAAATGAGCCTTACTTCCTGCCTCCAGGAGGTCTGCTGACATTTCTAGGACTGTCTCAGAGTCCACATGAGAAACAGAATGAATGTGTATATATGTGTATCTATGTATATATTATATCCTCCAAAAGGATAATAATAAGATCACATTTTGTTCAAAGCAAAGAATATTAATTGTAGAGGTAAAAAACATAAAATTTAGAAAATGTCCATTTGGTAAGATTCTGAATAAGTTTAGAATATCAATAGCTATTAGTTCTATTTTAGCTGATGAACCTGGTTAAGAAGAAATTTTTAATAATCAAATTATCTTAGAGTTCTCTCTCTCACTTCTTCCACTCTCTAAATCTGCTTCTCTCAGCAATGAATTTGGTCCTACATCAGAAACTGCCAATACCTCATTCACACTGCAGAGAAAATCAACTCTATTCCACAATAGGGATCACACAGTTTAACAGAATCAAGTCTAGCATTACCAACAATATTACAGTAAGGTTCAAACAACTTTAACTTCACAGAGAGAGTTCAAACCAAATGAAAATGTGAAGTTTAGCTTGAAATGATAACCCTCTTCAGGTGGGTTTCATGTGGAAAATAAATGTCACCATGTGATTTTGAGAACCACATCTTTGCTAAAGTGAAATTCCCAGGCACACCTTAGAGAAAGCCTAAATCAATCTGAAATGTGGTACTTAAAGTCGTTAAAATCAGCTATTGTATATAATGTGGCAGTTGAAGTTCTATGCTACTCTCTTGTTTCCCTCCCCAACAGTGTCCACAAGGCTTTTATAAAGGTCATCTGGTTTAAATTCAGTCAAATTTAAACTGATAGTCCATTCCACTGATGGATCTTTCAGCAGAAAAAAATGTCACGAATTCACATGGTGACATTTAATGGCTGAATTCAGGACAACAAGGGTTTATTGTTTGGCTGGCACTAGGTTTATGTATGAGATGGATATGGACTGTATCTCTGTTATACCTTTGAAAGGTCATATTTTTATTGCATGAGAGCCCTTTTACTAGCACTGACTACTACAAATACAATAGAAACATGGTATATCTATTTTAATGCATGCCCCAAAATTCTGAACCACCAAAGATAGCCTAAAATAAAGCACTGACACTGTTTATCTTAATACATAAAGGTATACAATGAAATTAAGATAGAATCTGAGGAAGCATAAAATATTGTCAAAAACTAGATATCCTTAAGTTAAAATAACTCTGGTCTCAAAGTGAATTCCAAGGACAATGACATAAAACGAAAAAGAAAAGGAAAAAAGAACAAAGTCATTTTGGATTAATGATGGTGACCTATAAGCGGATGGAAGATAAAGCAGATTATTCAGACAAAATAATAACCAGAAGCAATGATTATCTTTTCATGTGACATATTAAGGAACTCTCTTGAGGTGAGGTAATTTATGTGACAATTTGGAAGGACATGAAAGAAAGCAAATGATATTTAATTTAGTAGAACATTGGTCAGTTTCTATCAATTATTTGGCTTCATTATTCAAAACAACTATAATTCAGCAAATAATCTACTTTCAAAAACTACTTTTTTGCCAAGTAGTTTAGAAGAAAACTAACTTGGGACCTTAATTACTTGGGGGAAAAAACCCATTCACAAGCAGTAGCTACATGAGCATTTGATTGAATAACCATTAGAAAGAGAGTTTACCCCAAAGACCAGAAATCTTGGGGGCCATCTTAAAATCCTGCCTAACACAGTCTGTTCTTTGGTCCCCAAAGATTCATTTTCATCCCAAATGCAAAACACATTCACCCCTTCCCGAACTTCCCAAAAAACTCATCCTATTAAAACACTGGCTCAAGTCTAAAATTTCATCATCGAAATCTAAATCTCATTATCTAAATGATCTAAATAAGAGCTGATCAAATTCCTCGTAATAATTCATCCTGAGTCACAATTACTTTCCATCTGTGAATGTGTGAAACTAAAGTTACATACCCAAGTTACATGCACTCATAACCTATAATGGTGGAATTGGCATAGGATAAAAATTACAGACATTCCATTTCAAAAATGAGGAAAACACAAGGTAAAAAGGAGTCATTTGGCCCCCAAAATTGGGCCAACACAATTTTGAAATCCAGTCATGAAAAATCGATCCAGAGTTTCTTTTGTTTTTTTTTTTAACATCTTTATTGGTGTATAATTGCTTTACAATGGTGTGTTTCTGCTTTATAACAAAGTGAATCAGTTATACATATACATATGTTCCCATATCTCTTGCGTCTCCCTCCATCCAACCTCTCTGATCTCCCTGTGCTTTGCAGCTGCTTCCCACTAGCTATTTTACGTTTGGTAGTGTATATATGTCCATGCCACTCTCTCACTTTGTCACAGCTTACCCTTCCCCCTCCCCATATCCTCAAGTCCATTCTCTAGTAGGTCTGTGTCTTTATTCCCGTCTTACCCCTAGGTTCTTCATGAACTTTTTTTTTTTTCTTAGATTCCATATATATGTGTTAGCATATGGTATTTGTTTTTCTCTTTCTGACTTACTTCACTCTGTATGACAGACTCTAGGTCCATCCAGAGTTTCTTGATTATGATTCAAGGCCTGGGAATAATTCTCCCTAGCTCTCAGCTCCATCGTCTGGGCTCTTGGTTTCACTTTCTGAGTCATCCTTCCAGCTAAGTGGTTTTATTAGCTTGCTTTCAACAGTAGAATCTGGGGTATATAACAGCCTCTTTTCATTTCATTCTCTCTCTGTCTTCTATAATCCAACCAACCTGGAAATCTTCTGTTAATATAATTTTCTCAAGAAACATATTGATCTGTATAGTATTGCATCAGGTTTCACTCCAAGCCTTTTTTTTTTTTTTTTTTTTGCGGTACACGGGGCTGTCACTGTTGTGGCCTCTCCCGTTGTGGAGCACAGCCTCCGGACGCGCAGGCTCAGAGGCCATGGCTCACGGGCCCAGCCACTCTGCGGCATGTGGGATCTTCCCGCACCAGGGCACGAACCCACGTACCCTGCATCGGCAGGCGGACTCTCAATCACTGCGCCACCAGGGAAGCCCCAAGCCTTTCTTTTTTTGCTCCTCAGTCATCTCTTGGTGAGATGACTGAGCTTCCTAGAGCTACTCTGGTTTGTTTGAGAAGATATATGAGGCACACCCTTAATCTCTTAAAAGAACCTGCTGTGTGACTAATTTTTTTTATCTTTCTAAGGTTTTAGCAAAAGGTTGTATAGCCACACCCTTGGCTTTTACTCTGTGCAGTATTTTGGAAATAGTATCTTAATTTTATAATATTTTGCCATACAGATAAGCTGATAATCTCCCAAATCATCAAGTCTTTATTTTTGTTTAACCATTTTTCCCTGATTTGTCTTTCCCCTCTCACATTTTACTGTAAGCAGCAAGAAGAAATTAGGCAGAATCTTTGGTATTTTGCTTGGAACTTCCTCAGCTACACATCCAAGCTTATTGCTTAAATGTTCTACTTTCCACATAGCTGTAGAATACTATATTGCTAAGCTTACTTCTGCTACATAACAAGAATCCCCCTCCCTTCAATTTTCAATAACATATGCATCACTTTCTTCTGAGCCCTCACTGTAAAGTTCAGATTTCTACTGACAATCTGTCCAAGGCTAAATTGTTTAGGCTTTCTCTATCATGTTCTTCATTTTCTTCTGAGTCTTCACCATCAATGTCTTCAACGTCCAAATTTCTCCTAACAGTCTATTCAAGGAAATCTAGGTTTCCTCTACCATACTCCTCAAAATTCTTCAATCCTCTCCCCACTACCCAGTTCCAAGTGTGTACTCCCCACATTTTTAGGTATTTATTATAGCAGCACATCAGTTCTGATGACAAAATCTATATTAATTTTCTATTACCACATAACAAATTACCACAAACTCTGTGGACTAAAGTACTAAGGCAAAACATCTATTACCTCACAGTTTCTGGGGGTCAGGAGTCTGAGTACAGTTTAGCTGGACCTTCTACTCAGGGTCTCACCAGGTCAAAATCATGGTTTCAGCTGAGGCTGTGATTCCCATATGAGGTTCAGATTCCCATCTGAGGTTCAGGGAGCTCTTTCAAGCTAACTCGTTGTGGACAGAATACATTTCTTTGTAACTATATGAATGAGTTTTGCATTTCCTGCTAGTTGTCAATCAGGGGCCACTCTCAACTACTGGAGACCACCTGCATCCCTTGCCAAATGGCACCCTTCATCATCAAACCAGCAAGGCTGCACTGAATCCTTCTCATGCTTCAAATCTCTGATTTTATCTTTCTCTGCCTCTTGATTCACATTTAACCATCTCATGTGAGTAGGTCAGGTCTATCCGGATAATATCCCTATCTTAAGGTCAACTGATTTGGATCTTAATTACTTCTCTTAAATCCTTTTAGAGCAGTGTCCAGATACTACTTGACTAAATAATTGAGAGAACATGTGTAAATACCAGGAGCTGGAATCTTGGGGGTCAACTTAGAATTCTGCCTACTACAATCCCCATGAGACTCATGAAACTATATCTGAGCAAGATTTTCTTTCTTATACAGTTGACCCTTGAACAACACAGGGGTTAGGGGCGCCAACCTTCCACACAATTGAAAATTGAAAATCTGCATATAACTTACAGCTGGCCCTCAGTACATGCAGTTCCTCTGTATCCTACCTGTGGTTCTGTATCTACAGATCCAACTAATCTCAGATCATGTAGTAATGTAGTATGTATTTAGAGAAAGAAATATGTTTACACACTACTGTATATAAAATAGAAAACCAATAAGAACCTACTATATAGTACAGGGAACTCTATTCAATACTCTGTAATGACCTATATGGGAACAGAACTTGAAAAAGAGTGGATATGTGTTTATGTATAACTGACTCACTTTGCCATACAGCATAAACTAACACAACATTGTAAATCAACTATACTTCAATAAAAAAATTAATCAAAATTTAAAAAAAAAGAAAAAAATACACATATAAGCAGACCCATGCAGTTCAAATCTGTGTTGTTCAAGGGTCCACTTATATTCTTCTCAATGATATCTGAATATATCTAGTTCCAATTCCTGTCTTGGTCACTAGTTAGGTGTGTGACCTGGGACAATTTCATTAACATCTGTGATCATTTCCTCTTCTAGGAAGCAAAACTAACCTCATAGATTACTGTAATATTTAAATGAATATTCTGGCACATAGGGGGATATTTGTTAAACCTTTAGTCTTTAATACTTTCCCTTGAAAGTCTGGTTCAAAACTATCTCCCCAAGGTATCTTCCTTCGATAGAATAGAACTCCTGAATGTATTTTTTATAAATATATTACACAGTGATTCTCAAACTGATTCACACATCAAAATTATCTTGAGGGTTTGTCAGAACAGATTTCTAGGCCCCACCCTCCACTTTGTGAATTACAGTTGACCCCTGAACAACACGGGTTTGAATTGTGTGGATCCACTTACATGTGAATATTTTTCAATAAATATATTGGAAAATGTTTTGGAAATTTGTGACAGTTTGAAGAAACTTGCAAACTGTATAACCTGGAAATATCGGAAAAATATAGAAAAAGTTAGGTATGTCACGAATGCATAAAATATATGTAGATACTAGTCTATTTTATCATTTACTATCATAAAATATATACAAATCTACTACAAAAAGTTAAAATTATCAAAACTTATGCATAATTACAGACTGTACGTGGAGCCATTTGCAGTTGAGAGAAATATAAAGATGCAGCATTAAATCATAACTGAATAAAATTAACTGCAGTACATACTGTATCACTATAATAATTTCATAGCCACCTCCTGTTACTACTGCAGTGAGCTCAAGTGTTATGAGTATCTGCTTAAATGCCATGTGACATGAATCATCTCTGCATGAGCAGTTCTCTCCAATAAACTGTGTATTTCAGTAAAAAGTGATCTTTCACAGTTCTTGTGTATTTCTCACTGTGTTTAGTGCAATACCATAAACTGAATAACACCATGGGACTGACACAAAGTGCCACCAGTGATGCTGGAAGTACCATCAAGAAGCAAAGGCATGACATTACAGCAAAAAGGTGTACTGCTTGATGTGTACTATAGATTGAGGTTTGAAGCTGCGGTTGCCTGCCATTTGAAGATAAATAAATCCAGTGTAAAGACCAATGTAAAGAAAGAAAAGTAAATTCCTGAAGCTGTCACTGCAGCTGAGCCAGCAGGCAGAAAAACCTTACACTTTTAGGAAATACCTTGTATTGAAAATGCAGCTTTTATGTGAGTGCAGGATTGCCATAAGAAATGCATACCTATAGACTCTAATGTGATTTGAAAAAAAGCAAAGTAATTATATTACAGCTTAAAGCAAAAGAAGAAGGATCTAAAGCTGGAGAAATCTTATCACCAGCAAAGGATGTTTTGATAATTTTAGAAAGAGATTTGGCTTAAAAAATATTAAGATAACTGAAGAAGCAGCTTCTGCTGACCAAGAGGCAGCAGACGAGTTCCCAGATTAAGAAAATCACTGAGGAGAAAGGGTATCTCCCTGAACAGGTTTTTAATAGAGATGAAAATGTCCTATTCTAGATCAGGGAGTCATAAGGACCTTTAAGGCTCATTACCCACAATATTCTATGAAGAGGATTGCCAATGCTATGGAAGAGAACCCTGACAGAGAGAACATCATGAGAGTTTGGAATGGTTACACCATTGAAGATGCCACTGTTGTTAAAGAAAAGCCGTGAAAGCCATTAAGTCCAAAATAATAAATTCCTACTGAAGAAAACTGTGTCCAGATGTTGTGCATAACTTCAAGGGTTTAGTACAGAGACAAACAAGGAAATCACAAAAGATATGACAAATAAAGGGTGGGGGGCGAAGGGTTTCAAGATAAGAATCTTGGAGAAATTCAAGAGCTAACAGATACCAAATTAGAGGAATTAATAAAAGATGAGTGGATAGAGATGAGTGCTTCCAAACCAGTGCCAGACGATAACAAAGAAGAGAAACAGTGCCACAAAACAAATTGACATTAGAATCTGGCAGGGGGTTGGAGTCAAGGTGGCAGACTAGAAGGATGCGGAGTTCATGTCTCCGCACAACTAGGGCACCTACCTAGGGGACGGGAGCGACCCCTGAGCGACCAGGTTGGACGTGGGGAGAGAAAGGGGGGAGGAGAAGTGGAGGCAGGATTGGACTGGGGCCCCTGAGGGGCGGCTGGGGCATGGCAAGTGTTCCCACACCTGGAGGGAGAAAGGGGGGGACTGTTGGGAGGGCAGAGGATCAGAAGGTAGTGTGGCCAGCATTTCCCCTGCCCACTTCGGCCCCAGAGAGGCTGCTGAGATCCTGGGCCTGACCCTCACCAAGGCCCCCTCCAGCCTCGTGGGTCCTGAGGGAGAAGGAGGGAGGGAAGGGAGAGCAAAAGTAAAGGCCGGACCAATGGGACTGGTGCCCCTGAGGGGTGGCTGGGGGAGGGGATGGGTTCCCATACCCAGTGGGGCCAACCCATGGTTAGGGGATCAACAGGCACAAGGGAGACCCTCGGGATAGCAGAGGAACAGAAGGGAGCACGGCCAGCGCGTCTCATGCCCACTTGGGCACTGAGGAGCCTGTTGGGCTCCTGGGCCTAATCCTCCACCCTCAGAGGCTCCCTCCAGCCATGCTGAGCCTAAGCCTTGCCCCCCACTCCCAACCAGGGACTTACCTCCAAACTCCACACTTCGAGGCCACCTCAGGCCATGCTGCCTTTCCCCACTGCCCGCGAAGGTCCTAAGTCTAGGCCCCGCTCCATGCTAAACACTGCCCCGCCTAGGCCCCACCCCCAAGGCCTTTTCCAGCTGGGTCCTGAGCCTAAGACCGACCCCCGCACCCTAGACCCTGCCCCCACACCCTAGACCCTGCCCCCACCTAAGCTCTGCCCCCCAGCCAAGGCCTTTTCTGGCCTCTTATTTTTTTTCTTTTACCTTATGGCTCTGTTTTACCTTCTTGATTCATTTATATATTTTTTTCTAATAAATTTTTTATTTTTCTAATTTTATTTAATTCTTTATACTTTGTTATTGTTCTGCTCCTTTTGGCTTGTTCCCTTTTTTCTTTCTTTTTTCTGTTGTGGTTCTGTTTTAACTTGTAGTAGTTCCACTTGTATTTCTATTTTTCCTTATATATTTTTGATCTTTCTAATTTTACTTTTATTTTGTATCCTCTGCAACTGTACTGCTCCTTTTTTTTGCTTTTCTTCTGCCGTGCCCCACAGCTTGCCAGCTCTTGGTTCCCAGGTCAGGGGTTGGGCCTGAGCTCCTGTGGTGGGAGCGCCAAGTCCAAACCACTGGACTAACAGGGAACCTCAGACCCAAGGAAATATTAATCAGAGTGAGGTCTCCCAGAGGACCTCATCTCGGCACCAAGACGCAGCTCTCTACAACTGCCTGCAAATTCGCCAGAGGCCAAACAACCAGTAAGACAGGAATACAGCCCCACCCATCAAAAAAAACAAAAAAAAATATGTTACAGATAAAGGAGCAAGGTAAAAAAGCTACAAGACCAAATAAATGAAGAGGAAATAGGCAACCTACCTGAAAAAGAATTCAGAGTAATGACAGTAAAGATGATCCCAAATCTTAGAAACAGAATGGAGGCACAGATCAAGAAAATACAAGAAATTTTTAACAAACAACTAGAAGAACTAAAGAACAAACAAACCGTGATGAACAACACAAAAATTGAAATGAAAAATACACCAGAAGGAATCAATAGTAGAATAACTGAGGCAGAAGAGCGAATAAGTGAGCTAGAAGATAGAATGGTGGAAATAACTGCCAAGGAGCAAAATAAAGAAAAAAGAATGGAAAGAATTGAGGACAGTCTCAGAGACATCTAGGACAACATTAAACACACCAACATTGGAATTATAGGGGTCCCAGAAGAAAAAGAGAAAGGATCTGAGAAAATATCTGAAGAGATTATAGTTGAAAACTTTCCTAACATAGGAAAGGAAATAGCCACCCAAGTCCAGGAAGCTCAGAGAGTCCCAGAAGGATAAACCCTAAGAGAAACACACCAAGACACATATTAATCAAACTATCAAAACTGAAATACAAAGAAAAAATATTAAAAGCAGTGAGAGAAAAGCAACAAAAAACATACAATGGAAACACCATAAGGTTACGAGCTGATTTTTCAGCAGAAACTCTGCAGGCCAGAAGGGATATATTTAAAGTGATGAAAGAGAAAAACCTACAACCAAGATCACTCTACCCAGCAAGGATCTCATTCAGATTCAACAGAGAAATTAAAACCTTTATAGACAAGCAAAAGCTAAGAGAATTCAGCACCACCAAACCAGCTTTACAACAAATGCTAAAGGAACTTCTCTAAGTGGGAAACAGAAGAGGAGATAAAGACCCACAAAAACAAACCCAAACAATTAAGAGAATGGTAATACGAACATCCATATCTAAAATCACCTTGAATATAAATGGATTAAATGCTCCAACCAAAAGACACAGACTGGCTGATTGGATACAAAACCAAACCCATATATATGCTGTCTACAAGAGACCCACGTCAGACCTAGGGACACATACAGACTGAAAGTGAGGGGATACAAAAAGAAATTCCATGCAAATGGAAATCAAAAGAAAGCTGGAGTAGCAATACTCATATCAGACAAAACAGACTTTAAAATAAAGACTGTTACAAGATACAAGGAAGGACACTACATAATGATCAAGGGATCAATCCAAGAAAAAGATATAACAATTGTAAATATATATGCACCCAGCAGAGGAGCACCTCAATATATAAGGTAAATGCTAACAGCCGTAAAAGGGGAAATTGACAGCAACACAATAATAGTGGGGGACTTTAGCACCCCACTTACACCAATGGACAGATCATCCAGACAGAAAACAAATAATGAAACACAAACTTTAAATGACACAATTGACCAGATAGACTTAATTAACATTTATAGTACATTCTATCAGAAAGCAGAAGAATACACTTTCTTCTAAAGTGCACACGGAATGTTCTCCAGAATAGATCACATCTTGGGTCAGAAATCAAGCCTGGGAAAACTTAAGAAAATTGAAATCATATCAAGTATCTTTTCTGACCACAACGCTGTGAGATTAGAAATCAAGTACAGGGAAAAAAAAAAAAAAACTGTAAAAAGCACAAACATGTGGAGGCTAAACAGTGCACTACTAAATAACCAAGAGATCACCGAAGAAATCAAAGAGGAAATCAGAAAATACCTAGAACAAGTGACAACGTAAACATGACGATCCAAAACTTATGGGATGCAGCAAAAGTAGTTATAAGAGGGAAGTTTATAGCAATTCAAGCTCACCTCAAGAAACAAGAAAAATCTCAAATAAAAAATCTAACCTTACACTTAAAGCAACTAGAAAAAGAAGAACAAAGAAAACCCAAAGTTAGCAGAAGGAAAGATATCATAAAGATCAGAGCAGAATAAATAAAATAGAAAGAAAGAAAACAATAGAAAAGATCAATAAAACTAAAAGCTGGTTCTCTGAGAAGATAAACAAAATTGCTCAACCTTTAGCCAGACTCATCAAGAAAAAAAGGCAGAGGACTCAAATCAATAAAATTAGAAATGAAAAAGGAGAAATTACAACTGACACCGGAGAAATACAAAGGATCATAAGAGACTAGTACAAGCAACAATGTGCCAATAATATGGACAACCTGGAAGAAATGGACAAATTCTTGGAAAGGTACAACTTTCCAAGACTGAACCAAAAAGAATTAGAACATATAAACAGACGAACCACAAGTAATGAAATTGAAACTGTAATTAAAAATCTTCCAACAAACAAAAGTCCAGGACCAGATGGCTTCACAGGCGAATTCTATCAAACATTTAGAGAAGAGTGAACACCTATCCTTCCCAAACTCTTCCAAAAAGTTGCAGAGGAACGAACACTCCGAAGAACACTCTACGAGGCCACCATCACCCTGATTCCAAAACCAGACAAAGATACTACAAAAAAAGAAAATTACAGACCAATATCACTAATGAATATAGATGCATAAATCCTCAACAAAATACTAGCAAACAGAATCTGACAACACATTAAAAAGATCATACACCATGATCAAGTGGGATTTATCCCAGGGATGCAAGGATTCTTCAATATATGCAAAACAATCAATGTGACACACCATATTAACAAATTAAAGAATAAAAAACCATATAACCATATCAACTGGTGCAGAAAAAGCTTTTGACAAAATTCAATAGCCACGTATGATAAAAACTCTCCAGAAAGTGGGCACAGAGGGAACCTACCTCAACATAATAAAGGCCATATACGACAAACCCACAGCAAACATCATTCTCAATGGTGAAAAACTGAAAGCATTTCCACGAAGATCAGGAACAAGACGAGGATGTCCGTTCTCACAACTATTATTCAACATAGTATTGGAAGTCCTAGCTACAGCAATCAGAGAAGAAAAAGAAACAAACAGAATACAAATTAGAAACGAAGAAGTAAAACTGTCACTGTTTGCAGATGACATGATACTATACATAGAAAATCCTAAAGATGCCACCAGAAAGCTACTAGAACTAATCAATGAATTTTGTAAGGTTGCAGGATACAAAATTAATGCATAGAAATCTCTTGCATTCCTATACACTAACAATGAAAAATCAGAAAGATAAATTAAGGAAACAATCTCACTTACCACTGCAACAAAAAGAATAAAATACCTAGGAATAAACCTACCTAAGGAGGCAAAAGGCTGGTACTCAGAAAACTATAAAACACTGATGAAAGAAATCAAAGATGACACAAACAGATGGAGAAATATACTATGCTCCTGGGTTAAAAGAATCAATATAATGAAAATGACTATACTACCCAAAGCAATCTATAGGTTCAATGCAACCCCTATCAAGTTACGAATGGCATTCTTCACAGAATTAGAACAAAAATTATACAGTTTGTATGGAAACACAGAAGACCCTGAATAGCCAAAGTAATCTTGAGAAAGAAAAATGGAGCTGGAGGAATCAGGCTCCCGGACTTCAGACTGTACTACAAAGCTACAGTAATCAAGACAGTATGGTACTGGCACAAAAACAGAAATACAGATCAATGGTATAGGATAGAAAGCCCAGAGATAAACCCACGCACATATGGCTACCTTATTTTTAATAAAGGAGGCAAGAATATACAATGGATAAAAGACAGCCTCTTCAATAAATGGTCCTGGGAAAAGTGGACAGCTACACATAACAGAATGAAATTAGAACACTCCCTAACACAATACACAAAAATAAACTCAAAATGGATAAAGACCTAAATGTTGGGCAAGACACTATAAAACTCTTAGAGGAAAACATAGGAAAAACACTCTTTGACATAAATCACAGCAAGATCTTTTATGACCCACCTCCTAAACTAATGAAAATAAAAACAAAAATAAGCTAGTGGGACCTAATGAAACTTAAAAGCTTTTGCACAGCAAAGGAAACCATAAACAAGATGAAAAGAAAACCCACAGAATGGGAGAAAATATTTGCAAACAAAGCAATGGACAAAGGATTAATCTCCAAAATATACAAACAGCTCATGCAGCTCAATATCAAAAAAACAAACAACCCAATCCAAAAGTGGGCAGAAAACCTAAATAGACATTTCAGTGAAGAAGAAATACAGATGGCCAAGAGGCACATGAAAAGATGCTCAACAGCACTAATTATTAGACAAATGCAAATCAAAACTATAATGAGGTATCACCTCACACTGGTCAGAATGGCCATAATCAAAATATCTACAAACAATAAATGCTGGAGAGGGTGCAGAGAAAAGGGAACCCTCTTGTACTGTTGGTGGGAATGTAAACTGATACAACCACTGTGGAGAACAGTATGGAGGTTTTTTAAAAAAACTAAAATTAGAACTACGATATGACCCAGCAATCCCACTAGTGGGCATATACCCTGAGAAAACCATAATTTAAAAAGACACATGTACCCAATATCCACTGCAGCACTATTTACAATAGCCAGGACATGGAAACAACCTAAATGTATATCAACAGATGAGTGGATAAAGAAGATGTGGTACATATATATAATGGAATACTAGTCAGCCACAAAAAGGAACGAAATTGAGTCATTTGTAAAGATGTGGATGGACCTAGAGTCTGTCATACAGAGTGAAGTAAGTCAGAAAGAGAAAAACAAACATCATATATTAATGCATATATGTGGAATCTAGAAAAATGGTACAGATGAACATATTTGCAGGGCAGGAATAGAAAGGCAGACATAGAGCATGGACATATGGACACAGTGGGGAAGAGGAGGGTGGGATGAACTGGGAGATTAGGTTTGACATAAATACATTACCATGTGTAAAATAGATAGCTAGTGGGAACCTGCTGCATATAGCACAAGGAGCTCAGCTCAGTGCTCTGTGATGACTGAGATGGGTGGGATGGCGGGGAGGAGACAGGTTAAAGAGGGAGTGGATATACGTATACGTATAGCTGATTCACTTCACTATAGAGCAGAAACTAACACAACAGTGTAAAGCAATTATACTCCGATTAAAAAAAAAAAGAATATACACACTGTGGGAAAATAAAAAGAATCTGGCAAAATGGTTCTGATTTTTCAAGACTGCTTTTGACTTCTTTTATGCCATGGACCCTTCTATGATACAGGCACTGCAATGAAAGCAAACAGTGGAAGAAGAATTGGTACCATACAGAAATATTTTTAGAAATATGAAAAACCAAAAACGTCAGACAGATATTATGATGTATTTCCATCAAGTTACACTGAGTGTGCCTGCCTCACCTACCGCTCCTTCTAACTCTTCAACCTCTTCCACCACTCCCACCCCTGAGACACCAAGACCAATCCCTCCTCTCCCTCCTCCTCCTTAGCCCACTCAACATGAAGATGAGGATGAATACTTTCATGATGATCCATTTCTACTTAACGAATAGTGAATAATCATGCCATACAGTTAACATGCTCGTCTCTCGTGTGTGTGATCGTCTTCATGTGAAAATCTAATAACTACGGCAAGAACTGTATGAGCTGTTTTCGTGTCACCACCACCACCACCACCACCATCATCATGATCATCATCATCTAAGCATTCACTGCTCAGAACATCAAATGCAAGGCTTGAATTGAAGTGGATAGTCTACCCTTACGTGGGCATAAAGTGGGTGATATTTAATATGAAATTAATAATGTATTAGTTTTCTTACTATTTTATAACTTTGCTTTCAAAGAATTACATTGCTGCATAGTATGTCTCTCTCTCATAACTGGAAAAACTGCATATCAGCCTATCATCACAGGTAAGTGGTTTTTTAAAAATGTAACAAAGTTTCAATACAGCATTATGAATATGACTATAATACTGTATGCCACAAAATTTTATAATGAATAGTTCATTAGTGTATAGGCCAGGCTACTGTGAAGCAATCATATTGATTACACTAGGCTACCATAAAGCAATCACACTGCTGCTTCTTCGTTATCAAGGCATGATGCCTGTAAGAAAATATGAATTTATTTTTCACATTATCTCTTCATTTTTGATTTCCAGTGTTAGTAATATATATAACATACAGTGGTTTGTATCACAGGAGGTGACATTGATATAGGTATTGACAGATGATTCATCTTGTAAACAGATGATGTGAACTTCTGGTATGGATAAAAATAGTACAGTGCTATAAATGATTTTTTTCTTTTTTATGATTTTCTTAATAACATTTTCTTTTCTCTAGTTTACTTTATTGTAAGAATACAGTATATAATGCATATACCATACAAAACATGTGCTAATCAACTGTTCATGTTACAGGTAAGGCTTCTGGTCGACAGTAAGCTATTAGTAGTTAAGTTTTGGGGAAGTCTAAAGCTGTAAGTGGATTTTTGACTGAGTGGGAGATTGTTGCCTCTAACCCCCACATTGTTCAAGGATTTGAGATGCAACCTAACTAAAATGTGCACTTCTAACAAGGTCACAAGTGATGCTGGTGCTACTGACCCAAGGAATAAAATTTGAGAACCTCTGTACTATAGCACTTAAATTATTTGCCTTTAAATATGCATATCAGTGTGTATATATTATTCTCCTTGACCACATTGGATTATAAATTTCTGGAGGGTAGGGTTGACTCTTATCCATCATTTAAGTCTCACTATGTCTAGAAAAGGGATTTACATGTAGTAGATGCCCAAATGGTGTTAATCAGAATTGAATTATCATCACTATATTATTTTATGTGGCCCAATTCAAGGGATACAATTCTGCTTTGGCATAAAAGAGTTATTTTACATACATTTTGAAATTAGTATGTTTTTGCCAACTGACTTTTCTTATTTCATGAACTGGGTGACTTTCATACAATCTATTTAGCAAAACATATTACCTATTTTTTGAGGGATATTTGTATAGCCAAAAACTCTCTCATTAAACTTAGTAGAAAATGTGAAATAATGGGTAAGAGGCAAATAATAATAAACTATATCATGATTATATAAACTAATATCCAAGGAAAATCTTACAAATCCCAGGTATGGCATAAATGCTTTGGCATCTGATATCAAAGGGCAATGGTGTATTTTGACAAAACATCCCCATAATGATGTCTCAGGTGCTGTGCTATGCTCTGCAGACAGCCAAGGGGAAGTTAAAATTTTGATTCACAGGCAGGAGTGATTTGTTCTATGTTGACTGTATTTGACAGCAGGTGCCTGGTCTGTAATTTAGCCATTACACGTATTTTTCCTTGCCTCTGAACAAAGCTTGGTAGCTAAAACCTGGGCATAGCACCTGCTAAAGTAATGACATCAAGAGAATAAAGGTCCCACATTTTGGATAGCAATAAAATAAAAGGAAGAAATCCACTTAGAATAAAGCCAAAATAGCCAGATAGGTATGATGTTAGTTTTTACAGATCTTAAGAATGAGATATATAGAATATAGTAAAGGTTAAATAGTGACTAATTAAGGCAAAATTTTTAATAAACCATATGGAGAATCCCTTTACTAAAACAAGAATGAGTTTTTAGGATCATGACAAAGTTTTTAACTCTTTACTCAATTTATGCCCTAATATTTCTTATATTACTTTTTTTTTAATGCATATACATGAAAATGTTCTTTTCAGAAAACTTTTCACAAACCACATTTTCCTATCTAGAGCTTTAGACTCTTAATAAGATCATTCAAGAATCATTCAATTTGATCCTTTAAAATTAAACCTAAATAATGATTGAGTGTTATGTTTTCAGTACACCTGTAGTCAAACTCATGGTTTCTTTTCTAGTTTGTACAATTTTCCATCAGAAGCAAGTCTCTAAGGACTTTCTGTAATTTGAAAGACAGCCTTGAGATTCAAATTCAGATTTTTTTCCCCATTCTAAACCCCACCCAAGACCATTCTAATGGTTCCAGCTGTGATAGGATAGTTTTGATTCTAATCACAGACAGCTTGTGCTCATAGTCACAGACAACTGAATCCACTTATGCTGCACATGTAGTATTGCTCTTCTTTTTGATGTCCTGGATCTATGGAAGCTATAACCCTTTATGGTCCACACTCCTTTCCTCTATGCCTTGACTAGTCAAGACTTTTAAAAACTTCAAGTGTTTCTACTCTTTCACCCTAGAGATGCTGAAAACAGATGTGATCTCTATTATTTACATTATATCTTCCTTTCTTTTATACAATCCAATTTCTAATACCTGTAAAGATCCTATGAGTTAACACTACCTTGCTATTAGCCTTCTGAAAGAAAATCCCCAACTTACTCTATTTCATGCCAAACCTTGATGTTGCATTGATTGGATTTTTTACTCTTTATTAAACCAATATGTCGATTCCTGATATTCCCGGAAGTGTAGCTCTAATAGAGGTGCCAAACTCATGTCTCCCTCCATGAAGGCTTTAAAAAGAATTTGAGAGTTGTAAATTGATTTTGGATAAAGTCCAATCTCCCCCAAATATTTTTTTTTAACCACAGAAATAGCTAAAGCTTAAACCTACAATGAGTATGATGGCTTGTGACTTCCTACTATATCATTTCTAGCCACATGATGTATGTTGGGCTTCTCTCTGCCAATCTCTCCACACACACTCCTGCCATTAAACTTATGTACTTTAGAGTTCATAGGGTGCCACCAAATAAATGCTGTCCAGTTGAGTGACGGACAATGCTGGGAATCAAAATGAATAAATGTCCCAAGTTATGAGCATCGTTTCAACATGCATCTCTAAGCAAGACAATTGCCCTTTTGCAAAGAAGACACATGCCTTTTAGAATCACATAAAACCTAATTCCTATTCCAATAGGTAAGAGACATTTTTAACATTCAACCCAAAGTAAACTTGACTTGTTGCTCAATTTTTATTTTTTTCCCATGTAATTTTGCATACCAAAAATTAATATGTGGTTTTGAAAAGCTTTTAAAAAGTATGAGTCGCAAAAAACAAGATGTCAAGCTGTATCTAACTCACTGTATTTATAATACTCTGCAAACCTCACTCACACTGCAAAGTGTGGATTTGCCTAAGATTAAATTAATCCCTGTTTACACATATCACATAATTCTATCTCTTTCATCCCAAGGGACAACACAGAGAATTTCTGAGGCATGAGTGAGCATACTAATTTTAGACAAAATGAAGTGTAAAGAATTAAAGAATGTTCTGTTATGATAATAGTAAAATATAGAAAGAACTCACTAATTACCTCTCATTCTCAATCAGACATGCAATTCCATTGAGAAACTTGGTTTCAGATGTACAGTCTGAGGTTATTCAACAAGGACATTTTCACCTCATGAGTTCTCAATTACAAGAAAATATGCCTAAATTTATCAGAATTCATAGCACCCTTTTAAGGAAATAATTTCACTGATGCATGCTAAGTGATAAAATAAGACCCCTTAATATAAAGACTGCACATAAATATAAGAAACTTTTTCTCTAAATTTAAAATAATAATTAAGAAATTATTCAGGAACAAATCAGTAAAAGATGGTTGGGTCCTGTATAAGAGGACTAGAAAAAGAAAGAAGAAAATTACCAGTCTAGACAGCATATTATATTCTTAACAAATCACATGATATTATTATGCTATCTTTATTACACAGATTAAAAAGTATACATTTATAAAGGTAGATAAATTTCATACATCAAAAAGTTAGAAAGTAATAGTGCCATCATTTAAAACCAGGTTCCTGTGAACCCAATGCTGGGTTTTCTCTTGTATTTTCCTCATTGTACTAGACACTCTTGGGAAAATGCCCATGACTGTAAAGATGTCATATATTCTATTGTTTAATGTATCTAATTGTTAAATAACTATAATACCAGTATAGCTTTTCTTGTCATTAAATTAATTGTGAGTGTGAAATAAATAGCAAACTGAGAAACCATTATGTTGGTATACATTCATATAAATACAGGTGAATCTAGCTGTAGATTTTTGTTTAAGGAAAATATCACTATATTGTCTCATAGGATAAAAGAAAGAAAAATGGTCCTGAGTTATCACTTGAAAATACAACAAAGGACACTAATAGGATTGTACTTGTAGCTTTATTGTGAATGCTTGGAAGATTCCTTCTGTGATGATTATTGATGAACTTATCTACCCTTTACCTCTCTTCTTAGTGGATATTTAAGGCATACCTAGAAGTTTGGGAGGGTGGGAGATGTTTGGCTCTAGACTCTCTGTCCATCATATCCCGTAAGATTAACACTCTAATCCTTATGATGTTTTCATGAATTTCTAGGTATTTGTATAAGCTGTGAGCATTCAGGTAAATTGTCTAACCACAGCTGTTATTCAGGCAGAAAGGAAGAGCTGGCATGTGGCTATTTGATAAGATAAAGTATTTGGGAAAGGAGCTGAAGAGCATACCAAAAATACCTTTTCCTCCTTCCTACCCTATATACAAATCAATACTAGGAACAAAGAAAGAGTAAAGACAACTCGGACTTCCTAATGTGGATGACTTCTGCATGTTTAGCAAATGTGGAAATGGAAAGTTGCATATTTCAGGGCAAGTCAGGTTAATGCTACTTTATTGATCAGGGGTATTTTGTACAGTTCAGAGTAATCCTGTAAAGAGTCTGAGGGGAATCAAAATTTTATTCAAAACTCTACATAGTAGAAAAACTTGGAATTCAGCAGAGTAAAACTGTACAACTCTATCTCCAGTCCCAAGGCTATAATAGTTAAAGCAAGAAATAAAATTATTAACCAAGGAAATTTAACATATAATTGGATTACCTTTAGGCATTCATTCTCATAAATATATATTCAATAGCCTCTACCCTCCTTAAATTGAAGAATTACATTGAAGAATTAAAGAGAAGACAGCAATCACTTTAAATGCTATAATCATGATTATTTCAGATAGATAGATAGATAAAACAGTTTAGGTCTATAAACCTTTCTCCCCTTTACAATTTTATTTAGCCTTTTCTGAACCATACATATCATTTTCAAAGAAATTTTGAAGAATAATGTCTACATCTGTAAAATTCTCATTTTAGAAATTAAAAAAAAATAAGGCTCAGCATTTAGGTGACTTATCCAAGGCCTATGAGTATAAAGAGACTAACTCATGATCCAGGACCTCTGATTTCTGGTGCAATAAATGTCCCACACCACAATAATGCTTTTCAATCCAAGCTCTATTTTGCATTTATTAAAATGTTTATATAGAATCATACTTAGTAGTCCAGATTTATACACACTACATTCAGTCTACTACTATATATAATGAAATGCAGTGTCTATTGTTTTTTTGGCCACCTGATATATCTTTATTCAATCTTCTATTCCTGATTGTAAACCTATTCCCCAACCCCCTAGTTTCAGGGTAGACATATTGAGACAAGTTGAACATGAATTGGCACATTTCTCCTGAACACAGAGATGGGTATGGGAGCAGGGGGCACTAATCAGAATCCAGGACTGATTAGAACAGACTGGGGAAGAGACAGTGTCTTTTCTGAGAAAATTACTATCCTGGGAATAGCTAACAACGGTCATCTTCCCAACTATATGGGGGAAACTGCCTGCAAAATAAAGTTGAGAATAGACACACAGAAACAGGAGATGGAAGGGGAAGAGAGTCCTGGTGAGCTTGAGGTTCTAGAGTTACCTTTGATGCCAAGGTTCCTACAGACTTCCCATAGAACTTGAGCTCTTTCATAGTGTTCTTGACTTTTTGCTAAAGCTATTCAAAATTAAAATAACATTATGACAATGTTTTCCAGGTTCCCCCATGTTATTCCTGATGGTAAACGGAATATGATTGACTTTTTTGACTAAAAGAGTACATGAGACTGTAATCTTTAGAAAACAATCTGAACACAACATTGCAAATCAACTATACTTCAATTAAAAAAAGGAAAAAACAAAAGAAAACAATCTTAAAGAAAAACTCATTTCATTTCTTGTCTTATTAGAAAATCAAATCCACCTTGTAGGGAAAACTAATTTCTTAAAATAATTTACATATAATTATTTTCACTAAAATTAATGTAATTTTCTGTCCATTTAAAAATTTGACATCCTTATGAAATTGATTTCAATAATTTTCCTTTCTTTTCATGTTTTTTCCTTTCTTCAAGTTTTTTTTGGTTTATTTCAAACTTAAAGATTTCAATATACAAAGCCTGTTGCATTAGGCCTTACGTAAACATGTATAGCTGCAAAACTCTGACCAAAATCACTGATCTAAGTCACTGCTGAAACCTGCCTAGAAGCCTCCAGGATATAAGATAGATAGATAGATGGATAGATAGATAGATAGATAGATAGATAATGGTAGATAGATAGACAGATCTCCATTATGTATATATATTTGTATTAGTCAGGGTTCTCTAGAGAAATAGAACCAATAGAACCTATGATATACATTATTACAACATATATAAGTATCATAAGGAATGTAATATTTTAAATATTTTTAAATATCCTATATATTCATTACAAGGAATTGCTCACAGGACAAGTCCCACCATCAGCCATCTGCAAACCAGAGACCCAGGAAAACACATAGTGTAATTCAAGCTTATGTGTAATTCAGTCTGAGTCCAAAGTACTGAGAACCAAGGGAGCCAATGGTGTAAGTCTTAATGCAAAAGCCAAAGAAGATCCATGTTCCAGCTCGTCCAATCAGGCAGAAAGAACAAATTCCGCACCTGCCACTCACTGTTCTATTCAGGCCCTCAAAGGACTGAATGATCTCTACCTACCTTGAGGAGGGCAATCTGCTTCACTGATTCAAATGTTAATCTCATCCACCAACACCCTCATAGACACACCCAGAAATAAATAATGTTTAGTCAAATATCTGGGCACCCCATGATTCAGTCAAGTTGACATGTAAAAAACCATCACAATATTATTCACTAAAGGGGAGATATCTATATCTATAGGGATATATAGGATATATCTATATATGTAGAGGATATATAGATATCTACAGTGAATAACATAAGGCCAACAAGAATAAATTTGGCTGAAAGTGAAGGTCTACATTCATGTTAAAGATAATTGCAACTAAATTAAGCAGAGCTTAGGGTACACCAGACAAAGTAAGCACTTATGTGAAAAAGACTTGTGAAGTTCAAGGAGTTTGGCAAGACAGCAATAAGAAGAGAAGAGAATGAATTAATATTAAATTAATTTTAACTTGGATTATAAGTACATGAGTAGAATTAGTATTTTATTGTTCACAACTGACATTCTTTAATTCTATATTAATCAAGGGAGTAGAACACCTGAGGGAATATAAAGGGCTGGTCACTCAAAATTGGGAACAAACCTTATATCAAATTAAGAACAAGTATAATTTATTTTTTAATCTTGTAGAGGTGTGCAATTATTCTTTTAAATGCCAAGAATTTCACACTCATTATGGAGTACTAAAACTGAATAACTTCGTAGACATTATGAACACTAACTGCAAACATTACACGAAGGAATGTATAGATAGCTTTCACATGATTTCTTTTTATTAATATTTTCATTAACGTCCTATTTAATACTTATGAAATCACAACAGCATACATTACTGGTTTCATTCTTTGCTTTTCGTAATAAATGCAACAATCAAGACAAATATATTATTGCCTAGAAGCCTCTAGGATATAAGATAGATAGATAAACAGATATAGTGATTAAGTATTTTTTATTCTACCATCCTTGATAGCTAGATAAATCTACACTCTAAATTGACTCTCCATACCATATCCCTAATGATAATGCTTCCTAATGACGTGCTTAAACTCTACAAATATTCTTCAATGAATTTTTCCGATAAGATAAAGACAAATTTCTTAACTACTTCATTTGCTTTAACCTAGTTCTATTAGATTACTCTTTATGGTGCCATTTAAAAGCACCTTTTCTAATTGATCAAATTACATTTTTAAAATGAGTTGGAGATAGTCTTAAAAATATTTGTGAACTAGTAACATTAACTGAAACATACTTTCCATAAGTTGGGAAATGACATTTAATGATATGCCACTAAAATGACAGCTATTAAATTTGTGGTACATTAAAACTGCATAAAGTATGTTTCCATTGATGTTTATATACTGATTCTACCATGTGTACCTGCAAAGTAATTAAACTTTTAAATTACATACGTGCGTTTATTAATGTCCTCTATTTGAAGGTTGGAAAAAACAAAGGCAGGTCTGTAATGAATGAATAATGACTAGAAACAAAATTAAGAGTTACTGTTAAAGAAATTTTTGAATAATTGGATTGTTAAAACAATGGACTAGGCCACCCTAAAACATATTGAGCTTTCCATCCCTAAAAGTGCTCATACACAGAGTGGATGCCCTTTGCCAGGAAACTCATGAATGATTTAGGAAGATGTAATAGATAAACTTGAATTTCCCTTTTATTCTCTCAACATTAATATTCTCTGACTTTATTAAGCAAAAAAAGTGATTATGGCATAAGAAAGAATGGATGCTGAAACATAAGCAGCTATGAAAAACAGCAAAGTTTTGAGTAATAGTGACTTTGCACCTCAATGATCAAGAAACAAGGGTCATAGGGGCTTTTCTAAGACTTTGTCTTGTGAAACCCAGAAAGCTTAGCCATCCTCTCCCTTGTCCTTTCACAGCATGTTTCACATTGCATTGTATTTAACTGTTTATGTGTCAGTCTCTCTCACTAGACTATGACATTCTTCTAGTCAGTCTTATTTACTTTTGAATACCCAGTGTAGTCACCACTGTTTGAAATAGGTTTCCAACAGTAATTATTAATGCATAAAAAGGTCAAGCCAGTACAAAAGGTATACCTCACCCAACCTGTTCTGAAGTCCTAAGTCCTTAATTATTGGGAAGTACTCATACTGCAGGAAATGAATCAATTGTGCTTGCAAATCAAATTTTAGGTAAACAATATAATAAAAGCTTAAAATTTCAAACAACAAATTTAGGGACTCTCAAGTTTCCCAGATTTTATTCATTTAATATTTGCTCTTACTCACCCTCATATATTATGTTTATTCCTCTCTTATATAGTAAGTATATTATTCATGTTTCCTACTTTACTTTTTTGATAAACTTATTATTTTAGAATAGATTTAGATTATACAGAAAAGTTACAAAGATAGTACAGATAGCTCCCATATACCCTATTCCTAGTTTCTGTTATCTTACATTAGTATGGTACATTTGTGACATTTAGTGAACCATGATCTTTAAATATTATCAAATAAAACCCATATTTTATTCAAATTTTGTTAGTTTTCACCTAATATCTTTTCTGTTCCAGGATCCTATTCAGGGCACCACACCACAGTTAGTCCTCATGTCTCCTTAGATGGCTCTAGGCTGTTGACACTTTCTCAGACTTTTCCTTGTTTTTGATGACCTTGACAGTTTTGAAGAGTGACTGGTCGGTGATTATATAGAATGTCCCTCAATTTGGATTAGTCTGATGTTTTTTTCTCACAATTAGACTGGAGTTGTAGGTTTTGGAGAGGATGAATACAGAGGTAAAGTGCCACTGTATCACATCATTTCAAGGGTACATTCTATCACCATGAGTTAACACTGTTGACAGCAACCTTGATCACCTGGCTGAAGTAGTTTGTCAGGTTTCTCCACTGTGAAGTCATTCTTTTCTCCCTTTCCATACTATACTCTTTGGGAGACAATCACTATGGGTAGCCCATACTTAAGGAGAGGGGAGTTATGTTCCACCTCTTTGAAACTATTAGAGACTTTGAAATCTAGCATCTCCCCCCTATCATTTCAATTAGCAGTAGCCTCAAATTAGAAAAATCTGATAAATAATGTAGTAGATCTTTCTTGAGTTTATAAAAGGAATCTCTGGGGAATCTCTTTGAACATCTCTTAAAGGACTACATATTAAAGGGAGTGCTCTCTGTACAGACTCTTGAATAAAACTGAACAGGACTGCTATAGGATAGAGACTACAATGACTGCTATGTAAGTTCAGTGCTCACAAGAGTATTAGGTGAGATAGAATTTGTATCTATCTTCAAATTTCCTATTCTTATTGTATTTATACAATAAATCAATCTGTATCCCATGAATGCTATTTGTAGTGTGAGTGTTTGCATGTTTGTGGTGTGTCTATATCTATAACTGCTGTTCAAATGTGAAGTCTTTCTTTTTCTTCTCTGTATATTTTTCTCCCTTTTCTGACTGGCTGACAAATAGAAACAAAGTGTGTGTGTTTTTGTGTGCATCTATAAACTTCTAGACTTAATTACTAGCAATTCAAAATACTGATCTACAAATTTGTTTAAGCAGTAATATATACATATGTGTATAGAGGGATATATATATGTGTGTATGTATACATATATACATAAAATTTAACATTTTCCACAAAATGGGTTTTCTTTTACTAATAAAAATATTTTCATTTACTTTGAATCAGTATATTTAATAAAATATAAGGTTCACAATTTCTGATTCACTTTAAATGTTAACTTATTCACTTATGAAATATTTATCTAGCCCTACCATATGCTGAACACCGTGCTTGATGTTGGGGATAAAATAATGATGAAAAAAGTTTTGGCTTTTGTTCTCTCCAATACACATATATTAGGCCACTTGTAGTTCTACAGGTCTCTTTGCTCAGCTCGTTTTTTTTTCCTACTACATTTCATTTTGGATAGTTTCTACTACTATGTCTTCAAGATCACTAATATCTTTTCTTCCACATCTAATACACCATTAAACCAAATCAGTGTTTTTCACTCATGTATTTTTTAACTTGTGTCTCTACATAAAATGTTCATTCTTTCCTGTGTCTTTCTGAACATATGGGATAGTTATAACTGCTTTAGTACTTGTATGCTATTTCTAACACCCATGTTAGTTTTGGGTAGATTTGCATTAATTTTTTTCCTCTCCATAATCATATATTCCTGGGGTTTTTTATCATGCTGCAAAATTTTTCATTAGATGATACATGTTGTGAATTTTACCTCATTGGATTTTGGCTAAGATACACACACCCACACACACATGCCCACACACATGCACGCACACCCATCTACCTCTCTGCATATAGATAGATAGATAGATAGATAGATAGATAGATAGATAGATAGGGATATAATTTCTAAAAATATTCTTAGGCTTTGTTCTAAGACACAGTTAAATTACTGGGAAATTTGTTAAGTGGGACCAGAGTAGTGGTCAGTCTAAGGCTAATTACTGTTAAGAGGCAAGACTTTTCTGAGTATTCTTCAATGCCCTATGAATTATGATGTTCACAGTCGGACTTAAAAACAGGCACTCTTCTTGGCCCCATGTAAGCTCTGAATATTATTCCCTCTATTCTTTTCAGGTGGTCCCTTTCCTGACTTATCATAGTTTTATCACATGCATTTGTTGATGCATCCACTGACTACTCAACCACTGCAAATTCCATAGCTGTCTTTCTCTATTCTTTCTCCTCTTGGGTACTCTGCTCTGAGGACCGTAGCTGTCTTGTTCTTCCTAGAATGTTTGCTCTGTCTCCTCAAATAAAGGAGTCTGCTGAACTCCATGTGAGTCTCCCCTCCTGGCACTGTAGCCTGAAAATTCTTTTAAGGAAGGAAACTGGGCAATCTCAAGTTTACATCATTAGTTTCCCATCTCTCAAATATCACTGTACATTACTGTCTGATGTCCAAAGGCTTGAGAAACATATTTTCATGTATTTGGTCCAATTGTTTACCTGTTCCAGGAAGGATCTGAAAGCATTATTAACCAGTTTAACAGTTGTAAAACAATGTACCAAACTCAACTATTTATCTATCACTGCATAACAAATTACCCCCAAAACTCACAGGCTTAAAACAGCGCATCTTTATTATTTCAGTTTCAATCTATAGATTTAATGTAATTTCTATCAAAATACCATGATACTTTCACACAGAACTAGAACAAATAATTCTAAAATTTATATGAAACCACAAAAGACCCCAAATTGCCAAAGCAATCTTGAGAAAACAAAAGCTGGAAGTTTCATGCTCCCTGACTTCAGACTATACTACGAAGCCACAGTAATCACAATAGCATGGTATTAGCACAAAAACAGACACTGATCAATGGAACAGAATAGGGAGTCCAGAAATAAACTCACATATGCATGGTCAATTAATCTACAACAAAGGAGGCAAGAATATATGATGGAGAAAAGACAGTGTCTTCAGTAAGTGGCACTGGGAAAATTGGACAGCTACATGTAAACAAATGAGATTAGAGCATTTCCTCATACTATATTAAAAAATAAACTCAAAATGGATTAAAGACTGAAATGTAAAACCTGAAACCATAGAACTCCTAGAAGAGAACATAGGCAGAGCACTTTTTGACATAAATTGTAGTGATATTTTTTAGGATCTGTCTCCCAAGGCAAAAGAAACAAAAGTAAATATAAACAATAAGATCTAATTAAACTTAAAAGCTTTTGCACAGCAAAGAAAACCACTGACAAAATAAAAAGACAACCTACTGAATGGGAAAAAGTATTTGCAAAAGATGTAACTGATAAGGGGTTAACATCCAAAATATATAAACAGCTCACACAACTCAATTTCAAAAAAACAAACAACCCATTTAAAAAATGAGCAGAAGGCCTGAATAGAATTTTCCAAAGAAGATATACAGATGGGCAACAGGCACATGAAAAGATGTTCAACATCACTAATCATCAGAGAAATGCAAATCAAAACCACAATGAGGTATCACCTCACACCTGTCAAAACAGTGATCATAAAAAAGTTTACAAATAACAAATGTTGATGAGGATGTGGAGAAAAGGGAACCCTCTTGCACTGCTGGTGGGAATGTAAATTGGTGAAGCCACTGTGGAAAACAGTATGGAGGTTCCTTAAAAACTAAAAATAGAACTACCATATGATCCAGCAATTCCACCCCTGAGTATATATTCAAAAGAAATGAAAATACTTATTTGAAAAGATATATGCACTCCAATGTTTATATCACATTATTTATAACAGCCAAGATATGGAAGCACCCTGTCTATCAACAGATGAATGGATAAAGAAGATATGTTACATATTTATACAATGGAATATTACTCAGCCATTAAAAATAGAAATTCTGCCATTTGCAACAATGTGGATGGACCTAGAGGCTATTATACTTAGTGAAATAAGTCAGACAGAGAAAGACAAATACTGTTATCACTTACATGTGGAATCTAAAAAATAAAACAAATGAATGTATATAACAAAATAGAAACAGAGTCGCAGATATAGAGAACAAAAGAGTGGTTACCAATGGGGAGAGGGAAGGATGGAGGGGCAAGATGGAGTGGGGGATTAAGAGATACAGATAACTATGTATATAATAAATAATCAACTAGTATATATTGTACAGCATGGGGAAATATAGCCATTATTTTGTAATAAATTTAAATGGAGTATAATCTATAAAAATATTGAATCATTATGTTGTACATCTGAAACTAACAGAATACTATAAATCAACTATACTTCAATTTAAAAGAAAAAAATAAACAAGAGTCACAGGGAACATTTTGGACTAGAGAAAATATAATGATTCGAGTTATTATGCAAAGATACACATATCTAAAATTCATTGAGCTGTACATTTAAGATTAGTGTACTTTTATGTTTACTTATTATATCTCAATAAAAATTTAAATTACATCAATTAAATTAATAATAAATTAAAATAAAGCTCCCAGGTGAATATTATAGTTGTTCACAAAATTGAGAACCACTACTTTAAATATATGGCTCTCAAGCACAGCTACGTATTGGAATTGCCATGGGGAGGTTTTAAAAGCATTTGAGCTTCATAAAAATTAATTAAATCAGAATCTCTGGGTATAGCCCAGGCATAGGTATTTTATAAACATTCCCATATGATTCTAAGTGAAACCAGGTGGAAATGGTTGAAAACTATTTCACTAGATATATTATACTCCCCAGTGCCCCAAATTATTCTTGGTTTGTACAGAATAGCACTCATAGGATAAAACTCTTTGTTGAAAAAAAATGGATAAATTAATAAGTCAATAGTTAATTGACTTTGGTTACTTTGATTATGCAATCAATAAACCATCCTTTTTTGTATAGTCATTGTTTTGGCAGAAAGCAATATAACCTCTACTTAAATTTCAGAGGTCAGGGTAAGTGTCACAGGCTTGGCAAGATTTAATACTGAATTTGGATTCATTCTAAATAAATTCAAACGAAACTGAACAGGAGAATCTACATGAAACAAATTGAGGAAAGTATACTACTAGATTTGAATACTGACATATATTAACATATGACTTCAGTTAAATATCAAACTTCTTTATAAAAGTTATCAGTTTTCTACACATTTCTGTCACATTCTCCCAATAAGCAAACATAAAAATAGCAGGTACCATTTATTGAATACCTACATGACAGACACAGGGATAAGTGTTTTCTAGACATTATCTCACTTAATCTTCACATATACTCCAAAAACCTATAATGTAAAATTATTGAGTTTTTTAGAAATGAGAGAATGGAAGCTTCATAGTGTTTATGATACTTAATCCAGGTAACCATATAAGGTGTCCAAGATGGGATCATCCAGATCAATCTAACTCTGAAGCCCTGCTTAACTCTGTTAAGCAAGAGCCCTTGGTTCTACTTAAAATCAAGTCTCTGCACTCCTGTGATGTTATCATTATGATGCATTTATGTCTTTTAAAAAAGCATCTTTTATAAGTGCCTTTATATTCTTCAAGTTTATCCAAGAAATAAATAAACTTGGTGTGACAGGCGTAGCAATTTTACCAACAGCTAATCTGGAAAATCTCTTCACATGTTAAAATATATAACTGCCATTCCTTATGGCTCACTCCTGTTAACACATCAACACCACTTCCTCTTATAACTTCATGTTCTTTATTTTGCAAAATACCATTTCAATTAAAAATAGTGGCTAGTTGCCAGTTTCAAACAGCAGTAATTGCTTGTCTTGCAAATTGAATACACATAAAAAGAATGATTTGAAGAGGAGAAACATAGCCTCCTTCAATCTTTATTTTATAAGAATAACTTAGCCCCCACCAAAGTGAAATTCAGTGGCTATCATAGTAAAAAATAAATACCTTTGAAATTCACCAAATTATATGTTGCATTATTTAATAATCAAATCAAATACATAAATTTTTCTTCATTCCATGTGTTTTTCCTATTTAATTTAAAAGTTCTAGATGAATATAGAAGTATTACAGTATGTTATATAATTTTTAAATTATGTACTTTTGTAATAGAGAAGAACAAATCTGACTCCATATTGGACCTGTTTTTACTTTAACCTTTGTATTTGATTGCTTTTGTTACAAGTTAATCACTAAAGGAATGTTGCCTACAGCTTATAGTGTATATAATGGCCCATCTCCAGGAACCCTGCCTCCCATGCCTGAGCATTAAGCTCAAATACCTTTATTTAAGCTCACAGGAAACATCCTGACCAGGCCCATCTATGAATGCCTGCAAGAAGGAAGAAATTAACACATCCTCTCCAGAGTCTGGCTGGACCCAGGAAATATTTGCAACAACTTATCACCTTTTTTACTTTATTTCCTCACCTCCCTCTCTTTGCTCTATGGAAGAAAATAGCATCCAAACCCAGGCAAGACAGTTCCTTGGGACACAAGTCCCTCATCTTCTGGATTTGCTGGCTTTCTGAATAAAGTTGCTATTCCCTACCCCAACACCTTGTCTCTCAATTGATTGGCCTGTCGTGCGGTGAGCAGCATGAGTTTGAACTCAGTAACACTTTCAGTACCATTTCCCAGATGAAATCAGTGAGTATATACAATCATAGCCAAACTTATGCAATAGAATATTTGCAATTTGGTAGTGAAGCATAGGAATCAGGGAAAACAGCTAGGTTTTGTTAAGATTGTTAAAAAAACAGAAGATATTCGGGACTTCCCTGGTGGTCCAGTGGGTAAGACTCCACACTCCCAATGCAGGGGGACTGGGTTTGATCCCTGGTTGGGGAACTAGATCCCACATGCATGCCGCAACTAAGAGTCTATATGCCACAACTAAGAAGAAGTCCACGTGCTGCAACTAAGAAGAAGTCTGCACACCGCAACTAAGACTGGGAGCAACCAAAATAAATAAATATTTTTAAAAAAATATTTGAGAATGACGATTGAAGGTCTACTCCCCATATTAGGCTTATCTTTGCATCCTAGCAGAAAGCTGAGAACATTAGCGTGCCCTGTAATTATGATATTAGTTAATTATAATTAATGGACAAATGTATGGAGTTACCAGGGGTCAAATCCTCAGCTATACAAGTTGAGAACATCATCAAGGTATTGTTTGCTGTTTCTTTGTTTTAATTTTGTTCTTTTTTTTTTTTTAGTTTTTCAATTCCTAAATGATATTAAATTTCTTGGGAAATGGAACACATAAGAAATCTTTAAAAAGACCTATTTAAGCTAAATTGATAATTTGTTAATAGCTACTATACATTTGTATAATAACACTTCCTCCTGGTGTGTAGGTTCATCATAAAAACCAAATTACATAAGAGAAGCTGTCCATTAATCACAGAATAATAAGAAGAAATTTTGCTATTGCTTGAAAGATAGTTCCATCAGGCTAGTGTTTTATCCTTTATATCTTCAGAGACATATATACCTAGAATATAATCAGTATTGGTCATTGGAAGCCTTAAGACGTCTTCCCCCAGCAGTGCTGGAAAAACATAACATTCTTGGTACTAAGGGCTTCTTTTTCAATATCTCTAAGTAGGCAATAGGATTTTTTCTCATCACAATATTCTTTTAACAATTGCCATATTATAATTATCTAGACATCAGTTTTTACAGTATTAGTTACAATTTCAGTTACGATTTTGGAAACAAGAGGCATACTTACAAATCCTTTCCCAGGATGAAGTACTACAATCTGTCAGTCAGTCATTAATTCAAGAAATATTCTGTAGAGGACATTTGTGATTTCTTCCACAGTAGCAATTCCTGCGTTTCTAATAGCCCTCAGTTTCCATGCTAGGAGCCATATGGTTCCAGAAAACCTTACTACAGTGGTAAAGCATACGAGCTAGGCTAAGCCAATCAGGTAGCCTATCACTAAGCATATGACCATGTAACCCTTGCCTGACTATTGAGAATCTCTTTTGCTATAGAGTGTGTATTATATGGATAAAAGACCTGGAACTCCTGTAGCCATTTTGCTTTCATATAGGAAACTAGTCAGAGGATGGAACCAATACATGAAGGAAGGCAGAGTGAAAAGACAGAGAAAATTGTAGAAAAGTAAAATGAGACCCTGATATTATAAACCTCTGCATCAAACAGCACCTAAACCTGAACCGCTTCTGGGATTACAACTGCTTCACAGCTGTACAACTGTGCAGCCCCTCAAGGTCCCACTCTCAAAAGGGACCCCCCAGATTTGGTTTAATGCTCTTGTGTTGCCTTCTTGAAATTCTTAATAATTTTATCTTAGGACCTGTGTTGCTAAATGAAGTCCTATGGAACAATGGAGTGAGTCTAAGAGCAAAGAAGATATATGTAGCAACAACCAGCACATGTGGGGCAGTCCCGGATTCTTGGGACTCTGTGAGTAAAACCCAGTCAGGACCTGGATACAGATTGGTAGAAGCAGCAGCCAGGGCAGCAATGGCTCTGGCCCAGCAGAGAGGAGGTGCTCCTGGTGGGGGCAGTACATGGGGGCTGGCTTGCCTGTCTCTGTACCCATCCCACTGGCATATGCACAAATGTTAATTCTGGGAACTGCCAGAACTGTCGACAGTAAACTACAAGTAAATAAAACAATATTCATGGACATTGCAATAAAACATATTATGAAATTATTAAAATCCGTCAAAGAGTTTAGAAGCTCTGGTTTTGAAAAACTGCTGCAACCCGCAACATTGCAAAGCAAATATCCACAGGCTTAGGGAAATAGAAATTAAATTTAAAGATAATCATGTCACAGTACCGTTAAGTGTCAGGACATAAGGTTCCACACGGTGGTTAAGAGACCAAGGCTTTTTTGCATCTTGTACTCCACCATTTCTCCAAGTCCTCTTCTGAATGGTCTGCAACTACATAAGAGCATAGGGAAGAAAAGAATATGGACGATTCCATGAGAGATTTTAGAGGCCATATCTGGCAGTGCTGCTCATAACTTCTCGAATTTTCCTGATTAGAACTCAGTCATATGGCCCCAACAAAGGCAAGGTAATGGGAAGTGTAGGACAAGAGTGTTGCAAGTTAGAAGGGGATTCAGATATTGGTCAGCACCACCACTTTTTTTTTTTTTTTTTGCGGTACACGGGCCTCTCACTGCTGTGGCCTCTCCCGTTGCGGAGCACAGTCTCCGGACGCGCAGGCTCAGCGGCCATGGCTCCCAGCTGCTCCGCGGCACGTGGGATCCTCCCGGACCGGGGCACAAACCCGCGTCCCCTGCATCGGCAGGCGGACTCTCAACCACTGCGCCACCAGGGAAGCCCGAGCACCACCACTTTTGACCCATGATGCTTATGCAAAATTAAAGTTCTCCCCTTTGGGGGAGAGTATGGGTTATGAAGCATTACCATCCCCACATTCAGATCTGGTGACTGTCTCCTATTCCCATGTCTTTATACCTTTTCTTATTCATCCCACTGTAATCTGACTTCTATCTCTACTATTTTGATGAATACCTTTTATCAAAGTCACAAACGACGTTTTCTCTGTTTTTTTTTGAACATCTCTTCTCCCACCCCCTGCCCCTAATTCTCTGGACTCCGGGCTCCTCCCAGCCACTGGCTGGTGTCCATCCAGACAAAAGCCTCCTCCTCTCATTGCGATACTCTCGATGCTCTTGGGGCCTCCCCGCCTCTCATCTGCTAGGAAGCCCCCTCAGCCCAAGACCACCGTCCTCTAAACGCCCTCCTGCAAGCGCCCGGATGCTCCTGCCCCGGGCGCCTCAGCTCCCTGCCAGCATTTCCCCACGCCGACGCCTTTGACTCGGTTTTGGCCCCTCGGTTTTGCCCCAAGACCTCCCCGCCAAAGCGCCCCCACACACGCACGCAGCCTTCGCCCGTCTCCCCTAAACGCCGGCGTCCGGCGCCCAGTCCACTCACCCGGAGAAGCGTCGCGCAGCTGCGGCTGTCCGGCCTCCGGCGACAGCAAGCGGATTGCCGGGCGGAGAACGAGCGCCGCCTGGTGGCCAAAGAAGCCGGGGTCGCGCTGGGGTCACGCGGCCCCGCACCTGTGAGGCGGTGCAGCTGCGCTGTCACAAATGACCTCTTAATTACAATCCTCAAGGTGCAACTTTCAGCGTTTAATTGAAATAATAGTACATTTCAGCTGATTCTCCCAGTTAGATTCAGTTTCACCTTTATCTATGGTATTTTCATCTTGTACTCATCACCGTTATGGAACTTAACACATTGTATTTTAAATATTTTGTATATGTATATGTCTTATATTGACTCCTAAACCTCAAGGACAATTTCTTTTCAATTGTGTAATTTTGATCCCTATTGCATTGTCTGGAATATATCAACACCTCAGTAAATACTGGTTCACAAACAAATAGGTGAACCATTAGCCATGTTTTCTGTAAAGTATATACAGGACATCCAGTTAAGGATGTCTAATAGGTTGTTGGTTACATATAAAAGGAATTAATCTAGGAGATACACCTTCCCTAGTTGATAGTCAGCCACAAATATCCAGAAGTTGAAATTCACGTATGTGTGTTTGGGGTTTACTTAGCTCCTAGGATTTGTGAGTTAATAATTTTCATCATATTATGAACATTTTTGGTGATAATTTCTACAAATAAATTTTCTATTTTCACTCTCTTTTAGAAACTCCAGTTACATATATAACGGGTCACTTGAAGAGTTGTCCCACAGGTGTATATGTTTTTGTTTTTAGGTCTTTTTTCCCCCCAAGGTTTTTTGGGGGTTCTTTTGGAGAGTTTTGATAGCTTCAAATTTACCAATATTATCTTCTGCCATATCTAATATCATATTCATTCCTTTCAGTGATTTTCTTTCTCATTGTAGTTTTTATTTCTATAAGTTCTGTTTGCGTCTTGTTTATATTTTCCATTTATCTACTCAACACAATCAGTCTCTCTTCCACCTCTTACAATACACGGAATAGAGTTAACATAAGCATTTTAATGTCCCTGTTTTTAAATTCTGACATCTGTATAACTTTGGGGTTGGTTCTGATTTAATGGATTTTCTCCTCTTTATAGGTCATATTCTTCTGCTTCTTAGGATGCCTTACAATTTTTTTTTATTATATGCCATACATTGTAAATTTTACCTTGTTGAGTAGTGTATATTTTTGTATTACTATAATTATTCTTGAGCTTTGATCTGGGACACAGTTAACTTATTTGTAAGCTGTTTGATCCTTTCAGTCTTCCTCTTGACTTGTTAAGTGGGACTAAAGCAGCATTCACTCTTGGGATAATAATTCCCCACTACTGAGATAAGGCCCTTCTGAGAACTGTACTCAGTGTCACACATATTATGAGGCTGTCAGGTCTAGATGGGGAACAGATACTCTTCCCAGCCCTACGTGAGCTCTAGCTACTGTTTCTTCTAATCCTTTAGGGTGAGTCTTTTTTCCTACCTCAAATAATTCCCTCAAAAAAATCTGCCAATCACTACTCTGCTGAAGACTAGAGGAGCTCTGCAAATCTCCTCAGTTCTTTATGTACCTGTCCTTTCTTCTCACCTCTATTTCCTCAACTCAGTGAGGCTGCTGAATTCTTCCTGGTTACCCACTTCACTGAACTATGACCTGGAAAATCCTTGAAGCACTCAACTGGGGCAATCAATGCTCATTTCATTTACTTCCTCTCTTTCATGGTTCACTGACTTTGATTGCTTGATGTCCAATGTTTAGAAAAACCACTGTTTCATAGGTTTATCCATATTTTCAGTTGTTTAGGCAGGAGGATAATTTCCATTCCTCTTACTCCATTTTAGTTAGAGTCAGGAGCCCAAGACCTAGGAGTTTAGATAATTTCACCTAGAAATTGAAGGAAGAAAAGAAAGATAAAGATGATGTCCTGAATTCTTCCATATGGAAACAGAAAAAATAATGAAAAGCCTGTGAAAGGGACAAAACAGTAGTGGTCATGGAAGGAAGAAGAAAAATCTTAAAAAGACAAAGGTAAATACCAAATGTTTATGGTGGAATCAAGAAGGCAGGGGTAATCAATGATGCCAATCACCTCGGATAAGTTACACTGGATAAGAGAATAAAGTGTCTTTAGGACATCTTTGGAGTCCCCAGTTACAGTATGTTTAGAAATGAAGTGGAGGTTAGTGTTTGCTTATAAATGGGATGCGAGCACCTGTGATAGCCAATATAGAACATTCTTTCAAAAACTTTTGTTGTGAACTAGAGATAAAGGAAAATGAAACGGGAAAAATATTTTTTGTCTTTCATATTTCTACAGTGGGGGAAGTTAGCAGTTGTTTATATGTTAGAGGAAAAGAGACAGCAGTAAGATACTGCTGAAGATAAAAAAAGAAGAGACGATTAATGGAGCACATTTCCCAAAGAGAGACCAGGCAAGCCTTCTGTTCACGCACAGAATCAGAATGGAGAGGAGTTAGTAGAGATACATGTATCTTTGTCGTTTCAAGAGGAAGGGAAAATAAACATGTGTAAATGTTCAGTTTCCAGCTTTTCTGTGAAGTAGGAAAGTAGTTTGCTGAGTCTACTTAGATAGACTCAAGTACATGAGGAAAGTGACAAAAATGTGAGTGTACATCCAGGGAATGGCTGAAAAAGCTGGGTGTGGCTCTAAACAATAAACGCCAGAGAACAATGAAGGTCCTGCTCAGCTGAAGACTTGTAACTATAAATTTAAACTCAGTCATAGTGTTAGATTTTCTTCCCCTTCCTTATGCCACTTATAAGGCATAGAACCAGAGAAGGATGATTTGAATGGAATCAAAGTTGAAATTTTGCAAGTGCCTGTGATGAAAAAGAAAACAGTAAGATTATGCTGACAGCCCAAGGAGTTGAGAGTGTAAAAGGAAAAAAAGGGCACACAGTAGGGCTTAGAAGCCTCAGGCGGAAAAGGCAAGGGACTGGAAATTGTAATGGGTGTGCAAGAGCAAATGTAGTGAAAGCAAGCTGGTGAGAAACCCAAAGAAACTGGAAGCTGTGTAAGAGTGGAGCAATGGATTTTCACACCTGAAAGAGCTGTCGTGATGACTGGCTGTAACCTCAGGTGTGGGTTGCTGTTGAAGTGGAATGGAGATGATGCTTTCACTCTGAAAATCAAATGGATATGGGGCTGGATTTATCATGCAAAGAGCCCTTGAGTTTCCCAGTATAACTTGAGAGACCTGAGTTAATGAGGAATACCTTGAGTTAGCTGCCAAATTCTCAGAAGAATATATGGAAAGTGTTGGCTAGAGTGGGTGGGATATGACAAAACAACGTCCTGAGGGCTTCCCTGGTGGCGCAGTGGTTGAGAGTCCGCCTGCCGGTGCAGGGGACACGGGTTCGTGCCCCGGTCCGGGAGGATCCCACATGCCGCAGAGCGGCTGGGCCTGTGAGCCATGGCCGCTGACCCTGCGCGTCCGGAGCCTGTGCTCCGCAAAGGGAGAGGCCACAACAGGGAGAGGCCCGCGTACCGCAAAAAAAACCAAAACCGAAAACAACGTCCTGAGCACGCAAGGAGGAGGTCTTTTGGTCAAGAGTGGAAGATGCATTCCTATCCTCACTCTCAGTACCAAGTGTGTGGTGGGTGAGAGAATAAGCAGATTTCTCTAAAGAGGAAAGTAATAGAGCACTCGAGATCTTTCCACCTGATTTCACATATTTTATGTGTATTCCTAATTGTTTCAATTTCAAAAAGTATTCTCTGACTTTGAATTCCAGGGAGCACCTTATTTAATTAAACCACGCAGAGAACCCTAATAGGCTATCTACAGAAACAGGAAGAAAAACATTTAGTCATATTAGTCAATGAAGGCTGTGGGAAAGGCAGTAAGGAAAATCAGTTGCGTAATAAACATAAATCTCCCTATGGGTAGATCCCAAAAGCAGTGTTAGACTGGCTGGGAAGCCAGGTCGTTGTTAGGCCAGCACACAACTCCAAAGAGGGTTTACTCCAAAGAATCCTCATTCAGAGGATATTGCTTGATCTTGCTTCATAAATAGTTTTTTTTTTTAAAAAGATGTTTTTTAAATTGCAATGAAATATCTTCATTCCAACACTTCTTAATGCTCCTGGGAGGCACATCCTAAACACTAGGAATAATCTGCTCAGTTACCCAAGAGTACAGGTTGAGCCCTCTGGACAAGTGCTGTCCTTACCCAGCTTTCAACCAGAGCAGCAGCAGAGGGCTCTGCCCGCACCCAGTCCCAGCACTTGGGGTTTAATGCGAGTTTGGTCGCTGCCTTGAAATTCTTAATAATTTTATCTTTGAATGTGTGATTTGCAAGAACTCATCCCAGAGACTTAGAACCTCTGCCTCTGCTGGACCTATTCTTGGCTTCTCCCTCTTCTCTCCCTCCCAGAGGCAGCCTCTGCCCTCCATCACTAGCCCGGGCCTGATCACCAGTGCCCAGAAGGTAAAGGTCAGTCCTGATGAGACTTAGTGGCGATTATTCCTCTGCAGACGGGCAGTGAGAGCCTCAACACATCCTGCAGGAGACAAGTAGGGGCAAGCCTCTCACCCACCCTGATCTAGGCAGCTGATGCCTCTCAAGGCAGAGGTCACAATGTCCTTTGCGGTTGTCAGTCCTCCTTGGTTTGAGCCTGCTTGACTTCCTTGCTGTTTATGAGATTCAGCGTATTGGTCTGGTTTCTGGCAGGAGGTAAGGACCCTGCAGCTGGTGGGCCATGTGAGCACACTCAGTCACAGAGACAAGGCCCCCAGGGGCTCGTGAATGTCTGTACTAGCCCTCCAGATATCCCCACACTCAAAGAGCAGGCCATTAAATAGTAAATTTTAAAAATATATAGTTTAGGTTGTGAAAGAGGGGGAAGAACCACAGAAGAAAGGAATTTTATTTTAAGTACCTTTACTAGCACTTGTTTCCTGCTGTTTGAAGAAAGGAGTCCTATATTTTCATTTTGCACTGAGCCTGGAAAATTAGGTGGCTGATCTTCCCCCCAGCTCTCAACAACAGGAGATGACTGTTAGAGGTAAACCCACGCACATGCATTTGGCAGATTCTGCAGAAGGTTCATAAGAACATTCTGGTTTTCTTCCATAGACTAATGCCCCTTCCCTTCCCATGGATATAGTTCTGTGTCTGTGCCTGTCTATGGCGTCATAAGTGCTGGTGACTGGAAATAAATTGAGGTGAAATACTTATGAACAGAATGAATTTTCCTAAGTACGCTAACTTCATAGTTTTCATAGTTCATTTCACAGTTTGTTTTAAAATCTTATAGAATTAGTCCCAGGAAAATAATTCTCATAAGCACATAAAATCCGCCTTTCCTTAATCTGAGTTTCAAGCCACCAATATAGCCCAATAAACACCACTGTAAATGAGAAGTTCACTACTTCCTTGAAATCTACTATTGATAAGCTAATGTTAAATAAATGTTTATTTCAGGTTCTGAGTTCTGATGCATTTCCTTTAGTGATAAATTCCATCTATGGTAGGAATTATCATTGTTCCTATTTTACATATGAGGAAACTGCCTGAAAAGGGTTATGTAATGTCACCAGCCATGCAGTGGGGTGTAGTTGGGAATTGCATCATGGCTGATATATGGCAAAATAACATATACAGATTGGCATGTTGGGCATGTCCTACGTTACAGAAAATCCTTGATTTGGGAATAATGCTGGAATTTAAAATTCCCATATGATTTTTAGTTCAGAAATGTGATTTCAAAAATAGAAAAATATTGATCTTTGAAAAAACACTTTAGTTTAAATAAGAAGACTTCTCTTGCCACTGCATTATTAATTAATAGAACATGTTTTAGTATACTGGAAAGCTTTTACTACCCTTCTGTTGTAATTGTCCACTAACGTTCAAAGAATTCAGATTTTTATGCAAGACATAACAGGATATTGTGACATAAATTGTATTATAAAGGGATTTTTGCTTACAGTAGACTTAAATAATTGCATTTTAGAGAGCCTTTCCTCTCATACAGTATTCTGTGTTATACTGAGGAAATTTATCAAATGCAAAATATATTTTAAATAATGAATGTCTTTAAAAATATTATATTTGAAATTCATTTATTAAATTTAACTAAAATCTTTTTTTCAAAACTGAAAAAACAAAGCTGGTCTTTTTATTCACAGATTATCAAAAATTATATTAATTTTTAAATGAATTTAATTTTTCATTGTTGTTTTGGATTTGGGGAATTGTGTGATTGTTTTCTTGATGTTTTCATCAAGAATCCCCAATATTTTATACAGATCATAGACACAACTGTACTGTGTTATCAATAAGTATGAAACAGAAGAAAAACATACATTTCTCTAGATATGAAGAAAAATAATTCGTATATCTTTGAAAGTGTATTTTGTTTCTAGAATTACTATTGGTTCACACTAAAATGTAGGTTCCCAAGTCAAGAAATGAGAAAAACTTAACAGGTAATTGCTGATGCAGAGAGCCCATTTAGAAAAAGAAATATTATTTAAAGGACTAAAGATAAAATATGTTTTTATTGTAGCTTTTAGCTTACTTCAAGATCTATTGCTTTAAGGTTGAAAAAACACTCCAAAGAGGTCAATAATGATTCCAGATACAGATATTATACTCTACTGATAATGTCCTTTCCTATCCTCCTGTAAAGTGGTTTACTATTACTGATGTATACCAGAGCAAATGTGTACCTCTCCCTATAAATAATGAAAGCAGGCATAAGCACAAGAAATATAAGGGGACTGCTGTAAACAGATACTTCTGTTTCATTACCACTGTTTTATTAACAAATTACTGCCATTAAAGAGATTATGAGGTTGCAAAAAGCAATCCAAAATGAAATAGGCCAGGCCTAACTCTCATTGTGTAATGAATTGAAGAGATCTGCCTGCAGTTGGTTTAGTTCCTTATTGTTTCTGTGACTGCACTAGTCTATTTTGTATTTTGAATTGCGAGTGTGCTCTCCCTAGCTGGGCTTTGTGAATCACCTTTTCTAAGGGAGAAGGGTGTTTCCAATTAAGTCAAGATATACACCTCTCATCTCCTAATGTGAAGAGTAGTGTCTTATATATAATGTACCTCACATTAGAACAATATACTCAAAAGCCCCATATTTCTTACTGTAGTTATTCTACAAGCCAATAGTTTCTGATAAAATTATAAGCTTTTTAAGCCATCATGACTCCAAAACTTACTGTTAGCATATTTTTTATCTTAAACCAGTACTTCACTTTTGAATACTGAAACTTTAACCTTGTAAATTTCTGGGGAGATCCTTAAAGTGTCCTGTTTTGAACTTTTTTAAGTGAAGGAAACCAAATGTGGAAAATGGCTCTTGTGTTTCAGAGCCTATAGTTATTTGGGATTATTCAAGTATATACAATCTTTTCTTTAAGAACGTGAAAAGAGATGTTACTCATATCTGTTTCATTTTTGGAGCTTGAAAAAACAAAATTGTGGCAACATTCTACCAATTCCAACATTGATTTTGAAATGTGCCTGGTGGTTGGAAACCAGAAGTCTGATCATCACAGTTGCTAAAGAAAACTAGTGCTGCAAGATAATGACACATCACTATCCTCAAGCATGGAGACTCAGAAAATAAGGCGAATTAAATTGAATTGGTTTCCTACGTAATAAGTGCTAGATACAAAATTGAATAAATTTTCATTTTATGAAACTCATTTGAGGTTAAAACATCCTCTGTCCCTCAAAATTTCCCACATTTGCACACTATTGTCTTTAAACTTTCTTTATATCATATACTTAATATGAACAAGTTTCTACCAGTCAGTCACATTTTACATGTGAACTTAAAAAACATAATTGAGGAGGAAGACCTTCAAGATGGCGGAGGACTAAGACATGGAGATCACCTTCCTCCCCACAGATACATCAGAAATACACCTACATGTGGAACAACTCCTACAGAACACCTACTGAACGCTGGCAGAAGACCTCAGACGTCCCAAAAAGCAAGAAACTCCCCCACATACCTGGGTAGGGCAAAAGAAAAAAGAAAAAACAGACAAAAGAATAGGGATGGGACCCGCACCAGTGGGAGGGAGCTGTGAAGGAGGAAAGGTTTCCACACACTAGGAAGCCCCTTTGCGGGCGGAGACTGCGGGTGGTGGAGTGGGGGAGCTTCGGAGCCGCGGAGGAGAGCGCAGCAACAGGGGTGCGGAGGGCAAAGCGGAGAGATTCCTGCACAGAGGATCGGTGCTGACCAGCACTCACCAGCCCAAGAGGCTTGTCTGCTCACCCGCCAGGGCAGGTGGGGGCTGGGAGCTGAGGCTTGGGCTTCTGAGGTCAGATCCTGGGGAGAGGACTGGGGTTGGCTGCATGAAGAGAGCCTGAAGGGGGCTAGTGCACCACAGCTAGTCCGGAGGGAGTCCAGGAAAAAGTCTGGATCTGCCTAAGAGGCAAGAGACCATTGTTTCGGGGCGCACGAGGAAAGGGGATTCAGAGCACCGCCTCAACAAGCTCCAGAGACTGGCGCAAGTCATGGCTATCAGCGCAGACACCAGAGACGGGCATGAGATGCTAAGGCTGCTGCTGCTGCCACCAAGAAGCATGTGTGCAAGCACAGGTCACTATCCACACCTCCCCTCCTGGGGGCCTCTGCAGCCTGCCACTGCCAGGGTCCCGTGATCCAGGGACAACTTCCCCCGGAGAATGCACGGCCCGCCTCGGGCTGTTACAACAGCACGCCAGCCTCTACCGCCGTAGGCTCACCCCGCATTCCGTACCCCTCCCTCTCCACGGCCTGGGTGAGCCAGAGCCCCCGAATCAGCGGCTCCTTTAACCCTGTCCTGTCTGAGCAAAGAACAGACGCCCTCAGGCGACCTATACGCAGAGGCAGGGCCACATCCAAAGCTGAACCTCAGGAGCTGTTCAGACAAAGAAGAGAAAGGGAAATCTCTCCCAGCAGGCTCAGGAGCAGCGGATTAAATCTCCACAGTCAACTTGATGTACACTGCATCTGTGGAATACCTGAATAGCCAACAAATCATCCCAAAATTGAGGAGGTGGATTTTGGGAGCAACGGTAGACTTGGGGTTTGCTACCTGCATCTAATTTGTTTCTGGTTTTATGTTTATCTTAGTTTAGTATTCAGAGTTTATTATGATTGGTAGATTTGCTTATTGATTTGGTTGCCGTCTTCCTTTATATATATATATATATATATATATATATTTAAAATTATTTTCCCTTTTTCTGAATGTGTATGTATATGCTTTTCTGTGTGATTTTGTCTGTATAGCTTTGCTTTTAGCATTTGTCCCAGGGTTCTATCCTTTTTTCTTTTTGTGTAATTTTTACCACTTGTAATCATTGGTGGATTTATTTATTCATTTGGTTGCTCTCTTCTTTCTTTTCTTTTCTATTACTTTTTTATTTATTAATAATTTTTTAAATTTTTTATTTTAATAACTTTAATTTATTTTATGCTTTTTCTTTCTTTCTTTTTTGTTCTCCCTTTTCTTCTGAGCCGTGTGGCTGACAGGGTCTTGGTGCGCCGGCCAGGTGTCAGGCCTGAGCCTCTTAGGTGGGAGAGCAGAGTTCAAAACATTGGTCCACCAGAGACCTCCTGGTCCCATGTAATATCAAACGGGGAAAATTTTCCCAGAGATCTCCATCTCAACGCTAAGACCCAGCTCCACTCAACAACCAGCAAGCTACAGTGCTGGAAACCCCATGCCAACCAACTAACAGGACAGGAACACAACCCCACCCATTAGCAGAGAGGCTGCCTAAAATCATAATAAGTTCACAGACACCCCAAAACACACCACCGGATGCGGTCCTGCCCACCAGCCTCATCCACCAGAACACAGACACCAGTCCCATCCACCAAGAAGCCTACACAACCCACTGAACCAACCTTACCCACTGGGGGCAGACACCAAAAACAACGGGAACTATGAACTTGCATCCTGTGAAAAGGAGACCCCAAGCACACTAAGTTAAGCAAAATGAGAAAAAAGAGAAATGTACAGCAGAGGAAGGATGAAAGTAAAAACCCACCAGACCAAACAAATGAGGAGGAAATAGGCAGGCTACCTGAAAAAGAATTCAGAGTAATGGTAGTAAATATATCCAAAATCGTGGAAACAGAATGGAGAAAATACAATAAATGTTTAACAAGGATCTAGAAGAACTAAAGAGCAAACAATAAATGATAACCAACACAATAAATGAAATTAAAAATTCTCTAGAAGGAATCAATAGCAGAATAACTGAGGCAGAAGAACGGATAATTGACCTGGAAGATAAAATAGTGGAAATAACTACTGCAGAGCAGAATAAAGAACAAAGAATGAAAAGAATTGAGGACACACTCAGAGACCTCTGGGACAACATTACATGCACCAACATTAAAATTATAGGGGTCCCAGAGGAAGAAGAGAAAAAGAAAGGGACTGAGAAAATCTTTGAAGAGATTATAGTTGAAAACTTCCCTAAAATGGGAAAGGAAATGGTCAGTCAAGTCCAGGAAGCACAGAGAGTCCCATACAGGAAAAATCCAAGGAGAAACACACCAAGACACATATTAATCAAACTATCAAAAATTAAATACAAAGAAAAAATATTAAAAGCAGCAAAAGAAAAGCAACAAGTAACATACAAGGGAATCCCCATAAAGTTAACAGCTGATTTCTCAGCAGAAGCTCTGCAAGCCAGAAGGGTGTGGCAGGACATATTTAAAGTGATGGAAGGGAAAAACTTACAACCAAGATTACTCTACCCAGCAAGGATCTCATTCAGATTCGACAGAGAAATTAAAGCCTTTACAGACAGGCAAAAGCTAAGAGATTTCAGCACCACCAAACCAGCTTTACAACAAATGCTAAAGGAACTTCCCTAGACAGGAAACACAAGAGAAAGAAAAGACCTACAATAACAAACTCAAAACAATTAAGAAAATGGGAATAGAATCATAAATATTGATAATTACCTTAAATGTAAATGGATTAAATGCTCCAACCAAAAGACATAGACTGGCTGAATGGATACAAAAACAAGACCTGTATATACACTGTCTACAAGAGACTCATTTCAGACTGAGGAACACATACAGACTGAAAGTGAGGGGATGGAAAAAGATATTCCATGCAAATGGAAATCAAAAGAAAGCTGGAGTAGCAATTCTCATATCAGACAAAATAGACTTTAAAATAAAGACCATAACAAGAGACAAAGAAGGACACTACATAATGATCAAGGGGTCAATCCAAGAAGAAGATACAACAATTGTAAATATTTATGCACCCAAAACAGGAGCACCACAATACATAAGGCAATGCTAACAGCCATAAAAGGGGAAATCGACAGGAACACAATAACAGTAGGGGACTTTAACACCCCACTTTCACCAATGGACAAATAATCCAAAATGAAAATAAATAAGGAAACACAAACTTTAAATGACACATTAAACAAGATGGACTTAATTGGTATTTTAAGACATTCCATCCAAAAACATCATATCTTGGGTCACAAATCAGCCATGGTATATTTAAGAAAATTGAAATTGTATCAAGTATCTTTTCCGACCACAGTGCTATGAGACTAGACATCAAATGCAGGAAAAAATCTGTTAAAAATACAAACACATGGAGGCTAAACAATACACTACTAAATAACCAAGAGATCACTGAAGAAATCAAAGAGGAAATCAAAAAATACCTAGAAAAAAATGACGATGAAAACACGACAAAGGAAAATCTATGTGATGCAGCAAAAGCAGTTCTAGGACAGAACTTCACAGCAACACAATCCTACCTCAAGATACAAGAAAAATCTCAAATAAACAACCTAACCTTACACCTAAAGCAATTAGAACAAGAAGAACAAAAAAACCCCAAAGTTAGCAGAAGGAAAGAAATCATAAAGATCAGATCAGAAATAAATGAAAAAGAAATGAAGGAAACAACAGCAAAGATCAATAAAACTAAAAGCTGGTTCTTTGAGAAGATAAACAAAATTGATAAACCATTAGCCAGACTCATCAAGAAAAAAAGGGAGAAGACTCAAATCAATAAAATTAGAAATGAAAAAGGAAAAGTAACAACTGATACTGCAGAAATACAAAGGATCAGGAGAGATTACTACAAGCACCGATATGCCAATAAAATGGACAACCGGGAAGAAATGGACAAATTCTTAGAAAAGCACAACCTTCTGAGACTGAACTAGGAAGAAATAGAAAATATAAACAGACGAATCACAAGCACTGAAATTGAGACTGTGATTAAAAATCTTCCAACAAACAAAAGCCTGGGACCAGATGGCTTCCCAGGCGAATTCTATCAAACATTTAGAGAAGAGCTAACACCTATCATTCTCAGACTCTTCCAAAATATAGCAGTGGGAGGAACACTCCCAAACTCATTCTACGAGGCCACCATCACCTTAATACCAAAACAAGATGAAGATGTCACAGAAAAAGAAAACTACAGGCCAATATCACTGATGAACATAGATGCAAAAATCCTCAACAAAATACTAGCAAACAGAATCCAACACCTCATTAAAAGGATCATACACCATGATCAAGTAGGGTTTATCCTAGGAATGCAAGGATTCTTCAATAACTGCAAATCAATCAATGTGATAAACCATAGTAACAAATTGAAGGAGAAAAATCATATGATAATCTCAATAGATGCAGAACGATTTTTTAACAAAATTCAACACACATTTATGAAAAAAAACCTCCAGAAAGTAGGCATAGAGGGAACTTACTTCAACATAATAAACAAACATATTAACAAACCCACAGCCAACATCGTTCTCAATGGTGAAAAACGGAAACCATTTCAACTAAGATCGGGAAAAATACAAGCTTGCCCACTCTCACCACTATTATTAAACATAGTTTTGGACGTTTTATCCACAGCAATCAGAGAAGAAAAAGAAATAAAATGAATCCAAATCAGAAAAGAAGTAGTAAAGCTGTCACTGTTTGCAGATAACATGATACTATACATAGAGAAACCTAAAGATGCTACCAGAAAACTACTAGAGCTAATCAATGAATTGGTAAAGTAGCAGGATACAAAATTAATGCACAGAAATCTCTTGCATTCCTATACACTAATGATGAAAAATCAGAAAGAGAAATAACGGAAACACTACCATTTACCACTGCAACAAAAAGAATAAAATACCTAAGAGTAAACCTACCTAAGGAGAAAAAAGACCTGTATGCAGAAAACTATAAGACACTGATGAAAGAAATTAAAGATGATACAAACAGATGGAGAGATATACCATGTTCTTGCACTGGAAGAATCAACATTGTGAAAATGGCTATAGTACCCAAAGCAATCTACAGATTCAGTGCAATCCTTACCAAACTACCAATGGCATTTTTCACAGAACTAGAACAAAAAATTTCACAATTTGTATGAAAACACAAAAGACCCCAAATAGCCAAAGCAATCTTGAGAAAGAAAAACGGAGCTGGAGGAATCATGCGCTCTGACTTCAGACTATACTACAAAGCTATAGCAATCAAGACAGTATGGTAAATTTGTATGAAAACACAAAAGACCCCAAATAGCCAAAGCAGTCTTGAGAAAGAAAAACGGAGCTGGAGGAATCAGGCTCTCTGACTTCAGACTATACTACAAAGCTATAGTAATCAAGACAGTATGGTACTGGCACAAAAACAGAAATATAGATCAATGGAACAGGATAGAAAGCCCAGAGATAAACCCACGCACATATGGGCACCTTATCTTTTTGACAAAGGAGGCAAGAATATACAGTGGAGAAAAGACAGCCTCTTCAATAAGTGGTGCTGGGAAAACTGGACAGCTACATGTAAAAGAATGAAATTAGGGCTTCCCTCGTGGTGCAGTGGTTGGGAGTCCGCCTGCCGATGCAGGGGACACAGGTTCGTGCCCCAGTCCGGGAGGATCCCACATACCACGGAGTGGCTGGGCCTGTGGGCCATGGCCACTGGGCCTGCATGTCCAGAGCCTGTGCTCTGCAACAGGAGAGGCTACAGTGGTGAGAGGCCCACATACCACAAAATAAATAAATAAATAAATAAATAAGAATGAAATTAGAACACTCCCTAAAACCATACACAAAAATAAACTCAAATGTTTTAAAGACGTAAATGTAAGGCCAGACACTATAAAACTCTTAGAGGAAAACATAGGCAGAACACTCTATGACATAAATCGCAGCAAGATCCTTTTTGACCTACTTCCTAGAGAAATGGAAATAAAAACAAAAATAAACAAATGGGACCTAATGAAACTTCAAAGCTTTTGCACAGCAAAGGAAACCATAAACAAGATGAAAAGACAACCCTCAGAATGGGAGAAAATATTTGCAAACGAAGCAACTGACAAAAGATTAATCTCCAAAATATACAAGCAGCTCATGCAGCTCAATGTCAAAAAAACAAACAACCCAATCCAAAAATGGGCAGAAGACCTAAATAAACATTTCTCCAAAGAAGATATACAGATTGCCCACAAACACATGAAAGGTTCCTCAACATCACTAATCATTAGAGAAATGCAAATCAAAACTACAATGAGGTTATCACCTCACACTGGTCAGAATGGCCACCATTAAAAATCTACAAAAAATAAATGCTGCAGACGGTGTAGAGAAAAATGAACCCCCTGCACTGTTGGTGGGAATGTGAATTGATATAGCCACTATGGAGAACAGTATGGAGGTTCCTTAAAAAACTAAAAATAGAACTGCAGTACGACCTACCAATCCCACTACTGGGCATACATCCTGAGAAAACCATCATTCAAAAAGAGTCATGTACCACAATGTTCATGCAGCTCTATTTACAATAGCCAGGACATGGAAGCAACCTAAGTGTCCATCAACAGATGAATGGATAAAGAAGATGTGGCACATATATACAATGGAATATTACTCAACCATAAAAAGAAATGAAACTGAGTTACTTGTAGTGAGGTGGGTGGACCTAGAGACTGTCATAAAGAGTGAAGTAAGTCAGAAAGAGAAAAACAAATACCATATGCTAACACATATATATGGAATATAAAAAAAAAAAAAGAAATGGTTCTGAAGAATCTAGGGCAGGACAGGAATAAAGATGCAGATATAGAGAATGAACTTGAGGACACGGGGAGGGGGAAGGGTAAGCTGGGACGAAGTGAGAGAGTGAGATGGACATATATTCACTACCAAATATAAAATAGATAGCTAGTGGGAAGCAGCCGCATAGCATAGGGAGAACAGCTCGGTGATTTGTGTCCAACTAGAGGGGATAGGGAGGGTGGGAGGGAGACGCGAGAGGGAGGAGATATGGGGATGTATGTATATGTATAGCTGATTCACTTTGTTATACAGCAGAAACTAACACACCATTGTAAAGCAATTATACTCCATTAAAGATGTTAAAAAAAACATAATTGAATCTTGGAAAATGCAAATAATTATTTTTTATTTATATGATTGAGGATTTTTTGTGTAGTTCCAAAACAAAGCATTTTCTTTTCTTGGACAATCAAAGTAGCAAATATTCAGAAGAATAAATCCGTAAAACAGAGAAAATTATAAAACTAAGAATAAAATAACCATTACAGCCCTAACAAAAAAGTTATTATTTTACAATTATTTTCTAAGCATTTGTTGGTTTTATAAAATGGGAATTTTACTGTTTATATGGTTGTCTATCTTTTTGCAGAAATATATCATTTCAAAAGAATTCTAGATAATAAAGCAGGATTATAAAATCTAGATCCCTCAATACCAGATAAAAAGAAAAAAAACAAATAACCAAACAGAATCCTCAACAGCTACAAGCAAACCATGTTACAAGTAAAATTTCATACCATAATCTTTAAAAAATCTTGACCAAGGAAAGAATTCTGCTACAGCAATATTTGGGTTATAACACCTGTTAGTCATTTTCAGAAAGAATGTAAATCAAGAAAATCTCCAAAACTCACTAATACCCACCAACTGGAAGACAAATGGATAAACATGACAAGCAGGTTGTCTAGAAAAAACAGGTTCGAACCCTACAGAATAAAGCCCCCTCACCATTTTCAAGTGCTGCATCATGAACAGGAGGGAATGATTTGAGGTACCCAAATCTTCTGCCAAGGGATCATGATATTCCCTCTAGCTAAGTAGTGGGAACCCTGCTTCATACCATTTCACATAAACTAACTATAAGATATGCCAGGGTATCCAACAAAGGCTATCTATAATTCCAGCAAAGCCCTTTCTCCAAACTGGACCAAAGTGTCATATCTCAAGTCACAAACTATACTTGGAGAGGGGAAGGAAGATAGGTTTCAGATATAGTAGTCATAGAGTCAAGGAGAATTAATTCACGTGACAAAACAACAAATAAAGGTTTTTGGCAGAGCAAGATGAAAAGAAAATACATGGCAAGTAAGCAAGCATACCACAGAAATAGATAAAAGAAATGTACATCACATTTTTTAAAATATCAAAGTGTCCAATCTAAAGGGGAACCCAGTGCAAAAAAAAAAAGTACACAAAAAATGAAAACACAATTCTTTGAGAGTGCCTCACAATCAAGAAAATCCAGAAATATTATAGTTAAGGGGACCAAAATAAATTTAAAACATTGTGAAATAGACTAGCCATGCTTAAAAATCATAGTATTGATATAAAAGAGGCTTCCACTGGGAAAGAAGTAGATAATCCAATATATGAAACAAACACTGTAATAAAAGTAGTATATATGAAGATTAAAATGGCACACTGCATTTTTAAAAGATCTGGCATAGAATGAGACCTATTATTGAAACATATTGTGATTATATCATCGAACCTGATAAATAAAGAATTCTTCAGGATTCTTGTAGAAACTAAGTCACCAATGGGGGTTAAAGGTGGACCTAAACATATTGGCACCAAATTTTTCCATAACAAATTTTAGACACCAATGAACAAATTGTCTATAGATCAGAGGGGAATATATTGTGAGACAAGAATATTATAAACAGTCATTTTTTGTTATTGTCTATATGCAATGGCAATAGAAAGATATTCCTGAAAATTAATAAACTCAAGGAATCTCTGTGTGTAACATATACATACACAAAATATATAATACTCACTTATTTTATATAAATATTACATATATACACATATGTATGTGTGTGAATCTATATATATATCTCAAGGGAGAGAAACACAGACTAGGAATGATATTTTCCCAAGGTATTATTTGTGGATCGAGATATACTTTTGTTATTTTTCTTGATTCTTCTGCTTGATTCTTAAAATAATTTTAGACATTATTTTGTATAAAATAATTAAATGATTATTTTAAAAAGTTGAAAACATGATTTTAATGATTTCCTAACATCCATTAATGTATACACTATAATTTATTGAATTATAATAGTTTATATTTCATTTATTTCTAATTTTACTACTGTCAATCATATTGCGATGGGTATCTTTATCTATAAAACTCTATCGCTGATTATTTCTAGGAACTGATTTCTAAGAATTACTACTTTAAAGAACAACATTTTTAAGTTTCTTTAGATATTAATAAATTGATTTTCAGGGAGATTTTGTTCATTTATCCTTCCATCAAAAGTGAATACAGTGTTTATCTGACTACACCTCTGCTCGACTAAGCACTTATTTTTCATTTTTATTTTCTAGTCGTATTTCTTACGTTAATGATCTTTTCACATCCACTGTTACTGGAAAGCCTTTTTGTATATTAAAGATATCAATTTACATTTCCTTTTTTGAATTTTATATAAAGGTCATCATACTGCATGTGGTCTTTCCACTCAATACTATCATAATGAAGTCATCTATGTTATTGAACAGAGATATAATTCATTTATTTTTCCTGATGCATAATATTCCATTATGTGATTACAATAAAATTTATTTATCTATCTCATTTAAAGGATTTATGATGTTTCAGGGTTTTTTTCTCTATTACAAAAAATGATTTTCTTAACCTTAATTGTACATGCTTTCTGATGTACTTTTTTTTTTTGCGGTACTCGGGTCTCTCACTGTTGTGGCCTCTCCCGTTGCGGAGCACAGGCCCAGCGTCCATGGCTCACGGGCCCAGCCGCAGCACGAACCCGTATCCCCTGCATCGGCAGGCGGACTCTCAACCACTGCGCCACCAGGGAAGCCCTCTGATGTACTTTTGAAAAGTTTCTCTTGGATAAATACTTAGGAGTTAAACTATTGGATTAAAGGGGAAACAAAAGTTCATCTTTACAAGACAACTTCAAATTGTTTTCCATACTTATTATCCAATTTATTCTCCTGACAGCATAATTGACCCCAGTGATGCACATCACCTGTAAAACTCAGTATAGTCAGACTTAACTTCTGCCTAATGAATGGGTCTAAAATAGTATCTCATAGTTATCTTGATTTGTACCTTTGCGATTATTAATGAAGTTCAGCACATCTTCACACCTTTTTCAGTCATTTGTATGACTTTTCTTGCAAAACACGTGTTCATGTGTGAATACTTTTTCAATTCTGTTTACTTGTTTATTGATTGTTCTGTAAGGGTTATATGTTTGAAAATTAATATTTTGTTGTTTACAAATATTGCAAATATCTAATGCCAGTTTGTGTTCTGTCTTTTCACTTTCTCTAAAACACATTTTCACAAGCTAAAGTTCTTAATTTGTATACAGTAAAATTTGACAATCTTTGACTTGTGATTGTTTCATGGTTTTTAGTTCAGGAAATCTACATTTTCCAAGACTGTAATAGTCACTCCTTTGCTCAAAACCCTGCGATACCACATCTGTCATAAAGCAAAATTTCTCATAAGTCGGTGTCTTTTTAATAACCCGCCACTCTCTTCTATTGACAATTACTTATCCCTGAATCATCCACACACAGTTGTAATATTTTCATTTAATACTAAGTTTTTCAATATGCTTCCCTTTTTTATTTTCTTTTACTGGTAAGGTTTGGCTATTCTTGGCCCTTTGTAGTTCTATATAAATTTTAGAAACAGTTTATTCATTTAAGAAGAAGCTTTTTGGGCAACACTGAAACTAGATTTAGGTAATATTGACACATTTAAAGTATAAAGTACTCCTACACATGAACATTAAATATCTCTTCAATTCTGTCTTCATGTAAGAGTTACTCTGCATGATAATTTTTATGAGTGCTAAAGGCTATCATTATTTAAAGTTTTTATTAGTTTAGTCATTTTTAATGTGTTTAAAGCAAAAACATATATCTGAATTTTGGAATTTATTGATCTTTTATCTATGCCATTTTTGATGATAAGTAGACTTTTTTCTTTAAACTACATATCTATATAGATACCTGTAATATATAATACATAATTTTACATAATATATAATATGTAAATATAACACAACATATAATTAGATATACTAGGTATGAGAAGGAGTCATATATCCAAAGACAAATTATATATAACATATATTATAATACATATAACATATCTATATCAAGGATATCTATGAGTTGGCCAAAATGTTTGGTCGGGTTTTTCTGTAACCTCTTATGGAAAAGCCCGAATGAACTTTTTGGCCAATCCAACACATAGCTCAAAATTACTTATATTACTCAAGTAGTCAATATCCCTCTTTAATTTTAACTCATTTAATTTTCAAACATTGATAACGTTGTTTCAAAGAATCTTATCAATAGTCTTTGTCTATATTTCACTGGATTCGTAACATCCTTATGTGTCACAAAGCTATCTTGTTTAGAGGGAAAATTTTTTTTGAGCTTTACCAAATATTGTAGTCACTTTCACTGATATAAACATTTTTTGGTAACACTTTCTGCTTTGAATTCTTCTTCAAGAATAGTATTGCCACTCTGATTTCCTATTTTGCTTGTGATAACTCTATATCTCTGAATAGTTTTTTATTCTAACTACTTCAGATGTATCTCAGAATATAGCATGTACTTAGGTTGTTATTAAAGATATACTTTTAAGTTTATATTGTTATTTTCTTGGGAGGAAGAGCTGGGCCTTACATGCCTTTATATGCTCCGAGCAGTCTTCACATCCTTCTGGACATGAGAGAAGCCCTGTAGGAATCTGATCTATTAATTTTGAAATACCATCATCTAGTAATTGTCAATGTGAACAGTTGTAGTTTAAAAATCTGGGGACCCTTTGCCTTAGGTATTGTTTTGCTATCATGATGTCATTTAAGCTCTCCTAACTACTCTTTCTCTAGCTGAAAAAGAAGGGAAATTATGTTTACTCATCAGGAAAACAGAGATGCCCAGAATGAAAGGCTCTCAGAGAAAAGCTTGGTAACATTATTATGTCTTCTATAAAAATCAGCCCAGGTGCTACTGGTTTTTCACAAAATAAATTCCCAGAGCCTAGACACTACTTATTTACCATAAAGGTCACAATTTAAGCTTCCGCTGAGATGCCATGAAAGCTTCCTATGATCCAAGTCTAGCCAGGAACCAGAGAACTGAACTAATTGGTTAAGTCTGCTCAAGGTGACAAGCTGCCGGCTGGCAGACAAAACATTTAGAAACCAGGCTGAAAATGCTACATCTAATTTTACTTAGGACGTAAGAAGAGATCCAGAAGACTGGTCTGTTTACTGGCAATGAAACATTATCCCCACACTATTCTCAGATCATCTGGGAGGAGGTATGTGTTCTTGGAGAAAGAAGGCAGCTCATCTCTGTGGGTCTTTACTTAATTATTATAAAATATGTTTGTGGCATAACATAAAGTTTGACACAGAGAATGGTCATATTTTTGTTACAAATGTAAACTGTAACTGTATTTAAAGTCTCTCTTTATCCTAATATAAAAATAAATACAATATAAAAAGAAAGCAAGCAAATTTTTAGCAATCTATAATACAGTATATTTTTAAATTCAATTTCCTAATAGATTCAGAAGGTTCAGAAGTATATTTCTTTCAAGATCCTGTGTGCTGTGGGCACTTACATACATATATTCTGTGTACGTGGGTGTGTGTAAGGAGTGTGCAACATTAGAATATGTTGCAGTTAGAGAAGGAAATAAAAAGTGCACAAGTGCTAATGACTTCACAAGGGCCGGGCCATCTAAACTCTTCCAGGAAACATCTGTGAATTTAAAATCTTGCCATGCAGATAGTGGTAATCCTTCCACTTAACTTTCTATTTTCTTTTATGCTTTGATTAGTAATCCATGTAATCACTCATTCATTTTTGGAGTTGTGTGGCCTCTAGTGGTGTCTGGAAAAAGCATACAATGAAAATATTGCAAGACTGAACACATCTATCTCCCGAGATTGAAAACTCCAAAAGATGCTGAGTATTATTCTAACTTAAAACAGTTATATATGCATTACTTTGGCTTAATACAATGCTCTTATTTGACAGTTTTAGATTTTGGTCCCACTTGCTCCAAAGCTGCTATTTCTAGACATATAGTTATAGGGAAATAATATGGAAATAATTATTCTATTCTTCTTCATGTTGTTTCTTACATTTTCCCCAGAGGTCAGTATGAATATTTAGACTTTATAAGAAAATATTTTCCCCAAATAAATAACTTTTTTTTCAAACGAATATTATCAAATATAAAAATTTTTTTGCTTAGGAATGTTATAGGCATTTTACCTTTAACCCAAAATTAATTTTTAATTAATTTAATTTAAAATGTATATTTTCTAGATTACCTGGGTTTTTACCTAAAATTCTGAAACACACAAATCATAACACTACATCAGGCAGAATAAATAAGCTGATGGACAGATGTCAAAATGAATGTCACTATACTTTGCTCAGTATGAAACACTGCCATTTGCATCTTGGTCCACAGTCACTGTATGTTGAAGGACCTTAAATGAAAAGAGTGATTAAGCTTATGAACCAGTTTACTGTGTTCTTCAGGAAATATTGTACTAATTAGTTTACATTTTCAAAATGTAATACTATTTCAACTTCATTCTATATTTTAATCCATTGGATATCTTCACTATTCTGACAAAGAAAAAACAGTATTGATTTGAAAGGGACCCCAATAAATAAGAAAAATGTACAACTTGCTACAACTGGCAATTTGGCATTGGTGTGTTTCTACAGATGGTACTATATGCAGAACAGGGACTACTTCTGGGACTGCCAGAATTTCTTCTCATACGTTCCTTTTGTTATTTTAAAAACTTACAGATCATAAGCCTAAAAAACTCTGAAAGCAGAAGGTAGTATACTCCACAGTTAAAGTACTTTCATATTTATTACAAAGTATTTTCCTGTTGCTGGAATTATTTACTAGACTACAGATTTTAAAGACATTTCCCAATTAATCACGTTTAGTAGCACAATTTCCCTCAGATTATAATGAAGGAGTTTATAACTAGAGATTAGAAGATAAAGACAAAGCTGTATGTAGTGAGAAACTGAGTGATAAGAAAATACAAACTAGGCGTCTACTGATGCCCTTTGCAAGAGAAGATTACTCTGCAGCTTTAACACATTTACACTTTATAGGATAGCTGAAGAAAATGAAGCATAGGAATATATGAGCTATGTAGTGGCAGTTATTGGAAATGGGTTTTTGATTTAGTTGCCAACTGAGAATTCAGAAACAAAATAAAATCCTTTCATGGCCATCAGAAAATATGACTTTCTAAATAAGAATAATGAATATTGTCTACATAAATGATTCCCATGTTAATTCATCCAACATCTTTCAGAGTCAGAATAGCACTATTTAATAGAATTCTGACAGGGAATGTCTAACATTGAAAAGTCACTTGTATACACACCGAAAACCATACTATATAAAACTGTGAGAAATACCATTTCCATGATGAAACTGACAAGGCAAAAGTGAATAACCTTTGAAAGAGCAAAAAATTCTTGACAGTTGCCAATCTTCCTTAATGCTATTTCCAAGGTGTTTAGTGGTGGATGAAATTCAGCTCTGTTTGGTCGGAGTAGCTTCTGGGTCCAAGCAAGTGGCAAGAAGAGTGTGTTTCGAGGAAAGGTTTATGTTGGAGGTATATATTTGGGCTATATTTTGAAGTCAATAGAGTCAGATGGCATGTTTGAGTTTCTATTTAATTTTATTCTTCTGTCAATCAATATCTATTGACCATGTTAATATTTTACTTTTTAATGTTTTTTATGGATATTTTCAAATATGGGTAAAACATGCATAAATTACTATGATAAATACCCATATATGCAATATCCAGCTTCAGTCATGTTAATGCTTTGTATTCTTTATTTACTAGGATCAATATGCAAAAAGTTGGATTAAATAGAGACAATATGAGACCAGCATCAGAAAGTTTTAAGCCTTTTTAGGAGAGTGTTTAGCAGTCAGACTTCTCATTCTCAGCCAAATAAAATTAGATAAAATACTCAAATATTGATCCTTAGCTTTGTTCATTTGGGTGTTTTAAAACTGAAAGGCAGATTAATAATCAATTTACTAAAAATTAGATGCTAGGAACATTATTCTGATTTGACTGCTACTGTATGCCTTTTCTTATCCTTCTTTTTTCATATTTGAAAATGTGTAAAACACAAGTGACATGTATATACACACACATGCTTTGATAAGCTGAATTTATACACATATAAATACCAGCATATATATGTTTATTTACATGGATACAAGTATCAGTTTGCTACAGCAGTTGGTAAAATTTTTGAAAATAAAATCTTCTGAATATCAGACAATCTGCATTTAAATTTCAAGCACCATTATCTCAGTTTCCAACCAGCCACTACACTCCTGAGAAATCCTGAAACTCACAACCTCACTCACAGACCTTTAGAAAAAAATAGACCACCAATATTAAGAGGTTCATTTTGAAGGTGAGATAAATGGTGGTTTTAATACAATACATCGTCTAGGCCAATATCTCCTTAAAGGTATTTCTGTGTTTAGTAAATTCAGATAAATTCAATTAGAATTGAAAGTGACTTGAAATGCTTACGAAGTTGGAGGTAATGTCTCTAAGAATTTAGAGATATTTTCTCCAAAATACTATTTTATAAGAAGAGCTCTCCCATGAAGAAAGAGCTCAGGTGTCACATGTTTCCTCCAAAGAATGAGGAATAACATAAGGAAGAGTAAAGGACAAGACTTTCATTACAAATGGCCAAATCCATCTCTCCCATGGGAAAAATTCAAAGATGAAACTTGGTGCTTTTGATACTATGTAGAGCCTTGAAGTAAATTTTTTTTTTTCCCCCAGATCTTTCTTCTTTGACAAAGGTCGGCTTGACTTTCTAAATAAGATTAATGCTTATGGTCCACACAGATTATTCTGATGTCAGTCAAGGCACTGCTCTTTTCTCGGTTACTAAAACAATATTGGTACTGGCAGGTATAAAACAGTCTCTCCAACACAGGCAGACAAGTGAGTTCAGTTTGGAATCTGAATCCAAATTAGGTCCCATATTAATTGCAAATGGTAAAAACCTTTGCATTAGTTTTCTAATTAAGATTAATGATAGTGGTTTGAAGAGCTGATACCAAGACCCTGGCATTAACAGCAATCATTTTTCAACTGTGGCAAACATGCTTTTCTTTTGAAGTACTTTCTAGTCCAAAATAAGAGTTGGCAAGAAGGTGGTGTTGAGAGAGGCAGAAGATTCAATAGCAGCATTTCTTAAGACTAAACCAAAAATATATTGAACATATAAAAACCTCAGGAAAAACTCTGTTTCAGACAGCACATACCCTGCCAAAACCTGCTCTCCAGAAAAAGAGCTCAGCTTTATGAAAAACAAGGGGCTCCATGTTCTTGAATGAGACTCTATTGAAAGTTATAAATAACTGGTAAAAATAAATGTTTCCAATTAAAGTGCTTCTGGATATCTGTTGATTGTGAGTGAGATGATTTACACAGAGTGCACAGCCGGAGCACAGACACACCATCTGGAATTACTAACCAAGAAACGCATAAACTTATTGATGTATTACGTGACTTACCATCAGGCCTCCATGGAGTAGGTATCATCAGATTCCAAAGCTTCACATGTAGACCACTCTAGAACTCGCTTAAGACAGAACATGTTTCATTCAGAAAAAGCCTCCCTTTTTGGATTGTGTTGTGTATGCTCTGAAAACACATTCCTCAGAGGGAGATGAAAGAAAATCTGGGGAAATAGCAACCAGTAAGTTTTTATCTCCCAGCTGTTTTGTCAGTTTTAGAGAAAGACAGAAATTATGCAGTGGATTTTGTTCCACAATCAGTAATACAAGCAATGTCTCAGAATATAGACCTCTTTGGAAGGATGACTGCTTGGTGCCCTTAGGATTTTGAGGTGGGTTTTTAACTTTTTTTACAATTAGATGAACACAAGAGAGCTTGTGTGCCAAGACATACATGCTCTTTAAGCAAACAAAAGTGGAAAATTTTAGCACATTCCGCATTAATAGAAACAGAACTGAATTTGCCCGAGTTCTGTTTATGAATGGCATTATTTATACAGCTGTGAATTGTATTGAAACATGACCGTGGGAAAAAATCTACACTCATTGAATTATCCAGCTGACTTCTGTTTTTTTATGCATGCTCATCATAAAATCTAAAGCATCAATTTTTAAAAATATTGAATTCCTTTAGAATAAGTTTCAAAATTATTTCTTTTCTGGTATGACTTCTTTTCATTTTATTTATTTATAATAAATTTATTTATTTATTTTTGGCTCTGTTGGGTCTTTGTTGCTACGCATGGGCTTTCTCTAGTTGTGGCAAGTGGGGGCTACTCTTCTTTGTGGTGCACGTGCTTCTCATTGCGGTGGCTTCCCTTGTTGCAGAGCTCGGGCTCTAGGCACATGGACTTCAGTAGTTGTGGCGCACGGGCTTAGTTGCTCCGCGGCATGTGGGATCTGCCCGGAGCAGGGCTCGAACCTGTGTCCCCTGCATTGGCAGGTAGATTCTTAACCACTGCACCATCAGGGAAGTTCTATAAGTTCCCGTTGCGGAGCACAGGTTCCGGACGCACAGGCTCACGGGCCCAGCCGCTTCGTGGCATGTGGGATCCTCCCGGACCAGGGCATGAACCCACGTCCCCTGCATCGGCAGGCAGACCCTCAACTACTGCGCCACCAGGGAAGCCCCCTATAACTTCTTTTTAACTAGAGTTATGACCTGTTAAAATGAATCACATACGTGGATTTATTTTACTAACATATCTTATCCTTTCCTTCCTTTAAGTTTAAAGGCCTTCTTGTTCTCTATCCCTAAATGAGGGAGGAATCCCATTCTCCAACTCTATAATCTCTCCTGAAATTGATTGGCTATAGAGAACCTATGGGTCACTGTCTGAAAACCAATCCCTACAGCACATCAAGATTCTTATAGTCACTCCTTCTGAAAGGGGCAAAACAAGGTGTCAGAACATTTTATTTCTTCTCAAAAGTAGAAGTAAATTCATGATAATTTTTGAGAAATCAATATTGAAATGATAGGATCAAAACCAAAATAAATATTAAAACGGTGTGATCAAAATCAAAATCTCCACAATCATTGCCAATGCTAACCTCAGTTTCATTCCTGGAAATGGTATACCAAATGGGTCTGTTTGCCCCTAGCAATGGCAATTAACAAATGTAAACAGGTATGCTATGCAACAGTTAAGAAGAGCACACAGAATTGAGCAGGAGAAAGGACATTTGGGGCAACTTCAGGTGGCAGCAGTGAGCCTTGCTCAGCTGTAAACTGTAAGTTCCTTCATCTCTCTATCTCCATCACTGTCATATCCCAAAGAAGCCCAAAAAGTGGATATTCTTGAGTTTCTGAATAATACCAAACTTTATACGCATAAATTATTGACCTTTCATGTAGTTAGTTAATTGGCAGACTGACCATTAACCTATTGACCTTTTTTACAGCTTTTTTTTTTTCATCAGGATAGGGTCTTTCTTGTTAGGCATTTGCCCTTATCAACTTCATTCCAAGGCAGTGGGGATTTTCTGTTGTATTTTTTTTCTTTATCCAAAATTTTCAAGTTTCATGATCTGTAAATACATCTTGGTATAAGTTTTCTATTGCTATTTTAACAAATTTTCACAAACTTTTAAACTTAAAACAACACAAATTTATCACCTGTTTCCATAAGTCCAATCTGGGTCTTTATCCGGCTAAAGTCAAGGTTTCAGCAGGACTGTATTTTCTTCTGCTGACTCTAGGGAAGAATCTGTTTCCTTGCCTTTTCCAACTTCTAGATGCATCCTTCTCCATCATCAAAGCCAGAAACCTCACATCTCTCTGACCCTTTCTTTTTTGTGTCTCATCCCTTCCTCAGACCATAGCCAGGAAAGATTCTCTACTCTTAGAGACCATGTGAATACATTGAGCCCACCAGATAATCCAGGTAATCTCCTGATCTCAAGATTCTAAGCTTAAATCACAGCTACAAAGTCCCTTTGCCATGTAAGGTAGCATATTCACAGGTTCTGGGGATTATGGTGTGGACATCTTTGGGGATTATCATTCTTCCTACCATGTCACCTGAATAATTCTCCTGAATCTCATTTGCTATGACTTACCTATCTTGTCCTCAGATCATTACAAAAAGCGGGGATCCAGATTTGGTAGAAGAACTGGAAGATATTTGGGGGAAGATCAGCATATATACCTCTAAAACTCATTACACTTAAGGGACAGAGGAAATCATTGTTTTGATCTGCCAATAAAATTGTTGCTGTATCCTCAATACGCCCATTAGCTTAGCTTAGCTATGTGCTTCCAGTCAGCAGCTCAAATAGTTATGAATACATAAATGTTGTCCCCGTCCCTGCAGTTATTCAGGAAAATGAGGAATAAAGTTATTGCCTTTACTATCATGTTCCTCCTTTTCATTGATGCCATGTCTGATTTACTTCATGTTTTGTCCTGATATTTTAATTCTTATTTTCTGATAGTTTCCTAGAACTTTTAGATCTGCTTATTTTCTCTAATCTCTAAATTCTGTTCTCTAAGGAATTGTTCCTCTGCCTAGCCGAGTGTTCTTAATTTTAATATCTGAATATTGCCCTCCAGGCAATATCTGGATGTACCCTCCACTTAATACTGCACATATTGTTACAACCTCCAGCCCTATTGTCGTTCTCTAAATTACTGTCCCCAAAAGGTAACAAATGTCATTCTCACATCAGGATAATTTGAAGACAGTTTAATAAAGAGATTATTTACAAAGTTTTAGAACACCCCAAGTGACTGTAGCATAACCACAGGCTAGTAAAAGCAGAGTTGTTATAAGCCCTAGTGGGCCCAAAGGAACAAGACAGGGAAATGGTTACCAGAATACATAAGGTGAAGGCCAGCAGATAAGGTCACTTGAGAACTTCTGAACAGTGAACTTGTGAGGGATATAGGCAACCCAAGGTAGTCCTGCAAAGAGGAAGTCAGGAGAAGAACTACCCTTCCCATAGGCTGAACCCTACAGGAATCCAGAAAGCCCACTGTTGTGATCCACATGGATGGGACACTGGCTTTGAAAGCAGAGTGAGAAGGAGTAGAGAGCAAACCAGGAGGAGCAAATGGAAGCTATCTAACAATCCCTCCCTCCCCACAAATTTGAATTATGACCATCTATTCTCATCCTGACTAACAACATAAAATGTAGAGACTTACATATCTTAATATATATATCTCCTTTAATTTTGTGTTTCCATTAATAATGTGGTAGGCTAAAGACTAAAGGCATTCCAGCCTATGAATCAGGAATAACATATTCATATTTTTCTTATGTTTATACATTAAGATTTAAAGGTTAATATTTATTTACTTAGATCAAGTCTGATGAAAACTCCCATCATACAATTTTGAATTGAGTTGATTTTCTCATGTAAAAATGGAAGGGTAAAATTACAGTGATAATTAGGAACAACTGAGTATGATAAAAGACATTCTTACCTTGCCATCAATATGGAAACATTTAGCTTAAAATAATTAGATTCCAGAATCCTAAAGAGAAGATATGTATTAGTGTACTAATTGCTGTCATTTGCCATAGCAAGAACTATGCTTCATTCACGTTTGTATCCCTAATGTCCAGGCTGGTCAGTGCCTGGCATAGAAAATGTCCTATAAATATATTTGTTTACACAATTTTTGTCTTGCTCATGTCACACGTACACATGTAGAAGTCGTTTTTTCTATTAGTCATAGACATTGATTTCATATGTCTACTAATGCAGATGTACTTCCATATTTCACCAAACTGATTCATTACATGGTTACCACAATCTACGTTATCTAATTCATGAAGTATACTGTCTTCTTATATTAAGTAAAGCTCTGTGATCTGCTCCTCTAACTGATTTTACCACTCCCATTTTTTTGTATTCCAATCGCTCTAAGGTCTGATTTTACAGCTCCAAACATGGCCCCTTCTCTGCTGAAAAATGCTCTTTGATTAGTTGCACACTGCTTCCTGAATTAAGAACAGATCCCTTCTAGAAACATTCAGGACCCTCTGCGGTGTGTGGCCTTAACTTATCTTTCCAGATACCACCCTAGCCTATAGGGCACATTTATGCAAATTAGAAAAAGACACCATCTCTGGGAAGATAGAAGCCTGAAGGTACAAGTTTGGGCTAGAGCTGATGACTGCCTTTGTGAAAAGAAAAGGGTCCCATTCTGTGGATGAGCACACTGTACACATCAGGGCACATGGCTCCTCTGGAAGAGCTTGTCAGGACATCACGAAGTTCAGAACCATACGCTCGACATCCCTGTGCCTTCACACTATAGGTTCCTGTTAAAATGGATCATTTGCTATTCTCCAGAGTAACACCTATGATTCCCTACTTTGGTGCCCTGATTCATGTTCCTCCTCCCCATTTATACATTTGGACCCTTTCTTAAATTTTCCTAAACTTCTACCACATTCAGTTAAGCACTCAACCTCTATTTTGTGTATGCCTATGTAGCAGGTCCTGTGACTGGTGTTGGAGGTGCACAATAGACGCAGATTTATAATTCATGAAATTTTTTCTCATCCCCACAACTCAATATGATTATTCCTTTCCCTAACCACCTCACTACCCAACACACACAATACTTTATCTGTACTTCCCTTTGGGAATTTGCATTTGCTGCTGTCTCTGGTAATGTTTTGATAGACACATCTTTTCTTTGCCATTAAACTCGATACCACAGATTTACAAATCTTGGTACCCAGAACAGTGCCTAGCTCTATAACTTGAGGGAAATAATTAAATTTAATTGAATTATTCATCGCCTATACTGTAACTATAAATGCCACATTATGATTGTAACTCAGCCCATGTTTAATAGGTCAGTAAAGCTGAGTGCATTTTCTGTTCCATTGCACCTTGAGTTACTTAAAGATTACATCCTTTTGCTAGAGTTCTCAGTGAGCATTTAGTGGCATCTTTCAGACATGTGGCACTTGTACAGCTGGAGACAGAATGGTAGAATTCTGGTAGAATAGCTTTTTGAATTTTTTCTTTCTTCTTTTTTTGGAGGGCAGCTTTTCATCTAGTGATGAAGACTTCTTTACACACTCTAGCTTTCTTCTTCTGCTAAATTCCCCATTAACACATGACCCAGACAGATATAGCTGTCAACATCTTCAACTTCCTCTTTCTATTTATCTTGACAGATCCCTTGGTACTGTACTAATTTTATCCATTTTACCATGGAGGTGATTATTTCAATTCATTTTTATGCTACTTCTGTATATAGATGCTCCATTTAATCCCAGATATGATTGGTCTGTGGAAATGTAAGTTATACCCATAATGAACATAAAATTGGCCTATTTAGTGGTACCTATTTAGGTAAAGAATTTTAAAATAAAATATTTTTCATATTTAACTAAAATATCTAGGAATTCCTAGAGAAAAGCATTGAACTTTCCCAGTCCAGCTGTAAAATAACTCTACCCTCCATAATTGGTTCGATAAGGACAGAAACCAGATTGGAATTGATTGAAGAGGAAATAAGAAATAAAGACACAAAGCTAATAATTTCATCAGTTCTTTTGATAAGTTTTTCCGGAAAAAAAAAAAGGAAAATAATGAGTTAGAACGAGATGTGGGTGTAAGATTAAAAAAAGGACTTAATGGAAGTCAACAGAGTATGTTTTATGCTGATGAGGATTATTAATAATAATGTGGATAAATGTAGAACAGATTTTGCAAGAAAGTAAGTTGAGATGAAATTCAAAGAACAATTCTATGTCCTTACTCTATCTGACCTATCAGGGCATTCCATAGGCTTGACTACTCCTTCATGCCTAAAACACTTCCCTCTTTTGATATTTCTGATACCACATGTTACAAGTTAAGTCCTCTGTTTCAATCATTACACCATCTCTGTCTTCTTTGTTTATTATAATACAACCTTGTACAGTAGAACTTCTTATAGAAATTCAGATTATAAATCAATAAGTCTGGCAATTCTGCAATTCTAATAAGATTCCAAATGATACTGATGCTGTAGGTCCATGGAGCATAGTTTGAGTAACAAAGATTTATAGAATCTTTAAATGCTAGTGTATTTCAGTGCCTAAGTCCTGCATATTCCTCTCTCTTTACCCCTAGATAGTCTCACATAGTCCAGTGCCTTTAAATAAGATATATCTCTAGTACAGTTATCTATTAGGAAATCCTGACTTAATAAAAGACCAACTTGATATTTTTTGGATGTCCAATTTCAAACTTGTGGTTATAACTCCCTAATCCATTTCTCTTCTAGTCTTTCCCCATCTGAGTAGATGATACTACCATCTATCCATTGCTTAGGGCAAGTGTCTATGGGACATCTGTAACTTTAAACATTTTTCTTGGCCAATCAGCCCACCAAGTACTTCCACAGTTCTACTGATATTCATTTCTTTACATCTCCACCTTTAATGGCATCTTCCTACTCCTGGTCACCATAATGTCACCCAGACTTCTTACAAGAACCTCATACCCTCCGCTGTGGTCTTCATACATTCCATTCTTCCCATAAGACCCACAGCTAAACTTTATGAAAGTAAATTAGACCGTGTAAATTCACCGTTCTTCCATGGGCCATGCTTTGAGTAGCAAGGACTAAGTAAGGTTCCTGCCTGTGTATCCAGACTCCTTTTACAGCAGTTCATTCTCTACAGCTATACTCAAAATGACATTGACCCCCTTTCTCTTCCTCAAACGTACTACGCCAGCCTCTTTCCCACTTCAGGGTCTTTGCATTGGGGCTGACCCTCACCCACGACCCCACCATCCACCCTAGGGTGTTCTTCCTCCAATTCTTAACATGTGTAATTCCTTTTTTTATCCCTTTAGATTCAATTCAAATTCGATGTCCTTTGAGAAACTGTCTCAGGCAACCAAATTTTAAAAAGCCATCCACCTCCACCTTTACCCTAGTTACTCCCTAATCCCTAAAAGACTATGTTATTTTCTTTGTAATGCTTATTATGGTATAAAATGACTGTAATTGATATTATATATTTATGTGTGTAATGTCTGGTTCTATGTGATTGAATGTAGCCTCCATGAGGTTAGGGATCCTGACTGCCAGTGAATCTCCACTACCTAAAACAAAGTAACCAAGAAAATATCCTTGATATTTTAGAGTAATCAAGAAACTATTTGTAGCATTTTAATAGAACCAAATGTGGTCTTCATAATTCAGTGCATCTTTATTCTTTGGTGTGCAGTGACTATTCCCACTTAATCCTTTGTTTACTAGAAAAATAAGTAACTGAAATCTCCTATTTAATTTGTTCTCAGGATGATGACAAACTCCTTTAACTTAATTTTAGAGTGTGCTCTCAAGTGGTTCCCTCAAATCGTTTATACTACTCACTTGAAGCCTAGGTTCTCCACAGGTAAAAAAGCTAAGCCTTTTTACTCTCTTATTCTAAAGTTACTTTCCACAAGTGTCTTATACAGTCCACTGGCACATTACACTCTATCCTTCTGAGAGACTTAGTAAGCTTTTGAAATTGCAGAACACAGTTTTATCTCTGAACCAGTCATTGCTCCAGTCTTGAGGGTTTCCCTAGACTCTGATTAAGATCCACTCAAATCCAGCGTTTCATTGCTTCCTTCTTCATTCATCCCATCACTCTTTCATGAAATTTTTACTAGGCACCTAGTATATGCCAGACCCTGTGGTATGTACCAGAGATAGAAGTAGACGTGGAAACTCGAGAGATGGTTGCTGTTCTCATGGAGTCTATTGTGGGAGACAGATATTAAAGACACAATTATCCGAATGATTATTTAATCATGTGGAATCTGCATGTGGAGTAAACCTCGATTTAATGAGATCCTGAGAAAATCAAAAAATTAAGATAGTAATAATGCTCTCTCTCTCTCTCTCTCTCTCTCTCTCTTTCTCTCTCTCTCTCTATATATATATATATAGAGAGAGCGAGAATACATCCCATATATATTCAATATATATTGTATATATGTATAAGTACATTATATACATAATATATATTATATATATAATATATATTTTGTGCAGGGAGAGAGCAACCATAAGCAGATGTAGATAAAGATGAAGAGGAGAAAAAAAATAAAGATGAGAGTTCTAATGCTAAAGATATCATAAATATGAATTCTCAGCCAACTCTTTCCTTAGTCCATCTACAGTTTCATTACCAGAGTATAACCAGGCCAACTGAACAATAATCCCTCATTAGGAATCTAATGCAATTCTCTTCCTAGTGTCTGCTCTCATTCTTTTTCTTGCAAAAATACCTTAGGGGAGAAGAGACATCCTAATTCTCCAATTTCAAGTCCTTTTGGGAAGTTACTAGGAGAGAAGCTATAAATAAATCATAGTGACTTAATCTCTCTTTTTTTTTTCAATCACCTTCTTAGCTTAACTACTCCCACAGTTACTTTTCCATATTCAATTGGCTTAAATGAGCCCCGATTCCCTCCACCCATTTCTACTTCCCTACACATCAGTTTTGATCCTTGGTATTATTTATATGGTCTGTAGAAAAGTGCTACATATTGACTTGGGATTGGAGAAAATTATTTAACATCTGTGCTTCATTTTCTACTTCCCCATCTGTAAAACTTGATGTCATAATATTTATCCAATACCACACAGAAGTGATATAAGAATTTATTCATGTTAGTAAGGAACATTGAGATGTAGAGCACAGCAGAAGGATGAAATGCTGTTATTATTCTCTGACAGGCTGGTCAAGCTCTATAAATAATATGGTCAGGACTTGAGAAACATATTATGGTCTATAATGACTTGCAGGTGGGCCACAGTCAGGAGACTTGGAGCTCTCATTCTAAAGTGTCATGTCATTGAGGCTGTGTAAATGTCATCATGCACATTTTGTGGTGGTAGCCTTTCAACTCCATAAGTCTAAATATTAAGATTTTACTTTTCCAATGCCAATGTGAATGTACTGTGGTGAGGATACACACTCCATTTTATAGGTAAGATTTGATTAAGTGGCTTTAGAGGTTACAGTTTAAACTATTTTCTTGTGTGCTATCATAGGAAGAGAGCAATCACATAAGAAGGTAACTTTTTAAAAGGGTGAAGTAGGACCACAGAGTGAAAATACTCTAGTTAAAATGTGCAAGCCTATGGAGAAAATGAAGAATCAGACTAATGGTCCTGAATAGTTTTAAAGTGAAAGAATGATGTCCAATAAATTTATGGTCACGAAGGAACCCACACTTGCCTCCCTCTCTCTGCATTCTTCTTTATCTTTCTACACATTTATGTGACGGAATACATTTAACTGCTTTCCCTATAGCCTCACGCCTCAATATATACCCCAACCACCTGTCTAGCCTCATCAAACTAAGAACAGTTAAAGCTGATTGACAAGTATAGAAATGCAAATGTTATACAAAGTATACACCTTTATAAACATTAGGAATGACTGTGCAAATGTGTAACTTGTATTAACTACTAAATCCTTAGGTTTAGTAAACTTCACTTGAGTTTAAGAATACCTAAGTCTCTAAATTTGCACAGTCTGGAGACTATTAAGTTACACCATTTTCAATGAATTGATAATTTTACCTACAAAAAATGTTTTTGTCCTCATAAAACCAGACTATGCCGACAGAAGACTGGGTTTGTAGGCAGTAGCAAGAAATTTTAATTGAACCCAGAGTACATGGAGAAATAAAAAAGGTCATAGTGATTATTTTACATATGTTTACATTGCCTTAGAATGATACTCTGTCTTAGAATGTTGTAGCTTATTAAAATGCATTTAAAACAAGAGAAAAATTAGAAAATCAAATAAATAAAATTATAAGTAGCACAGGAAAATGATATTTTTTGAATGATGTTGAATGATATGGAAACTAGAGTGATCACCATAGCTACATTACTGAGAGATATATTGTATACTGGTGGCACCACCTGAGGAAGATGAACCCCTCTTACATTCTCCATTAGTGCCCAAGTTTTGGTATGGGCAAGTGTCTTTTCTTCAACTATATGTCCAGATAGAGTTTCATAAAGAGATAACTTCAAGAATCCCTCCAGTGAAATCCCAGGGCTCCTCTAATATACAAATGTGCAACTTCTAATGTCTAAAAAAGAAAGAGTATTTCTTTGAGTTATTTGTAGTGAGGTGGATGGACCTAGAGTCTGTCATACAGAGTGAAGTAAGTCAGAAAGAGAAAAACAAATACCGTATGCTAACACATATATATATAGAATTTTTTAAAAAAATGGTCCTGATGAACCTAAGGGCAGGACAGGAATAAAGACACAGACATAGAGAATGGACTTGAGGACATGGGGAGGGGGAAGGGTAAGCTGGGACGAAGTGAGAGAGTAGCATCGACATATATACACTACCAAATGTAAAACAGATAGCTAGTGGGAAGCAGCTGCACCGCACGGGGGTGATCAGCTCGGTGCTTTGTGATCACCTAGAGGGGTGGGATAGGGAAGGTGGGAGGGAGACGCAAGAGGGAGAGGATATGGGGATATATGTATACATATAGCTGATTCACTTTGTTATACAGCAGAAACTAACACAACATTGTAAAGCAATTATACTCCAGTAAAGATGCTTTAAAAAAAAGAAAGATTATTTCTAACAAGCACAAAATAATAGATAGAAAGAAATACAATTTCCTGCAAAACAGATGACCATGGTATATTTGGGGAATTACATATCAGAAGAATAATAGGTAAAAATTACAAAAGATAGTCAAGGAAATCTAACCTTAAATGGTAAAGAAAATGATAATATGTTGAAGTTTAAAGAGAAGTAAATAATAAAAATGTATTAAATAATGTCTGTTTAACACATTGAGTAAAATAAAGAGATATGAGAGACTGTGAAAATTATCAAAAATATCTAGGTCTAAATATAATACATGGGATCTTAGACAAGTAGGGATGATTTTTTTCACAAACATCTTTTCTCATTTCCCCTTGCTCTGGAAATAAATCTAAATATAGTTTATTCCTTTTTCTCCTTTTCTTCTCTCCTGTTAAAAAATTCCTCTCCTGACCTTTATTTCATCCTAGTGTTTATCCTTTCTTTACCTTCATTCCCACTATGGACACAGACTCTGAGGAAACTAGCTTAAAATGCAGCGTGTGAGGGTTAAGTAAACCAATGGGAATAATTTCTTTCCAGGGAGATCTACTAAGTATTGAAAGAATTGGGTGGAAATCCTTGAATCTCTTCTCTGGAGATCTCTTTTTCAGAGATGATTTAAAATATTGTACTTACAATGGGAAGATCATCTTTCTATTGTCTAACAAATGAACCCGCTTTATCCTCAAAATATTTTTTTATAAACTAAAATGTGGACTCTGAGTAGGGCTCTGTTTTGTCCACTGCTACATTTTTGCAATTTAAAATAGTGCATATAGGAAGCACTCAATAGATATTTCTTGAATGAATTAACGAAACTTTAGGATGATGTTTCTCCATTAAGTCCATCTTGAATTTCTTAAACCTTTATGGTATGTTCACCCTCCACTGTTCCTGCCCTGTCGGGATGACAGTACCCTCTTCTCCCACAAACCCACGTACACACATACCAGAAAGCAAGAAGCGATATATCAATTCTAATTCCACAGCATGTCAGCAACCCTCTTTGCTGATGTATTTGTTTTGGGGTTACCTGTCTGAGGTCTTGAGTGGTCAATTCCCTCTTTTGTAAGTTTACCCCATTATGATTATGTACATTATATAGATATTTTACCCATGCAACAAGCCATTACTGAGTTCTGGCCATGGACCAGAAATTATGCTTGTTTGGTAGACATAAATTTAAATAAATCACAATGTTATTCCAATAGTTGTTTTTATACTTGATAAGAGGAGACACTTGTGATAATTCAGTGTGTCACATTCTATAATAAGGTCAAAATGTGTATTTTATTAACTTGGCTGGTAAAGATGTATAGTTTTTAATTATGACTCTCAACATTACTAGTATTTAATAAACATTTATCAGTCAGAGAAATATTAATAGAACAGTTATTCTAAAATTTATGGACCAATGTATAATAATACAATTCAAACGTCAAAATGAATCATCTACTTCAAAAATGTTCACAGGTGGCATTTAATTTATATTCTAAGTGAAAAATATAATAATTATAAAATTTGAGCAAAAAGTTTCAAAACTATCAAGTTTTTGAGTTTTTATGTATATATTATCTTATTTATTTCTAGTCCTTAATTCTAGAAGATAGATTTATTCTTGAAAACTTTGTTTATAAAACAAAAATATAAAGTAAGGCAAAATTTAACATCACACAGTAAGTTCATAATGAACTTATGGTGAGATCTGCATTAATTAAAATTGATTTCTTTGACTAGTTATCTAGATTTAAAGAAAAAATCATCATTGCTACACATTTAATAACAGGGAGACTACAGAGGTAAAAGTTTTCTTTCTTATATATTGGTACCAATGACTGCATTAAAACTGTAAAGTTACAGGGGAATAATCACAAAATGGAAAGTTATAGAAAATTATGAGGAAAGAAAATTTTGATGACTCATAAGAACAGGTTTTGTTATTTCTTTTATAAAAAAGTCTTACACTCTTAAGAATTGTCTTGATGACTGAATACTAGTCATTGGGAAGATTTCTACAAACTGCTAAACAAAAACTACCATTAGGTCACAGAAAATGCACAACACAAAAAAGTATTTCAAATGTGTTTGGTACCTTTCAAGGGGCTAGATTACATACCACACCTTGGGGCTAAATGAACTAAGTAGTGTAGACCTTCAATATATTCTCAGATGTTTTGACATGTAATTATTACATCATTTGCCTTCAAGGTGGAAGAGAGGCTTGGGAGGAGCTTTGACTCATGTAATTGTAAGAGTCATGTGCCACTTTGCAGGTCAGCAAAGCAATGTGAAGTGTCTCCTACTCTCTAGTAGATCAAAGGTCATTTGGTGTTTTCATAATTTTAGCTAAAAATAAAGTCCCTGCCATTAGAATCAGAGTTTACATTTTTCGATCCACTAGCAAACAATGGGCTAAAATACATGAGAACATTTATCAAATTGAGCATGATCCCAGAGTGATCCCTTTAAAGAAGCTTTCTTCAAAGCATTTATAACAGAGGTCATTATCAGATTACCTGTGACTCAGGGTATTATATCAATTTTCAGCTTCTGGAAAATTCTGATAACTTGGGGGCAGAGGCTGTGTCCTCCATGTGCTCATTAAACAAAGTTACAGTGACCTCTCTGATTACCCTCTAGGCATGCAACTGCACCATTTTCCCCTGCCTCTCCTTCAGTGAACTGCAACAAATGCCATGGTGCTGGAGGGACCAGTGAGCCAAGAATGAACCATCTCACTATGGAAAAATTTAAAAAAACACAGAAAGGTCCATTGGCTTGCCTATATCAAAATATTTTACTCCAGTGGTTAAACTGTAAAATTGCACGGGTATCTACATGTCACTTGAGGCTTTGCCCCACAGGGTTGCAAAGCAGCAGTTAAAGAGAGAAAAATAATCTCCTCCTAACAGCTCCCAACAGCTCTCCTCCCACTGACAAACTACACACACACACAAACACACGCACATTCGTATGCACACTCTTAACTCCTGCCACTCCCTTATTCTTGAGTGATCTTTTCCTTGCTCCCATTCAAGTTTCATTTCCTCAGCTCTTCCTATAAAAAAGGAAAAGTTCTCTGATAAACTAACTCAGAAAAAGGTGATCTTAATGTTTAAAGCTATTCATATTTGCATTTTAAAGAGTGTTCAAAAATAGTTAAATATTAATTTTTTTCACAGATGTTAGTTAAAAATGTGAATTAGTATCTCAGGTATTGTTTGTTTCTTCAAAAAATTATATTGGATGCTCACTTTGTCCAAATACTGAAAAATACTGAGGACACAACAGTGAGCTAAAAGGCCACGCTGGTTGCCGCCACAGAGCTTACAGTCTAAAATGGGATATGGAAATTTATCACAAAACTATTCACTACAAGTGAAACAAGAGCTACAAAAGAGAATGTTTATGGTGCTATGGGACTGAATCAGGTAGAATCTGAAAGCCTACCCTAAAATGTGAAGACTGAGATGAAATCTGAAGAAATAATAGGAGGTAAGTGGATTAAAATGCTTGTAGCTCATGGACTTGAAGAAAGCCGTTTATGTTGAAGTCCAGAGTAAGAAAGAGCTTTGTACATGATGAGACCAGAGATCCAATCATGCAGGACATCCACAGACAGGGTGGCCATGTAGATTCGTCATGCAAACCAAGGCACTTTTCAAAGTGAAATGGGTTTCTACTAATAACATTAGGAATAGTTGGGTTACCAGTTACCGAGTGACTGGAGACTTATAGTCATCCTATTCATAGGGGATCCTAAAGTATTAGGCTTTACCATAAAGGCAATGAAGAGGCCCTGAAATTTTTAGCAGCAAGGAAACAGATCTGAATTTGCATGATACTTTGCCCCCACTGTGCAGAATGGGTAAGAGGGGGACTACTGCAGTCACTTCATAAGATATGGATAGATGGTAATAACATTCATTAAATAGGATATAGAAAAGAAGCCTCTTTAGGCTGAAGTCATGGGTGGGAAGAGGGTACCTAGTTCTACTTATGGTCCTATAGAGTTCAGAATATGTTCGAAGGAAGAAATCATGTAAAATGAGTTAAAAATAAAAGTGTTTCACAGAAGAGAAATCAGAGTTGGAGATATAAATCTCTGAGTCATTTGCATATCAATGGTAATGAAGGCATGCACATGGATATTGCCTAGAGGGAGTTTAAACTGAGGAAGATAGGAGAGGAAAGACCGAAACCTTAAGGTACTTCAGCTTGAGGATGGATGGTTACAGGAGAATGAAACTGCAAAGAAGGCTGAAAAAGAGCTGCCTAAGTGGTATAGGAAAACTAGGAGAGGATGATGTTATGGAAGCAGAGGTAAGAAAGCAGTTGAGAGAGGAAACAACAGTGATGACAAATCACACCGATAAAATAAGGTGAGAACTGAAAAAAATGTTATTTATCAAAATGGAGTTTAAGGACATGGATTTGGTAGATTACCCCTGTTAGAATCCCACCTCCTTCATTTACTAGCTAGGTATACTAGAGGAAGCCACCTAAACTCTTTGCCTCAGTTTTCTCATTTGTAATACAGGCTGTTTTGAACAGTGCTTATCGAAGTGTGCTCTGCGGACATGTGGGGTTTCCAGAGCCACTTTGAGGAGATTTGTGAGATCAAAACTACTTTCATAATAGTGTTAAGACATTATTTGCCTTTTTGACTGAGTTGACTTGCAAAAGCCAAGGAGGTAGCACTAAAATGTATTATTACCATTGTATTCTTCTCCACAGTTCACTTGCAGGTAAAAGAAAAAAAGTCAATTTCCTATAAGAATGTTATTGATGAACCAGTAAAAATATTAATTTCAATACATTTTTATCTTTCATATTATATAATGAAATGTGTAAATATTGCCAAGTCATATTATATAATGAAATATGTAAATATTGCCAAGACCTATGTATCTCAGTGAACCAACATTTTCCAAATGCCTAATGTTCCAAAATTCTACATAGGTAAAAATAACCATTTGATGTTCAAAATACTCCAGTGTTCAAATGTAGCAGACTATGAAAAATTTATTGACATGATTTTGAATCCAAAACTGAAATAACCTTTAGGTTATTAAAATAGTCCTCCCTTTTCCAACTAGATATCTCAGTGAGGCTGGAATTTCTTCATATGATTCCTAAACATCATATCACAACAGATTGAACGCAAAAGAAGATATGAGAGTCTAGCTGCCTTTTATTAAATCAGTTATTAAAAAGATTTGAAAAATATAAAAGAATGCCACTTTTTTCACTACGTTGCTTTTGTGCTGGAAAATATTTTTATTTTCATTAAAAGTTAGTTATGTTACTTTACAATGGCTTTATTATTGTTGTTAAACTAATTACTAAATAAATATTTCAGGTTGCCTCAATTTTATTTTAGAATATGAAAAATGTCAACATATTAAGCCTAAATAAGCAATACTCAAATCTTTAATAATTTTAAGAGTAAAAAGTGATTTTGAGACACAAAGTTTGAGAATCACAGGTTTTGATGATAAAATAAGGTAACTCTTAAAAAGTTTGAGTTGAGGAGTTAGTGACGGAGGGCAGGGGGCCTGGGCTTAGTATTGGGGGAGGAGGTGGCCAGTTTAGTGTCTTAGGGGACAGGTGGGGGAGATGGCAGAGTTAGATGGGACTCGGGGGGTGGGGGGTGCCAGGAGAAGGAAGGTTGAAGGGGAGACTAGATGTTGGGGGAACTGTGCTGGGAAAATGAGCAGGAAGGAAGGCAGTGGGGTACAGGGACGCAGATGGGCAGGGAGGGCAGAACCTGAACTTGTCAATACCAGCAGCCCCCTTTTTTTCCAGACAGAGGGTTGTGAACCTGCCTGGGGATGAGGCCTGGTGTTGTGGAAACTGAACTTAGCTTCGCGGGGCTGACAGTTCTGGCCCAGGGCTGTATGTAATTCTGGCTCTGCCTGGGACAGGGTCCAGCCAGGCCCAGCTGGGTGGAACCCAGGTCTGGGTGTGAGGGTGGTCTAGGGAGTGATGGAGGTCAGGTGCCACCCTGAGCGGTTACTGGTATGGCGCCTCGTGTATCTGACAGGCAGGAGCTGTAGGCAGACAAAATTGACGCCCACTTTATTTTCCAGGTGGCAGTGCACCCCTTTGGACTTTTCCTCTAGGTTCCATGCTTACCTCTTCTGTGACCTCACTCTGTCCCTCCTCCTCCCTCTAACTCTCTCGAGGTTACCCCTTTACTTAAAACGTTGCTTCTGGTAATCTGGTAAGCCGGGAAAGTTGCTGGAGTCCCTGCTGGAGTCGGTATTGTTGGTAATCCCGAAGGAGGAGAGGCGTCCCCAGCGGAGACTCTGGGTGGGCAGGTTGGTCTTGCTTGCCGGTGGAGAGGGTGGGGATTGAAGGTGCACCCTTGGGTGGGCCCACAGCGATAGTACCAGCTGAAAGCTACAAAAATGCTTCGTAGACCGTGGTTTGTTACTATAGTGTTCATCATGGCAAGCTGATGGCATCAGGAGAAATGGAGCCCCTGGCCAGTGTGAGTCGTAGCAGTGCAGGAGGGGAGACCCTGGAGGAGGAGAGAGCCCGCCTAAATTGATTGAATTTCCAGAGGCTTAGGAGGAGGAGTTCTCCAATGTCCTGTTTCCAGGCCTTGCTCAGGAAGCCCTGTATTCGTTCAGGAGGCTATCCTTTAAGGTTTTCAGATGAGCTTATGAGGGGGCAATCTTTAAAAGTCCAAAGCAGATGCATTCGGGGCCTTCAGCAGATGTGTTGCTTTTGAGTGTGTAATCCGGGAGCAGCGACCTCTGGGCACGTGAATGCCAGCAGGCACCTCTCCTGTTCTGGGGTGGAGGTTTTCAGATGCTGCATCTTCTAAATTCAGTCTCCTGTTGTATTAGTTCTGTGCTACGAACCTTGCTTCCAGAGGACTCTTAAGCTGTAGAACATTTTAACACGATGCCACAACACAGAGTGCTACCTTGTAGATGGAGCTTGCAGATGGATCCCCGTGACCCTCTCATCTACCAGCCCGCCTTCCTGTACATTGGTTGGAGGAATTCTTAGTGTGATGATATAATCTGTGTGTTGGGAAAGTGTTCAAGATTGAAATGCCTTAGGCAAATACTTAAATAAGCCAACTGGCAAATTGAGGGGGTCATTGTACTGTGCTGGAGGTACGGGTTGGTCATGCCCCAATTGTGATAGAAATGGCAGGTATAGTTTGGGGATTCCTACTAAGAAGGGAGTGGTCAGGATACCGATAGTGATCTTTGATTCATCTTGCTCTATGTGTTTTTTAACTTCAATTTTACTTGATCAGATTTCAGAGTAATCTTAGTGTTCAAATGGGAGGACCCTGAGGTGACGGGTGGTGGGGAGGGAAAAGCCTGCCGCAGGTGCTGGGAGGGGTGGGAGTGAAGAAAGGGAGAAGGCGGGAGGGTTGTGGTTAGGTGTAGGTTGTAGAGGGTGGGAGTGGTAGGGAATGTGGGTTGAAGGGAATTCTCTGGAGAAAAGATCAGTAGGCAGAGCTCTGGGGAATTATATAGAGCTCATGGGCGAAGAAAATACTAGTTAATAGTAAATTGTTAATGCTAGTTAAATTATCACTTGGAAGCACAAAAAATAAGTGACTTGGAAACTTTCTAAAATGCTTAGAACTCTGCTAAGTGCAGGGGACAAAGCAAAATTGTTTTGCTTTGCTGCAAGATGGGGAAGACTGAAAAGGCAACTGAAGACCTGGTTATCGGTGGCTTGAAAGATTGGTGTCAGAAACTTGCATCAGGGCTTCCCTGGTGGTGCAGTGGTTGAGAGTCCGCCTGCCGATGCAGGGGACATGGGTTCGTGCCCTGGTCCGGGAAGATCCCACATGCCGCGGAGCGGCTGGGCCTGTGAGCCGTGGCCACTGAGCCTGCGCGTCCGGAGCCTGTGCTCCGCGACGGGAGAGGCCAAAACAGTGAGAGGCCCGCGTACCAAAAAAAAAAAAAAAAAAAAAAAAAAAGTATGAGTTAATTCTCATAAAGTACTTAGAACACTGTCTCAAAATTCTTTATAAGTGTTGATAAATAGAGATAGACAGATAGATGATAGAAAAATGGATCAGATAGATAAGTAGACAGACAGATAGGCAGGTAGAGAGACAGATACACAATAATTGGTTAAATTAACTGAAGTGTTTTGGGTAAATACGGAGATGGAAACCAGATTGAAATATATAGGAAAGAGGGAGATATTTTGGAAATACAAACATCACCCATAGGCAAAGTTATTTTCTGCCTCCTCTCGAATTTGATCCTGTATGAAAATACTGATGTGTTACCCCACTTACTATCCTATAGATGTGACCTGACACCTTTTATAAGGAGACACAGGAGAAAAAAATCAATGAAAGAAGACTAAAGGCTTGATAGAGCAGTGTGATAGAGACAGAAACTTCAATGAGAATTCCATTAGGCAAGTTAGTGCTTCAGGGAAGGAAAAACACCTGAAAAACAGAACTTAGATACTTAATTTTAAAATAAAGACTCCTAATCTGATTTTTTCTGTGAGAGAAATCTGCTTCTTCTCTTTATCCTAAAAGAGTCCTTAAATATGCCGGTTGTTTATAGTTAAAAAGAAGAAAGTCACATAGACAAAAAGCCTCTTTCTCATTTCTACAAGTCAAAGGTTCATCTGAAAATCCATCAGAATATTTTAAAGAAATGTGAAACCCTGTGAAAAGATGGCTCATGGTACATGATAAATGCATTTATGGAGGCAGTAGGTCATATATTAATTATATCTTTGGCAGCCTGGAACTTTAACACATGTCCTTAACATGCCTTCAAGGAGTAGGAGTGAGGAAAAGGAAAAGGAAAAGGACAGTGGCCCTTAATTTTTTTGTTGGAAAGGAGGTCATTTTTCCATTATGACTCCAGTGTTAGATATGGACACTCACCCCAGAAAAACGTGCATGGACCCAGTCTTCTAACATACAATCAAGGGACTATACAACCTGCCTAAAGACCATCCATGGACTTTCCAAAAGATGATGGACCCCAGGTTAGGAAATGCTGGAATCAGGGAAAGTAATTTAGGAGTAAAAATGACACTTCCTAGCACCGTTCTCCATCAAGTTGCTCTAGATTTTTAACACACCAAAACCAGTCTTCTGTGTGCCTGGCATACAGATAAGGCTTAATAAAGGAATAAAATTGTATTCATGGAAAGAAACACTCATTTAGCCCAGCTTCCTTACTTCACATAAGTGATAATTAAAATCTAGAGACGTTAAAATTTTCGCTCAGTTACAAAATCAATCAGAGAACTAGCTGACCCTTTTCACATTCGAGTCGTTTTTCCCCAGCTCTCTTGGAAACAAAGAGTTACATCTGCTCAACATTGTAGAAGATTAGTGTCCACACACTGTTGGATTCCAAATCTAGGGATATACATGATCAAAATTGGAAGACTACATAGTAAGGTAAGGGAGATGTTTTACTTCGGGAAACTAAGAATACAACTGTAGAATAAAAGTTGATGAGACACAACTAAACAGCATCAGTTGCATCCACAAAGTGTAGAAGACATCTTAGGAATGCATCATACATGGTAAAGGCGCATATGGGTTGAATCGGTTGTGAATACAGTTCAATATATCGGTTGGGAATATAGTTATTCACAGCTGTAATCATATGATTACAAAACGCCCTTGTATCTGCCAAAGTCACAGAAGGAAAGATATTATAACAAAAGGGGTAAGGGAGGAGCACTTACCTAAGGGACTATTTACAGACTCTGGATGGTGTTAAGGTAAACCAAGAAGAGATGATGCACAATGCCAGGGCTGGCAATGTGGAAAGTCATTACACTCTTTAGGACTGAAAGAGCAGCTGCTGTAAAGGAAGGCAGTAGAGGGGGAGGTGTGGGAATAAATGCCCCTGCCTCACTCTCCTTTCACCCTCAAATCTCCTACCAATGACTTACTTGGCCAAATCAGAAGCCAGAGGTCAAGGGTACCCATTCACGCAGTTGAAAATGATTAACCTCTCAGGCCACAGAACTAGGTGAGAATGACAGATCTGGAGGGATAAATAGAGAATATCTGGAAAATCCCTAGAACATATGGTTGGCTTCCCACAAGCTGTAGGAAACTCAGAGCTGTTCCTTGAGCACCCACAAAGTTCTGTGCATAAGTCCACATATTTCTAGATCTCATATCTCTAAGGGGAGCCACTGAACAGAGGGAGCAATTGACTCCCATATTCAATTTACACTAATGCAGCCAATATCAGAAATCACCTTAAACTAATGGGCTATGGAAGAAATACAAGGATCTCATTCTGTGTTTCAAAATCTAACTTCACCAGGCAAGGTGAAGAGATCAAAAAATGCTTACTAAGGAGATGTTGCCTGAAGGAATAATGTTCAGCAATGTAGTGCCCATGAAGAACTCCGAATGGTAAAACTAAAGTAATCAATTGATGAGGGAGGGGAAGAATCAACCCCCCAAGATGATTGCTTGCTACTTCTCAAAAGGGGTCACACAGTTATTGGCCAGTAGCCCCTCAGAATAGCTTTCTGCTAAGGATGCTGGGAGTTCAAGACTAATAAGGAAAAGTCTTTGGAAGCAGCTAACAGAACTATAATACTCGGCTCTAACACTGAGGGAAAATTTTGCCTAAAAAGTACCCAAAGCCTAAGGCAGCCAATAATGCCTGGAATAAAAGATGTAATGCAAGGAGGCATCTGATTCTGTGCTGGGGATAAGAAAGGCTTTAAGCCCACAAGGTACTGTGCACATTCCTATCCCTCCTACCCCTTGCCCATTCTTGGGGTACACAATAATTTGTAATAGGAATGTAACCTTTACTGTTTGAATATCTCCAGCAAGAGGACAAAATGCTGCCCCAAAGTCTCTTTGAACAAAGAGGAAAAATATTAGCCTCTCAGTGAATCAGAAACCTAAAGGGACACTGAAGTCAATCTTCAGATTGTCAGTAGTAAGAGGTGCATGAAAGAGGTTTATATTTCACTTCACTTTATAATCCTGACCTTAGTCAAAATAAATTTTGATATTCAAACTGAAGCATAATCCCTGATTGCTATTCTTACTTTAAACTTGAATAACCTCAGTAAATTGTGCAGACAGGTGCTTAATGAAGCCTATATTTATAAAACAATATTTTTCTTCACAGGAGTATGGACTCTAATACATCTCTTCTAATTGGAATCAAGTTTCCTGATCAGACCTCCTCTGGCCTTCCTTAAACCATATGTTCAGAGTATATGGAATCAAGCCACTGTGCCAGCTGTGTTCTCATTATGTAAAATGCACTATAGTTTGGATAGCATGGTTGACACAGATTACTCGGTTTTGACAGAAGTATGCCAACAAACATGTATGTGTAAACATGTGAGGTGAAACTGAAGACTGGGAAAGCAGGCCTAGAGTGGGGCTATTCAAATAAGTGAATTTTCAGAACACAGACTATTTCTCATTGTAAATACAGTTACTCCCAAAAAATGTATTGGGTTGGCCAAAAGGTTCGTTCATTTTTTTCCATAAGATGGCTCTAGTAGCACTTAGTTGTCTTCAACTTCATTAAAAACAATTTTGTTAGATTGTATGTGACAGCTGTCATATCAGCATGCATTTAAAAAAAGACATCAAAATTGGTGAATTTTTGTGTAGCCATGTCAATACTGAAGATGGAAGAAAAAAAGCAACATTTTAGGCATATTATGCTTTATTATTTCAAGAAAGGTAAAAATGGAACTGAAATGCAGAAAAAGATTTGTGCAGTGTATGGAGAAAGTGCTGTGACTGATCAAACATGTCAAAAGTGGTTTGCGAAGTTTCGTGCTGGAGATTTCTCGCTGAACGATGCTCCACGGTCAGGTAGACCAGTTGAAGTTGACAGCAATCAAGTCAAGACATTCATTGAGAGCAATCAACATTATACGACGTGGGAGATAGCCGACATACTCAAAATATCCAAATCAAGTGTTGAAAATCATTTGCACCAGCTTGGTTATGTTCATCGCTTTGATGTTTGGGTTCCACAGAAGTTAAGCAAAAAAACCCTCTTGACCGTATTTTTGCATGCGATTCTCTACTGAAATGTAAGGAAAATGTTCCGTTTTTAAAACAAATTGTGACAGGCAGTGAAAAGTGGATACTGTACAATAATGTGGAATGGAAGAGATTGTGGGGCAAGCAAAATGAACCACCACCAATCACACCAAAGGTCAGTCTTCATCCAAAGAAGGTGATGTTGTGTATAAGGTGGGATTGGAAGGGAGTCCTCTATTATGAGCTCCTTCTGGAAAACCAAATGATTAATTCCAAAAAGTACTGCTCCCAGTTAGACCAACTGAAAGCAGCACTTGACGAAAAGCGTCCTGAATTAGTCAACAGAAAACACATAATCTTCCATCAGGATACTGCAAGACCACATGTTTCTTTGATGACCAGGCAAAAACTGTTACAGCTTGTCTGGGAAGTTCTGATTCATCCGCCGTATTCACCAGACATTGCACCTCTGGATTTCCATTTATTTCAGTCTTTACAAAATTCTCTTAATGGAAAAAATTTCAATTCCCTGGGAGACTGTAAAAGGCACCTGGAGCAGTTCTTTGCTCAAAAAGATAAAAAGTTTTGGGAAGATGGAATTAAGAAGTTGCCTGAAAAATGGCAGAAGGTAGTGGAACAAAAGGGTGGATATGTTGTTCAATAAAGTTCTTGGTGAAAATGAAAAATGTGTCTTTTATTTTTACTTAAAAAGTGAAGGCACTTTTTGGCCAACCCAGTAGAAGGGAATATTGTTTTTGACTGATTTGACTATCAATGGAAAGCACTGGTAATCCTGGAAAGTTATATAAGTGTGTATGTAGCACAACACAGACTTTTCTTAGCTACGTTTAAGATATAGCAAAAACCAAGGGAAAATATTCTCATATTCCTTTGAGATAGAAACAATTTTTTAAAACTCTGTAAGTCAAATTTTAAAAGATAATTTAAGTAGATATTATTAATGTTTAAAATTATTCCTTCACCTCCCTTCAAAATTATTATGCACCCCTCCCCCACTACCATCAGGTTGTGACGTGCATCTCCTGTTTCCTTCCTTGCCTTGTTGAACTCAGGCATGGACACGGTGATTTATTTAGGTCCATGAAGTGTCATTTCTAAGCAAAAGTTTTAAGAACCAGCATGTGAGTCGTCTACTCTCTTTCCTCTCTCTGGAACAATCAGTAGTAGTGTTCTACATAGAGACTGATCTATCAGCCTGTATCCTAGAGTAAAGAGGTTAGAACAGAACAGTAACTGATGAGTGATGGATGTATTGCACAAGGTAGAAATAAGTTTTGTTGTAAACCATTTAGATTTTTCAGGTTGTTACTTCAGCATAATCTAACCTGTCCTAACTGATGTAATAATACATTGAAAAATTCATGTTAATAAGTCCAACTTTTTAATCTTTTTCCCCTTGTTGGTGAGATTTTAAATAGTGTGTGTTCTTTATTGTGCTTCCAAACTGGAGGATGAATCCTAATCAAAAAGTCTAAAAGAAATTACACTCTCACACTAAAGATATTTAAAATAATTCACCCAGGGAAAACTACATTATATTTGTTATGATTTTTGTTGTTTATGGTCCTTACACTTGCAAGCAATTTGTTATGAAGCAGCTACAAACTGTTTACAAAATACCTAAGTGTAAGAATAAGATGCCAGTCATCCTTAGTGTCACTTAGCACCAGAATTCTAAAGATTACATAAAAGTCAAAGTCAAATAAATGCTAAGGAGCCAACAGATTTAAATTCAGCTTTGAATTTTGGCCGGTGATTAGACTCCATTTTTGAGAACTGAGCTATCCAAAGTTGGAGAGGATTATTTACTCTACTGTAGTGGAACTAAAATATCCAAAGCAAATTCAGATAGAAAAAAGCAAGTTTCTAATCAATAGGAATCCATTCAGAACTCAAGATTTAATCACACTAATATGATTACAGTAGTCCCCACTTATATTCAGGGAATATGATCCAAGACACGCAGCGGACGCCTGAAGCCTCTGATAATACCAAACCCTATACATAGCATGTTTTTTCCTATACCTAGGTATATCATAGGTATCTATGATAAAATTTAATTTATAAATTAGGCATAATAAGAGATTAACAAGAACTAATAATAAAATAGAATAATTATAACAATATACTGTAATAAAAGTTACACAAATGTGGCTTATTTCTTTCTCAAAATATCTTATTATGCTATATTCACCCTTCCTCTTGTGATGATATGACAAAATGCCTACATGATGAGATGAAGTTAGGTAAATGATGTAGGCATTGTGATGTAGCATTAGGCTACTAGTCTCCTTACATCTATTTCAGGTGGTCTTGAATCATCTAGCCATAATGATGTCAACAGTTAGATATCAGGAGCAGAAGATGTTGATGGCTGGGGATCCTGGGCACGAAGTGATGGGACAGCACAAGATTTCATCACGCTACTTGGAATAGCACATAATTTTAAATTTATGAATTGTTTATTTCTGCAATTTTCCATTTAATATTTTCAGACTACAGTTGACTGCAGGTAACTGAAATGGCAAAAAGTGAAACCTCAGAGAAGGGGGGACTACTGTACATATATTATTCAAGGTCCTCTCTCAGACATGTCAAAGTCACGTGGAAAGTATAAAGAATATGAACAATGAAGTCAGATATAAAAGGGCCTAAATGCCATCCTGACTTCTTACAAACCACATGACCTGAAACAAGTTATTTAATCTATTTCCTCTTCAATGAAATGGGAATTAGGCTACTCATAGGATTGGTGTAAATATGACATAGTGTGAAATGCAGCTATGAAAAAAAATTAATATAGTATTACATGAGTTCACTTTATATTGATTTATATTTTAGTTATGTACCTACAACTATATTTTTATTAATAAGAAAAAGGATATATTGTGTTAGGTGGTAAGAAATGCCATGAGAAAAGAAATAGAGCAAGGTTGGAGAATAAAGAGGGGGTGTGGTACCTGTTGTGAATTTAAATAGGATGGTCAGGTAGGCCTCACCGAGAAGATGACCTTTAAGCCAAAATTTTAAAAGATAATAGGTAAACAGAGTAATAACATATCTTCTAGAACAAGGGCTCTATACAGTGCATTACTTAGCATTTGTAGGAGGCTACATATTGATTCATGGATGGAATGAAGAACATATGTTCATCTAGTCTCAAAATTTTTCTTTCATAGGGGTAAGCTGCAAAAATACTGAGCAGCAGTCTGTAGACTTACTTCACGGCAGCCTAGAGAGAGGAAATTATATGCTCAGTTAATCTTTAATATATAATTTCCTTACTGCAGGGAGACAGCAGAATGTAGTAAATAGCCCCAGAGAAGTATACTCTGGAGCATAATGTCCTTTTCGGAAGATGCGTGGTGTCAGTTTATCTGAGGTAATATATGAAAAAGAAGCAATTGTGCAACTGCTTAGGGGAAACTCCTATATCTCTAACATTATGAATCTAAAAATCCCTAAAATAACACATATATGAGGGAAAAAGTAAAAGTAAACATGGGTCTGAACTTCATTAGGCAGCTTTCCTTCATCCTTCAGTAGTCAGTCATGTTAAACCACAGTGGGTCCCAGGCTGAATTTTAAACTTTCTTTATACCAGGAGCTGATCTAGACCCAAGGGGGTAAAGTCACTAAGCGTGTCCTAACGAAGGTTCCCAAACCCTCCACAGCCTACCTTATACCTCACACTTCTCTTAGTGCTGAAATAGCCAACTACTTTGTTCCACCCATTTCATCCCTTTCACCACTTGAAAAAATAAAATGGCTGAAGAATTTGGTGACCCCTGGGTGAGGCAGAAATTCACAGGCTGTATATTTGCATTCTTTTATCCTGAATATCTGGCTCAACATAAGCATGGAGAAGTCAGTTAAGGTAGTACTTCAGAGGCTAAAAGGAACAGACAGTGTAACACTCAAAATTGATTTGCCCCCTGGGGATCTAACTCTTCTGCAGTGCTCATTAAAACTTAACTTAGATTTTAAAAAGGTTTAAAAAACCCTTTTAAAAGCGTTTTCCAGTGTGACCTCACTCCAACTGACTGTCCTGCTTGGTTAAGCTTACAGTAGAAGGAATGGAATTTTTCTGCTGGGTTGCAAATGATTGTATAGACAAAGGGAATAGTTAAAATGCTTTTACTTGTGATAAAATTGATTGAACTACCATAGAGGTTCCAAATCTCCCTAATTAAGCTCTGAAATGGCTTCTGCATTCTTTTTTGAAACCAGGGGGAATTCTGTTGAAATGAACAAATATTTCATATGGTTAAGTATTCATTAAAACGAGCAACAGGGAATGAGCACAGTATCCAATATCAAGAGGAAAACTGTAAAATGGAAAAGGATAGATAAATTAATAACCTAGGATTTTGGTACCCTGACCAAATCGTCACCTGTTGTTCTTGTTTTTCTAATTATTCTTCCTTGAGAATTATAGCTGCGCCTGTAATTCTCAAGTATGTACAAAGTTAATACAAGGAGTTAAAGTTGTTAAGTTCAGGCTGTTTATTTTACTTACAACCATTTGAATAAAAGATAATACACATTTCTTTTTTATAAGAAATTTCAAAGAATAAGAGACTTAGCACTTTCTAAAAATAAAAAAGTAAATACCCATGCAACTGATTTGTACATTATGTAGGGTACCATTTAGTATTTTGCTTTTTTTTCCAGATACAAAAGTGTTGAATTCAGTATAGTAATTCAATTTAAATTCCAGGAATTATTTGCTGATATTAACTTGTAATCTTTAAAAAAAGATGCTTAAAGCAAATTAAAACAAAGCTTTGTCTAAGTGAAACTGTTATAGACAATTTGCTCCAAATGGACATTTACTTGTTATTATTCACCTAATTTATACTCAAACATAAAGTTATTTTGCAGTGTAAAACTTAGATATAAATAGCCATTAAATACTGAAAAAAATTAAATACTAAGACATTTCCAGTATCATATCAATTGAAGTATCCTGTACACTGCATTTCCTCATCAAACACAACACACAGACACACACATACACACACATTCACACAAACACTTTGCATGGGTGTGACCATTAAAACAATAACCCTGTGGCACAGTGGTATTGAATAAGGAACAATTCAATTCAAATTTCACTGCCAGCCAGATATGGAATTTTTCAATGTGAGCAGTAGTGTTTTAACCCAGATGCTTATATTTTGTCTTAATTTTGAGAATATATAATGATGAGGCAAAAATTGTCTTTAGTGATGTCCTCTTGATAAGGTAACATCTGGAAGATCTTTCCACTCCTATCAGATAGCAAATAAATATTTCAATGGACTAAAACTTATGCCAAAATAGAAAGATGTGTTACATTTTGCTGTCTCTGAAATAAGGAAGTTAAAGACACAAGTTCATACAAAAGAAAGATCGTGTTTAATAGGCATCGTTTACTCTCAGTGAAAATAGAGGCATCCTATTTATATCCGATCATATGTTCTAGGACCAAAATCACCTAAACCACAAACTATAGCAACCCCTTTGGGAAGAAACATTCTTATCTGGTATACACCATGCTCTTAGCATTCTATTTTTTTCCATAATTTTCTATATTCTATTTCACCAAGTTTGTTCTCAGGAGTCTTGGTAACACCTCACGGCAGTCATTAACTAACCAATAATTTAGAAGTCAAGAGGCTGAAGGAAAGTTTTTCCTTTAGGGGTACAACTTTCAACAAGACGGGCAGACACAGAGACTGAAACAAATTTTGAAAGTTGTATATACAACAAAGAACATGTTAGTTTTGAAAATTTCTGTCATGACACCTGTTGGAAGCAAAACTACATCTAGTTCCAGTTCTCTCAAACAGAGTATACAGAAGATAAAGACCTATGTCAAATAAAGTGGCTTGTCCAGAAGGAAGTGTTTGAACTGTGACAAAGCTACATTCTTAGCAATTTTCTCTTGGTTGTATATTTTAAAGAGACACAAAATATCACCTCTAGAAAGAAAAGACCACGTTTCAATTCCTCATATAATTAAGCAAAACAGACCTGTATAAACTGGCTTCAAAAGCATAATTGTTTTTCTAGCTTTTGTACCTCTAGAGGTACATAGCATAAGGAGCAATTTAATTTCAATTTATTTGAACTTCTTGACAAATATAGAATACTTGAACTTGAGCAGTATTTGTTTAACCCAGACATATGATGTTGAAATGTGTTAAATTAGAAGACAAATGAATCCGGAAACCTGCGATAATCAGGAAGATTTGACCACCAGGCAGCCCTGTAACAGTATAAATACACTTTTAGCGTTGTCTTTTGTCCCATGAGTTAGGGCACTAATTTTATATTCAGGTTATGTGGCAGAGACTATTTCTGGATAGGGACTAAGGACTACCAATATTTGCTGGGTCAGTGAGAAGAGTGTCAGCACTACTGTTGCCACTCCCAGAGAAAATTAATGTATGGAAATTAGAGAAGTTGGTTTGTCTGAGCACTGGGCTAGAATGCCAATGGATGAAAAAAAGAATGACCTTCAAACACAGAAGGGGAGAGCTTTAACAAAGACAGCAAGGCAGTGGGAGCAGGGAAATAATTATTCACAATTATTTGCAATTCACAAAAAACAAATACTAAAATGAAATCATCTTTAGATAGAAATACAAAGAAAACTTCTATATTCAATTTCAGCTTTTCCTTCCTTGTAAGGAAACACGAATGTTGTGTTTCTCAACATATAGTTTGACAAAGACCACTGTCAATTATATCTAAAAAATATTACTGAAATAGCTTTGGACCCTATATTCTATTCATCTTTTTCTTATTAAATATCATGGATAGAGTTCTAAACTTTTTAAATCAAGGTTAATGATACTCTATTATTATTTTTTTCTTCTTCCTATTTTTGGGATGACTCACAAATAAGATATAAATATAATTGATAATAGAGAAATGTTAAAGACACAACACAATTATTTCCATACAATATATCAGAGAAATGTAAGTGCCACACTAGTAATTCACTTTCTGCCATATTTTGTGTGATATTCATCCACAGTATAGAAAACATGCAACATAAGACAAGTAAAACAATAAACAAAAGCCCTTATGTAAAAGAATTGAAGTGCATCATAAAAATGCTTTGTTTCAACATAAGGCATAATTGGGTGCTAATGTGCATATTAAAATCAAATGTGTGTAAGCAATTTTCTCTCTAGCGCCCTTAGTTAAATATAGCCTTGGTTATTCTACTAGTTCTACTTTGGAAGGAGTACCTGGCAGTCACAGAATGGCTTGCCTCACCCTGCATTTCAAAAAAAGTTACAGATAGTAACTAGGAAATTGTGTTAATAAATTAAAATTTTCTACCACTAGTTGTATTTTTATCCTTTACTTAAGAATTAAGGGATCATGAGGGAAAGAATGAAGGCACGGATAGTTTAAAATTAGACCTGAAAAAAAGAAAATTGTATGTTACCATAGCACCCCTGATTCTCAGGCTTGATTTTCTTTACACTTGGAGAATAAATGTTCCATTATCAAATATATGTTACTCTGCTGACATTTGTGAGTATTTTTTCTGTCCAATTCAGAAATATCATTACTAGGCATAATCCTCTCTGGGTGCCAGGGCAGTCTGCTTACTTGGAATTTTTCAATTAAGCATCTTAATTGGACCTACAAGGGCACTGGAATTAATTTAGAATATGAAAGCAATGAACCATTTGGGAATAAAAATCTCAAAGTAACATTTTACTTATTTATTATCTATATTTCATTCTGAAAGTTACATTGGGGGTACTACTGCATCAATCTGCATGGTTTATGAAAACACACTTTAGAGGTGCCTACAAGGTTCTTTATCTTTTAAAGTGTCAGTTCAGGGTTTTCCATTTCCCTGGACATAATAGATGCCAATCCAATGTCCTTAAAAAAAATGCACAGGAAACGATCCCTTTTTTACATGAGGTCATGGGTGAATCCAAATGTCATAAGCTGATTTCCCCATTGATCAGTTAAGGTGTTGTACTTGACCCATTTAAAAAATATACATGCATAATGTTAACTTTACAATAGAATTTACATAATAAATACATTGTTATATTTTAATTTCTCTCTACTTTTAACATTCTGTATCAATGACATTGCTGAACAGTCTGCTTCAGAGCAAATATTTGCTGGAATATTTGCCAGGCTAACGTACTTTCATTTGTGAGTGATTCCTATCCATATGCTTATGTATCAATGTATTATTGCTCAAATTTTTTTTTTTTTTTTCTGTACGCGGGCCTCTCACTGTTGTGGCCTCTCCCGTTGTGGAGCACAGGCTCCGGACGCACAGGCTCAGCGGCCATGGCTCACGGGCCCAGTCGCTCCGCAGCATGTGGGATCTTCCCGGACCGGGGCACGAACCCGTGTCCCCTGCATCGGCAGGTGGACTCTCAACCACTGCGCCACCAGCGAAGCCCTCAAATGTATTTTTTACAACTCATTAAACTCTACTTTTTCACCAAAATTAATAAAATACAAATGTTTAATGTAATAAGTTCTGATTCATATTTTCTAGTCTGATAAAAAATTGTAATTTAAAGTCCTTTAAATTTTCAGCATTTCTTATTTCATTCTTGATATTGATAGAAAAAGCACAAATTTAAAGGAGGAAAAAGTTCCCCTTAACCTTCTTAGAGCCCCTGACTGGGTCCTAAAATTAAACTGACAAGGGCAATTTGACAGAAGAAAAGCATACAAAAGTATTTAATGTAAGTTTTATGTGACATGGGAACCTTCATAAGAACATGGAGACCCAAGAAACTTATCTGAGTATTTTTATGCTACATTTGATGAAGAGTGGACACTCATGGAGAAATATGATAAGTCAAGGAATATGAGGCAAGTGTACTAAACTGGAGGAAACTTAGGAAGGCCTGTTTGTTAGGATTTTTCTCAGGGTTTTTTTGTCTTTGGACATAAGGATACTCCATTTCTCCTGGAATAGGAAGGACACCTCTCATACAAGGGTTTTCTAACATGTTTCAGGGGAGAAGAGTAGCAGAAAGGTCAAAATGACCTCCCTGCTTCTTCCGTTTTCTCAAACTCCTTCAGTTTAAAATACTCAGTATGCCAAGGTACCATATTTTGTGGGTATGTGTCCTGAACTCCACCACAGATCACAACTCAGATTATAATTGCATAAGATTCATTTCATACAGAGTAGAATTCTAAAATCAACTAGAATTTTTGAACTAGTTATGCAAACAGGTATGAACTGGACTGACCATACAATTTATTTTCTAACCCAGGGTATTTTAGAATGAAAATGGGTGCTAATAATAGTTACACAGCTAGCAAAGTTACAAAACAGGAAGGAAATATGGTCACTCTGGGATAAGCAAATGTTGATTGTGAAGCAAAATATTTGTTTGGTATGTGCAGAAACATTTCAAATGGGTTCAGCATTTCAAGGGAACTTATGGATTGAGAAAAACTAAAAAGTGACAAATTACTGCTTTTTCCAGCTTTTAGGATTTATGACAGAGACATAAAATTAGGACGCTGCATAACATGATATAGGCAATGATACCATCTCTCATCACTTAGTAACTGCATAATATATTCTCATTTTGAAACTATTTTAAGGTAAGAAAGAAATCTTCACCCAGTTGTTTCACTCTCTCATTTTTGCAATTGTATGGGGGACACCGAGGGATATATGAATTCATCATACACATTTTGATTCCATAATGTAACTTCTAATTGTTCATTCACAGATATTATGTACAGATAATGGAAGATGATCTTGGGAATCATAATTGCCATAATATAAATTAATTAATAATTATCTTTAACTTTAAACCATCCTTTGCTCGAGGAAAAAAGAGTCATAATTAGTAGAAAAGGGTCATTGTGTCCAAAGCAAATAACAAAAATTCATAATAATTTACCTTATCTCTTTAAGCTGAATAGACCCCATAAAGCAGTGCCCAGAACACTGTAAATAAAATTATTTGCTGTAAAAAGCATACTAGGTGGGAGTCAAGAGGGCAGTGTAGGAAGACGCAGAGTTAGTGTCTCCCCACAGCTAGGGCACCTGCCAGCCACTGGTGGGGCACTCTGACGCCCAAGGAGACAGGAGGAATCCCAAAGTGAACTGATAGGTCATAGGGGGACTGAGGTGGGAAGAGAAGTGGAGGCCAGACAGGATCGGCGCCCCTGAGGCTGGGGAGATCAGGAGAGGCAGGCGGGAGGGACTCTCTGGGAAGAGTGGGAGAGGAGCAGAGGGTGACTGCCCCGCCCACTCAGGCACTGGGAGCCTGCTGAGTCCCAGGCCAGTCCCCTGTCCTCTAAAGCCCCCTTCAGGCCATGTGGGTTTTTGGGGGCATAGGAGGGAGGCCGGGGAGATCAGGAGAGGCAGGTGAGAGGGGTCCTCCCAGACTGGAGGAGCAGGAGAGGAGAGGAGGGTGTTTGCCCCGCCCACTCGAGCCCAGGAAGCCTGCTGGGCTCCCAGGTGAGGTATCCCCCCCTCTGAGACTGGTGGTGGGGGGCATGGCTGGGCCACTCCTGTTCCTTGAGCCTAAGCCCCACCCCCCACAGCTCCCAGGGCCTTTTACAGCCTATGGGTCCTGAGCATTGGCCCTGCCCACTGCCCAAACCTTGCCCTTGCTTAGGCCCCACCCTCCACAGCCAAGGCTTCCCCTCTCTTTTGTTTTCATTTTCCTCCTCCTCCTTTTTACTACTGTGGTACGTACCTTACAGTTGTTAATTCATCTATATTTTTATTTTTATGTTCTTCCTAATATATCTGTTAGTTTCCTAGTCTAATTTTATTTTTTAATTTGTTATTGTTTGTTTTTTTCGTTTTTTAGGGGTTTTTTTTGCTGCCCCAGGCAGCTTGCGGGATCTTGGTTCACAAGCCTAGGGTTGGGCCGAAGCTCCTGCAGTGCGAGCTCCAAGTCTGGACCACTGGACTAACACAGAACCTCAGATCCCAGGGAATATTCATTGGAGTGAGGTCCCACGGAGTTCCTCATCTCAGCACTGAGACCCAGCTCTATGCAATAGCCTACAAACCCCAGCGTTGGAAGCTTCAGGCCAAACAACCTGTAAGCCAGGAACACAATCCACTCATTAAAAAAAAAAAAAATGAGATGGCAAAAAAATATGTCACAGATGAAGAAGCAAGGTAAAAACCTACAAGACCAAATAAATGAAGAGGAAATAGGCAACCTACCTGAAAAAGAATTCAGAGTAATGATAGTGAAGATGATCCAGAATCTCAGAAATAGAATGGATGCATGGATTGAGAAAATACAAGAAATATTTAATAAAGATCTAGAAGAACAAAATAACAAACAAACAGAGATTAAAAACACAATAACTGAAATGAAAAATACACTAGAAGGAATCAATAACAGAATAACTGAGGCAGAAGAACGAATAAGTGAGCTGGAAGACAAAATGGTGGAAATAACTGCCAAGGAGCAGAATAAAGAAAAAAGAATGAAAAGAATTGAAGACAATCTCAGAGACCTCTGGGACAATGCTAAATGCACCAACATTTGAATTATAGGGGTCCCAGAAGAAGAAGAGAAAAAGAAAGGGTCTGAGAAAATATTTGTCGAGATTATAGTTGAAAACTTCCCTAACGTGGGAAAGGAAATATTCACGCAAGTCCAGGAAGTACAGACAGTCCCAAACAGGATAAACGCTAGGAAAAACACACCAAAACACATATTAATCAAAATAACAAAAATTAAATTTAAAGAAAAAATATTAAAAGCAGCAAGGGAAAAACAAAAAATAACATACAAAGGAATCCCCATAAGGTTATCAGCTGATTTTTCAGTGGAAGCTCTGCAGGCCAGAAGGGAGTGGCAGGATATACTTAAAGTGATGAAAGAGAAAAACCTACAACCAAGATTGCTCTACCCGGCAAGGATCTCATTCAGATTCGATGGAGAAGTCAAAAGCTTTTCAGACAAGCAAAAGCCAAGAGAATTCAGCACCAACAAACCAACTTTACAACAAATGCTAAAGAAACTTCTCTAGGCGGGAAACATAAGAGAAGAAAAAGACCCACAAAAACAAACCCAAAACAACTAAGAAAATGGTAATAGGGACATACATGTCGATAATGACCTTGAATGTAAATGGATTAAATGCCTCAACCAAAAGACACAGACTGGCTATATGGATATAAAAACAAGACCCATATATATGCTGTCAACAACAGACCCAATTCAGACCTAGAGACACATACAGACTGCAAGTGAAGGGATGGAAAAAGATATTCCATGCAAATGGAAATCAAAAGAGACCTGGAGTAGCAATATTCGTACCAGATAAAATAGACTTTAAAATAAAGACTGTTATAAGAGATAAGGAGGGACAGTAAACAATGATTAAGGGATCAATCCAAGAAGAAAACATAACAATTATAAATACTTATGCACCCAACATAGGAGAAACTCAATACATAAGGCAAATGCTAACAACCATGAAAGGAGAAATCGACAGTAACACAATAATAGTAGGGGACTTTAACACCCCACTTACACCAATGGATAGATCATCCAAACAGAAAATAAATACGGAAACACGAACTTTAAATGACACAGTAACAGATAGATCTATTGATATTTATAGAACATTCCACCCAAAGTGGCAGAATACACTTTCTTCTCAAGTGCACATGGAACATTCTCCAGTGTAGATGACATCTTGGGTCACAAATCAAGCCTCAGAAAATTTAACAAAATTGAAATCTAATCAAGCATCTTTTCTGACCAAAACGCTATGAGATTAGATAGAAATCAATTACAGGAAAAAAACTGTAGAAAACACAAATACATGGAGGCTAAATAGTGTGCTACTAAATAACCAAGAGACTGAAGAACTCAAAGAAGAAATAAAAAAATACCTAGAAACAAATGACAACGAAAACATGACAACCCAAAACCTATGGGACACAGTGAAAGCAGTTCTAAGAGGGAAGTTTATAGCAATACAATCTCACCTCAAGAAACAAGAAAAATCTCAAATAAACAATATAACCCTACACTTAAAACAACTAGAGAAAGAAAATCAAAGAAAACCCAAAGAAATCATAACGATCAGAGCAGAAATAAATGAAATAGAAATGAAGAAAACAATAGCAAAGATCAGTAAAACTAAAAGATGGTTCTTTGAGGAGATAAACAAAATTGATAAAACTTTAGCCAGACTCATCAAGAAAAAAGGGGAGAGGAGGCAAATCAATAAAATTAGAAATGAAAGAGGAGAAATCACAATGGACACTGCAGAAATACAAAGGATTATGAGACTACTACAAACAACTAAATGCCAATAAAATGGACAACCTGGAAGAAATGGACAAATTCTTGGAAAGGTATAATTTTCCAAGACTGAACCAGGAAGAATTAGAAAATACAACAGACCTATCACAAGTAATGAAATTGAAACCGTAATTAAAAATCTTCCACCAAACAGAAGCCCAGGACCAGATGGCTTCACAGGCAAATTCTATCAAACATTTAGAGAGAGCTAACACCGATCCTTCTCAAACTCTTCCAAAAAATTGCAGAGGGAGAAACATCCCAAATTAATTCTACAAAGCCACCATCACCCTGATACCAAAATCAGAAAAAAATATCATAAAAATAGAAAGTTATAGACCAATATCACTGATGAACATAGATGCAAAAATCCTCAACAAAATACTAGCAAACAGAACCCAACAGCACATCAAAAGGATCATACACCATGATCAAGTGGGATTTATCCCAGGGATGCAAGGATTCTTCAATATATGCAAATCAATCAATGTGATACACTACATTAAGAAATTAAGGAATAAAAACCATATGATCATCTCAATAGATGCAGAAAAAGCTTTTGACAAAATTCAACACCCATTCACGATAAAAATTCTCCAGAAAACAGACATAGAGGGAACCTACCCCCACATAATAAAAGCCATATATGACAAATCCACTGCAAGCATCATACTCAATGGTAAAAAACTGAAAGCATTTCCACTAAGATCAGGAACAAGACAAGGATGTCCACTCTCGCCACTCTTATTCAACATAGTTTTGGAAGTCCTAGCCACAGCAATCAGAGAAGAAAAAGAAATAAAAGGAATACAAATTGGAAAAGAAGAAGTAAAACTGTCACTGTTTTCCGATGACATGATACTATACATAGAAAATCCTAAAGATGCCACCAGAAAACTACTAGAAATGAATTTGATAAGGTTTCAGGATACAAAATTAATGCACAGAAATCTCTGGCATTCCTATACACTAATGATGAAGAATCTGAAAGAGAAATTAAGGAAACACTCCCATTTACCATTAAGGAAACACTCCCATTTACCATTGCAACAAAAAGAAAAAAATACCTAGGAATAAACCTGCCTAAGGAGGTGAAAGACTTGTACTCAAAAAACTATAAAACACTGATGAAAGAAATCAAAGATGACATAAACAGATGGAGAAATATACCACATTCTTGGATTGGAATAATCAATATTGTGACAATGACTATACTACCCAAAGCAATCCACAGATTCAGCGCAACTGAATTGTATCAAACTACCAATCTATCAAACTACCAATGGCATTCTTCACATATTTAGAACAAAAAGTTTTACAATTCATATGGAAACACAAAAGACCCCAAATAGCCAAAGCAATCTTGAGAAAGAAAAACAGAGCAGGAGGAATCAGGCTTCCCGACTTCAAACTATACCACAAAGCTACAGTAATCAAGACAGTATGGAACTGGCATAAAAACATAAATATAGATCAATGGTACAAGATAGAATGCCCAGAGATAAACCCACATACATATGGGCACCTAATTTACGACAAAGGAAGCAAGAACATACAACAGAGAAAAGACAGCTTCTTCAATAAGTGGTGTTGGGAAAACTGGACAGCTACATATAAAAGAATGAAATTAGAACACTCCCTAACACCATACACAAAAATAAACTCAAAATGGATAAAGACCTAAATGTAAGGCCAGACACTATAAAACTCTTAGAGGAAAACAGGAAAAACACTCTTTGACATAAACCACAGCAAAATCTTTTTTGACCCACCTCCTAGAGTAACAGAAATAAAAACAAAAATAAACAAATGGGACCTAATTAAACTTTAAAACTTTTGTACAGCAAAGGAAACCATAAATAAGACAAAAACGACAACCCTCAGAATGGGAGAAGATATTTGCAAATGAAACAACAGACAAAGGATTAATCTCCAAAATATACAAACAGCTCATGGAGCTCAATATCAAAAGAACAAACAATCCAGTTAAAAAATGCACGGAAGACCTACATAGACATTTCACCAAGGAAGACATACAGAAGGCCAAGAGGCACATGAAAAGATGCTCAACAGCACTAATTATTAGAGAAATGCAAATCAAAACTACAGTGAGGTATCACCTCACGCCAGTCAGAATGGCCATCATGAAAAAATCTAGAAACAGCAAATGCTGGAAAGGGTGTGGTGAAAAGGGAACCCTCCTGCACTGTTGGTGGGAATGTAAATTGATACAACCACTATGGAAAACAGTATGGAGGCCTTTAAAAAGTAAAAACAGAACTACCATATGACCCAGCAATCCCAGTACTGGGCATATACCCTGAGAAAACCATAACTCAAAAAGAGACATGTATCACAATGTTCACTGCAGCACTATTTACAATAGCCAGGACATGGAACCAACCTAAATGTCCATCGACAGATGAATGGATAAAGAAGATGTGGCACATATACAAAGTGGAATATTAGCCATAAAAAGAAATGAAATTGAGTTATCTGTAGTGAGGTGGATGGACCTAGAGTCTGTCATACAGAGTGAAGTAAGTCAGAAAGAGAAAAACAAATACTGTATGCTAATGCCTATATATGGAATCTAAAAAAAAAAAAAAAGGTACTGATGAACCTAGTTGCAGGGCAGGAATAAAGAGGTAGACATAGAAAACTGACTTAAGGACATGGGGTGGGAGGGTGAAGCTGCGGTGAAGTGAGAGTAGCATCGACATATATACACTACCGAATGTAAAATAGTTGGCTGGTAGGAAGCAGCAGCATGGCACAGGGAGATTGGCTTGGTGCTTTGCGATGACCTAGAGATGTGGGATAGGGAGGATGGGAGGGAGGCTCAAGAGGGAGGGGATACGGGGACATGTGTATGCATATTGTTGATTTGCTTTGTTGTGCAACAGAAACTAACATAGTATTGTGAAGCAATTATACTCCAATAAAGACCTATTTAAAAAAATAAAATAAAAAGCATACTAGAAAATCCTTTATACGTCAAATACAATTAGCAACACTGAATTTCCTACAAATTCAGTTATCTTTTGGTAAAGACTTCTGTTTCTGCCTATTCATGAACATCTAAAAACTAAGTATAATTTTTAAAATATTATAGACAACTAGGGGTCTTCAGTATTTTACTGAAAAAGGATTTCACTAAATCTTGTCATGTTCTCTAAAAAACCAGCATATTATGTGTTAATGCATAAAACCTATAGAAATAACTGGCTGTAAAATAATACAATGGTATAACCTTACAAGTCATCCCGTGATTATCGGTGGCAGCAAGGCTGTACCATACAATGCAACAGACATTTTGTCAGGTACATGCTTTAATCACAATCTGATTCCTCTCCCCTGCAGGCTGTTGAATGAAAATGCAAACTTGTAATTTCTATTGCAAAGAACAGAGATCAACAGGGGGATCAGGAGTTTCACACCTCTCAAATTGTCCCCTCTGTTACAAGCATTGATGACTCATGGTGAAGTGAAACTAAAGGAAAACTAGCTTTAGAAGTACTCTGCTTAACTTACTCAAATGCAATAATGTAACTCTAGCAGATGAAGTAGTTCTCACAAGCACAGTGTACTGCAGATGCTACACATTTATGATTCCAACCGCATAAATTCATAATGATTTCCTCTGGCTATCTAAAGGCCAAAATATGACTTTTGACAAATTATATATTTTGGAGTTCTTACTTTGAATAGTTAATTTTAAGAGCAGTTATTTCTGAAGGAAAATACACCTAATAACCACTAGGGCATGGTTTTCCCAAAGCATATAGTTATGCTTGCTTGAAGGAAATCAGTCATGCAATACCAATAGAAGTTAGCACTCGTGTTGTGCCTGATGCTATTCCCATTTGTGGCATTTTCTAGGTTTTATGATTTTACCACCTTTTTTTTTTTAAAGTCAGGGATTCCCTTTCTTGGGAAGTTTCTCTTTCTTATATCTATAGGAAAAAATTCACAATGCACATGGTGCCTTTTGCTGAACTAAATCTAATCAATTTTAAAAGAAAAATACGGTGCTGCTCTGCAACAAGTTTCACGTCCTAAGCATCAATGAAAACACAGGTAAGTATTTTCCATGTTATGAAAACACAAGAGTGGTTTGTGAAAGATAAAGCAGAGAGATAGTGCAGGGTTCTATATTTTCTAAATATATTCCGGTCTGTCTACTGAAGTGGGTACTTCAGGGTACATCCTGACTATAATTTAATCACTTTTGGTAAATGAGTACCACTTTCTGTAAATCTGATCATACTCTGCTCTCTCTGCTCTGAAGGATTTATGCAATCTTTTTATTTGCTGTCAGTTCCTTTTGACAATAAACTTTTGCGCTATAGTCTTACCCTTAAAGTCACAACAATGCTTTGCAGGGTTCTTTGTGAAAGAAAACATAAGCTAAGTCAAATATGTGAATTGGCAGCTCATTATATCAATATAAAACCATAAGCATTTGAAACCTTTTGGCTGACTTCTATGTAGTAACTAATTTCATATGTTGTTATAAATCATACAATTTTTTCAAAAGATTGAAGAAATTGCTACTAATTATTCTTTACTTTTTTTGCTGTTAATTTTTTTAAAAATTTCAATATATGCAACGAGATAAAAAATAGAATAAACCTGCATATCTCTATCACATATTGTCAATTATTTTCAATAATGGCCAATCTGACATTTTCTATACCCTCATCCACTTGTCCCATCCAATATTATTTTGAAGGAAATCCTGTACATCATATAATTTTAAAAAAATGCTTTTCTTTTGTAAGGATCCAAATGAAATCCACACATTGTTACTGGTTGATACGTGTTTAATAAGTCTCTCCTTTTTTTTAAGTATATTAATGCTAATTTCTACTGGTGGCTTAACTTTACTAATAAACCTCCTACTTTTTTTTTAAAACCACTTTGTTGAGTTATAATTGACTTACAAAAAGCTGTATATATTTAATGTATCCAACTTGATGAGTTTGGAGATAAGTATATATCAGTGAAACCATCACTACAATCGATGTCACAAATACATCCATCACCACCAAAAGTTTCCTCCTGCCTTATTTATTTATATTTATTTATTTGTGTGTGTGTGATAACACTTAAGATCTCTTAGCAGATTTTAGCAGATTTTTAGTACAATACTGTTTTAATACAATACAGTACTGTTAACTATAGGCTCTATGCTGTACAGCAGATCTCTTGGATTTATTCATTTTGTATAACTGAAGCTTTGTACCCTTTTACCTTCCTGTTTCCCCCTGCTCCTAGCCCCTGGCAACAACCAATCTACTCTCTGTTTATATGAGTTTGACTACTTTAGATTCCTCATTTAAGTAGTATCATGTTGTATTTTTCCTTCTGTGTCTGGCTTATTTCACTGAGCATAATGTTCTCCAGGTTCATCTACGTTGTTGCAAATAGCAGAATTTCCTGTCATATTTTTAAGGCCAAATAATATTCCACTGTATGTATATACTGCATTTTCTTTATCTGTTCATCAAATGATAGACATTTAGGTAGTTTCTGCTTCTTGGCTATTGTGAACAATGTTGCAATGAACACGGGAGTGCATCTTTTAAGTCTTCTTAAATTTATAGGTTTCCACTCCTCTCACATGCACATTCTCTCTCTCTTCCTTGCAATTTATTGTTAAAGAAACTAGATTCCTTGTCCTATCCAGTTTCCCACAGCCTGGATTTTGCTGACAGCGTCTCTGTGTTTCCTTAACACTTTTCTCTACACTCTGTATTTCGTATAAATTGGAAATTGGATCTAGAGGATTAATCGAATTCATGCTTAATATTTTTGGCAAGAATACTCCACAAGTGCTATTGTGAAGTATTCTTTAATAGTATAAATATTCACATTTTGACAGTGGTAGAGCTGTGGTCAAAAGCACGGGCTCTGGAGAACTGAATATGTGGAAACTATTCCTGGTTTTGTCTCGTTGCTGTGGTGAAACCTTGGGCAAATGAATTAATCAGTACCTTCACTTCCTCCACCTGTGAAATGGGAATAATAAACATACCTGACAAGATTTCTGTCAAGACTAGGTAAATTAATTCAGATTAAGCACTTCAAATAATTCTTGGTACATAGGAAGTATTCAATATATTTTAGCTATTATTACCAAATAGTTGACTTAATTATAAGGAGGAACATGCAGAAAATATTTTCAACAGTTTTTATCCATGTAGCACCTGGACTGACAAGTCTAGGCAGGAATGGCTTTTCAATACCTAATATAAATACCTAATATACCTAATATATAGGCTTTTCAATACCTAATATAAAAGTTGAAATGTGAGTAGACTAAAAGATCCAAATATCACAGGGAAATAGTGATGAAAAGATGCAGCCTTTTACTGGTAGGTCAATGACTGAACACCCCACAGGTTACTAGCAATTGAAAGAAATTACTGCTCTCCAGTTCTGTTGTGTCCTTCCATATATACCATTCTTGACTCAACCTCAGAAAATCACCCACAAGCATGATCAATTCACATTTTATTCTTTCTTAAAGATACTTTGACAGTATCAAGCTAAGCAAAATAATTCTCTTAGCTAGGCAGAAGAAATGAACTCATGTCTTGCTATAGTTTGTGGATGAAGTATTTACTCTTTTAGATATAGGGCATAAATGTTTCACACATTCAATCAGTAGTTTATAGAATTTCTAAGGGAGCAAAATCACTTAGTATGCACTTTTTTAAAAAATCACAACCTTGAGAATAGCTATTAACTAAAGATTTAGCAAACACTAAGTTATAAAATCCATTAGGTTGGAAAATTATGAAGATTTAAAGTCAGATGAGCAATGGAAAATTTAGGCTAGGTATTTAAGAAAACTGCCTATTAGCAAGAACTATTAGATAATGGAATGGTACTTTTCTTAACCTCCATAAATTCCAAAAGTAAACTGGAAAACATACTGGAAGAAAATGTTCCACTTTTCCAAGGGAATACATGAAATGGTCTTTTCATCTCTTTTTTCTATAAGCTGGTCTGCAAATTAGATGTATAAAATTTACCTATCCAAACTATGAACACGACAAGTCCAATATTAGGCTTAGTCCGAGTTTCACTGGGAAAAAAGCTCCATTTCCAGATCCTCAGCCAAAAGACGAATAACACCAATATGGAAATTTGGAGCAAAATCAATTGTTAAAGTCAGATTATGAGATTTTAACTGCCATTCTAAAACTACTTATACAGTCTTTCTATGTTACTTCCACTTGCCAGATCAACACCCAAGAGTCATTCTGACATTTAAAAAAAAAAATCCCAGTTACATATCCAACTGCTGATTTACAAAGCAAAAGGCAACCTGTGATTTTGGCTTTAAAACCCCATTTGTCTTAGGGATAGACGGATGAAAGAAATTTTAGCCTACTGTTTAAGGGCTAATATTCCCACATTTCCATATCCCATTTACGGCAGGCAGATTTTAGCACTTCAGCTTAAGTGGTATCACCTTATATAAGGTGCTTGAGTGGAGCAGGCAGCAAGCAGGAACGGGAAAATAAATGGCAGAGAAGCAAAGAGGCTGCTGCTGCAGGTAGCCTCCTATGCCAACTGCCCAAGGAAAACACACACTTCCTTCCATGAGCAGAGGATGAGAATTTAATAGCAGAAGAGTAAATTGAGTATCTGTCTTTACCTCTTACTAGAATTTCTTTGTTGTCCTTTGCATGGGGAAGGTTAACAGCTTACCCTAATTCTTCACTTCAAGGAACTTTACTGGCTGTCATTTGGTTAAGGGCTAATGGGCCTTCTGGGATTTGATAGCTGAATGCTGAGCTCACTGGAGCAGGCTGCTTACAGAGGGCCTGGAAAAGAATGTTTGAGTTGGAGAGAGGGTGCTGCTCCAACTGCTTTTCCACCTGCAAAAGCAGAAGCTTTGGGGACAGTAGCACTGCAGTTAACAGGGGATCCCAGGAATGAGAAACGTGTTAAAGTAGCCAGTTCTTCTGTTTTGCCAAGGATTTTCCGACTTTGCTGTTTTTGGCAAAATTTTGAAATATCCCACTTCTCTCATCCTGAGCCTTTTCCTTCCCATTTCTCAGGGATGGTTTTAAGGACTGGGATGACTAGTCTAAACAGAGAGACAGAATTTTAAGAGGATGTGAGAGTCACACTCCTGGGTTCCCCACATACCTCTAACTCTCCACCCAGCGGTGGAGAGTTGCTGGGAGTTTGGAGGGAGGGGCTGCGGGAAGCAGGCAGCGAACAGCAATAAAAGGACCAAGTTCCCAGCCACCTGGAACTCCACTCCACACTGGAGAGGGACACTCCTAAACCCCTTGCTGACTAAATCACATGGACAATTTCAAAACATTACAATTCAAAATGCCACAGATTTCACTCAGTGGACTCTCAAAATCAAGTTCATATTTAACCATGTTGAACTGAGTACAACATTCCTTATGAGAGCACCTTACGAATTATTTCTTTTCTAAAATTTCCAATGAAAAACCTCAATCATCTGCACTGTCCCAAACCTATCAATTCAAAAAATGTTACCTTTGGGGCTTCCCTGGTGGCGCAGTGGTTGAGAGTCCGCCTGCTGATGCAGGGGACATGGGTTCGTGCCCCGGTCTGGGAAGATCCCACATGCCGCAGAGCGGCTGGGCCCGTGAGCCATGGCCGCTGAGCCTGCGCGTCCGGAGCCTGTGCTCCGCAACGGGAGAGGCCACAACAGTGAGAGGCCCGTGTACAGCACAAAAAAAAAAGTAAAAAATGTTACCTTTGATTATAAAACATACAATTTAATTTTTTCTTATGCTTTTTAATTTTTTTACTGTAATAAAATATGTAGGACATAAAATATCACCTTTTTAACTATTTTTAAGTGTCCAAATCAGTGGCATTAATTGAACTCACAACATTGTGCAAACATCATCACTATTTCCAAAACCTTTTCATCACTCCAAAAAAACCTCTGTAAAAAAAAATGTTTTTAAAGAATGGTTTTTGCTATCATGACTGCCATAAGCTGTGGTCAACACAACCTCAAAATAATTAAGATTAGCAGTTACGTATGTATTTTCTAAAAGGAAATGAATTAGCTTAAAATAATTATTGGGAAAGCATAAAACCATTGCCAACTGATCACTAAACACGTATGATCCATACTGTAGCTTTGATTAATTTCATCTAACTGATCAGGCTTTTTTTTTTTTTTTTTTTGCGGTATGCGGGCCTCTCACTGCTGTGGCCCCTCCCGCCGCAGAGCACAGGCTCCGGATGCGCAGGCTCAGCGGCCACGGCTCACGGGCCCAGCCGCTCTGCGGCACGTGGGATCCTCCCAGACCGGGGCACGAACCCGTGTCCCCTGCATCGGCAGGTGGACCCTCAACCACTGCGCCACCAGGGAAGCTCTGGGCATTTTTGTATAATATAAAATTTAAATGATCAAGATTGATGACCTAGATAATAATACTAATGATTGAAAAAATTGCTTAAATAATAAAAATAAACAAACAAAAGCAGATGTGATGTCAAAGGCTAAAAATGTGAAACCACAAAGATGAGTTAGTAAGGCCAGAAGAATCAAAGCATGATTAAAATCTAGAACTCTAATATATTATCTTAGAAAAAAACATCTCCAAATTAATAATTAGAGTTCAAGGCAAATTTAGATGAGATTTTGAGATAGCTTTAGGTAAGGATCCAGAATATAAGTTTAGCAGGCTCATATATAACGTTATCTCAGCCACTGATCAAATAAACTGTCCTGTCTTTCAAAAGGCAAAAGTAAAATATGAAATATAGATTTACCAGTTTTAGGCACAGCTTCTCATTTCAGTCAATTCTTGCTCATTGATTAGTAAATCCAATCAATGGCAATGACAATTTGAGAAGTAAATCCCTCCATCAAATTTTAAATCTTGCACATTGCATCGTTGAAGTTCACCCTTTCCTTTCATCACCATGAATTTCAATGCCAGGTGAGGTAAGTGCATCATTTATTTTAATCCTGTTGAAATGAATGGAAGAACTTAAATAGCAATGCAAGCCTTTTTCCATATAGTGCTGTAATTCGCTTTGAAGTGATAGTACTTTTAGGATTACTATGTATACTTTTTGGTTCTTTGTGACTAGTTGTCCTTTCTTTGTGTACTATATTAAGAAGAATTTACAGCAAGTCTAAGTCACATCTGCCTCCTAATACAAGTCTTAGAGTCTTAAACAAATTTTACGAGAGCAGCCACCCAGATGAAAAACTATTTTGAAGAGAATAAAACTATCATTTTTATGGTTTTCTATTTAATCACTTGTGTTAGAGTGACTATTGATAAAAACAGTCTTGAAAATATTTTCATCTATTACCCCATTGCCAGCATTAAAATGAAAGAAGCTTGAAATACTATTGCAGAAGAAATGAATAACTATTTAATTCTTAACTTGATGCTTACTGCATGAAGCAATGAATTCATCCACTATTTAAAACAATTTTATGAGATGTTCAAAATAGAAATTGTCAAAAATATATTTATAAGAGGAAATATGCTAGTTATTTATTTAGAAGATATGGTAAGTAACAATGTAATACAACTTTCTGAAACTATTTCTAGAAATAGTTACACACAAAACTATATTATGCAATATTTAGATATTAACATGTTGACTTATTTTAGATAAAATTTAACTGTTAATGGTTTCTATTATAAAAATTGTTGAAAAGAAAATGTCAAAAGAAGGAAGTCTTCTAATATGTCACCACCTAAAGATAATCATCCTTAATATTTTAGAATATTTCTTCCCATATTTTCCTTCTATAATGGTATTTATTTTTCCCAATTCAAAAATAGTAAATACCAGGTTATGAAAACCTGTAACAATTCACTGACACAACTTAAAATAATAATAGTAATAAAAAAATAATGTTTTTAAAACTCACATATTTCAACCATCTAATCATTGTAAATAAATTGGCATATGTCCTTTGAGTTCATTTTTGAGTGTTTATTTTTATATATTTTTCTCCAAACGTATTTTAACATTAATAGTTTTGTTTTCCCCAATTGAAAAATTACTAAGTGCTTAATGCACAAAAAAAAAAAGTGGCTGAGGGAGAGAAAAAAGGAAGTAATAAAATCATCTATAATCTTAGCCAACAGAAATGTACTGATAATTTTATACATAATACTATCAATATACTTTGAATCCTACATACTTCCATTATCCACAAATAGATGCTAATCTTTTTATTATTCTTCTGAATATCTCAAAGCAGTATCTAAGGGTTAAATTAAGGAAGAAAAATCAGAAATATTCTCTGCTATTATCAGGGTAAGCCATGGTAAATGGTGAGTCTCATTTTTAGCTATCAAGGCCCTCCAGTGTCCTAGTACCCTTTCTGACAAACCATTTCCTACCCTCCCCTTCTACCCATCTCTTGGCAAGTCAGCTCCCTTATTGTCCTTTATTTCCTCTTTGCTGGTTTCACTGATGCTATTCCCTATTCTTGTAATACTGCCTTTCTTGTTGCCATTGATGTTGTGGTTTCGCTGTTACTGTGTGTGTGTTTAACAAATCCAGTGTCTAGTCCTCCTAGAGGCCTGAGTCAAAGCTTCCCTAAGTGGTATGTCCTTTTCTCCAGCTCTGAGACTATATTGCCTGAAAGATACTCAAGACAGGGACGCAGACATAGGAAAACAAGAAAGGGACTTAGTTATTAGAATAGACCAGGCAATGGCAAGAAACAGGGGAAAGGTACACAATTCCTGGAACCTAACTACCATATAAGATCAGAAAAGGATCCATAATATCGCTGACTTTTGCAGACAGAATAAGCTACTGCTTTTAAGCTTTGGCTGGGAACAGGACTAATTTCTAACTGGGCCTGATGTTTATCTAAGTGATGGCTAAATATCCCTAGCAGTAAAAATGAAATACGCTGGAAGACGAACCCAGGAAAGGCAATACTCTGAACGACTTGAGTGGAATAATGTGATAATTAGGGATGGATCCAGATTTTGTGAGACATGAAGTTTGTATAATTTGTGGGGTTCTCTAAGAAAAAGAATACAAAATTACAAATACAAAGTCAGATATGAAAGTGATCATTGCTTTAGAATGAGAAAAGAAATGCCAACAAAACATTGAAGATGTGGAGATTCATGTATGTCTATATTTTCAGATCTCTTTAGAAAATTTACAAATATAATTACTCTACCTAGAACATTCTACAACTTGCAGAACTCACAGGGGCCTGTTCAAGTAGAGGGCACTGAAGCTGAAACTCTGCTGCTTCATTCACCTCTGGTTTTAACTGTAAAACTTCAAGCAATAGGATCCAGATGGTGAGATCACTTTAGCAGGCAAGCAGTCCTTCCTAATTTCCTTGAAAGTATACCAAATAGAATTCTCACTGAGTGCTATAAAGGTATAAACAAAGTACAGTACTATGAAAGTACTATGGTTTTGCAGAGGAAGGAGCCTAAATGGAGTCTGAGGGAGAGGTGTGAGGGGTTGGGGAGGTTCCTGGAGCTGGGCCCTTAACAGTGCCTTGGATTTCAACACAGAGGCAGAAAGCATTCAAGACAGGAACAAAAACAAGCATGAGAGAACAGGGCAGCCCAAGGAAAAGCAAGAGTTTCAAGTGGAATTTGACTTATGATATGTGGGGATTTGGAGAAAGAAAAATGAGTGTAAGCATAGACTGCCTCAGGATGTCAGAGGGTCTTGAGTTCTGTGTGAAGGAGTGTGCGCTGAATTCAGATGGCAATTAGAACAACACAGAATAAGAACGAGGTTTTTCTGTTTGTTTTTTGTAAGGAAAATCTTTAACAATATGCTTAGGTCATCCAGCACAACATCAACGGAGAAACCAGAAAGTTGCCAGAGTTTTATTATTATAACACCTTAGATCGGTAGAGAAAATTTTATATGGGTGAGGGTGGAGATGAGAATACAGGTTAAAGAAGAGGAAAATCAATAGGTTTCTTCCCATAGGGAAAAGTCCTCCAAACTCACAATGCATGTAAACTGAAGACATTTGCTAAGGATTAATCTAAGGAGTTAACAAGAGAGTTCTACTCAGAGTAGTTAAGGAGGCAAGTCCCAGACTTAGGCTTTCTGAAGTTTGAATCTTGGCTCCATCATTTACAGTGAAATTTTAGCTATGTTGCTCCATGCTGTGTCTCAGTTTTACTATAAATAGAATGGAGTTTGTAACATCTACCTCATGTTGCTGTGTTGAGAATTTACAGGTGGTAGGTTAGGAAAGCAATTAGCAGCACCTGGTTTAGTTAATGTCAGCTATACTGTTAGCTGCAGTTCCTTATTCCTATTTCTGGTTCTAGTGTCACTTGGAATACTGAGACAATGTCCTTTCCTCAATTCAAAATTGGATCACGTAGGTTGAATCCTGTTCTTCTCAATTCAATCTCTAAACCACAGTCAGTGAACTTTCTAAAATTCTAATTTGATCATATCATATCTGCCACAAACTCAGGTCAAAGCCCACATTTCTTACGTGGCCTGGTTTCTGTCTTTCCAAGTCATTTTCTATCACTCTCCACCTAACATTTTAAGATCCAGTCCTCCTAAACTCCAGACCATTCAATTTCTGGGCTCCAGGGTTCAGGAGAAGTGGTTACCTTTGTGGTTCCCCTGTAATTCCTCTACCTGGCTAATTTTTCCCCATCTTTTAGCTCTTGGTTTAGTCATCCGTCCCACTGGGATGCCTTACCCAATATTTGTGCTGGATTTAGCTGCCCTTCCTAGGAGCTCCCAGAGTGTTCCATTCTTGATCATAGCCTTCAGCACTCAGCATTAACACTTCCTGCTTATAGATCTAGATTTTCCACAATAAATTTCTTGGAGGCAGGGACTAGGTTGTTCACTTCTAGAAACCAGCACAGCAGCTAACACGAAAAAGGCTCACTGAATAAATAATTAAGAGTAAGAGTGGTGGTTACCTCTGGGGAGGGGATGAGTATTGACTAGAAAGGAGCAGGAGAAAACCTTCAGGCATCATAGAAATCTATGGTTACCCAAGTATATAAATGTGTAAACATTTATTGAGCTGACCTCTTAAAATGTCTGTATTTCTTTTGCTTCACTGAAAATATTTTTTAAAAATGAAAAGAAAAACAGTGCAAAAAAAAGGCAAAACTCATCTATACTATTAGAAGTCAGGATACTGGTTACCCTTGTGGTGAGCTTGTGACTGGAAGGGTACAAGAGTAAGCATCTAGAAAGTAATCTTTTTTTACTTGATGTAAGTCCTAGTTACCTCGGTATTTTCTGTTTGTGAAAATCTATCAAGCTGTACACTTATGATATATGCACATTTATGTAGGCATATTATACTTGACAGGTTAAAAGAGTGAGAATGAGTAAATAACAAATGTATATGTACATGTATGTATGTGTGTGTGTGTGTGTGTGTGTGTGTGTATGGCAGAAGACCTCACTATTTGTGATGAAAAAACAAATCAGTTTCTTCAAACTATCCTCCCTAGTCCCACATAAGAATCAGCTGAAATAAAATTGTAAACCCACTTTCTCTTTCTACGATATGGCCCATTTGTGTAGATGAATGTTTATAAGGACAGCCTTGTACTATGTATACCTGGTATTAGTACATTTAACAGTAACTTTTGCACAACAGTGAATTGCAAATCTCTGCAACACAACTCTTTCAGCTGTTATTTTTAACACATGGGCTTTGAGAATAATTAGCTAGAATTACTTTTGGTGTAAAGTGTTTTTTCAATTATTTTCTTTCATAGATTTTCTCAGAGTCACAAAAACCTTTACACATTTTTCTTCCCTCAGATGAACTATTATTTAAAACATGACTTAAATAGCAATGTAATTTAGATGCTTCTGCTAAAGATGTTCTTAAAACATTCCTAGGGCTTAAGAAAACAAAAAACAGTTTCACAGACTTTGCCCAATTCCCCGGTAGAGCATTTATGCATGATTTGGACTCTATTTGCTATACCTATACCAACAGCAGGAATTCTTAATATAGGTGTACATTTAGCAGCTACATTGTGAACAGCATGAATAAAGGAATAAGCATGACCTCAAATCAAAATATCAGCACAATGCCCTTAGCACCCAAAAGTGAGGAGGGAGCCTTCAGCTCCAGGGTCCATGGATGGTACTCAACAAAATACCAGTTAATTAATTGCAGTCAAGTCTGTGTTGAAGAGCAAACGCATGGATAAACAGGTACCAGACCACAAGGCAGAAGCAAGAAGCTAGGATTCAATCCACCCTACCTTACTCCACATCATTTCAGTGCAGGGGTCCCCAAATCCCGGGCCGCCGACCACGGGCCACACAGCAGGAGGTGAGTGGCAGGCGAGCAAGAGAAGCTTCATCTGCCGCTCCCCATCACTCTCCATCGCTGGTATTACCACCTGAACCTCCCTCCCCCCCACATCCACCCCCGTGGAAAAATGGTCTTCCACGAAACTGGTCCCTGGTGCCAAAAAGGCTGGGGACTGCTGTTTCAATGAAAAATCTAAACTGTAGTGTTTTAAAACAGAATAACATTTATCAGAAACCTTTTTATATTATTGTAGAATTCAAAGTGCCAAGAATGCATTTTATTTAACTAAAAAACCTTATCATTATATTTTTCTAAATTCTCTTTTCCATGTATGACTGATTTTCCAAATGCATATTTCAACAACCCAGACAGTACTATGTTTGGAGAGGGGTTTGGGTGCAGCTTTCCTCTTCTGCAGAGGCAAGATCTAGAAATACATCAGTCATTCATGCCAATTTGTGGCACTTCAAATTGCCAAAGGTATTTGTAAACTTTAGTCACTGTCACAACTCTAAAGGTTACTAAGCAGATCCAACACAGATTAATTACCACAGCATTGCACAAATGTGAGTGGGTATGTGAGTGAATGCATGTGTGTGTGACCTTAACTGTTAAATCTTCTGGTATATCAGACTTAGGTTCAGCTACATATAACAATAACAACAGCAATAACAATAACAGCACCAACAAAAGATGATGAACAAGATGAACATTTATTCTCATTTAGTAACAGATTTAGGCAGCTCAGGGCTGTTTTGTAGAGTCCTGATAAAGCTTCCATCTTTACTGTTCTGCCTCATTTCACAAAATGGTTGCCTGTGCTCTAGTCATCATGGTCACATCCCAGGAAAAATTAAGAGGGAATAAGTATGGAAATCTCATCCCCTTTGAGGCTATTTCCTGAAAGTTGCACATAACACTTAGTTTTCATTGGTCAAAATTTATTTATAAGGCCACTACCAATGAGAAGAAAAATCAGTTTTGAGCTGGGCAGCAAGGGAGTCAGCTAAAATTTGGGGTTCTTATTAACAAAAAAATGAGGGGAATTGATATTTAGAGTGTACAGAACTTTTTCTCTTACTTTAAAAACACTAAAACAGATCCCTAGCCTCCTAGGAGAAAAAAAAAAACCCTACTAGATGATTCAATCAAATAATTAAAATGAAAATATTCAGACTGTTATTTACCACAATGTAAAAAAAACCTTAAGTTTTAATTTTAAACTGAATATTTCACTGACTTTCATAAATATAAGTAAAGAAATATTTCCATATATCAGCCACATACAAAACTGTATAATTATATTTTATTAGTGGGGGAGTAGAAGAGGGGGCTGATTAATTTCTTTTAAAAGAGAAAAGTTAACTTGGAAATAATTTCATTCCACTCCTAAATCAGAATTAATGCTCTGAGTTGGGAGTTATGCTGTCATATTTGAGAACCACTAATTTGAACATACTATTTCTGGAAATGATTTCTTTTACTAATTACTAACAGTTTATGAAAAAATCTGCAATTTTATTTTTCCAAGTGTTCAAGTAATCTTAACTCATCAAAATGCTAAAATCTTTTATATCAAAGTTGTCTAAGACTTACTCATGTAAATAGCCTGCCTGTTCCCTGACAGCTGGAACCTCTTAGTACAGATCTGCAGCCCCAGCCCCACTCTAAGCACTGGGATTCATCTGGCCTCTAAGCTGGAATCCAGAGCTCACTGTCCAACATGCAGCTCTACTCTGACTTGGCAACCAGGCTTTGGTAGCAGAGCCTCTGCACTTTGCACACTGCCAGGCTTTTCTTATATCAGGCTCTCCAAGAATCCTTCCACAGCACACCAGACAGTGCCTGTCAAGACTGTGAATAAAACTTCCAGTAATGGGAACCCACTACCTCATAAAGTATACCATTTGTTTGAACACCCATTCATGTAAATATTCAGTAAACCAACATTGAAAGCTGACTACAAATCAGGCATGCTGCAAGACACTGGTAATAAAAAGAACAAAGGCAAAGTCACCTGCCCTCTAGTAGGACAGACAGTTGTTAAGGTTAAAATGATCTTCCTAACAAAGAATGAGATTTGGTCTCCTAGGAATTTTCATCCATTGTTCTTAAGTCTGAAGTATAAAGTCACATGGAATAGATTCCATTCAGACTTCCACAAATCCACCCTCTAATCTGGAACATTTCAAATAGTAGTATATTCCCTTTAACTTCCATCCCCAAACCCTCATTGCACTCCCTGTGTCCTACAAATAAACTTTATTCAATATCATACACACATTCTTTTCTCCTCCAAGCTCTTAAAACCCTGTAACTCTTACTGTAACTCTTTAATGAAAGGGTTTTTAGTTTCTTCACTCTCTTTTGGGATAAATTCCAATTTGAAAATATTCTTCTTAAAATGCAGCATTGAGAAATGAATACACTAAAAGAAAACACCCTAGTATGTCTTAATTCTATTTAACAAAACAGTTATTTCATCGAGAATAGCATGTCGTAATTCGTGGCTGAAAAACAAAGCTGCAAACAAATTTAAGGACGTTTTCAGATCACTTTTGAGTTGATGGTGATTTTAAGTTCTCAAAGTTCTGGTTCTCTTATCCTTGGAGCCTTCCTTTAGTTGGTTCCCTCTATGATGCAGACTGGCATCATGGTTACTCTGGTGTCAGAACTGGGTACACACACTGTTCCTCACTTACTCGCTACATGAACTTGAGAAAATTTAAGATTCTGAACCTCAGTTATTGTAAAATCATGAAAATAAGGTTACTTTCTCCTTAAGATTTGTGAAAGTGATATCAGCCAGTATATATAAAGAACATTGACTTTAACAGATTAAGGACTTGACATATGTGAAAGACCAGAATTAACTGTAACTTTCCTAGTTATGAGGGATTCACATGTAGCTTAGAAATCAGTCACCAAAAATAGACTTTAAGTAATCTTAAAGTTATCTAGTATAGCCCTGTCATTCAATTTAAGTCTTTCATTAACCACTCAATATGTGTTACGTATTGTGCAAAGTTTTGGTGATCCAAAAATGAATTAAGTTGTCTTAACCTCAAGAAGCCCAATGTGGGACTTGCCTGGAGGTCCAGCGGTTAAGACTTCGCCTTCCAATGCAGGGGGTGGGGGTTCGATCCCTGGTCAGGGAGCTAAGATCCCACCTGCCTCACGGCCAAAAAACCAAAACATAAAACAGAAGCAATATTGTAACAAATTCAATAAAGACTTTAAAAATGGTCCACATAAAAAAAAAAAAAAAAAAACTCTGGAAAAAAAAGGAAGCCCAATGTTTAGTGGGAAAGCTGACATGTATAGAAACAGTTATTCCACTATCACACAGATAGGGCTTGACAAGGCAATACTCCTGCCATCCCATTGTACCACATTCCATTCTAGAACATAATGCTCCTCAAAGCATGCAGTGAGCACTCAATAAATGTTGATTAATGTTCTATACTCAAATATTTCAGAAGAATAGTAATGCTGACCTGCTCACAAAATTCTTTGGTTTGTATCTTTATAAATTAACTTCTTTTCATCTTGGAGTAGATTTACACACACTGGTATTTCCTATTTCTTGGGATTTAAGGGATGGTGAAAGACACCGCTACCATCTCCCAGAAGAAATATCTAGGAGGTTGATGACATGAAGTTTAATATGTATTTATGTAATATTATGCAAACTTTTAAAAGTATCTGGGGTGGAAAAAATGCTTTGAAAGATACACACCAAAATATTAAAAAATGAATATCTCTGGGTAGTGAGACCATGAGAGATTTTGTTAATATCCTTACACTTTTAAATGTTTTAAATTCTTCTTAACGAGTGTGTGTATAAAAGATATATATATATACAAGGAACTCTAATAGGAGAAACGAAACAGATGAGGGAAGGGGGACCAGGAATACGGATGATAAGAAATTAAGAGGCAGTATAAGGGTCCTAGGTATTTGAGGGTTACAAGTTGAAGAATAAGATCAACAGTAGAAGGAATTAGAATGATATAAAATGTAGTTTTACTACTATTATAGTATCTAGGTCCATTTATATTTTGGCAAGTCATATCTCCCATTTTGTTACTGAGAAAGTCCATTGGCCAATGTAATGATTGAAGTATCCAAATAATGATTTTAGCCTATCTGCCCCAAAATATGGGAATTAAACTTGTTGCAATTTTTTACAAAATACGTGTGGATTGTCCTTAAATGTACTAGTTTCACAACAGAAAAAAGTAAATTAATCTGTGAACTATACAAACAGAGCCTTGATTTACTAATGAAGTAATGTATTTTCTAAATCCAAGACCCTTGTTTTTAAATATAAGAATCAGAAAAAAAAAAAAAAGGGCTCCCCTGGTGGCGCAGTGGATGAGAGTCCACCTGCCGATGCAGGGGACACGGGTTCGTGCCCCAGTCCGGGAAGATCCCACATGCCGCGGAGCAGCTGGGCCCGTGAGCCATGGCCGCTGAGCCTGCGCATCCAGAGCCTGTGCTCCGCAACGGGAGAGGCCACAACGGTGAGAGGCCCACGTACCGCAAAAAAAAAAAAAAAAAAAAAAGAATCAGGATAAATACTTGTAGAATTAATGAACCAAATTAATCTTTTTTTATTGCAGTTGTTACCTTAAATCCTTCTCTCCAAAGAAAAATTCAATAGATGATAGATAGATAGATAATTGGCAGAACTATATCACTTTAAAGTATTCTTTGATTTCCCCTAATGGATGCAAAGTTCCTTCCTCTGAATTCTCAAATCAGTATTTTAATCATGTAACTTTCACATTCTCTTCTGTAGTATAGATATTTACTTAGACATTTTATTATACTTCTCGGACTGTTAGTTCAGTGAGTTCATTATTTGTGATTTACTCATTTTATATCCCTTAAGAGCAGAATTAAATTATTTTTAAGACTGGCATTATAAAAATACAATAAATAAAAGTGTTCCGCCAAATATTCTGAAAATATTTTGTGGACTCAATCAACATTTATTACTTCAATAAAAAAATATTTTGCACTTTGTGAAACTAGATTGTGGAAACCAGCCAAACACATTTCAAAGCTACTTCTCATATGAGTGGCTGTCAATCTTTTATCTATTCTCAATCTTTCCTTAAGATTATTATGCCTTTTATTGTGCAATTGATTTCTTTTATCATCCCTCTGCACATTCAGGATGGGGGCGAGAAGAAGCTTCATGGAGAGGGTCTCCTTTTGCTGAACATTCACCACACTGATAAGTTCTACACTGAAGACTCCTTCTTAGATTTTGTTGAGTTGTAGTTTTCTTTTTAATAATGATACAGCCAATCCATCAAAATAATGTTACACCAAATCTGATTTCATATATATTTTTTTCTGCTTAAGTAGAAAACTCTCAAGTTGCTTAGTGAAGTGCTAAATGCTTTATATTGACAGACTACCGCTGTTCAGCAATCTATATTTGCAGCCTGCCAAAACGAAAGCCGTGGTTGGATCTTCTTTGTTGTTCACAGTATTTTAAATTACAAATTATGTTGATTTTAATCATCTTTGCTCAATTCACTCACAAAGCTGGGTGCTGCACAAGTCAGCTCTCAGATTCAATATAAAATACTTTTTATTGGGCTTAGCACTTGCATAGCACTTTATACCTTCAAAATACTTTGTAAACATTAACTAGTCAAGCCTCACCAAGATAGAAAAAAGAAAAAAGAACTTGATGTACTGATAGGTATGTGTAAAACAGGTCTTAGGAAAAGAGCTTTCCTATAGATTAAATTTGAAGTCAAGATGTTAATCTAGCTGTTTATTTTCAGCCAATAGAGTATATAGAGTATATTTCAGGATGTAATGGTCAGTTCTTCACTTCCCATTGTAACAAAGCACATAATTTCAATTTTAGTAATCATGTGAATTACAGAAGTATTAATATTGTTAACGACCAATAGAATTTATGCCACATGAGGAAGTCTTCACATATTGATCACTGTTTTGCACACTATACACTGCAAATGTTTTGTTGTAAGTCGATAAGACTCAACTAGTCTCAGGGAAGTGAAATATATAAGTTACTGCTTCTCCTTCCTCTCCTATATGTAGCAGCTACTTCACTTGGTAGAGATACAGGTAAGACTAACTTGGTCCAAATATAAATGAGTCCCCAAGTTGACATTAAATATATGAAAATCTATAGTACAGCAGGAGTCAAACTAATATTTATTTAAGGAGTACACTATAAATTTAGTTCCTTGTTTTCTAAGTAAAATATAACTTCTGTCTTCATTGGCTCTGCTTTTCTCCCATTCTTCCTTTAAGAGTCTCTCATTTTAACCTATGCTTTTAAAGGGAAAAGTCTGTATATTCCTCTTGGAAAATGATACAATTACTCTGATCATAAAAAAGACTCAATGAACAGCCTAAGAAGTTATTAATATTATATACTGTATTGAATGTTGATTAAGGATTTTTTAATCACACCATGATACAAAGGGAAGCATTTGTCACTATTGCTTTTTATAGATTTGTAAACTGAAAACAGAAAGAAAAGGATCATACTAAGAAAAAACTTTAAGGCCAAGAGTGATAGATGATTTGATATCCATTTAAGCTATGACCATGGCTCAGAAACTGAAAGTTGTACTTGAAATTAGGTTAAAGAAGGCCTGCACTATATTTTCAACAATTAAACAATCAAATGAAACATACTATAGTCTCAATTAAAAGCTAAATGCCTAAAACTTTCGATTTCAATTAGGAAATACTGCAAATTTACTGATTTATTGAGAATCACATTTCTAAATTCTTTGACAATTCTTCATCCAGGATGGACAAGTTAGAGACTGAAACTTAAAATAAACTAGTGAAAATTTCAATTTAAAAGCAATAGATAAACCAAATTGATCTCATGATCTTCAATCTCCTTTCTTCTATGTAAGAACCATAAGATTTACTTCTGATAAACCGATGGAAATATGCACATCCATCAAAGTTTGACATATTTAGGACAATCTTTAAAAATGCAAAGCAAATCTCTTAATTATATGACAATGTAGCAGAATTTTTCTAATGAATTTTATATCTAATTGACACTTTCATATCATTAGCAACATCTTAATCTTGTTCAGGTACCGTTGCAAAAACATTGATTGCAAAGGTGGGGTTTTTGATCAGGCAAAGATTCAGGAGACTGATGTTCCAACTCTAAAAAAGTAGATCTAAAAAAATTTTAATATTACAATTCAAGAGAAGAACATTAGCATTCTGCAAACTAATGTGTTTCGATGAATTCATTATATGACCTCTAAAGGCAAATATTTAGAAGTCCCTTTAAACAATATTTCATGTATACATTTCAATTCCTAAATAACTATTTTCATCTTTCCCTCCAGAAAGGCAACCCATATCATATGCCAACTCTTTACCGTGTACTCCAGAAAAAGGTTAAACAGGTCTGGTAATAAATTTAGAAATAAAAAGAAAACAAATGACCACTTAGGATGTGGTTCCTGTAGCCCCAAGAAGGACTCTCTGCCTAAAAAGTAAATAAATAAGATACCCTTCCCCTGTTCTCAAGTGCCTGAAATTCTATGATTTGAGAGTTCTGGATTAACTATTTGATTAAGTAAACATTCTCAGGAAAAAACAAAAAATGCTTTAAGCTGTAAAATTCTTAAGCAACCAAACAGCATCATTTACTTGACAAATTCTGTCTGGTATCAGCCTAGTGATTATTTAGACTATATATAAAAATTGACTACTAACGAAGGCTGTGTACTGAGAGCCTGGCCATGTCTCATACAACTGGTTTTAGTTACTGCAGGACTTCTATTTTATAGTTTCCACATATACCTTGATGGAAGATTGGCTTTGACATAATAAAATGTGAAACAGCAGGAAAATATAAGGCAAAGAAGTAAACTATTTTAACAACCTACTCTCAGGAAAATTTTCCTCACATTAAACCTAAATCTCTCCATTAACGGCTAAGTACATTTAAGGCCATTCTCAGTTGTTCTAGAGTTTGACTGATTTCCTTTTTCTTAAGCTTAGGTCTTTATATTTTCAAAGTGCTTTCCAACAACATTTACTAATTTTTCCTCACAATATGCCTGAAGTTTAATACTTTTCTTCCATTTTTTTAAACAGATCCTGATACTGAAGCACAGAGATATTAAGAGGCATGTTCAAGGTTACACAGCAAATTAAAAACCCAGCAGGGGATGGGCTACAGAGCACCTGAGTTTCCAGACTGCTGCTTCACCAACTGATCCATCGGGACTCTGTTGGTACAATGAATTAAGCAAGAGAAAGAAAGTTAAACTAGAAAATAAAATAATGGAAAAAAAATTAAAATTGCAGTTTCTTTTTGCACAGATAGATTATAAATACCCCATGATGTAATATTTGCCATCAAGCTTCTAGGTATCTTTACAGACTGATTAATCTACTCCTGTCTGTCTTCATACTTTTGCATTCATTTATATCAGCACATAAAACATTAAGAAGTAGGTCCTATATCTGATGGTTGAAATGAGCATGTTCTGTTGCCTAATCTCTGAGGGCCTGAAATGTGGAATTTTTCAGAGGAATGTTTGAGCTCCTATGCTCAACTTCTTTTTCCTGGCTCTGTCCTTCCCATTAATCCTTAAGATGGACATCAGGGAAAGAGAAAAAAGATTAAAGACTTGAAATTTGAGTTCTGAAGGTTAGAGCAATGAATTTGGAGATCAAGAGCTCTTGAACTTGCACCTAAATACTAATCTGGAATGGAAGTTTTGGGATAGGAAATATGATGAGATAGTAAAATAAGAAACAGAGATCTCAGTAACTCCCACATAAAGATGGAAGAGATTATAGCTGAAAACCTCCCTAACATGGGAAAGGAAACAGTCACCCAAGTCCAGGAAGCACAGAGAGTCAAGAAGGAACATGCTGAGACACACATTCAACAAACTGATAAAAGTTAAATGCAAAGAAAAAATATGAAAAGCAACAAGGGAAAAGCAACAAATAACATATAAGGGAATCCCCATAAGGTTATCAGCTGATTTTTCAGAAGAAACTTTGCAGGCCAGAAGAGAGTGGCACGATATATTTAACATGATGAAAGGGAAGAACCTACAACCAAGAATACTCTACACAGCAAGGCTCTCATTCAGATTCCACAATGGAGAAATCAAAAGCTTTACAGAGAAGCAAAAGCTAAGAGAATTCAGCATCACCAAACCAGCCTTACAACAAATGCTAAAGGGACTTCTCTAGGTGGGGAAAAAAAAAAAGAGGCCACAACTAGAAACAAGAAAATCACAAATGGAAAAGCTCACCAGTACAGGCAAACATAAAGTAAAGGTAGGAAATCATCCACACACAAATATGATATCAAAACCAGCAACCACGAGAAGAGGAGAGTACAAATGCAGGAAATGGGAACTGCACTTGAAATTAAGAGACCAGCAACTTATAACAACCTCGTACATATATAGAGCGCAATATCAAAACCACATGGAAGCTGCAAACCAAAAATCTACAATAGATACACATACAAAAAAGAAACACAATCCTAACACAACACTAAAGATAGTCATCAAACTACAAGAAAAGAGAAAAAAATAAGGGGAGAAACAAGATCGACAAAAACAAATCCAGAACAATTAAGAAAATGGCAATAGGAACATACATATCAATAATTACCTTAAATGTAAGTGGATTAAACGGCTCCAACCAAAAGACATAGACTGGCTGAATGGATACAAAAACAAGACCCATATATATATATACGCTTTCTACAAGAGACTCACTTCAGACCTAGGGACACATAACAGACTGAAAGTGAGGGGATACAAAAAGAAATTCCATGCAAATGGAAATCAAAAGAAAGCTGGAGTAGCAATACTCATATCAGACAAAACAGACTTTAAAATAAAGACTGTTACAAGATACAAGGAAGGACACTACATAATGATCAAGGGATCAATCCAAGAAAAAGATATAACAATTGTAAATATATATGCACCCAGCAGAGGAGCACCTCAATATATAAGGTAAATGCTAACAGCCGTAAAAGGGGAAATTGACAGCAACACAATAATAGTGGGGGACTTTAGCACCCCACTTACACCAATGGACAGATCAACCAGACAGAAAATCAATAAGGAAACACAAGCCTTAAATGACACATTAGACCAGATGGATTTAAATGATATTTATAGGCATTCCATCCAAAACCAGCAGATTACACTTTCTTCTCAAGTGCACATGGAACATTCTCCAGGATAGATCACATCTTGGGCCACAAATCAAGCCTTGGTAAATTTAAGAATATTGAAATCATACCAAGCATCTTTTCTGACCACAATGCTATAAAACTAGAAATCAATTACAGGAAAAAAAAACCTAAAAAACACAAACACGTGGAGGCTAAACAATATGCTACTAAATAACCAAGAGATCACTGAAGAAATCAAAGAGGAAATCAAAAAATAACTAGAGACAAATGCCAACGAAAACACGACGATCCAAAACCTAAGCAACACAACAAAAGCAGTTCTAAGAGGGAAGTTTATAGCAGTACAATCTTACCTCAGGAAACAAGAAAAATCTCAAGTAAACAGCCTAGCCTTACACCTAAAGCCACTAGAGAAAGAAGAACAAACAAAACCAAAGTTAGTAGAAGGAAAGAAATCATAAAGATCATAGCCAAAATAAATGAAATAGAGACAAAGAAAACAATAGAAAAGATCAGTGAAACTAAAACCTGTTCTTTGAAAGGATAAACAAAATTGATAAACTTTACTAGACTCATCAGGAAAAAAAGGGAGAGGGCTCAAATCAATAAAATTAGCAATGAAAAAGGAGAAATTACAATAGACACCACAGAAATACAAAGGATCATAAGAGACTTCTACAAGCAACTATATGCCAATAAAATGGACAACCTGGAAGAAGTGGACAAATTCTTAGAAAGGAACAATTTTCCAAGACTGAACCAGGAAGAAATAGAAAATATGAACAGACCAATCACAAGTAATGAAATTGAAAATGTGATTAAAAATCTTCCAACAAGGGCTTCCCGGGTGGCACAGTGGTTGAGAATCCGCCTGGTTGAGAATCCCCAATGCAGGGGACATGGGTTCGATCCCTGGTCCGGGAAGTTCCCACATGCCATGAAGCAACTAAGCCCGTGTGCCACAACTACTGAGCCTGTGCTCTAGGGCCCACGAGCCACAATTACTGTGCCTGTGTGCTGCAACTACTGAAGCCCACGTGCCTAGAGCCGGTGCTCCGCAACAAGAGAAGCCACCACAGTGAGAAGGCCGCGCACCGCAATGAAGAGTAGCCCCCACTCACTGCAACTAGAGAAAGTTTGTGTGCAGCAACGAAGACCCAGTGCAGCCAAAAATAAATAAATTTATATATATATATATATATCCCAACAAACAAAGTCCAGGACCAGATGGCTTCACAGGAGAATTCTATCAAACATTTAGAGAACAGCTAACACCCATCCTTCTCAAAATCTTCAAAAATTGCAGAGGAAGGAACACTCCAAAACTCATTCTATGAGGTCACCATCACCCTAATACCAAAACCAGACAAAGATATCACAAAAAAAGAAATTACAAGCCAATATCACTGATGAACACAGATGCAAAAATCCTCAACAAAATACTAGAAAACCAAATCCAACAATACATTAAAAGGATCATACACCATGATCAAGTGGGATTTATCCCAGGGATGCAAGGATTCTTCAATACCCACGAATCAATCAATGTGATACATCACATTAACAAACTGAAGAATAAAAAACATAAGATTATCTCAATAGGTGCAGAAAAAGCTTTTGACAAAATTCAACACCAATTTATGATAAAAACTTTCCAGAAAGTGGGCATGGAGGGAACCTACCTCAACATAACAAAGGCCATGTTCGACAAACCCACAGCTAACATCATTCTCAACAGTGAAAAACTGAAAGCATTTCCTCTAAGATCAGGAACAAGATAAAGATGTCCACTCTCACCACTTTTATTCAGTATAGTTTTGGAATTTCTAGACATGGCAATCAGAGAAGGAAAAGAAATAAAAGGAATCCAAATTCAAGTTGAGAGTTCAAAGATGAGTAAGAGTTAGCCAGACAGAAGAGATTGGGGAGAAGAGCTTTCAGGCACGGGAAGCAGTAACACATTAAGAGCCCAAGGTAGTAAAGGGCTGGAGACACTGAAGGAACCACAAAAGGTCAATAAAGTTGCAGAAGGAGACAAAGAGACACCAAGTGAAGTTTGAGATGTAGGCAGGGACCAGAGCATGCCAGGCCTTGAAGGTACATGTGAGTATTTCCCCCACTTTATTCCAATTGCCACAAGAAGACTTAATATGTTTTAAGAGAAAAATTTGCATTTTTTAAAGATCACCCAGGCCTCTGCATGTATTTACCTGTTATCCATATTCTTTCCATGTCCACTTGAAGGTATTTTAGCTCTTTTTATATATAAATCTTCCTTCATGAAGAAGATGCGGCTGTTGGGAAAGTCAAGTAATTGAATGATGTCAATTTCCTTGAATTCCCATAAGTTACTGTAAATTTAGCTTCCAACTGAAATAAACCAACTGGTATGCTTGTGAAACTCAAAATTATGCTATCATCAGCTAAGCTGAATGAAAAGAAATTAGAAATGGAAGTAATAGGCAGCCATTTTAAAATGGTATCATTTATAGAAAAATCATTATATGGGACAATGAAAAAGGAGATTTATTTGAATACACATTTTTAAAACACAGTTCAACAAAAGCAAAACTCCAGGAAAAGTACAAAATAACCCTTTTAAACAGTTAAAAGACTACACTCAGAGCATGAGATTAAAATCTAAATAATAAACCATGAGATAAAATTCAGAAATATAAAGCTTAGTTAATATCCAATTGATAGTCAAACCTATTAAAATACTAAGACTAATAAGATACTACTTTAAATAACTTAGCAACAAATTTATACATTATTTTATATCATGCCTTCTTAGTTATATCACAGTAATCACATCTAAGTAGGCATTAAATATTTAATTACAAGTAACTGGTAACTCCTTTCAGGCCAGTGTATGTGCTAGGTTATGTTGTTATTGTTGTTGTTTATTTCAGTTTCACTTAAATTCTAAACCTTTTAAATTAATACCAAATATGTCAAACCCTTAATTTAATTTTGTGTAGATTGTATTATAACATTTACCAGGACTAAATAAAATTTCCCTACCTTGAGAAATGTTTCCTTTAAGCAAAAATGGTGAAATAGCAATTCCCTGTGAAAAAATGATTTATGTTTACGACTCAACATTTTTTTCATAGTAATAAGTATCCAAGCAAGATGATGATAATTTATTTTAAAAGCCAGTTAACGGCAATATAACGGTCAGAATTAACTTCTGATGTTTATCTCCTAAATTTAGACCAAAATTGTTTCATTATTGTAATGATTTCCTAAATGATTCTAATCAGAAATAGCCATTAATCAGAAATGTCTAAAAAACATTAAGGTCATTTGCAAATGATGTGACCAACAAGGGGTTAATATCCAAAACATACAAACAGCTCATACAGCTCAATATCAAAAAACTAGACAACCCAGTCAAAAAATGGGCATAAGACCTAAATAGACAGTTCTCCAAAGAAGACATACAGATGGCTAACAAGCATGGCTAACAAGAATAATGGCTAACAAGAATAAATGCTCAACATAGCTAATTATTAGAGAAATGAGATATCACTCCATACCTGTTAGAATGGCTATCATCAAAAAGTCTACAAATAACAAATGTTAGAAAGGATGTGGAGAAATGAGAACCCTCCTACACTGTTGGTGGGAATGTAAATTGGTACAGCCACTATGGAAAAGAGTATGAAGGTTCCTTAAAAAAAAACTAAAAATAGAACTACCATATGATCTAGCAATTCCACTCCTGGGTATATCACACAGCCAGAAAAAATGAACACACTAATTCAAAAAGATACATGCACCCCAGTGTTCATAGCAGCATTATTTACAATAGCCAAGACAGGAAAGCAAGCCAGGTGTCCATCAACAGACAATTGGTTTAAGAAGATATGGTATATTACAGTGAAATATTACTCAGTAATAAAAAAATGAAATATTGCCATTTGCAGCAGCATGGATGGACCTAGAGAATACTGTGCTTAGTGAAATAAGTCAGACAGAGAAAGACAAATGCTGTATCGTATCACTTACATATGGAATTCAAAAAACAATACAAACAAATGTATATGAAAAACAGAAACAGACTTACAGATATGGAAAACAAACTTGTGGTTACCAAAGGTGAGAGGAGAGTGGGGAGAGACAAACTGGGGGTATGGAATTAGCAGATACAAACTACTATATATAAAATAGATCAGCAACAAGGATATACTATATAGGACAGGGAATTACACTCATAATAACCTATAATGGAGTATAATCTGTAAAAATACTGAATCACTTTGCTGTACACCTGAAACTAACATAATATTGTATACCAGCTATAGCTCAACTTAAAAAAACAGATAAAAATGTTAAGGTTTACATAGATTTTCAGGTACTAGACTTTTCTAAAATTTAAAAAAAAGAAAGAACAGAGATTTTAATTCCAGACATTTGGAATGTGCTAATTTCAGCCGGTTTCAATTTTGAAGACCCTATTTTAGAAGCATGGGTAAAATAAAATGTTTCTCTATCACTTACTGCTGCTGATATGCATTTGGAATAAAAGAATATGCTTTGAAAAGTATAAAATGATGTGTAAATAAAAGACATTAAAATCACATTCAATAAACTCAGTTGATCAAGAAGTTATTGGGCCTCCCTGGTGGCGCAGTGGTTGGGAGTCCACCTGTCGATGCAGGGGACACGGGTTCGTGCCCCGGTCTGGGAGGATCCCATATGCTGTGGAGCGGCTGGGCCCGTGAGCCATGGCCGTTGGGCCTGCGCGTCCGGAGCCTGTGCTCCACAACGGTAGAGGCCACGACAGTGAGAGGCCCGTGTACCACAAAAAAAAAAATAACAAAAATGATCTATTTTTCCATAGAATAACTCAACTTTTCTCTTTTGAACTCACACTCCTCCTTGTGGTAGAACTTAATCCTAGCCGATCACCATCATCTATTCATTTCCCCACTCACCACTCCTGGTATGTGTCCACAGATTAGAGGAACTAAGTGATGGAGTGAAGGTGCACTTTGCCTGGGTCATTAGCTGTTCCCTGAGCATCCACTGAAGTACCTCTGTTCACATCTGGCCTTCAATTTTAGCTCACACAAATCACACCAAACCACTCTCTACCAAAATATTAAGTCAAGCCCAGCTCTTTCTACTATAGCAGTATCCTTCTTGAGTTCACAGGTCCATTCTTTCTCTAGAAAAGAATTCCCATTGAAGAAAGTTTTCCATTCAACCCTGTGAAGCTAAGGTTCTGTCTATTCCCCTGTCACTTATGTATGCATCTTCTGTCCCTCCAGTGAGACTCCAGGTACCCAGAAGACCTGCCAAGTTTTTTTAAGACCTCTCCACACAGGGCCTGTTTCCTGATGTCATGCTTGCAGTTTCTTGAGCGTTACGCTAGAAGTGAGGAAAATATAGGTCCTAGGAGTACTTGTATACTCATCCTACTTGGGGTTTCTGGCACAGTTCCCTCAGGGTCTCCTAAAAAGCACAGAGCAGATTTTGCCTCACCATGTTGTTAAGAAATCTGCTTTAGTCCCAGGGAATGGAAACCTTTCTCCTGTAACAGGTAAAAACAATCTGCTAAATCTATATTATCAAAAATCATCTACTTATTAATCCTCATTCCACTCAGGAATAGAGGCATATTTTGAATCAATTTAGGCCTCTTCCTATTATATCCAGGGTTCTATTAGGTTTAAGGGGCTTATATTCTGCCAGGGCTGGGATAGAACCATCTAAGCAGGCACTGAATCCATACTTAGCTCCATCGGGTCTGCAAATGTCCATACCTGTAGGCTGTTAAACCATCCCTTTTCCCAACTACAGAGCCTCTTTAGAAATTCCTCTTCACTCATTTACTAATGCAACTTGGCCAGAGGCACGTGAGTTCATTCCGTTACTTGGGAACATCACTGGAGAGCATGATACTTCTTGACTCAATCTGTTTCTCTCTGACTACAGAAACTTCACAGCCGCTTCCTCTCTGGATCCTGATGCTATCTAAACTTTGTACAGAAAGGGAAGAGCAGACCATCTTTGCCCACAAATTGCCCCAAAACATCAGTGCTTTACCCAGGCCCATTACTGGCAAGCAGTGATTTTGAATGCCCTTTCTTCAGGGATCCACCCTATCTACGTATCCACCTATTTATTCTTTTATGACACATTATTTCTCCTCCAATTCTGTTTTTCTTGTTGGAGTATAGGATGTAAACAGGAACCATAATTCTTGGCTCTTAATTTGAATTGGCAATCTTAATATCAAAACTCAAGAATTCATGTGCTTTGTTTTCTCTGCTTTCTGTGGTCTCATCCCTTTCCGGAAGCAAAAATCACTGAGGGCTTAGCTGTCTGAATAAAAAAACTTTATTAAGAAAAAGAAATTAAAAATATATAGAGAGAGAAAAATTCAAAAGTATGCCATCACATCACTATTCTCATCATTCTATGTGAGTTTTATGTTCCCCCATTCAAAAAAGTTTATTACCTATTTGAATTGATTAGTCTTTTTATTTTCTTTATGGTTTCTAGCTTTGGAGTTTTTCATGGGAATCAATAATCTGGTTAACAGAAAACAGTATGAAATACTGTTGGGGAATACTAGAGTACATTAGATAATCTGCCTTACTTTTAGTCCTTAAATACAAACAATAAAGACCCTACTAAGTGGATGGTGAATGAGAAAGTTTTTATAAATTGTAAGGTCTTAACATAAATATTATAATCTGAGTTCCTAAAAGGAAGACACCCTCAATCATCTAAAAGGTAGTGTTATTGTCAGCTGAAAAGGGTTATGAAACATTTACCAGTTTGGAGAAAATGGAAAAAAAAAGTTATATATTAAAACACCACCTTTTTGCTTCATGTCAACAACGATAAGGACTTCAAAAGTGTTCTGAATCTCTACCTCTGTGACAGAATGTATCAATATAAGAAAACGTCCTATTTTTCTCAGTATTCAGCACATAACAAAAGTTATGTCATTATTTTTAGCTACTGCTGCTCTTTCAACTTCATGATAAAATATGTGGGACCAGCTATGGTGTACCTTTTGTATTGACACTGTTACCCTGTGCACCAGTCACACAGAATGTCATTCCAATTGTACTCTTTAACATTTGGGAAAGCACAGTGACAGTAGAATTGGAGCCCAGGGCCCTGAGCAAGCAGAGGTTTTCACCTACATCTCCAGCACTGCACCTGAATTAAGGACTTGACTCATTACTTGCTATTTCAGGCTTGAGTCTTTCTTGGTTACACTGATAAAGTGCAAAACACTGGAAGCAGACATAGGCTTTTGATGCAAGCCTAACCCTGTAAAAAACAGTAGCTTTTTAAGTGCAAAGTGCACTTAACTTCCCATGGGTATCATTTATCTACCAGTCAATTGCTAATCCGCAGTAAATGAAGGGAAATTGGGATGGGTTTAGCATAAATTCTCCTCTTTCACAAGACCTAACTAGCAAAACTCACCAGGCAACTAACTGCTTTTTGAAGTGACAATAGTCAAATTACACTGAGATATATGGAAACTGCAACATTTTTATGAGATATATATCTTCATCAGATTGATAAAAAAGATTAATATTGTGATCTAAGCTTCATAAGAATCTATCCATATTATGTAGGAATATATTTGAATTTCACCCCGATTCTGTGTTGTGTTCATTTTTTAGGTTACCATATTTTTTATAGAAAAATGAAGACTCAAACTTTCTCTTTTTTCTTTTTAGGAGGTTAAGACATCAAAATTTAACCCAAAGCTGTTGTTCTTATGGAAGACCAGTAAACTCATCCTTATAGCTAAAACAAGCAACCTGGCCCTCAAAGACTGTTTTAAAGCACTTAAATGAGTGCTTTTCTGCAAATGTCAAAAAGAAGAGAAGATTATTTTGAGAGCTTCTAAGGTATAAATAATTTTTCAGAAACACAAGAATTATGCTGGGATGACTTCTGCCTTTGGAAAAGATAATTGCAATTCGCTGTTGTGATACAGCTTAAACAAGTATTTCTCATTGTATTTAATATTTAATATCATTTTTCATCACTATAACCCAACAGTTCTTTCTGTAGCAAAACTATCCTATTTGACACTCTCTTTCTTTTCTTCACCTCCTGGCACACTCCCACATGTGCAAGATTATCTAAACAACTGTTTACACCAAAATGCACAAAGAGTTAGCCTGTAATGGAAATACTGAAAATATATTTTCAATAGATTTTAAAATTCCAAGCAAGCCTCAATATATTCAGTAAAATGTCAGAAACAGAAAAACTTTAAATCTTTCAATTTGTTCATTCTTATTCACACATATAGAAAAAGAAAAAAGCTACTCTAAGCCTAACACATATGGAATATGTTTGTTTCCCGGTGCTGATGGTCAGTCATGATCAGGCACGTGGTTATGTTACTTACTGTGCTATATATCTGGCAATACTGTGCATTGTCAAATGAGCTTTAGGTCTGATGGTAATTTTATTCTCAGGTTCAGTCATATGATGCTTCCCTATAGGAATAGGTTCTATCACAGGAGCAAATTATTCAAATCTAATTTAACAGACTCAATAGTTCTCCTCAGTTATATCTTGGGCATTTTGTATTCCTTTCCCTACATCTAGTGGCTATGTAACAATTCAATTACCAAAGTTCTTCATCTAGAAAGTGCAGTTGATTTCCGGTAATTCTTATTCTGTTTGATTTCTTTTTTTCTCCTAGTTTAACACATGCCAGTTGGTGTTGACTGAGTTAAAAATCTTGAAATAAGCCTGGCACTGTGTCAGTATGTAGGTTAATAAATGAGAAAAAAAATTAATAAAATACACACTAGAAATGGAAAACAAGATTAGCGGTGACATGTCATGAGGGCATTTTTCGTCTACGCACACAAAATAAAACGAGCTCAACGCAGCTGAAGAAAAGAGGAATGAGAGAGATGATATAAATTGAAAGATGAAAAGGCAGAGGGTAAGTGTAAAGAAGCATGTTGAGGGCACACAGAGTCAGCTGGCAAGAAAAGGCAGCTCTAAGAACCTTAGAGGTAAAACCCCAATAAGCAGATCAAAGGGTAGGAAGCAAGTTTTAGAATATAAAAGCAGTAAGATAAGCAACTTCAAGGATGATTAAAAGAGCAAGGTGATAAAAGCATGCAAGAGTCTCTGGAGGTTATTAAGAATTTTAGGGAATTACAATAATAAGAAAGTTGTAAGGGAAAAGAAGTCTTTACATAGTCTTTCATAAAAGAAAAATCACCTGTCAAAATCTGTCTGCCTGGACACTAGAATTAGATTCCTGTTCTTCAAAAATAAGGTATGTCTTCTGATCAGATTTGGCTTCATCTTTCTTTATTTCTCTAAATAAACTTTCTCTGTTTGAAGAAATATGCAAATAGACTTATATACCTATACATAAACAATGGAACTGAAAAAATAGACTTAATGTTGGAATTTCATGAAATTAAATTTGAAATGAATTTCCATAAATCTCATAAGTATATTAGTTATATATACAAATAATAAATTCATTAGAGATCAGCAAGTATCTGATTAAATTATTAACACAAGAAGTAAATTCAATTGAATCAGATAGATAGATACTTGGAGAGGGGACCTGAGCAAACTCTCTTTATCAGTATTGATTAAATGAATCAGAAAATGAGTTTCTACTTAATATCTGACAAGTACCCACAGACCCTCTTAAAGATTCCCTCTAGGGATCTGCAAGTTAGGTAACAGAAATACATATAATTAACATCTTGGGAACTTGTCTACCCTAGTGTGTACTCTTGTGCTCCATAAAGAGTCTTAATAGACTTCTTTAGAAAGAACACTGTAGATTCAGATACATAGTCATAGAAAGTTAATAAAAACAACTACCAACTATTCAGCCTTTACTATGAGAAATGTGCCTTACTGTCCCTATTTTGAAGATGGCAGAACACGGGACTGTGAAGTTACCTCACTCTTTTGTCTTCTTTATGTTTAGATTTCAACTAGATTATACAAGGTACTTCTACATATCAATAAGAAAGAAGATTTATAGAAAAATTGTCAAAGCATAGGGATAGGCAATTCCCGGGGAAAAAATAAATATTTGAAAAGCTGATCAGCACTATTATTAATCAAAGAAATGGAAATGAAAATAATAATGTGATAATTTATAGAAAATAATTATAATTCACTATATCTGACTTGGCACTGGTGGAGACAAATGATCACTTACATGTTAATGATAGGGGAGGCACTGTGGCAGGATGTATCAAACTCAAAGTGAGCATGAAGGAGAACTATTAATTCTGTTTCTAGAAATATCTGTAAGAAATACTCACTTGTGTATGGAGGCATACAAAAAAAGAAGCAAATGAGCACAATTTAACAGCAAAAATATGGACGAATTGCTCAACAATGAGGGAACTGTAAATAAATTGTATCATATTGCTATTATGCTCTGAAGTAATTAAACTCTAAAAAACTCTAAAGTAATTAAAAAGAACAAGATGAATCATATGAAAAGAACTCCAAGACACATTTTAAGAAAAGAAAAAAATCAAGTAGTAGTAAATAGATAAGGAAATTGCATTGTTACATCAGCAGAAGGAAATAGAATCTGCTGCTGAGAATGTAAAAGTAGGCTATCCTAGTCTTAATTCCATATACTTCTGGGTTTTGAAATAATTTATAAAGTGTTTCTGTATTACTCATGTGATTAAAAAACACAAATATGAAATTCTTTATGGGTTCTATATTTCTCTCAATGACTTATTGGACTCAATTTTACATATAAAATTGTCTGTCTGAATTTTTATACCCTACTTTGTATATGTGTTTAAAAATGACTCAATGAAATAAAAAATTCTCAAAATATATAATAAACCCCACTATACTGGAAAGAAGTGCACATTTAGAATCATAGAACTTTGCACTTACTCTTCACACTAACTTTTATAAAAATCCCTTGAAGTCTGAACCTCAGTTTTCCTTATTCTAAGTCATATCTTTCCTGCTTGACTTCTCATCTCCATAATCATATCCACCCTAATTCAACTTCCAGAGCTACTGTCAAATGCAAAAGAATTCTATAAAATTCACTTTGCAAACAGCACAGCATTTTATATATTGATAGATGCAGATGTGGATATTTAGTTAAGCTGAGATTCTTAAAGAAAAATATATAACAATTATTTTTTAATGTAACTTACTAAGCAGTTATAGTAGAATCTAGAGAGAAAACGCAAGATTCAGCTGCTTATACTTAATCTTTTACATCTCAAAAATAATATTATCATCAAAAAATGTTTATAAACTGGAAAAAAGTCATTGGAATTGTTTCAGAAGTTTTATTATAAGTCTACAATCAAAAAAGGCTTTGTAAGACTAAAAGAAGAACATTCAAAAGTTTTTCTCAGCAAAACATTCAGAGTTTGTTAGCAGTTTGTTGTAATTATTGTATGAATGTTCAGAAACAAATTAATTATAATAAATAGGAATATCTGTGTTAATTTGAAAAAATCTATTAGAATCATTCATAAAACTGAGTAAATATTTTAACTTAAATTTGCTTAGGTTAAAAAATCTTATGTTAAATAATTAAGATAGATATAGATAGAAATGTAACAGATAGATGTATACATGCAATCAAAGAAACAAAGATGCAAGTTCATAAATTACATTAAATTCAACAAAAAATAAGCCATTTGCACTCTTTTCTCTAACATTTACCCAGAACTTTTCATAAAAAATAACCTAATAAGTAATAACTAATAAGTAACTTCATGGCTTAGAAGTTAATGTACACAAATAGTTTTGATGGTGGAATATGAAACGTTTACTTTAGAAAGTGATGGTTAGCTCACAAAGGAGAAAAAAGAAAAAAGAAAAGAGAAAGGGAAGACACAGTAAGAAAATGATTTAGATTGAAGGTTATAGCAGCTGTACAAATAAAGAAAATGGTGCAATCAACAGTTCACATCCTTTTGATGGATCACTGAAAAAGCTCTATGTAAATAGTTTTGACATTCAAGCTCCTGTAGAAAATAATACAGTAAAAAACATACAAGCAAGAAGCTATAAAGCATAAAGAATCTGGCAGTCACTTTTCCCCCAGAAGATACAGGCCACTGATCAGCTGATTTATATATTAAGAAAAAAAATAACTCTCAGGACAAAGAACTGCAACCTTTGGTGGAAAACTTAGTAAAGTTTGTGAGGGCAATATGTTCTGTAGGCTCATGGGTACTCAACAAATGACAACATGATGGCCCAGACTTCAGTCTCAATGCTAATTCAAGTCTCCAAATGGAGAAATTTCTCTCACCTTAAGACTTTTTAATAAAATAAAGTAACAAAAGCTAATGGCCTGCCAGATCTTCACCACAGGGAGTTTGCTTCAAGGAAATTGAAGGAGGAACTTAATTTTGAATTTATGGGAACGTTTCCCCCCCATTTTTCCTTGTTTGTCCCATGTTGCTTTTCAGCTTTGTTTGACCAATGCCAGAAGTGCCACACTGGGACTCTTTCAGTGCTATTCATCTCTGCATTAGAACAAGATGTGTTTAACTCCCCCCAACCTTTTTTTTTCTCACGAGGGTACAGATAGAGGTAGCAGAAAAATTATTCTAAAACTAACCATTGCTCTGACAATTTTTGATCAGCTCAACAGAAAATGAATCACATGAATCAATGAAAATATCTTAAAGCATAGTCAGATATTCAAGCTGTAGCATTCTGTGAAACACGGCACTTTATTTTTCAGCTTCCATATTTAGGGCCTGTGAGTGTGTTTTGTTCACTTCTTAAGCATTTTTGAAAATAATATGAAATCAAAACATTGCACTTGGGTGATCTCCAAGATTATATAAAGATATAACAGTGGAGGAGTCATCTTTTTCAAAGTAGTCTTAGGTCTAAAAGTTGGAAACCTACGTGTGTTTGCTTTAGGAGGGGGTTTAAGCAAAAGGGAGAAAGGAGAAGCAAAGGAGGGGAGTTGAGGATGAAAGAAGAAAAAAGCAATCCACTATTCCTCAAATTATAGGCCCATATTTACTAATAATTTAAGGAGTGTGTTTTACATCCATTCACATGTGGAATTCTGCACAAACTCTTGACTCAGTCCCTACTCTCTTCTTGAGTGGCTCCCAATCTTTTAAGTACAAACAGAAATCACCTAAAAACTTGTTAAAAGTGTGGACTACTGGGCTCCACTCCTGCAGAACTTACATTTTGGAAGGTATCTCAGGAGACTTTTCTTTAGAAGGTTCAGTACCCACAACTTGAAAAATACTGCTTTAGACTCCTTTATGACAAAAAAAAGCCCAAATCCAAGATAATTTTACCTAACAATTGTGGGTAGCTCTCTTTTCCTTGATATTAACAAAAATCAAGCAAGCAATTAAAAAAAATGAATATTATAATAAGTATTTTATAGTTAACTGAAAGAGATGATAGAAACCTAATAAATATTTGTTGGATGTACAACAAATGTACAAATGGAAGAATAAATGTGTAAGCAGGTTTACCCAACACATGCTCTCTGGATACTCAAAATTTCTAACCTGGAATAAGAACCCTATGTAAAACTGATTAACTTTCTTCACAATGTACAATTTAAAATCAATTCTTGTGTTACTTAAACCAAAAGAAATATATTAGCAGGCAGTACATACAAAGTTTCTTATGTTTTATCAATTGGAAGATATTAATCTAATGCACTCACTCTTGTTCATTGATGGTGAAAGCAACAAAATGCTCAGTCATCACTGAAAGAAGACAAACAGAATGAAAAATATATAATTCACCTAATTTTTCCCTTTAAAGGCAGTGTTTCCCAAAGTGCATTTACTTGTATAATACTTTCATGATTTTGGCCATATCCTTGTAAGATATGTATGTCAATGTATCATGAAAAAGAAAGGTATTTGCTGAGACACTACCTATTTTGTTTCAAATATTTCACACTAACTCCAGTTATCTTCTGAAATCTCTGGTATATTTTGTTAGCTGTATTTCCCTACCCCACAATTTAAACAGAAAATCTCAGTTACTAAAGTGAAAAAGTATTTGTTCTTCTATCACCTAAAATTAGCTCATGACCTAGCAGTGGCTTATTCACAGCATTTTGAGAAACTATGCTCAGAGTCCCAATCCCAGAAGCCCCTCAGATACTCTCACACTCACCTATGAATGAAGGACTGTTCCAAATCTTTCCATGTATAGAAAAGTCTTAAAATGTTTAAAATACTTTAACCTTAAAGAATCAAACATCTTTTCCCAGTGATCTTTGACTAGGAGAAATGTAAGTGGTGACTTTAAATGTCTTTGTTCTCACCTCTGCCACACTTACAAAATTAAGGTTAAGTTGAAGAAGGAGTCCCCAGAAAACCTCTAGGATCACTCTCCATGTTATAGAGGGGAAAAATTTAAAACTACAAGATTCAATTTGCCGAGATAACTCAGACTAAAATGAGGTGGACATTATTTCTAAATTACTGACAAAACCATCTCTACCCACAGATTTGCATAAGGAGAATTGTCCTTAGTACAATGGGTCACATTTCCTAATTTGTTTTAAAAGTCTACCTTGTTTGTGGTTTGTTTTATTGTCTTAAGTTTTACCTAAGTTATTTATACTTCATGTCTGGTTTGGAGCTTAAAAGAAAACAGATAATTGGCTTAAGTGTCATCAAGTATATAAGAAGGCTATGTATGTTTCTATTTTATATCACAAAACACCTCAGGAGTAAGGAAAAAAGAATTGCCCTCAACCTTCAGTGTATTTCTGAAATGTATCTTTCCATTGAAAATACTACCTGCACCTGTAGACATTTGAAGAGCAAAGCTGAATAGGGCAGCATTTTTATTTCAAATTAATTTGTACCTAATCTCAAAATAATAAATCAGGTCCATTGAGGAAACTGAATAGTATTTCAATTATCAACCTTTGCCGATGAACTAATATGGTGAATTGCACCATGATCTACTTGAAATGTTTGCATTTTTTATTCAGTTAAAATGGGAATTTTTAATCTCATAAGATTAAAGAGATTAAGACCTTCCATTTGTCTTTTCAGAATTACCCACTGTTCTGCTCATATACCATGAAATAGAGGTATTTGTGTAATCTAGCTCTATATTCTCACTAAAACTTATTACTTTGATATGACTAAACCTCAATATAAATAACTTTACCAAGTTAATAAAGTATTTCAGTTTTCTACCAAGATGGAAATACACAAATTAAATTGGTGATTAACTATATTTTACGCAACACTAATTATTAGAGAAATGCAAATCAAAACTACAATGAGGTAACATCGATCAGAATAGCCATCATCAAAAAGTCTACAAATAATAAATGCTAGAGAAGGTGTGGAGAAAAAGGAACTCTCCTACACTGTTGGTGGGAATGTAAACCAGTACTGCCACCATATGATTCTGCAATCCTACTCCTGGGCATATATCCGGAGAAAACTATAATTTGAAGAAATACATGCACCTCACTGTTCATTGCAGCTCTATTTACAATAGCCAGGACATGGAAGCAACCTACATGTCCATCGACAGATGAATGGATAAAGAAGATGTGGCACATATATACAATGGAATATTACTCAGCCATAAAAAGAAACAAAATTGAGTTACTTGTAGTGAGGTGGATGGACCTAGAGGCTATCATACAGAGTGAAGTAAGTCAGAAAGAGAAAAACAAATACCACATGGTAACACATATATATGGAATTTAAGAAAAAAAAGTGTTCTTAAGAAACTAGGGGCAGGACAGGAATAAAGACACAGACATAGAGAATGGACTTGAGGACATGGGGAAGGGGAAGGGTAAATGTTTATTTTAATGCTAAACCTTTGGAAACTCTCCAAAAACATCGCAGCAACAGTTTCATGCTTTCCATGAAGATGGTGACATTTATCCTCTGGCTTTATGTGCCTCTATGACACCTCTACAGTTTGAGAATGTCAGCTAAATGATAAATAAGAATTATAAAACCACATATTATAAAAGAAAATAAAGTTTTCAATAAAGATGAGAAATTCAAAACAGGAAAATATCTGAAATCATGAATGAATGCAGTTAGTACAGTAATGTCTTATCATCTGTGGCTTTGGCAATCATGTTTTTATTTTTCTATAGAATGGAAAAATATATATTATTTTATATTGTGCAGTTATATATATTTGCATTAAATTTTTAAAGTGCATGCATATATTTCTACATAGAATAGTTCCAATCCTCATGAGCAAATAGTCTACTGGAATGATTACTTCCCCACTTTTCTGGGCCACTTAAATGAGTCTAGGGGATACTGCAGGTATAAGGCATCTGTTTAAACCACATGTTCTCAATATGTATATAGAAAAGTATAAATACATGTCCTTCAGGATCTTCATAATTTGTGAACGTGCCAAGCAGTTATACAAGCGTTTGGCTGAGACTTACTAAAAAGGCAAAAAAGAATTTAAGTGTAAGATACATTAAATTTCAAGTCAGTAAGGGTTGGTTTGAAAACTTTAAAAAGAAGTCACTTTGCATAATATAAAACTTCTAGGAGAATCTACCTCAGCAGATTACACCACTTCAGCACTATTTCCTGAACAACTAAAAGTGATTCCAGAGAAAAGTTACCTCTAGTGTGTGTGTATATGTGTGTGTGTTTAACTAGTGGTTTGGTTTCAATGGGATGAATAAATTTAAAGCAAATTTCTAACTCGGACTGATCTTGTTTATTGTGGAAGTGGATTTTTACTGTAATTTTTATTTCCTGAGGTTTAATTTTTTTTTAGTATATTAAATGCAACTTTTTTCTGCATTCTTGGTCTAGTCAACTTTAGTTTTGCCACACACTGTACTTTTCAGTAATGTAAAACCTATGGTTGGAAATGGATCACTGTGCAAAAAATAGATGCCAGGACGACGCAGTCCACTAAGTAGATGTGGATCCCAAATCCACTTGGGATTTGGACCCAAGATTTTAGAAATGCAATTGATTACATGACTCACAGCATCCAGGAGGTAATTAAACCAGTGACAGTCAGGACATTCTTGATTTCTCATCTCAGGCTCAAAGTTTCTGGAGTCATCTCTGATGTCTCCCTAACTTCAGGTCCCATATTTAATAATCAAGTCCCGAAGTTCCACTGTCATGGATCTTTCAAATCAATTTCTTCCTTTCTATTCTCTTTGCCAACACCATATTTCAGACTTGCATTATCACAGTCTGTTCTGTCACAATACAGACTTCACGCTAATCAATCCTGAAAATGCCATCAGGTTAATCTTCATAAAACGCAATTCCGGGCATGTCACTCACCTGCTCAAAAATTTTCAGCAGCTCCCCAGTGTCTAGAGAATAAAGTCTCTACTTCTTAGCTTAAAATTCAAACTGTCCCATGACATAGAAGCATGAATTCATTCTTATAGATTCTGTCATGACTCACATATCTACCTTTCTCAATTCTAACATTTAATTATCATAAGATTACGCTCTCTTATTTTTAATTTCCTCTGGACAATAACATTCATTACACCAGAAATTTTTCTACTATGTTTTTTCAGAATTAAGTACAGAGACAGTTTCTCAAAAGTACCATTCACTATTTTTTCTGTATTACTGATATGAGACAAAGAAGAAAAGACATTCCATTACTTATCTGTGAAGCATAAAATCCTTGAGGTCAGAGATTGACCCTAATCTTCAGTCCTCCTCAATCTACCTTTACTTCCTTCTTCAACTTCTCAGCAGCCTTGTATGAGTCCAACAGATGTGTTCACTAACTTCTGAATGCCCAGCCATGGAGAAATCAGGTAAGAGAAGAAAGTATCACATGATATTTTCAAAGGCCATATTTGTCTAATCACTTTATTCTGCATTAACAGTCCACCTGTTCTGGGTTGTTTATCAGTGCTGTCTCTCTCTGCAAGGAGAATGATTACAGGTGAATCTCCACATGGATAATTTGGATGGGAGATCACTCAGACCACTTGTGTTCAATTCAGAACTAAAAATACTATTGGGGCCCCATAAATGTTAAATAGCACTAAGAGTAATAATAACTAACCTCTTCTTAGTAGATGTGCTCCTGGGTACACCCACTTGAATTTTTCCAATTACAATTCAAGAACATTTCATTTCCCTTTATTCAGAACCATTATTCAGGCTCTTCTGGAAATGTTTTATTCAGTTTGCACATCTCTTCTCCACAATCTTTGATTTAGAATTCAGCTCTCTAATAATGAGGGGAAATTGGGGTCTGAAAGAGAAAAACACCATTTTCTTAAACGATGAATGCTACAGGCACACATTGTCTTAAATTACAATACAACTACATATTTAAAATATCCATGATCACATCTCTGACATTACAGCATAATGACATGAGTAACATCAAAAACTGGTTTGAAAGGATTTTAGTGGTATTCTCTAGGCAAATGTGTGACCTGACTAGACAGGAATTGTGGATATAAGTAAAAAATAGAAAATATCTTTTTCTTTTTGTGGTGGTTGTTGCTGTTATTGCTGTTGCCGTTGATAATAAAGAAAAAGGTCTGATCCCTCTGGAAAGCTGTACTCAACCCTTTCCCTGGGCTGTAGTTTACTCTGCTATTCACACCAGAGGACATTGGGGCAGCATCTAAGGCACTGTAATGAGATCTGAGCAAAAAAAGCTTTCAAAATATCAATAAATCAGCCCGGTTTATCCCCAGCTCAGAGAGTTGGGACAACTCATTGTGAGACTTCCCTGTTTTTAACTGCAGAGCAGGCTGTTTTGCTTTGACTCCTTCATAAACCTAAGTGTAACACATATCTACTTGGCCATTCTTGGGAAAAAAAGAAATAAAAAGAGTCAGCCCTGGAGCATCTGAGTATAATAAGTTTGGAGGGCTTTAAGGGTCCAGCTGAGGCAACAGGGAACTCACAGCTGAATGACTGCTTGCTAATGGAGGAATGAAAGGACATGATGGACACAGAAGCAGTGGCAGACAAGTGTCTCGGTGTGGAAATCTGCCAACCTGACAATGCCTTGCCCAGGAAATAGGGATGTATTTAGAACCACACTATTTTTAAATGACCACCATGACAAGAGCTGTTAAGTATTAAACAGGTGTGTGCTATCCGTGATTGCATTTGGATCTCGCAATTTAGTGGTGTCAGTAGAACTAATGACTGAGACGGATAAAGTGGCATACTTCCCTCATGGATTAAGATTCTGTATGAAAGCCAAAATAAAGTGCTGCACACCTGCCACATTTGAGAAAACAGAGTCATAATTCCTAAGATGCTTATCTAAACTTTCTGGTCTTAAATTCTCAAATGGATCAGCTGAAAAGATTTCAGATATTTGCAAGTTACAGAAAATCACAAAAATTCTTTGGGCGTATATCAGTTCCAAATCTCTTACTCAGGTTAGCTACAAAATTACATTTACTATGACTCCTGCACGTTTGATCTAATAAGATCACTGACATATATTAATTACTATAAGATGAAAGAAAACAATGATGTAGAATAAAACAGTAGTTTAAAAAAAATCCCCATTTCCAATGCTTTACACTTGAATTTGTTAAATTTTTAAATATATACATAAACACTATTTGGCAGGTGAAATAAAAACTTGCAAAATATCTTTGAAATTTCCCCTCAGAATTTTAAGCTACTTTATAAACATTATCTTTCCTTCCTTTTTTCTTCAATATAAATAAGACTATAATTGAGTTTTTTCTGAAAATAGCTCAGTAATTCAAAAACTCTTTGCTCTATTCAAGAGGTTTTGCTATGAATTATACAGTGTAAACTAATAAATAAGACATTAGTCCATATCATCAAAAAAACTATTCTGTGAGTGGAAATTATATCTTCAGAAAAGCACAAATATAATATATGAAGATTTAATTGCCATACTAGAGATACAAAATAATTGGAGCAATAAAAATTTTTAATTAAAAATTATGCTTTCAAAACTTGAAGATAATATTGAGACACATCTCAGACAAATGGAAGAATTTCAACAGAGGTAAAAGGTAAGGCCTTTTTGGGAAAAGAGAATATTTTAAGTAATATTAAAATAGATATAATAAAATTATCTTCATAGAAGATATGCAAATCAATCAATGTGATACACCACATCAACAAAAGAAAAGACAAAACCACATGATCATCTCAACAGATGCAGAAAAAGCATTTGACAAAATTCAACATCCATTCATGATTAAAAAAAAAAACTCTTACCAATGTAGGTATAGAGGGAGCATATCTCAACTTAATAAAAGCTATTTATGACAAGACCACAACCAATATAATACTCAATGTGAAAAACTGAAAGCCTTCCTGCTAAAATCTGGAATAAAACAAGGATGCTCATTCTCACTTCTCCTCAACATAGTATTGGAAGTCGTAGCCACAGCAATCAGACAAGAAAAAGAAATAAAAGGTATCCAAATTGGAAGGGAAAAGGTAAAATTGTCATTATATGCACATGACATGATACTATATATAGAAAACCCTAAAGACTCCACACAAAAACTACTAGAACTGATAAATGAATTCAGCAAGGTAGCAGGATACAAGATTAACACACAGAAATCAGTTGCATTTCGTTACACTAACAATGAAATATTAGAAAGGGAATGTAAAAAAACCCAATACCTTTTAAAACCACACCAAAAATAAATAAATAAATAAAATACTTAGAAATAAACCTGACCAAAGAGGTGAAAGACTTATATGCTGAGAACTATAAAACATTAACTCATTATTGCCCAGGGGATTTTTGCAGAAACTAATGCCTGTGGCTGGAGATTTTTATTTTGGCCAGCCAAAAATTAATTCTGTTATTTCACTAACACTCTGTTGGTTATTACATTCAATAGTTACATCTGACACACCTGTAAAGTCTTCTAATTTTTGTGAAATGTTGTCTTCAATCGACTCTTCTGTAGAAGCAAAGGAGCATTCTCCAGCACTGTGAGTTTCATTTTCACTTTCCATATCAGAATCAATCACTAAAGTTTTTGTCTTTTTATTGGTCTGTCACATCGTCTGAATCAGAACTATGTTCTGAAGAACTATCACCTTCTGAGACACTAGTATATGTGTCGCTCAGGTAATCAGATAAAGTATCTGCATAAAATTCACCAAAAAATTTTTCTTCACTCAAAATTTTGCAATGTGTCATTTTTGAAAATTATTCGTTTATAACATACACAAGGTTGGAACAAAAACCTAATGGAGCAGAATGCGAATGATAATGACAATCATAAGTTGTATAATGAACCCTTGATCAATTGTAAGCTCTAACAACTTTGCACAGTGATGTTAATTGTAGCACTCTCTATAAACGTATTGATAACATCTCCAGTCAATAACGTTTGGGTAACAAAAGACATACTAATATGTCTCCAGTCAATAATGTGTTAATAAAGGAAATTAAAGATGATTCAAAGAAATGGAAAGGTAGCCCATACTCTTGGATTGGAAGACTTAATATTGTTAAAATGGCCATACTTCCCAAAGGAATATACAGATTTAATGTGACCCCTATCAAATTACCCATGACATTTTTCACAGAACTACAACAAATAATACTAACATTTATATGGAACCATAAAAGACCCAGAATTGCCAAAGCAATTCTGAGGAAAAAGAACAAAGCAGGATGCATAACACTTCCAGACTTCAGACAATACTACAAAGCTACAGTAATCAAAGCAGTGTGGTATTGGCACATAAACAGATATACGGATCAGTGGGACAGAAGAGAGAGCCCAGAAGTAAACCAACATACCTATGGTCAATTATTCTTTGACAAAGGAGGAAATATAAAATGGGAAAAAGAGAGTCTCTTCAGCAAATGGTGCTGGAAAAGTTGGACAGCTGCATGTAAATCAATGAAGTTAGAACACACCCTCACACCATGTACAAAAGTAAATTCAAAATGGCTTAAAGAATTAATTATAAGACACCATAAAACTCCTAGAAGAGAACATAGGCAACACATTCTCTAATATAAATCGTACCAATGTTTTCTTAGGTAAGTCTCCCAAGGCAACAGAAATAAAAACAAAAATCAACAAATGGGACCTAATCAAACTTACAAGCTTTTGCATAGCAAAGGAAGCCATAAACAAAATGAAAAGACAACCTATGGAACAAGAGAAAATATTTGCGTATGATGTGACCAACAAGGGTTTAATTTCCAAAGTATACAAACAGCTCATACAACTCAACAACAACAACAAAAAAACCCAATCAAAAAATGTGCAGAGGACCTAAAGAGACATTTCTCCAAAGAAGACATATGGATGACCAATAGGTACATGAAAAGGTGCTCAACATCACTAATTATTAGAGAAATGCAAATTAAAATTACAGTGAGGTACCACCTTACACAAGTCAGAATGGCCATCATTAAAAAGTCTACAAATAACAAATGCTGGAGAGGGTGTGGAGAAAAGGGAACCCTCTTATGCTACTGGTGGGAATGTAAGTTGGTGCAGCCATTATGGAAAACAGTATGGAGATTCCTCAGAAAACTAAAAATAGAATTACCAGGTGATCCAGCAATTATCTGGGCAAAACCGTAATTCAAAAATATACATGCACCCCTATGTTCATGGCAGCACTATTCACAATGACCAAGACATGGAAACAACCTAAATGTTCATTGACAAATGAATAGATAAAGAAGATGTGTACATACTACTCAGCCATAAGAAAGAACAAAATAATGCCATTTGCAGCAACATGGATGCAACTAGAGATTATCATACTAAGTGAAGCAAGACAGAAAGAGAAAGACAAATACCCTATGATACCACTTATATGTGGAATCTAAAATATGACACAAATGAACCTATCTATGAAGCAGAAACAGACTCACAGACATTGAGAACAGACTTGCAGTTGCCAAGGGGGAGGGGTGGTGAGGGAGGGATGGATTGGGAGTTTGTGGTTAGTAGATGCAAACTATTACATATAGAACGGATGGACAACAAGGTGCTACTGTATAGCACAGGAAACTATATTCAGTGTCCTGGGATAAACCATAATGGAAAAGAATAAACAAGAATGTGTGTGTGTGCATATATATACACACACACACACATATATATGTATAACTGAGTCACTCTGCTGTACAGAAGAAATTAACACAACATTGTAAATAAACTATACTTCAATAAAAAATTAAAATAAAAGGATTCAAATTCCAATGCAAACAAAAACAAAAATAACATTTTCCCCATGTGCTTCCCTGAATACTTTAGGAAATCCTGTCCAGAATTAAGATTGATGTAAGAGAAATCTGAAGCTCTCTTCTATATTATCCCTAAAAGCTGATGAGTCCAAAAACCACAATTTGGTTTCTTTTATTTCTAAACAACTTACTAATACCCATAACTTATTTCTTTTTTAATATAAATACATTGGCCAAATCTTTTAATGGACTGTAGCTAGAAAAAGAGGCTGTAGCTGCTTACTGGTAAGATTTACACCTATAGTTTAAAATTCATGCTATCTGGGTGAACACTGGGACCTAATAAACACCTCCATATACCCATTAAACAGAAATTTTAGCAGGGGTCTAGTACAGGTTCTTGAAGGAGCCATTAACAGTAGTACCCTCAGGTCTCACATTAATGGTAAGTAAAATAATTCCCAGGTGAGAAATGATGCTATTAAAACTAGGTTGGGCAAATGGAGGCACAAGTAATTAGTTAGCCATTTCCTTCTTCTACTCTTTTTCTTTTCTTTTTTTTTGTAACATCTTAATTATGAGGTCTTCTTTTTTCCTCCCCAATGTCTTGGTGTTAAGGACTTTCAAATTGTATTAAAACTTGTAGCTGATTTAGGAAGAGCTAGAATTTCTATGCTTAAATTACTGATTCTAACCCAGAAGTCATATTGCAGCAGGGGAACATAACACAGTTACCTGGGGACTTTTCAAACTAAGTACAGTCCCCAACACATACCTCATGCAATGGAAATCTTCCTATATCTGCCATTTGCCATTAAAACCACTACAAAGTAAGCCATTGCTTCTGATGGTAGTGGATCAAATTTCTAAGGTGTGAGAATTATTTATGTATTAACTAAGAGATTGAGAAACACCTTTGCATCAACTAAGAGTTTAATTATGCAGTAATTCAGTAAACATTTTTTGAGCAACTACTACCTGCCCAGCACCTAGCCTCTAGGAATACAACAGTGTGGAAAATAGACACAGTATTAAATAAGCCAGCAAGTTCAGCATGGAGAGAACTATGATAGGTATAAAACAGAGCATTATGGGACTATGCAGAAAGAATACTAACCCAGTCTTAGTGAGTCAAGGGAAAATGTCCAGTGGAATTGGAATCCGTATTGAAACATAAACGATAAAACGACTTAGGCAAAAAGGAAGAGAATAAAGTTCCCAACAGAGGCAACAGTCTATATTAATGCCCAGTGGTGGGAAATTATATCATGTTTCAAGAACTAAAGAAATCCAGAATGACCACAGTATAGAATTAAAGTGGAAGAAAGGGAAAGTAGATTGAGCAGTACAGAGATAAAAGATGAGGCTAGAGAAGTAAAGAGGGATCAGATCAAGGGTGCTTTAAGCCATGTAAACATGTTTGAATTCTATCAAGAGAACACAGAAGAACAGATGAATATTTTAAGCAGGAGAGAGACCTAAGTTTTTCCTTGAGAAAGAAAACTGACTGCAATGTGCAGAACATACGAGGGGGGAGGGTCTAGAATCATGGAAATAGGTTAATATTCAAAATTGTTTTGTGTTTACTTCTGAATAAAGTTCAACTAAGTATTAAACAATCAGAACTCTCTGGCTAACCACTGATTATTCTGTGAATTATCTAGTTAAAACACAGTGTCTTAACGATTAAACTTAATAATTGCACTGTTTATAATCTAAGTTGTTTACTACCTGAGGTTTAACACTCAGAGAGTCGATTAAATTGGGTAACTCCTCTCTTGGATGGGAGCAGTAACGTTCAGTGGAATGCTAACTACCTCTGAGAATTATGCTTAACTCAGAATTTCTTTGCCATAGGAGTAATTGATTTTAGGCTGGGTGAACTGTTTCTTAATATATATGCCCACAGGGAGAATGTCATTTTAATAAGATGCTTCTATAAGCCACACCCTACTTAAAACAGAAGGTTTCCCCTTTGTCTTCATAAGCAAAAACTGAAGGAGCCCTGTTTGTCCTTAAGTAAACAACTGGGAGGTAATGTAATACTGAGTTGATGGTCTGCAAAGTATCTCTTTGCCAATTCAGCTATCCAAGTTTTGCTTTTGTTTTTAACTATAGCTTTCCTAGAAAATACATCGACGTTTAACCTTATTGAATACCACTAATTTGACCTAAATCTGCTTGTACTGGTCTTTCAGCTGTTCTCTTGATTTCATGATCCACTGTTTTGCTCTGCTACCACTATGACACAACTAAAATAAAAGTATCCAAATAATTGGAAATTGTGGAGGGGAGGTAATAAAATAAACAATGTCATCTCAGAGATCAAGGTAAAAGATGGAGTCTTTAAAAAATATAAAATCATTGATTCATCTAAGCAGTCAAATTCTGATGCTGAGTCACAGACTTGACCCAATGGAGTATAAGCACTAAGGATTGCTCAAGACTGTCAACTGAATTGTGGGGAAAACTGCTTATAAATCTATTTCTATTCATGTTTATATAACCGTCCTTTAAAAATTTTAATTGTAGTGTATGTTTGCTAACTCAGAAAATTATATTAATATCATATATTATGTTAAATTTATTTATAAATACATAAGTGTCCATCTATTTGGGACTAAACTGCCTATATAATACTGTTAATGTTATATAATCAAATTTACCATTCATTGTTCTTACTATGTGGCACCTAGTTTACAAAACCCCACAGACAGCCTATTTTATGGGAATTTACATTCAATTCAAAAACAGTTGCTTTAAACTTATCTAGTCGTGGCTGGTATTATAGTCCTTTAAAAGTAATTTCCAGAAATTTTAATCTCTCTCAAACTGCTGAGGATAACCTGGCTTATTTTATATGGTACACAAATAAACATTTTGTGCATTTATTTTAATGGCAGCTGGAAATACAGAGCTAGCACACAAACTAGCACACAAATCAATGGACAATCACATGCTGGGCACAAGGACTTGGCTGCAATCCCCCAGGACAAGGCCATCTTGGATATGGGGTGGCCTAACCTCACAATCTACAAGCCCCACTTTACCTTCCCTCATGGAACACATGGAGCTGCCCAGAAGCCAGGAGCTCACTGTCACTCAAATCTACACCCCCCTACCATCTCCATCACCCTGGAGGTGTGGGCAGAGAGGTGGTTTCCTGGAACCAACTCTCAGATTTTAGCCCCAAGAACCAGCCTCTACCATTTCCATCATCCCAAGACCACCTGCCCAGATTCCAACATCTACAAGAAGTTACTCATCTACAAACAGAGAGAGTTCATGGGAGGCAGCCCTCAGAGCAAGGCTTTCATTGAGGAACCATCACTAAGTCACCCAAGTTCCCTGTATCCCAGCCTCCTGACTCCAACCAGATGGCCAAGATCGAAACTGACTACTGGTCTGCCTCCCATGACTCTTCATTGTGGAGACAGAATGGAGGAAGCAAAAGGCATCTCAGGGACTTCCCTAGTGGTGCAGTGGTTAAGAATCCGCCTGCCAATGCAGGGGACATGGGTTCGATCCCTGGTCTGGGAAGATCCCACACGCCATGGAGCAACTAAGCCTGTGTGCCATAACTACTGAGACTGCACTCTAGAGCCTGCAAGCCACAACTACTGAGACCACATGCCACAACTACTGAAGCCCACACGCCTAGATCCTGTGCTCCACAAGAGAAGCCACCGCAAAGAGAAGCACGCACGCTGCAACAAAGAGTAGAGCCCGCTCACCCCAACTAGAGAAAGCCTGTGCAGCAACAAAGACCCAATGCAGCCAAAAATAAATAAATAAATAAAATTTTAAAAATTAATAAATAAATAAAGTGTTTTGTTTTGTTTTGTTTTAAAAAGGCATCTCACAGGGAGGCAGATGAAGAGAAGGAAGAGGAGGGCGATGGTGACTCCAGAGAAGAAATGGCACTCAAGGAAGCATCAGAGAGAGAAACTCAGTAAGGTGATGTCCAAGTTGGGAAAGATGGTATTGAAAGAAGAGATGGAAAAGTCATTGCCTATCCAGAGAGAACCAGTCCCTACTGGACTGGACACCCTTTCATACTTCCTTACACCATGGAAAGTCTAATTTTCTCTCTCTGCCTATGGCAGGATCACCCTGAGCTTACTATACTTCTCAGACTTCAGCCCATGGGGAGTGAGAATGGAAGCTCACACCTTGCTGATCTGTCCCTATGAAATGCTGGTGGCGACCAGTAAGGGGCAAACGAAGTTGCCTCCAGGCTTGACAGGCATTTGTCAGCCAAGGACTTCTCAAGGGTATTTTCCATGTCTTCTGCAGCCCTGGGGTTGTGGGACATGGACTTCCTTCCCCACAATGAGGGAGCAGTCCTTTCTCTCATCCCTGGTCCTCACTGGATGGGGCAAACCCAGCCTGGACTCAAGCACACACAGAGTAAATGTTTGTGACCTCTCCCTGCCTCCATCCCCACATGAAGGTTCCCAGAAGAAATTAAGGAAAAATAAATATGGCACTTAAGAGGTCAGACCTGTCAGCTGTCTTGACCAATGGGTGGGTAGAACCTCCAGCCCTGGAAGGAGGAGGGTGAGAGTGGGAAGCAGCCAGGCAAGCAGGGAAAGATCCAGGATCCCGTGTGTACCCAAGCACTCCTCCTCACTTCACCTTTTACAGCTCCCCCATCACCCTGACCTCCAGCCTCTTTGACTCTAGCAAAAGCAGGCTCCAGCTCAGGGAGATCTCAAACAGGGAGGCCGCCCTGCCCTCTATCTAGTTCACCTTGTCCTCTACTTGCGACCCCCAAGCTTCAAAGACTCTTGCTCCAAACCTGTGGCTTCCCCTAAAACCTTGGCTTAGAGTGGAGATGTCACCAAAACAAAATCCTTGACCACCATCAGCCTCCAGGCGAAGTCAGCTAGAACTCTACCTTCTAGTACCAACCCAAATCCTGGGCAGAACCCAGGCCTTCAAACTCCCTTGGATGGGATCAACAGGCCAGGCTACAGGAGCATTTCTGAATGTCCTGGCTACCAGGTCCTGCTCCTACCCATACCTAAAGAATGTAATTTCTTGGAGCACCACCCGCTCACACTGCATTTCTCACCTAACTCTCTGCCCTACCTTAATCATACTCCCAGCTTTTCCTCTTTACAAATACATATTTATATATAATTTTTATATATAGATGTAAATAGGTATAGATATATCTGTCTATTTCTGGGTCTGGGTTTTATTGCCCAGAGCCTGGGCACGATGCATGCGATAATGCTGGGGAGGGGGCACTCTGCTTGGAATTAAAGGTTCCATTGGGTCCCCCCCAAAAAAAGATACATGTATATAAATATCATTACGTGAACATTCTATTATTGCCAATATTTAAGTGAAAGTAAAATAAGACCCATTGAGAAAGGGTGGAGTTGAAATGTGTGTGTGTGTAAAGAGAGACAGACAGACAGAGATAGGGAATCCAAGTATAAGTGATACGTAGAAAAGGCAAAAATATGAAGGTAGCTTTTTTCCTGCCTTCAGACTTTAACTGAAACATCAACTCATCCTAAGTCTTGAGCCTGCTGGCCTCTGGACTAGAACTATATATTCTCAGCTCTCCTGGGTCTCCAGCTGGCCGAATCACCCTGCAGATCTTGGAACTCGCTAGCCTCCATAATCATGAGCCTGTTCCTCAATTCTTTATAATAAACATCTTTCTAGAAAGATAGATAAACAAAAATGTCGGAAACAGATGTTGTATTGTGCCATTATGCGTGAATGCGCACGCAAGCGTGCACACACACACACACGCACACACACACACATTCTGTTTCTCTACAGTACCCCAACTGAGACACTGTTATATAAGAGGACTGAGGACAATATCTCCATTCTAACATGAGGACCAAGAGAGCAGTTCATGCTTCATATGTTATTTGGTGATGGAAACAACATAAAAAGAATAGTTATCTCCCAGCATAACGATGCATTTGATAACACCTGCACATTTTTATTAAATGCTTACCTGAAAAAAAATTATTATTAAGGTTAGCCAAAAGTTAAGTGAGTCTCATTAATAATTGTATTTTTAATTTCCTCCTCACCAAATGATTTATTTTCATGTGCTTCTAATCATGAGAGTGCACTTTAATATAGCTATAGAGTGTAGCCCTGAAGAGATGGCCCATTTACCATTGTGCAGTAATATAAAAGTAATGGCAGCTAGTCATACAGGTGTTTTCAATTTCCATCGTACATGGTATACAGCCCTTGGTTCAGTCGATAATCCAACTGTAAACAGTGACTCATTGTTAACAACTCTGGGAAATAGGATTAACAATTTCTAATTTCAAAGTAAACCTATTTCATTTTTGTCCTGCAAATAAAAACGTGTTCAGAGATTTAGCTTTTCAGATTTCAGAGCTTCCCAGAAATAAAAATGTTGCAAACAAATTTTTTATTGTACCAATGCCGTTATTGGAAACCACTGAGGATATGTTCTTAATAGCTTTTTAACAGTTTGGTACCAAAATAATGACGATGACGACGATGACGATGATGACGACAACGATGATGATAGTAATAATAAAAATAAATTGAAGTTCAATCAGATGAAACAAAATTTTTTTGAATTGAAAAAAATTTAATTGAATCTCTGAAAACTAAAACTCTTGTAAGTATCTACTACTCAATGTAATCAGGAGAAAAATAAAAAGCTTACTTAATATTAGAAAGCTTAGTTTCCAAAACGAAAGTTTTAGGTGAAATTTTAGGAATCCGGTGTGCCTTAGAACACAGTAAAATTGAATCAATAATCTTGTAATTTTTGTGACTTGTTTATTATTCCATTCTAAAACCTATTTTCCTCTACCTTATCTGTGAATTCCTTTAGTAGAATATTGCCTCAATTGAAACCTATACCTCTACACTGAGTTATAGACTCTTCTCAACTCCCCATTCCAAAGAATAGAGGATGGTGGCTTTATTCTGCTTTTAGAATACAAAAGTGTCACTGTGTAAGGCCATAGGGTCTCTGTCAATAACACTCATGCCTGGCTTTTAAAAACTGTTCATGCTTGAACCCTACACTCAGGGATTTCTCTAATTGGTTTGAAACTGCTAATCTGTGTTTTTTAAGCTCTCCAGATATTTACATATTATACAGCTATAGTGGGAAACACTAGCCTGGATTAGCCAAGGAAGGGTTACTTCAAAAGGAAGCGTGAGGCTTTGTAACTGGGCATTAGACCCACAATATTTATTATCCAAGTTTGTAGCAAGAAAATTGTACTGAATCCAAAGGGCGAATATGATCAATCAAGAGACAGAATAAAGTTAGTGGACAGGAAAGTCAATATTGCAGACTGGAGGTTTTTTGTGGAACAGTTTTTATGACTTGTGATCATTAGCAGAAAGTAGGTTCAGGAGATAACTTGAATAACCCATTCCAAGCTGAAAAAACTAAGACTAAATATCCTCCTAGCTCCTCCTGTGTGAAACTTGACTACCTGTCTAGCCAAAGAAATTATACTATCCTAACAGTACAAGTTACATTTTTTCCATTGAAGTCATTAATCATCGACCAACTTGTTCACATCATTCTGAGATGGGTAAATAACTCTCTAATGTGAGATTAGAGAAGGTCTGTGTCATTTATAAGTTTATGGTAGAAAGAAGTTAAAAATCAGAGCTCCACGTTCATGACTGACCAATTCTACTCACCTTTAAAATCCCACTCACCTTACAAATTTGTAAGGTATTTTTACATATCTACTCTCGATGGATTTTGGAAGCCACTAGAATTCATTCATTTATCAGTCTTTTATTCTGTATTAGCTATATTTGGTAGGTACTACGCAAGGCACTCGACACTCCGAAAAAGATATAATCCTTGTCCTCAGAGATCTGACATTCTCATAAACTAGATAAAAGTTCTGCAGCTATTAAAATATATTTACAATACTGCATAATTAGTGATATGTTGGAAGATAAGACCAAGGTGCGCGGAGGACAAGAACAAAGAATTTAACAACTGTGGTTGAGAGTGGATTGCTGAAGACCATCAAAATGCTTTTGAAAGGAAATTATATTTATAGTAATTCTTGAAGCAAAGAAGAAGAGGGTTAAGTCCCTATAATGCAAAGCCACAGAAAACTCAAAGAACATCATTATGGTATGGTCCAAAGAGGAGCTGCATGTAGGGAATGACGTGGGGAAAATAGGACAAGACTAAAAGATGGCCTTTTCTTTTATACCCAAAATAGTTTGAATTCTATCTTGAAGGTAATGGAAAACAATTTGAAGATATCACACAAGAGTGTGAACAATCAGATATTTAAGAATTAAAAGAAGCTAAATGAGAGGCAGAAACATTAGCTATAAGACTATTAAAATAATAACAGCTGAAAATTATGCTGGACAGAGCTAAGATAGCTAAGATAGAGTCTGTAAGTGCAGAAAGAACAGAATTCATTGAAGAGGTATTTAGGAATTGACAGGATTTAGTGAACAGTAGGGAAGAGGAGGGCTGGAACAATATAACATGACTCCCAATTTTTAGCTTATGAAACCAAGTCAAACTGAAGTGCCATTTACTAATGGGATAAAATGAAACAACTGATTTAGGACACAGAAAACTGAGGTGCCACTGGGCAGCCAACAGGAGCTGTCTTAGAACTGTTGGAGATATGCCATGATGCCTGCAAGTGAGTTGTGCTTCAAATCAGTATTGTGGAGTTATCAATTTAAACTATTTCTTTGTTATAGCCATGAGTCTTCTCAGAAACACAGTTCCCAGTTTCTCCTTTCTGATACAGGGGAGACCATAGAAACAGTTGATGTCAATATTGAGGTGACAGAAAATCTGGCAGAATTCACACATTTGTCACCCAATATGTTTTTAAGATAGTAGGGCTTTGGATAAAACCATGAAAAACACTGAAACATGGAGTATGGTGGAGGATATAGGTACAAAAAGGAGGCTAAGAAAGCTCAGAAAAATAGAAGGAAAACAAAGAAGCCAAGAAAGGAAAGCATTTCAATGAGAAGAAAAATTGAATAGTCAATCCTACTATCTAATACCACTCAGAAATTAATTATATAAGAACTATAAATAACTCATTCAATTTTGCAATTAGAAGCTTTGGGCAACTTTGGCAAAAGTAGTTTTGTTGATTTCCAGGAGTGATATTCTAATTACAGTAAGCTGCATATAAGAGGCATGCACATGAAGTAGAGATATTCTTTCTCTACTACTTTGGTTGTCAATGGACAGAACGATATGATGTAATGCCTGCAATAATATACGAGACTGAGTTCTGGATTTATTAATTGTGTTTGGTTGCAGAGATGAAAGTTTGCTGAAAGGAGTCAGTATAGTAAGAAACATTCAAGTTATGAGATTCAATCATGATATTTGATGAAGTGCCTGAGGAAATGGGGATGATGTGGGACCCATGACAAAGTAGGAAGGATATTTTTTAAGAAAAAAATGACTGCTTCTTATGAGAAGAGAGGAAAAAAGGCGAGAGTATATACAGATATTTTTCAGGTGAAAGGCTGAGAAACTAGAAGAATCCTCCTAGTCTAATCTACTCTGTTTTCACCATTAATTTCAAGGCACAGTCTACTTCTGGGAGTCAAAGAATAGGAGTAGTTTAGGGAATTTGAGAAGGGTTGTGGGAGCTTAGAATAATAATGCATGGAAGAGAGACTGATGAAAAGCTTAAAAGATTTCCAGGAAGATTTAAGTACCCAATTGAAGCTAGAAGCTGTAAATCTGCTTTCTCCAATACCCCCATAGTTATGTGATTTCCTTTACCAGTGCTCAGTTGCCTGGACATAGTAAACGGATAATCCAGGTTGACAACTGTGCCTCGAAGTGCAGCTAGAGAGAAAGACGTGGAGCCAAAGCTGTTGAAGTTATCGGAGGAAGAAGGACTAAGAGAAAGTTTCAAGATTAAATGCAGAGGAAAATGAAATCAGGATGGAGAAATAGAAAGCTGAAGAATCAAGGAACTAAAAGTTATCTTAAATTTAATGCATGGATATAGTGAAGAAAAGGGACTGAAAGTTGGAAAGGTATATTCAGTAAGTAGACTGTTGTAACTTACTGTTGCATAATACAGCAATTATTTTGTTTTGTACCTTCATCTTCTACTACCATGCCTGGCACTCAGTAAATGTTTGTCAAATTAAACTTATTCTGAGAAAAATAGAAAAAAAAAATTTTTTTAAAAAATTAAGAGATGAACCATACAGTGTTCTATGTTGTAAAATACTTTCCTCATATAGACAGAACATAAAGGTCCTATATCCAAGTTAGTAAACTACTAAAAGCAATAGCAAGCACTAAGCCTTCAATGTCAAGTTAAAACTCGGAGGATGTGATTCAAATACCCTGACCTTAGATTAGTAAATTCTAATTTTAAAACTAGATGAGTCATCCTGTTTATAGGATATTTTAAGTAAAGACTGCATCCCATGAAGAAGAGAACCCCTATTATTAGAGCCTAAAACTAACACAGAGCAAATACAGCAAATTATACACAATTTTTGTTGTTGGCTTTTTTCCACAGAAAAGTAAATCAGTTACCGGAATTTGACTTCACTCTGAAGAAACTGATCCTAGGGATATATATATTGACAATCACTTGTAAGAATTTCTACTATTCTCATTTTAGAGGAAAAAAGTCCTTAGATATCACTAACCCAAGCGCTTCATTATACAGCACAAAGAGCAAGTCCTGTAAAGGTTATGTGTTTTCAACAGCACATGGAGAGTAAGCCGCTGCACTGTAACCAGGATGAAACTCTTCCACTAGAGTGAAAATCACTGGAATAGTAAAGAATCTCCCTAGCTTATCTATGTAAGCATGTATATCAGGGAAACTGAGTAAAATAGCCATGATTTCAATAAAAGGGATTACTTTCCGTCTACCCTTTACAAAAGTACTGTGGGCTACAAATCCTTCTTGTACATCCTTTGTGTGTGTGGCAAATGAGCAACAGAAAAGTTCAAATAGGCCATAATACACACACACATGTATGCACACATATACAAACAGATACAGAGACAGGGAGACAAAACAGAGAAGAGTGACAAAGAGAGGAAGAAGATATGATGAAAATGTATCATTTAGAAATGGAAGTTTCTCTCCTTGGATAATTAGAAACAGCCCATATTCACCTACCTTTTTTAAAAATCCCTTATGTGTTTTACTAAAATGGTAATTAGCTGTATTTTACATTTTGGTTGAGACATATTGTATATTATTTGCAGTGTAGTTCTGGTCTCAAGAGGGAAATAGATAATCAGGAGAATATTTTTCGATGTCTCCTCTCTGTAAAGATTTACTGAGTTGTCTCTAATATACACTGACAGCCTCTGCATTAAAATTAGAGGAAAGTAGACATCGATATTGTCAAGCTAAAAAAAAAAAAAAACCCTCTCCTTTCATTTTCATTCTACTAAAATAAATCAGGTCCATATCTTTTAATATTTTATTAGAATTGTTCATTTCTGAAGGTCAAGAGCAAAAGGACTTTTCAAAGTTTAAAAAAGATTCAAAAACGGTGGCTGCTAATTGATAGTCTCCAGACACCAACAGAAGGCTGGACTAGCAGCTTAAAAGCCATATTAATTTCCTTGCTGAAGCTGCTGGTGTTACTTACCAATGTAACTTAACTTTGATATATCCTATATTACAGTTATTTGTTTGCAAACAACAGAAACCTATTCTAGATAACTTAAATAAAAAGAAATTTACTAGAAGGATATCAGGGTGAACTAAATGCATGGAGTTCTAATCCTGGAAAAACCAAGATTAGAAACAAAGCAAGAACCCACTGGAACTGCTTTGCTGAAAGGGAAAAACTGATGAAATAATTGAGCTCTAGCTATTTCTTCCATCCTGTTTCATTCCACTGGAGATTTAGAATTCTAGAAGAGAGAACCTATTTGGATAAACTTAGGTTTCACACGTACCCCTTGATTGTACCTGAGTAGTGAGATGCGGGGACCCCTTCAGCTTCAGCAAGTCAGAAAGACTACATACAACAGAAGAGAGATCAGTTTTCATGAGAAAATGAGGGTATTGATAAGAAATAGAAATTGATGCTGGGCAGTCAAAATATAAAAACTGCCCACCTCAAGCCAACGTTCTTAGTGTTAATTTTGAAGTTAACAAAAAATATATTATTATTACTATTATTGTTGTTGTCGTTTTATTGTTACTATTATTATTCTAAGTGCTACATTTTGCACATATGCCTGTTAACATATAAGAAAATGTATACATTATTAAAATGTCCCAGTATCTAGACAGCATAAGATACACTGAAAATCTGGGACAAGTGCCCCCCTCAAGTGATAGTGTTTATGAATATCTTTGCTTCCCAGCAGCAGTCTGAGTGCCTGTGAGACCAACAGTCTGTTTATTTTTTCTAGAGTCACAAATCAAGCTTTATTTTTATAGTCTGGTGAGTCACCATAAGTATAAAGTGGAGAGAGCCATTCAGTCTTGCCCCAAGGAAGAGAAAAGGAATCACCTCAGAAATTATTTAATTCATGCTTCAAACTAGTATATATACCCTGAAAATCATTTCTGACTGCATGAACACATGAGAGAAATTTGCATCAGACAGTTCTGATCTGACAATCATAAACATTAAACCCTAATAACACGTAATGCTGCAGAAGTTTCACATATCTGCATTCATAAAGCACTATCTGTTCGGAGCAAAAATAAGCCACCAAAAGAAGATTCAAATGGCTTCATTTTAATGTGATGACTAATAAAACAATGCTTAACACTAAGTAAAACTCTAAATTCTGTATCAGTGGTTCCAACAACTTCTATATTTCCTGAATTAATAAATACCTAAATGCAAAGAAATCTTACATAATATGAGCATTTTCTTTTATGTGTATTGTGTGTTGCTTAAGAAATATATTCTTATATAGTGAAAAATCAATGAACAAGTTTAAATAATTCCAAAAAATTTTTAGTCATTTTATGTATGAACTGAGATGATATTTTAATACAATATCTGAAGCATGTTGCATAGAGTTATGAGACATACGTCTTAGAAGGTAATGGAGAAGCATTTTAGTCCAAACTTTATTCCATAAGATTATCAATGCTCGAATAATGCATATTGCATAATTAAGACCAGTCAACACAGTAAACAGGATTGGGTCTGGACAATATCTAAGACGCTCCTGAATATCAGAAATACATGGCTCAAAAAAATGATATGAAAGCTAATACACTGTCTACCTTTGACATTTAACTTCTTCGGGGCCAGAAAAAAAAATTGTCACGTTGAACATTGACTCTTGCCCTTATTTGCCATAGTCTCTAATTTTCAAACCTTTAATGGAAAATGTACTGCTGTATATTGGGTCTCAAATACTTTACTGACAGTCCTCTTCTTCCTTCCTCAGTATTACCATAGGTCTTCATGGACAGCAAACAAGTGGCTCAGCACTAGAATATATTAAGTGGTTTCCCAAAGAAATTATGGCAACATATTCTTACAAACTGGCGTTGCTATATGAGAGGTTTTCATAAAGCATTATCTTAAAATAGATAAATTTGTATAGAGCAAATCATATGTTTATTCTATTTTGTTGACAAAACACACTCCCTCCACACACACACACACACAGAATCAGACTTTCAGGATTAGAAGAAAGTGAGCAGATAAAATAGAATGTTGTTTCCTAAATACAGAAAGATTATTTTATGTAGGGGAATATGAATTTTTAATGTACATATTATTTCTGCATTAAAAAAGTATGACTGGAACATCAACTGCCTTGTTTCCCAGATATGTGCATTACAAAGAAGTTAAAGGTTTATTGTTGTTTGCTTTGGTTTGGTTTGGTTTGAATTTTGGTTTTGGTTTGTTTTGCTTTTTCAAAAGCCTATTTTAGAATGCTAATAATTTTTGAATATAGGTGAAGGTAACATATATATTCATTATACTACTCCTGGAATATTTCTATGTATTAGAAAACTTATAGTATTAGTTACTTCTATACTATACTATACTATACTATACTATAGTATACTATAATATAGTATACTATACTATACTTCTATACTATACTATACTATACTATACTATACTATACTTCTATACCTATACTATAGTATTAGTTACTTAGTATAGTATTAGTTACAAAATGTCTCTACGCATTTTGCATACATTGTGCTTCCCTATCTGCTCCACCCATCTAATTCTAATCATCTTCAAGCTCAAACATCACTTCCTCAGCCAGGTGACCTGTCCACACAAAGCCAGGCACTCTGCCAACTGTAATTGCATTATATATGGTACCCAGACAATGATATTTGTTGTATTCTTCTATACTTGTTGTCAAGGCCAAATCTTCCACTTTCAAGGGTACCAACTGAAAATATGCATTAAAATAACATGGAGAAAATTATTTTAAGGTGCTGATATAATTCCCTGCCAAGACTTACTGAGGGAAAAGAATCCGTATTTTTTAAAAGTCCTTGAGCCCAGTGCTCATCTATAGTTAAGAGTAACTGCACTAAACTGGAAACTCCTCAATGTCAAAGAGCTTTTCACTTATTTGCTTACAACTAGTTGTTGATTCAAACACATGGTAGACACAGAGCAATGTTTACGGAAGCATATAATGTAGTCACAAATATCAATCAATGAAGATGATGAAGACACAAATATATAGAGAAGTACAGGTTGAGCTAGAAGATCAGTCAGGATTCGATCAACAATGCATGGAGGCCTGTATTCACCTGATCTTCACATAAGGCTTGGCTGAAGAGACAAGAATAATGGGAGGATGATCAGTTCTAGCAGCACAGACTGCTTCCTGTATTCAGGCATAAATCTATATTAACAAAGAGGAAATACTTCCTGCAGAGGGGATCACAGCTTCTAGTTAAGTCATTCCTATTAGAGCAAAAGCTTCTAATGCTCCAACGTAACTGTAAACTTTCTATTAATAAAGAACTCGGTTGCATTTAAATATTTTCAGGTGGTTGTGAGAATATTTTCATGAGATTTTTTAAACTGAACTAATTTTACTACATATCATTTTATTATTATTATTGAGTCCCATATCCCTTTCCTCTGTAAAACCATATAATTCTGTCTCCTTTATAGTAGTTTCTTCAACCATAAACAAGACGAAAAGACAACCCTCAGAATGGGAGAAAATACTTGCAAATGAAGCAACTGACAAAGGATTAATCTCCAAAATATACAGGCAGCTCATGCAGCTCAATATCAAAAAAACAAATAACCCAATCCAAAAATGGGCAGAAGACCTAAATAGACATTTCTCCAAAGAAGACATACAGATTGCCAACAAACACATGAAAGGATGCTCAACATCACTAATCATTAGAGAAATGCAAATCAGAACTACAGTGAGGTATTACCTCACACCAGTCAGAATGGCCATCATCAAACAATCTAGAAACAATAAATGCTGGAGAGGGTGTGGAGAAAAGGGAACTCTCTTGCACTGCTGGTGGGAATACAAGTAAATTGATACAGCCACTATGAAGAACAGTATGAAGGTTCCTTAAAAAAGTAAAAATAAAACTACCATACAACTCAGCAATACCACTATTGTGCATATACCCTGAGAAAACCATAATTCAAGAGAGTCATGTACCACAATGTTCATTGCAGCTCTATTTACAATAGCCAGGACATAGAAGCAACCTAAGGGTCCATCAACAGATGAATGATAAAGAAGATATGGCACATATATACAATGGAATATTACCAGCTATAAAAAGAAATGAAATTGAGTTATTTGTAGTGAGATGGATGGACCTAGAGTCTTACAGAGTGAAGTAAGTCAGAAAGAGGAAAACAAATACCATATGGTAACACATATATATGGAATCTAAAAAAATAAAAAATAAAATAGTTCTGAAAAGCCTTGGGCAGGACAGGAATAAAGACGCAGACACAGAGAATGGACTTGAGGACACGGGGAGGGGGAAGGGTAAGCTGGGACGAAGTGAGAGAGTTTCATGGACATACATACACTACCAAATGTAAAACCGATAGCTAGTGGGAAGCAGCCACATAGCACAGGGAGATCAGCTCGGTGCTTTGTGACCACCTAGAGGGGTGGAATAGGGAGGGTGGAAGGGAGACACAAGAGGGAAGGGATATGGGTATATATGTATACATATAGCTGATTCACTTTGTTATACAGCAGAAACTAACACAACATTGTAAAGCAATTATACTCCAATAAAGATGTTAAAAAAATAAAATAGTTTCTTCAAACCAAGCATTCTGAATACTATAAAGAAATGGTTTACTCCACAGAATTCAGATAAATATATCAGGCATGTGGGAAGCAGTTGGTTTACTGAGTAATGAGTCACTATCTGAACTAAAATATAAGAAAAGTGTCCCTGCACCCAGGATAGCCCATTCATGATGAATGAAGCATGACTGAGTGCCTCAGCAACACTGCCCCCTGAGGACATTTTCCCTTCCTTTCATCTACCATTATTCATACATAAAACTATTCCTTCTCTCCTAACATTCCCTTCCTTTTATGAGTAAGAAATTGTATGATTTCACCAGGTAAGAAAAACTCAAGTGTTCAGAGTCTATTTCAAAATATAATACTAATAACATATTAAATTGGTATTAAAAAGTTACACTATAAAGTCATGGACATTGTTGTAATCACGTCTGTATCCCCAACTTCTGGAACAATGTCTGGTCTAGAACAATAGGCACATGACAAATATTTGTTAAATAAATCAATGAATTAATAATATTAGATCTACTCTTCTTTAGAATAAATACAGTGAGGTAAAGCAAATGTAGGTTAGTCTTCCTGTGTTATAAAACACATATTTTTTCACTCGAAAACTTAGACTTCAGAGAATCCAGAGTAGCATATCTCTGCAAGCTCAAAAGCTGCAGTCAACCTCGGTGGTATGACTATCAGTTGACATTCTTCCTATCTCACTAAATCCTGAGTTAGAGTGCCCTTGAAAAATATTCCAGAGTGAAAGAGGATGCAGAAGCATGTGAAGTTTCTATCCAGCAAGCCATGAACAGTTTTGGAAATAAGGAAAATCACAAGACCACCCAAAAATGGAAATAGTACATTTTAGTAGGTAGAAGAAAATGCATTCTCTTCTACTATTGATACATTTATAAAATGTGGGATTCGGTTTCCTACCAACGAAGACCCAGACACCTGAAAATTTATCTCCCAACTTAATCACAGTTTAGAAAAAAATCTCATGTCTGATATTGTAGAATCTCTAATGTGGTGCCTTTTTAAAAATTTTGCTGGGTACAAGATTATTAACAGAGAAATACACTTAGACTAGCATGTCATACAGAGGTCTCTATGCCTTTAATGTTGCTATTAATAGCCAGGGAAATTCAGAGCCTCTTACTTAGTCTCTCATTGTTTGCACCTGATGTCAACTTAGAATGATTTGCTTAAAATACGTAATTCAGTAGGCACCTCAAGAAGTCATATGGAATGTGTAAACCTGGCCTGCCCAATTTCAAGTGAAATGTAAGAGAGAAATGCATATTAATGTAAAATGACTATAAATCAAAAGCTATTTCATTTTCTAAGGTAGCGGAAAAGCCAAACCTGTTTGAAACCATAACTCATCTGTCATAATCTCTTAGACATACCATTGACCTTCCTTAGAAGCTTCTGTCACACAGAAGTGAATAGATCAGCAGGAGCAACATTAAATCACACGGCATCACTGAGAGCCAGGTATGTGAAAGTAATTCAGCCCACTTGAGCACGTCCTTAACCACAAGTCCCACTTTCCTACATACCGATTTGTTGTGCTACATATGTACATACCCTGACATAAAATGCATTCACTGTGTAGACTCTACAATGAGATGCATTGTGTATTCCATGCCAGTGCTTACAGATTTTTTTCAATCAATATTGAATTTGATGATCCAATGTTTTCAAGAAACAACTGAAAGATTTTGTGTTGTAGTTCCTGAAGCCACATTGTCTGATTGACTTAAGAATGTATATTTTCTCTTGGCATTTTATATTTATTATTAATAAATAGCAGTAGCTAACATGATTGCTTGGCTGCCTACCTCTCTAAAATGAATTATTCTATTAAAATTGTGACTTTCAATGTTAAGCCTGAGGTAGGAAATGGGCTTGAATCTAAAATCATGTTATTCACCAATGTAGGGACTGGTGCTAGGGATTTAAAAAAAAAAAAACTTTTTGAAATAAGGTTAAAAGAAAAATCTGCCTTTGGAACTTATGGGACTTTTAAACTGGAAGGAAATAAACTATGTTTATTAGGCCCCACTTGCAATTTGTTACTGGATTTTCAATGCAAAGCTGGTGTTGTTTCTATGCACAATAATTACTTTATCATTACCTCCCCCCAAAGGTATGAGAAGATAAAATTGTTTCTTTAAAAGCTTTTTAACTCTGTCAGAATTTCTTATGATTGTGGATGGAATGGAGGGTAGGATGTGGAGTATAGAGACCCCTGCTCAGAGCTTCAAACAATTATTAGGAACTGTACTACAAGTTCTTGTCTTGTGGATCCATGTTCCACCCGCAAGACTTTCTCTTAATGAGTATCTGCTGATCTCTAAGAGTTTTTAAGAGATAAGGAGAACTGAAGAAATTAAAAAAAAAAAAGGGGGAGAGATAAGCAGAAGAAAACCGTTCATCTTACAGTTGAGGAATAATTGATTCTGTAAAGGTAAGCTTACTCTATCCACAAGAAAACATTTTAATAATCATTTCTACTATCTAATGCAAAGACAGAGTATGAAGTGCTTGGTTCTATTTAAAACTCAACTGATAACTTTCTGGGTGACTTACTCTGTACCTCAATTTTTTACTTATAAAATGTGCAAGTTAAATAATTAAAAAGTAAAAATGAATACCTGGCATACAGTAAGTGCTGAGTTTCTACCAAAAAAGTCATATATTAAAGCATGATTTCAAATTATTTGTGTAATTACTAAATGAATGATCAACATATATTTTTTATGTGTACAGGGCAATGTGATACATGATGAATAGTATTTTTTTAAAGAATGCATAGTCCCTGACTTCACAAATGTTACAATTTATATGGTAAAGCCAAGTTTTCAATGGTTTCATTCATGTTTCCAGAGTCATTTACAGATTGACCACAAACAATTTTCTAACAGCCTTATAGCCATCCCTCACACCGGGTGAACAGAACCTGCCACAAGAGGCCGGGTCACTTTTAAGGAATCTCAGCCTAACTTGACATAGTTTCTTGAGAAAAATAATACTAGGCAGACAGTTTCCTTATTGCATCCCTGACCCCCAAGCTCTTTTAAGATCTTACACAGAAATAGGTTTCAGTTAACTCAAAGTTATAAGAAAACAATTACACTGTCATTTAAAATCTGGAAATATTTCTTCTGGTAACAAAAATCAGTCAATTTAGTATCCCCACCTCATGTTCCTGTCCTGAGCCTCCTAAGACCACTGTAGTGCACCTTGTTGCCTGGGATGAAAATAACACACTAGTGATTCCTGGCCTCCACCAGCTCCTCAGGCACATGCCCTGCTTTTATGAGCATCATCACTTCTCACACATTTGAGAACTCCTCTCATATTTACTCTAAAGAAGAAAAAACAATTAAGCCATCCCCAAAACAACTACTGCAGAGAGTTGGCACTAAACTCTACCTTATAGGACTCATTCACAAAATTTGGCTCTGTCTCTGACTGGTGGGCAGATGTCTGAATTCCCTATAATTACAAATGATGGCAAATTAGAGGCCAGCTACACAGCAAAAGAGAGAGAGAGAGAAAAAAAAAAAGCAAATATTTATCTGATACCTTAAACTCTTTCTCCTGAGAGAAACATTTAGGTGTAGGTCATTTAAAAATGTAAAGAGGAATAATTAGAAAGAATGAAAATGAGGTGTTAGGAAAATACTTAGATGAGTATAACTTTTTTCAAGAGCATTTATATAAGACTTCAAAGAATATACGATAAGTGTCCTTTGCTTCTGGGAACTACTTAATTATCAATCACCAAATCTTGTAAGGTTCCAGAGGTACCTAAGTAACCTAAGCCGTAAGATAGAAGATGATTTGTAAGTTATGAAATAAAATATAAGAAGTGTTACATCTCAATGAAGGGACTGCATTCCTGGTGAGGAAAAGATTGAAGGAGTGAAGTGTAGGGAAGGTGATTACAAAGACAAATCTTTCATGTTCTCATTGATGAATAAAGGAAATTTATATCAGGAGCAACAGTAGCTACAAAGAAGAATGATAGGTTATTTTCTTTAATCAAGAACTGAATTACAGGATGAACATCCCATTCACTCTCATTGTTTCAAAGACTACTTATATTTTGTAGACCTCCCAAAGTTCTACTGGGTTGGCCAAATAGCTCATTTGGGTTTTTTTTCTGTAAGATATTATGGAAAAACCTGAATGAACTTTTTGGCCAACCCAATATTTCTATATCAGAGACTTCACCTGAACTCCGTATCTTTATCTCTAAAGTATAATGGACATCCCAAAGGAATGCCAAAAGGCAACTCACATTTGGCAGGTCCAACACTGACCTTATTTATTTTACTACTGGCCCATTCTTACTCATTTAGGCAGTCAATCAGTCAGTCACTCAATTATTTAACCAATATTTACTCAGTAGCCACTATGTGCTTGGCATTGTTCTAGAAGTGGGGGATACAATAGAGAAAAAACTTTCACAAATGTCTTACACAAGGAGTTTATATTCTAGTGGGTATGTACAAACTAGGAAAAAATAAAATGGAACAGATAATGATAAATTCTAAAAACAAAGAAAGCAGGAAATGGGGAGTTTTAGAGAGTGGAGTCACCTCATAGAATTTGATCCTCTTCCTGTGTTTTTTATCTCAAAATGTCACCAACACACACTCAATTGACAATCCAAAAACAACTGTTGATTTTCGATGTTGCAATTATTCTATATCCATAATAACACTCCAATTCAATTATTTCCTTCCCACTGCTAAGACATTATGTCAACCTGACGTTATCTTCTGCCAAAATAATTACAACAGACCTCTAAAAGGTCTCCCTACTCTAGTCTTGCACAGCTTGAATCCATTTTTCATACTGTAGCCAGAGATATCTTACGCATAATCGTTAGGGCTGCTTAGGTTCCCCCTGGATACAGTCCAAATGAGCTATTTTCCTCTCTCACTCCTTCTCCATCACATCACTCTCTATTTCACATTGTACTTTCAAGCCATATACTGACCTACTGACAATCCCCTGACCTCTTCATACTTACCTTGTTTCTGCACGTGCTATTTCCTTTCTCTAGAGTACTTCTCAGTCTCTCCCTTCCTCCCTCTTCTCTCCCCACATCTTTTATTTTCAACTGGATAAATTCTACTGAATTTTCAGTTTAGACACCAGCATTTTCAGGGACTGTTGAGACTCCCTGGAACTTATTCCTAGGGCTTCCCAGAGTGTACTGGGCCTACGCATATGAGAAACCTTACAACATTATATTGAAAACCCAATCACTTATACGATAGAATGATACTTTATGATATTAACTTGTATTTTCTTCTCCCTCTCTTTTATTCATACAGGTAGTTGGTGATATAAATGTTGCTCCAGGAAGTGATGCATCAGAGTAGAAAGGAAAAACATCCCATGAATCCTCCTGCTTCCAAAGGGTGGAGAGGATTTCTAGGTGTAGGCAAAATGCATAGGTTTGCATCATGAAGGAAGACGGATATCCCTGCTATTAGAAAGAAACTGTTCTGTCATGGGCTCAGGGAGGGGGTAGAGAACAGAGATCTGTGGGTCCAAGAGCAAAGAGGACCTGGGCTTGGCTCCCAGAGCAGAGTCCAGGGGGGAGAATAACTGTGTGGTACATTACTGCAGTTTTCAAAGACAACCTTACCCCAAAAAGTAACACATAAGTAGAATGCCAATAGACCTGAAACAGCCATGTGGAGCAGGGTGGCAGGTGACTCAGTGATATTCTGGTCACTGGGGACTGAGGACTTTGTGCCTTGGCAGCGCATGTGAGTCCAGATTTTTTTGTACAACTGAGGTGATGAGATCCTCGAAAGGACCAAGGGTCAGTGTGGAAGATGCATCTGGCTGCCTACTCAGTATCAATCTACTCTTCACCTTATTAACAAGAACAAATTTTTTCAGGGTGTCAATGTGCCCAACAAAAAAACACTATGATTTCCAGCCTTCCTAATAGCTCAGAGAGCCCAACAAGATGTAAGCCCAAGTCCTGGGAGGGACTTCCTAGAAAGCTCTTGAAATGTGCAAACCCAATTGGCATGTAGACTTTACCCTTTGCCTTTCTCAATTTCTTGCCTCTATGTTAAGTGGTGACATTGAAGACTGTCTTTGTCATTGTAACATTCCCAACAAAGTACTGCATAGTGATCATTTAATAACTATTATTCAAAGAGTTAATAAATACCTAGGGGAACGTTGCTTTCTGTAAATACAAATGATAATAAAATAATAGAAGAGCATTTAGGTCACATTCCTTGAGAGTAAGGACCTACGTATTATCCATATTTGACACATTAGTTACATAGAGCCTGATGTCATTTTTTTAAATAATTACCTCTAAAGCATCAAAAAATAATAAATGACATTTTTTAAAAAACTACTCTGAATCATCTTTTATTCTAACAGTATGAGGACTTTCCTTTAGCTCTCAGGATAATAATCCCCTAAAATTGTCTGCCCGTGCTGGTTTTCCCATGAAAAGTCAGGTACGAGCCAGGATAGGCTAGTTTACGCAGGAGTATTAAATAGCCTTCAAGTCTCAGGGATTATCACTAACAACATTTTTCTCTATCTCATGCTAGGTCTACTGCCAGTCCAGGTGGTTCTCCAGAGGGGTTCTCCTCCCAGAGCTGGCCCAGTATCCCAGTCTGCTTTAATCTTTTGCACCTTTATGTCAACACGTGCTTCCGTGGTCACGATAGCAGGAAAGCAGAGTTCTTAAGAATCTCTTATCAGCCACCAAATGTTCCGACAGACAGTGACACGTGTCATTGCCACCCACAACACATTGCTAGAACCAACAACATAGGTTTGCTCTATCATAGGGCTATGAGGATGTATACTCCTCCCTTTTCCAAAAGGAGAAGAGAAACGGGCATGATGATCATTTACAGTCTCTGTCATACACAGACAATTTTTAGAAGAAACATTCTCATATCCCTAAAGGCAGAGGTTCTCAAACTTTTTAGTTTCAGGATCTCTCTGTACTCTTATAAATTATAGAGGGCCCTAAGAGCTATTTTTGATGTTGATTTTGTCTATTAACATTTGAAATTAAAGCTGAGGATTTAAAAATATATTATTATTTTTTTATTTTATTTTATTTTTTTTTGCGGTGCGCGGGCCTCTCACTGTTGTGGCCTCTCCCGTTGCGGAGCACAGGCTCTGGACACGCAGGCTCAGCGGCCATGGCTCACGGGCCCAGCCGCTCCGCGGCATGTGGGACCCTCCCGGACCGGGGCATGAACCCGTGTCCCCCGCATTGGCAGGCGGACTCCCAACCACTGCGCCACCAGGAAAGCCTATTAATTCATTTTAAGAGAAAAGTAATAAACTCATCATATGTTAGCATAAATAATGCTTTTTAGTGAAAAATAACTATATTTCCAAATAAAACAAAAAAATAGAAGACTGGCATTGTTTTATATTTTTGGAAATCTCTTTAGTATCTTTATTAAAGAGAAGACAGCTACATTCACATATCTACTTCTGCATTCAACTGGTTATGATATCACAATTTAAGTAGCATCTGGAAATGTTTTATTGTGTACCCATGAGAGAATTTTTAGTATTAAAAGCAAATAACACCTTAGTATTATTACAAAAAGTTTGACCCCACAGAACCCCTAAAAGGACACTTTGAGAGGCATCGCCTTAAGATGGCTAATGTGATTGCTCACTGACACTGCCAACTGTACAAAGGTAAAATGCTTACTGCCTATAATGTCTCCTATTTTTCTTCACTTTTGCTCTGAAAAGTTTTATTAGGTCAATTCATTTTGCTTTGACTGAAACGTATTCAGTGCCTCAATCAGGGGATAAACATGCCTGCTGGTTTTTCCAGAAAAGATCTGTGAAGAATGTCCCCAATATCTTAAATAATAGTATTGTTTTCTTCTTCTGGTGTGCCTTTTCAGCTTTCTCAGTGAATCCATCTGTCATTTTCTGATCAGCAGCTGAACAGGCACATTTGCTTTCATATCCCCTTAAATCCACTTTCTCCATCTGTCAGGACCCTAAATCTCATAGTCTGGGGGGCCTTATCCTTAACAAACTCTTTCTTCCTAACTGTGGGGTTTATTATCTGACCCTGTTTTTTGGATAGCCCTTCAGTTTAAATCCTTTTATCAAAAGAACTCATGGATCTCTAAAATAGTATGAAGATACTTCTTCCCATTTTCTAATTAAAATATCTACATCAACAAATATTCATTGAATACCTACTATATACAAAAGACTCCTAGTACATATAAAAGATTCTACATTTGTTCAAACAAATATAGTTTAAACTATAGACTCTCGGTGGTGATTTTAAGGTTATCAAAAAAACAATATATCAGAGTAGAAAATAAGATATAAAAAGTCAGAGGACAAAAATAAAATTGTTTTGAGTCCCTTCCCCACTTTTGAAACTCACTTTCCGAATCTGTAAAATAGGACTAAACAGAGAGGTATGAGGCGTTTGAGAATTCTCTTCTCAGTCGGCCAGGAAGTGTACCCACTCCTCTTGCCTCTTTGGACCTTGAGAAAGCTGCAATGTCACAGGTGTCCTGGGGTCAATCTCTTGGGCCTAGGGGGCAATGCAGGATGCATGTGCAGCCCCAGGCTGCTGACCAAGGACTTCAGGGTCCTCTTCTCTTGCCCCTGACAGGACATTCTCAATATTGTAGGGACCAGAGTCCAAAGGGCATAAATGGGGACCCACCAGGAGTAGAGGCCCCGGGCAGGCCTGCAAAGTCACCCCTCTTCCATACCCTCTGCAGGCTGTTGTCTTCAGCCACTTTGCCCCTGCCATTGGGTTCCCTGTCCTCCTTGTCCTTGTACTCACTGTCACAACATCAGGCCAGTGCCCTGATGTTGTACATGATGTCACCTGGAAGCCAGTGGCCGGTTTTGGTTTTGGGTGGCTGAGTTGTGCCATAGGAGTTGTGCTTGGCTTGGAGCTCATGCTGTTTTTGATGCAACTGAAACTGTAGGTAAGGATGCCACCCTCCAAACACAGATGCCCTCCAGGAAGACCCCCAAGCAGCCAATGTCTTCCCAGTTGAAGGGCCTCCATATTTTTCAACAGAAGGATCTCCCTCTCCAGAGATCTGAATTCAAATCCCTGCTTTTCCACTCCTGGCTGTGTGGCCCTGTGTAAGTCCCTTAATTCTCTGAACATGAGAGAGCATGACATATTACTGTGCACAGAGTAAGTGCTCAATAAATGTTAGCTTATGATTACTATTACTGTTTTTATATTTCCATTTATTAACTGTGTCACCTTCAGCTAATAACTTCTCTAAGCCCCATTCTCCTCACCTATAGACTTGATTAATTGCACCTGTTCTCCCAACAGGGCTGTGAGAATTAAACAGCAAGGTGCTTGGCGTACACTAAGTGTGCCATAAATGTTAGCTTTTTTTACTTCCATCCCTACTTACTAGCCATGTGACTTCCATGTTTCTCCACTTCTCTGAGCCTCAATTTCCTCATCTGCAAATAGAATCAACCTCCTAGAACTATGAGCATTCGATGATGTTTAACACACTGTAACTGACAAAATTTGTTAGTATATTAGTATTATTATTCCTGTTGTTATCCTTACCAGCTATGTGACCTTGAACAAGGCTCAGCTTCCTCATGAGGTAAGATAGTAAAAAATCAATCCCTTTCCTAGCTTTGCTGTGAAGAAGAAATGGCTACATCAGTATTCTGTTCTTATCAGCTCTGTTTCCTGGCTCTGTGACCGCAAGCAAGTCCCTTCCCTTCTCTGTACCTCAGTCTCCTCGTATTCCCCATGAATCTCACAATCTCTTACATGAACCCGTAGAATAGGAGGAAACACTCTGAGCCATGCACCTGACTAGGAATGGCATGGACCATGTAGGGGCCTTGGCCAACCCCTAGGAGAAGAAAGGGACCCACCAAGGAGGAGAAACTTGCACCTGTCTGCATAGAGCTTCAGCAAGCAGGCACAATGGTCCTGAGCCGGCAGTCCCAGGCAGTAATTCCACAGAAGCAGCACAAACTACTGGATAGGACTGGAGAGGGGGGCTGTATGTGCCAAGGCTGCTTACTCTACAACTATGGGGGACACCATGCAAGTTCAGTCCTAGGGGGTAACTCTTATCCAAGCTCTGCCTAAAAGACCCAGAGCCCTCTGGAAGGACACGTATGAACCAGGCCTCCTCCTCTGTGGCCTACTTGGGAGACATCCAGAACCCTTAGACTGCATGACAGGATAGGATACAGAATCAAACATCCTGAGTTCAAATCATGGCCCCTTCCCTGATCAGCTCTGTGAAGAAACAGGTTTTTGACTGGGCTCTGCTATCAATTAATTATTCCTTTAGACTTCATTCTCCTCAACCAAATGAAGAATATTTTACTGTTCATACTCATTGACCTCTATCATTCTATGAGATGAGTCAGTGTCTGAACAATCCGTCTATATATTAGCAAATATCTTGACATATGTTCCTCTTCCACCATCTTTACTATGTATCTTGTATAAACTCTACAAATATTAATTATTATTTCATTGTCAATCATTATCTGAAATTCAGAACAAACTCTAGCCAGTATCATAACATGGCTCCCTGAGAAAAAGCAAAGTAACCAGGACATCCCACAAGATAGCTGTTCACAGTTTCTCCTTACAAGTGGTAGAAGTAAACCAAACAGTTAAATAGTTAGTAAAATATTTAAAATATTAATATTTACATGTTATTAATAACATGTAAAATATGTCTGTAACTTGAGAACCCGAGGTTCTCTAATTGCTATCTCCAAATACAATGGCCTATTAAGAGATAGTTTCTCCAAATACAATGGCCTACTAAGAGATAGATAGATAGTGCTATACATAACAAGGTCTTATGTATAGCACAGGGAACTATATTCAATATCCTGGGATAAACCATAATGGAAAAGAATATTAAAAAGAATGTATATATGTGTATAACTGAGTCACTTTGCTATACAGCAGAAGTTAACACAACACTGTAAATCAATTATACTTTAATAAAAAAAAATTTAACAAAAAAAAGATAGTTTCTTGTGATGGGGGCAATGCTTGAATTTTGAAATTCATGAATGTTGAGTCTCTTATCTTAAATTTTCAGTTTCAACTAAACTATTTCTCTCATTAAATCATTTAAAACTGCAGTTGAAGAGAAAAAAAACCCTATCCAAGATAGGTTCACTATCCAAGAATCTGAAAGAACCTCTTTTTTTTTAGCATTATAGGTAAGAAAAGCAAACATGAAAGAAACTAATCCAATAATTCAGTGGATCACCATCTTTGGAACCAGAAAGGCTCAGATTTGACTCCCACTCTGTCATTTTTAGAGGTGTAACACTAGGCAAGTTATTCAACCTTGCTGAGCATCAGTTTCCTCATGTGTATGGAGTCCTCCCCATCTGTATGACTGAAATGACATAGTGCTTGTACCTGGTATATTTTAGGAATTCAAAATAATTTCTGGACAACATCATCCTTTTGATTAAATTACCAGGTTCATATGAATTTGAGGTCTAAACTATATGAACAGGCAACTTAAAAATACCCAAACTTTCTCGAACGTACACTTACCTTGGCATATTCATTTTCAAGTGATTCACTGTGATCACTATAGGGAAAGGTGGATCATTCAAATAAGAAGAAATCTAAAAAAGAGTCAAAGCTCTGACTTTTACTTTGCTGATTGAACTGGTTTCATATAAAGGAAAAGGGACTTTGAAACATCCGTTCACTAAAGTATTAGCCACAAGATTTAGAAACATGATTTTTAAAGGATAAAGCTAATGTAAACTAAATATAATTTTTAAACAGCTTTACAAATTAAGTTGTTAAGAAAAAAATCACAACTAAATGTCTGTAATATTAATATCAATAGTAATAATAATATCTTTGCAGATAAAGATACTTACTGATAGTCTCAACAAAACAGTACTCTTTTACAGTCTTAAGTTCACGTTAGAGAGCAAAGTGTACTGTTAATAATAATTCAAGACTGAAAGAAAGGATTGGGTATGCAAATGAGAATGCAGTGCCTTTTGAGCCTTTTTGAAAGATAAAAATGAATAAGGAACTGAGAGCTTTCATCAAAATGACTGAAAATGATTTCAGAGGAATTGAAGTAAAAGGTACAACTATCTACAGCTTACTAAAATGGTTCATATGGGCAGGGGGTAAGCGTGTATAAGGCCAGCATGACCAGAAGGAACGTCTTCAGCTGAGCTGTCAAAATGCTCAAGGTGTAGCTTTACATTGGAAACAATCTCATCTCTGAATGGAAAATAAATCCAAAGGGATAAACTTACTAAGTGGTTCAAAGAACAAACCTAATCTTTCAAATGTGTGAAAACTTAGAGAAGTCTGCACATAAAGAACAACAGGAAGTTTTCATATAAAAAATAAAATATATTTGAATATTCCCCTGCACATAATTAATTCTACCTAATAAAATGCAATAATCAGTTAGTCTTACTTTACCCACCCCACCCCACACATAACAGTTACAATAAAATCCTCATGGTGATAATTTCCCTGAGTAAATATTTCTGTAATCATACCTTTAACATTTCTCTAAGTCTACATTTATGGATATACAGATATAGAATTATTCTGGTAATATCTCTATTTGGTAATATGTATATGCTATTTTCAAACTGTCACATAGGACTTGTCTCTAAACACTTCCACATTCACATTTATGGGAGTAGAAATTAATATCTGTATTTGGTAAATATTCCTATGTCATTTTCCAGGTTTAAATATATCTTGCAAATGAAACAATCACCAGGAAAGCTTTTCTGAACTTACTACATTATGCTCATGAAGGGGGCCCCTCCCTGAAAAGAGTCATTTGGGAAGTGGTGACAAGGTGTGACTGTGTTCGTTGTTTGACTTAAATCAAATCATTTCCGACACAGCTCAAATCCTTAGGAACCTATCTATGGCCAATTCAAACAAATAAACACTCGAATAAGAAAAGCAGAATGAAGTCCTGCTGTCATACATTTCACTTAATAGTTGCTTTCCTGATGTATCCAAGAGGGGTGTTTGAAAGGACAGTATGTATTTTCTTGTGATGTCAAAATGTCAGTTCAAAATCCATCTGTTTTAGCAGAAAAATAATACTTTGTCATAAATATGAGCTAACAGCCAGTATTCTCCCTGGCACCCAGAGGAGATTGAGAAAATCCTCTATTGTCCTAGCACAGTATTATTTATAAGGCCTTATGGAAAAAAATTGTTGTCTGACATTCATATAGTTTTCTTAGGAGATATATTCTCTTTCCTCAAACAATGTTTAAAACATACCTGGGCAGTCAGAGCTATGGTTATTTACCTTGATATTGAATTATTTTTCTAAAGCTTGTCGTTTTAAAGAAGAGATGCTAAATATTGATAAGGTTTCATTGGTTCCACTGCTTCCACACTAAGAAGCATAGAGAAAACCAGGAATAAAATAATACTTTTCTCCCACTGTGCTGTAAATACATTTCATTCAAACCTGGTGTGAGTGCCCCTCAAGTCTACAGTCTGTAGAATTTTAAGACTCAAAGCATATCAAAGACAAGATTGCCAGATCAGTACCAATTTAGTACAATTTAAAATTGTGTAATCTTGTATAAGAGAATACAAGCTGGGACTCATTTATCTAGTGACATTTTTGGCTGCCTCATTGTTCTTTACTGCTTCACTCTTCCAGGTATAGCAAACATCTTTTCAAAATATCATATGGCTTTCTGGTTAACATGGGGGAAAAACACCTATGGAGGCCAATCGTTGGCCTGGTGGGTATTTATCTTTTAAAAAAGCCACAAAACTTAATAAGTGAACCAAAGAGACCAATTTTCTTTTAAAAAATAAAATAGTGTGACATTCTAACCATAACATTTAATCTGAAATACAATAAAAGTAAAACCAATGATTCTTTTAAGAGCAGGTTTGACAAATAAACATAATACATAACAAAAAAGAACGGAACAGTAGGGGATGGGGTAATTAATGATTTCTTAAACTAAACAATATTCTTAATTGTGTTTTCAGTATCTGAATTTTTCTCCCATCCTCTCCCCAAGGTATAATAAAACAACTTTGATTACAGTTAAGCAACTAGAAAACTCAGTCTCATCAGACCCTATCTCTTCTTTTTTTTTTTTTAATTGGGGTATAGTTTTACAATGTTGTGTTAGTTTCTACCGTACAGCGAAGTGGAGTTCCCTGTGCTATACAGCAGGTGCTCATTAGTTATCTATTTTATACATATTAGTTAGTGTGTATATGTCAATCCCAATCTCCCAATTCATCCCACCCTCCCGTCCCCCCTTGATGTCCATACGTTTGTTCTCTACGTCTGTGTCTCTATCTCTGCCTTGCAAACAGGTTTATCTGTACCATTTTTCTAGATTCCACATATATGTGTTAATATATGATATTTGTTTCTCTCTTTCTGACTTACTTCACTTTGTATGATAGTCTCTAGATGCATCCACGTCTCTACAAGTGACCCAATTTCATTCTTTTTTATGGCTGAGTAATATTCCATTGTATATATGTACCATGTCAGACACTGTATCTTCTTAAGTAAAATGAGAGTATCAGATCAAACCATTCATTCACTCATTTTGTGTGTTCCCCAAATACTAATGACTATAACATGTCAGGCCTGTGCTATACACTGGGGCTACATCAGCAAATAAGACAGACATGGTCTCTGGACTACTGAAGCCTAGAGCCTATGAGAAAGACTGACATTCTCCACAACGGCAACAAAAATCTATTTCAATTGTGATAAATACTAAAAAGAAGCAGTACAGAGTGATATGGAACCATTTGGCAAGGAAACTTTACCTATGGTTGAAAAGGAGAGTCTTTCAAGCAGAGAGAATAACATCTGAAAATGCCTTGAGGTGGGAAAAGTGTAGGTCAAGTTTAAGAAACCAAAAACAATGTCTGGTTGGAACAAAGATAGCAAGGGGCAAACAGAACGAGATGGGGCTGCAGAGCCGGCAAGCAGCAAGACAGGTGGGTCTCTAAGGCCATGTGAAGGGTTTAGGGCTTTATTCTGAGAACAAGGAGAAGTGTTCAAAGATTATGAGAAGGGGGATGACGTGACTTAGTTATCCTAAAGTTAATACCTACTCTAAAAATTCTATAGGAATTTTTTTCCCCATTTAAAATGGAAGTAAGCAGGGCTGGCATTATTATTGTCATCATCTTACTATGGAGATTACGAATTGACATAGGCACAGCACTCAGATTGATAAATTGTAACTTTATTATTACATTTGAGAACTAAAGTATTGTCTGCCGTATCAGTAAACAAAGGCTGTTGCAGCCATCAAGCCACCACGTTACAGCTGCCCCAACAGTGAGCCCTGAGGGACCTCAGGATGGAAACAAAGAATGCCTGCCATCTAGCAGTCAACTGCTGCAGTCACCCCTATGGTGTACCCTGCGAAGACTCAGGATAAGAAAACACAGGATGCTGGCCCCAGATAGCTGAGGTGCATATCAAAGTAATGATTTCAGTGAGCCCAGACTCTTGCATATTCCCATACATAGAAAAGCACTAAATTCCTTACCTTGAGATATCTGGTTTTCTTTTAGAAATAGTAATCTTTTCATGTTCCAACCACCTGGTTTTGTTGCAAAAACTCCTATATATTCTAGCTCTCCCCACCCTCCTCTTTGGAGAAGTCTCTCAGAATTATCTGAGATGCTGTGTCCTTGGCTTAAGTCCTCAGTTTTGTCCACCAAATAAAACATAACTTTCACCTTTTAAGTTGTGCACTTCTTTTCATTCAACACACTGTTAAACTGAATTTACCTCATGAGCTTCAATTCCTCTATTCCCAACAATGAAAGAATGACTCAGTCTTTGCAATTCAAGTTAACCAGCGTCACTTCTACATTAAACCTTGATCTCTGTTTAATACAACTCAGTCAATTGCAGTCACTCCTTAGGATTCTTCCACCACTCCCATCCCCATCTGACTTCCCTTTCCTTTCTTACTGGAGGTAATCTATGTTCTGAAGGGCTGTTTTTATTGTTGGACATCTTGCCCAGGACTCTTAACTCTCCACGTTGTATGCAACTCATCTCATCTAGTCTCCTTCATAAGATATTGATATTTTCTGCTAATGGCCTCAATAGTACTTTTACCCAGTCCAAGCATGTATCTATTCCTCACCCTGACCCAGGCTGTAAGATCTCCTACCCCAACTTAATAGGACAGCACTTTGAGAGAGTCCACTGGGCCAAGTGTCCAAGGTATTCCTCTCAGCCTCTGCTGCTCTGTTCTTCCAACAACATACTAGATATCAGTGTTCCAGAGAGGTTGGTAGCCTCACCAACTATACCTGGTAAGGGAGGGCATGTGACTCTTCTACTCCCACATTCCCCTAGACATATCTGTGTTTTATATAGTCTCCAGCCCCACTATCTACCCCTATACCCAGACCATGATTCCAGGCAGCCTCTGAGTTCTAGTCACAATCCCTCTGATCTTCTTCTCTCAACCACTGATCAAAACAAAGCTGGCTCCATTTGAGTGGGCACAATGCTTTCATGTCATTCATATAGTCTTCCCCAGTCTGTGGTTTATTGTGTAAACCCTGTGCCCTGAGTCCTCCAGGTTTTGCTCTTGATATTCAGAGCCCATCTTTTGGAATTCAAACAAAACAAAACAAAACTGTTCTCTCTGAATAAATTCTACCCATTCCAACTCAAAAGAGCTTTGACTTTCAGACTATTGACTTGGCAGTAGATTTTTAAAAGTCTACCTGGGAGCTCAAAAGCCAAGAATTTGACTCTTCATTCCCTTTAGATTATTTCTGCACTTCTTTCAATGGGCAATAGGCCTCAGCTTCTCAAACTAGTTCTATTGGGAGAAATGTTTCAGGATGCAAAGAAAAAAGAAGCATATAAAAGGTAAACTATATCTGATACTCTTTTAAAATTTTAACCCAATACATAATAAATGAAGCACTAAAATAAGACAACAGGTTGTAAGATCCAAGATTGAAAACACAGTCTTCTATGTTAACTTGCAAAGAAATAGAAATAAACATTTCAGATTTTGTTTACAGAGTGTGGCTTCCCTTCCGATAAGGCATCCTCATAAATTTACAACAGAAACAAAAATGTGGCTTCACTATTGACATAGGTTAGGAAATCTGAAAGAACTCTTACATAAAACAAGGAGTATCCTGGAATATAAAATTTGCTGTCACAGGTTCATAGAAGATGATTAGAATGTCTTTCCTCATAGTTCTGGAACTCAAAGCAACCAAATTACAATAATGACCAAGGCACATTTTTCCCTAGATTTCAGGTACTTCCATTTAAAATGAAGTTATGTGAGCCAATGTGTTAGCTCAGGTTTTGCTACTGAAAACATGGTGCATGAACTACATGCAAAAGCATCAACAGGAAGTTGTTAGAAATGCAAATTTTTCAGGTTCCTCCCCAAACCTAATGAATCTGCATTTTAACAGAATGAATCCCTGTGACCTGTCTAAAAAGTTTGCGGAGTCCCCTGGTCTAGGGTATTGCTCTGTTAGTTTCTCTTCTACAAAAGAAAAAATGAGACATTTTACTAAAGATAGATGTAACCATATAGTAATTAAGAGCTCCTTCCTGAAAATAAAAGATAATTTTAATGTCATTTGCATAGCATTCAATGCTGAAATATATAGTTACTTAACAAGGTACACTAATGTTGTTAATGAGCCAAACACAATATATGAGTGAGCCCACACTTTCCATTCTTAATCTGTTCTTGCCAGGCTAACATGAATTATATCAAGTCTACTGGCAAGATAGAGTGTAGAGTCTTGGTGCAAATGGATAACTCATTAGTTCTCACTCTATCTGCTCTAAAGCATTCTGCTGTGGCTTAAAATAAAGTTTGAATCTTTAAACATTTTTCTGAGAGAAGTCCCTTTGTGTGTGGTTTCACTCTGTGTGTGTGTGTGTGTGTGTGTGTGTGTGTGTGTGTATGACTGGTTGTAAAGCTCTCAAAAAACTGAATAGTATAAAATGGTAAAAGAAAAAGCATCAAAGACAGTGTTGTTTACAAGGCTTTTAAAATTTTCACTGGGGGCTTCCCTGGTGGTGCAGTGCTAAAAAATCTGCCTGCCAATACAGGGGACATGGTCCGGGAAGATCCCACATGCCGCGGAGCAACTAAGCCCCTGCACCACAACCACTGAGCCTGTGCTCTAGAGCCCGTGCTCCGCCACCAGAGAAGCCACCACAATGAGAAGCCGTACACTGCAACCAAGAGTAGCCCCCACTTGCCGCAACTAGAGAAAGCCCGCACGCAGCAATGAAGACCCAACACAGTCAAAAATAAAATAAATTTATAAAAAAAAAATTTCATTGGAACAACTTATACATTAAATAAAGTCTTATTGATGAATATGACATATTTGAACATATCGTATTTTTAGTTGCTTCATCAAAAATTGGAAACCATGGGGCTTCCCTAGTGGCGCAGTGGTTGAGAGTCCGCCTGCCGGTGCAGGGGACACGGGTTCGTGCCCCGGTCCGGGAGGATCCCACATGCTGTGGAGCAGCTGGGCCCGTGAGACAGGGCCGCTGGGCCTGCGTGTCCGGAGCCTGTGCTCCGCAACGGGAGAGGCCACAACAGTGAGAGGCCCGCGTACCGCAAAAAAAAAAAAAAATGGAAACCATGTGTGGCATGCTTTTCAGTGGTCATGATAAAATCTTACTGTGATCATTCCCCATCATGAACACTCCCTTATGCATCAATGCATGACCATGTTTCCAGAACCAAAATGAAACTTGGAGTTAAGCAATCATTCAGTAATTTCTAGTGCCAGGTATTGTCTTGGTCGTGGTGAGTGCTTATAAATGTTTATTGAAGATGATGTCTTATAAAGTTGCCACTATTTGCTATGAATTACCCAGACTGCCTTTTGGAATGGTGAATGTTCTCTAAATAACTCTATGCCTCATTTTTATTCTTCAATCCTGGCACGTATGTCTATCTTGAATAAATTCTTCCAAACTGCCCTGGAATACCAAATTTTGAAAGCTTAATGTGCCGTTCCTCTTTAGGCCTTCTAATTCTGTCTGTTAAATGGTAGAGTATTGATGAACTGTGAAGACTAAACCTCAAAATTCATTTTAAATTATTTCTCAGGCAGAGGGAATGGTTTGTTCCACGCCATCTGTAATCTCTTTGCTCTTTTGGCCCACAGCACATAAGGGTGAGGCAGTTGGTTGGGTTGGAAATATAATAGAAGGCAGTTCTACCACCATCACCACCCCTTTCATGAAGTTCACTGATCTAGAAAGAATTACAATAATGTCTGCTGGCTACTCATGGTTCAGTGTATTTCAAGTAACATATAGGTACTTTTCACTCTTTATCTCATTTAATTTTAAAAATATCCTATGAAGTAGGTGTTATTATCATCATTATTCACATTTTATAGGTAAAGAAACTATGGACTAAAGCCAAATAGCGAGTAAGTACTATAAGCAGGATTCAAAGCCAAGCTGTCTTGCTCCAAAGCCCTACTCTCTGTCTTTCATTACCATGGCATTCACCAAATACAGTTCTCTGACCTAGGCTATCCCACACAATATCCCACTTGAATAACACTGTTCAGGTGAATAGAATTGAACTTTATATTCTTAAAATAGAAGCCTACAAACACATATATACTCAGACATACAGGCTTAAAATGGAGTTGTTTCTGAGTCATAAGTGCTACACATGAAGTGACACACACCTGGTACAAAACTATAAAATGTAAATGAAATAAGAATTACTATGCCATTCCTATTGGATAATATCTAATCTCACAGACACCAATGCAAATAACTAAGTGTACATGAAAGTGACAATTTGTATTCTCTAGATAGACCATACATGTGAATTCCAATTTCCACATACAAATGGACCTACACATATAGACCTCCACTCTTAAGACACACAAACAAAGGACCATTTTTACGTAAGAAAAACCCTGAGGACCCATTGAATTCAGAAGTCCACTTCAGAAATTTGTTTATTCCATGTGTATTGACATCATTACTGGCTGAAAGCTTATTAACTGTAATCAAGAAGGTCCTTTTGGAATTATCTTCCTTACTCTACTTCCAAGGGAAATCATTCGCAGGTTTCTTCAGACCAATGGCTATCAAACAAGTGCTCAGGCTCATCTTCAAATGTTCCAGACCAAATTTACTGTAATAATGATAACTGCTCTTTCAGTATCCTGATCTTTTTAACTGCTGTGCATCTTTTCAACTATTTCCATTTCCCTTAGGTAGAGTTCAGACTAAGAAATCATCAGACCCATTTTTCAATACTATACATCATCAGAAACAATTTTGATAATCATATTATTAGTGTGCGTAACACCATCCTTCAGAACTCTGCTTAAAAGAGTTGGTTAAATATCCTGCTCTTATTCACATGCTCTATTTATATCTACAAATGTCAAAAATTCTAAATGAAGTGTATGAGCCTTGATTGACAAAGAAAGATGGCTCTCTTTTGTGGAAAGTAAAAAAATAGTTAATAAAATCCTAGCACCTGCTTAAAATTGATCTTTAAGTTTTTTAAAAAATTGTTCTTTAGTTAATTCAGATGATGCACATTTATACCCTGGTTCTGGAATAGTTTTATAATGCATGATTATTTGGGAGAGAATATTGGATTTATTACTTTTGCTAATGAACACTTAGAAAAAAGTGGTATTCTCAAAATAAGTATTCTCAAGAGGTGAACTCTAATTACCATATATTAATTTTCATTTCAGTTCAGAATTACATAAAGAGTGAACCTAGCAGCTTAACATATAGAAAATGGGACCTCTCCAAAGTACACACTGCCATAATTCTCAAACATCCCTTGTCACTTTTCTAATGTCACATATCAGTAGAACCAGAATTCATCATCATGGAAGTAATTTCAGAGGTTTAAAAAAGCAGTGTATGGGGACTTCCCTGGGAGCGCAGTGGTTAAGAATCCGCCTGCCAATGCAGGGGACACGGGTTCGAGCCCTGGTCCGGGAAGATCTCACATGCCGCGGAGCAACTAAGCCCATGCACCACAACTACTGAGCCTGCACTCTACAGCCCGCAAGCCACAGCTACTGAAGCCCACACACCTAGAGCCCGTGCTCCGCGACAAGAGAAGCCACTGCAATGAGAAGCCCGTGCACCACAATGAAGAGTAGCCCTTGCTTGCCGCAACTAGAGAAAGCCCGCGCACAGCAATGAAGACCAAACATGGCCAAATATAAATAAATAAATAAATTTATGTATATTTTTTAAAAAGCAGTGGATGAACCTTTAAGACACAGGATTTAACTTCAGGTCTTTAAAACATGTGTGTTAGCCCTGTTTCAATGGGATTGAGGGGTCTGACTTTAAGAACGGTCAGTGAATTGGCTGAGATACCTCTTCCCATACATTTTTTTTTTCATTTTTATTAAATGCATTCAAAATCTAAGGAAACTGTTTCCAAGTATTTTAAGTGTGTCAATACAAGAGTTTTTCTAGGTGATGCACATTGTTTTTGACAAGAAAATTACATAACAATAGAAATATTTCCTAGCATCTATTTTCGAAACAATCTCCCTGTAGCAAAGTTTCTTTCAGAAATTAGTTGCTTCCTCATTCAGTTAAAACATCATTTTTACCTTAAATCAACAGGATTTTAGGAAATATGTACTAGGTTTCATACTATTCATAGCTATTTATTACCAAGAAAAAAAAAGGTTAAGAAATTTGGAACGGTTTTATTTTTGCAAAAGAAAAGTACATAATTCAATGTTAACTTCAAGGATTCTTTTTTATATTGTCACAAGATAAAGAGCAAACCTCTGGATGTATAAACAATAAACATGGTCACTCCCATCTCACCATAAAGTACTACAAAGACTATATATTTTACAGCATTTTTTTTAGCATTTTAACCATTTAAAAATTTTTTTTAATTTAATTTTATTTTTTTATACACCACGTTCTTATTAGTCATCAGTTTTATACACATCAGTGTATACATGTCAATCCCAATCTCCCAATTCATCACACCCACACACACACACCCCTGCGGCATTCCCCCTTGGTATCCACACGTTTGTTCTCTACATCTGTGTCTAAACTTCTGCCATGCAAACCGGTTCATCGGTAACATTTTTCTAGGTTCCACATACATGCATTAGTATACGATATTTGTTTTTCGATTTCTGACTTACTTCACTCTGTATGACAGGCTCTAGATCCATCAACATCTCAACAAATGACCCAATTCCGTTCCTTTTTATGTCTGAGTAATATTCCATTGTATATATGTACTACATCATCTTTATCCATTCATCTGTCGATGGGCATTTAGGTTACTTCCATGACCTGGCTATTGTACACAGTGCTGCAATAAACACTGGCGTGCATGTGTCTTTTTGAATTTATGGTTTTCTATGGGTATATGCCCAGAAGTGGGATTGCTGGGTCATGTGGTAGTTCGATTTTTAGTTTCTAAGGAACCTCCATACTCTTCTCCATAGTGGCTGTATCAATTTACATTCCCACCAACCGTGCAAGAGGGTTCCCTTTTCTCCACACCCTCTCCAGCATTTCTGTTTGTAGATTTTCTGATAATGCCCATTCTAACTGGTGTGAAGTGATACCTCACTGTAGTTTTGATTTGCATTTCTTTAATAATTAGTGATGTTGAGCAGCATTTCATGTGCTATTTGAAATGTAGCACATGTATGTCTGTATCTCTTCTTTAAAGAAATGTCTATTTAGGTCTTCTGCCCATTTTTGGATTGGGTTGTTTGTTATCTTAATAATGAGCTGCATGAGCTATTTATATATTTTGTAGATTAATCCTTTCTCAGTTGATTCGTCTGCAAATATTTACTCCCATTCTGAGGGTTGTCTTTTCATCTTCTTTATGGTTTCCTTTGCTGTGCAAAAGCTTTTAAGTTTCATTAGGTCCTATTTCTTTATTTTTGTTTCTATTTCATTACTCTAGGAGGTGGATCAAAAAAGATCTTCCTGTGATTTATGTCAAAGAGTGTTCTTCCTATGTTTTACTCTAAGAGATTTATAGTGTCCGGTCTTACATTTAGGTCTCTAATCCATTTTGAGTTTATTTTGTGTATGGTGTTAGGGAGTGTTCTAATTTCATTCTTTTATGTGTAGCTGTCCAGTTTTCCCAGAAGCACTTATTGAAGAGACTGTCTTCTCTCCGTTGTATATCCTTGCCTCGTTTGTCATAGATTAGTTGACCATAGGTGTGTGGGTTTATCTCTGGGCTTTCTATCTTGTTCCATTGATCTATGTTTCTGTTTTTGTGCCAGTACCATATTGTCTTGATTACTGTAGCTTTGTAGTATACTCTGAATTCAGGGAGTCTGATTCCTCCAGCTCTGTGTTTTTCCCTCAAGACTGCTTTGGCTATTCGGGGTCTTTTGTGTCTCCATACAAATTTTAAGATTTTTTGTTCTAGTTCCATAAAATGTCATTGGTAATTTGATAGGGATTGCATTGAATCTATCGATTGCTTTGGATAGTATAGTCATTTTCACAATATTGATTCTTCCAATCCAAGAACATGGTATATCTCTCCATCTGTTGGTACCATACTTAATTTCTTTCATCAGTGTCTTATACTTTTCTGCATACAGGTCTTTTGTCTCCCAAGGTAGGTTTATTCCTAGGTATTTTATTATTCTTGCTGTAATGGTAAATGGGATTGTTTCCTTAATTTCTCTTTCAGATTTTTCATCATTAGTGTATAGCAATGCAAGAGATTTCTGTGCATTAATTTTGTATCCTGCTACTTTACCAAATTTATTGCTTAGCTCTAGTAGTTTTCTGGTGGCATCTTTAGGATTCTCTATGTATACTATCATGTCATCTGCAAACAGTGACAGCTTTACTTCTTCTTTTCCGATTTGTATTCCTTTTATTTCTTTTTCTTCTCTGACTGCCATGGCTAGGACTTCCAAAACTATCTTGAATAATAGTGGTGAGAGTGGACAACCTTGTCTACTTCCTGATCTTAGAGGAAATGCTTTCAGTTTTTCACCATTGAGAATGATGTTTGCTGTAGGTTTGTCGTATATGGCCTTTATTATGTTGAGGTAGGTTCCCTCTATGCACATTTTCTGGAGAGTTTTTATCATAAATGGTTTGTGAATTTTTTCAGATGCTTTTTCTCCCTCTATTGAGATGATCATATTGGTTTTTTTCTTCGATTTGTTAATATGGTGTATCACATTGATTGATTTGCGTATATTGAAGAATCCCTGCATTCCTGGGATAAACCCCACTTAATCATGGTGTATGATCCTTTTAATGTGTTGTTGGATTCTGTTTGCTAGTATTTTGTTGAGAATTTTTGCATCTATATTCATCAGTGATATTGGTCTGTAATGTTCTTTTTCTGTAGTATCTTTGTCTGGTTTTGGTATCAGGGTGATGGTGGCCTCATAGAATGAGTTTGGGAGTGTTCCTTCCTCTGCAATTTTCTGAAAGAGTTTGAGCAGGATGGGTGTTCGCTCTTCTCTAAATGTTTGATAAATTCACCTATGAAGCCATCTGGTCCTAGACTTCTGTTTGTTGGAAGATTTTTAATAACAGTTTCAATTTCATTACTTGTGATTGGTCTGTTCATATTTTCTATTTCTTCCTGGTTCAGTCTGGGAAGGTTATACCTTTCTCAGAATTTGTCCATTTCTTCCAGGTTGTCCATTTTATTGGCATAGAGTTGCTTGTAGTAGTCTCTTATGATGCTTTGTATTTCTGCAGTGTCTGTTGTAACTTCTCCTTTTTCATTTCTAATTTTATTGATTTGAGTCCTCTCCCTCATTTTCTTGAAGAGTCTGGCTAATGGTTTATCAATTTCGCTTATCTTCTCAAAGAACCAGCTTTTAGTTTTATTGATCTTTGCTATTGTTTTCTTTGTTTCTATTTCATTTATTTCTGCTCTGTTCTTTATGATTTCTTTCCTTCTGCTAACATTGGGTTTTGTTCGTTCTTCTTTCTCTAGTTCCTTTAGGTGTAAAGTTAGATTGTTTATTTGATATTTTTCTTGTTTCTTGAGGTAGGCTTGTATAGTTATAAACTTCCCTCTTAGAACTGCTTTTGCTGCATCCCATAGGTTTTCTATTGTCATGTTTTCATTGTCTTTTGCCTCTAGGTATTTTTTTATTTCCTCTTTGATTTCTTCAGTGATCTCTTGGTTATTTAGTAGCGTATTGTTTAGCCTCCATGTGTTGTGTTTTTTACCTTTTTTTCCCTGTAATTCATTTCTAATCTCATAGCATTGTGGTCAGAAAAGATGCTTGATATGATTTCAGTTTTCTTAAATTTACTGAGGCTTGATTTGTGACCAAGATGTGATCTATCCTGGAGAATATTCCACGCACACTTGATAATAAAGTGTAATCTGCTGTTTTGGGATGGAATGTCCTATAAATATCAATTAAATCTATCTGGTCTATTGTGTCATTTAAAGCTTGTGTTTCCTTATTAATTTTCATTTTGGATGATCTGTCCATTGGTGTAAGTGAGGTGTTAAAGTCCCCCACTATTACTGTGTTATTGTCGATTTCAGCTTTTATAGCTGTTAGCACTTGCCTTATGTATTGAGGTGCTCCTATGTTGGGTGCATATATATTTAGAATTGTTATATCTTCTTCTTGGATTGATCCTTGATCATTATGTAGTGTCCTTCCTTGCCTTTTATAACATTCTTTAATTTAAAGTCTATTTTATCTGATATGAGTGTTGCTACTCCAGCTTTCTTTTGATTTCCATTTGTATGGAATATCTTTTTCCATCCCCTCACTTTCAGTCTGTATGTGTCCCTAGGTCTGAAGTGGGTCTCTTGTAGACAGCATATATATCGGTCTTGTTTTTGTATCCATTCAGCGAGCCTGTGTCTTTTGGTTGGAACATTTAATCCATTCACGTTTAAGGTAATTATTGATATGTATGTTCCTATGACCATTTTCTTAATTGTTTTGGGTTTGTTTTTGTAAGTCTTTTTCTTCTCTCGTGTTTCCTACTTAGAGAAGTTTCTTTAGCATTTGTTGTAGAGCTGGTTTGGTGGTGCTGAATTCTCTTAGCTTTTGCTCGTCTGTAAAGCTTTTGATTTCTCCATCAAATCTGAATGAGATCTTTGCCAGTTGAGTAATCTCGGTTATAGGTTCTTCCCTTTCATCACTTTACGTATATCATGCCACTCTCTTCTGGATTGTAGAGTTTCTGCTGAGAAATCAGCTGTTAACCTTATGGGAGTTCCATTGTATGTTATTTGTTGTTTTTCCCTCGCTGCTTTTAATAATTTATCTTTGTCTTTAATTTTTGCCAATTTGATTACTATGTGTCTCAGCGTGTTTCTCCTTGGGTTTATCCTGTATGGGACCCGCTGTGCTTCCTGGACTTGGGTGGCTATTTCCTTTCCCATGTTAGGGAAGTTTTCGACTATAATCTCTTCAAATATTTTCTCTCGTCCTTTCTCTCTCTCTTCTCCTTCTGGGACCCCTATAATGCGAATGTTGTTGCGTTTAATGTTGTCCCAGAGGTCTCTCAGGCTGTCTTCATTTCTTTTCATTCTTTTTTCTTTATTCTGTTCTGCAGCAGTGAATTCCACCAGTCTGTCTTCCAGGTCACTTATCCGTTCTTCTGCCTCAGTTATTCTGCTTTTGAGTCCTTCTCGTGTAGTTTTCCTTTCAGTTATTGTATTGTTCATCTTTGTTTGTTTGTTCTTTAATTCTTCTGGGTCTTTGTTAAACATTTCTTGCATCTTCTCAATCTTTGCCTCCATTCTTTTAATGAGGTCCTGGATCATCTTCACTATCATTATTCTGAATTCTTTTCCTGGAAGGTTGCCTATCTCCACTTCATTTAGTTGTTTTTCTGGGGGTTTATTTTGTTCCTTCATCTGGTACATAACCCTCTGCCTTTTTATCGTCTCTATCTTTCTGTGAATGTGGTTTTTGTTTCACAGGCTGCAGGATTGTAGTTCTTCTTGCTTCTGCTGTCTCCCCTCTGGTGGATGAGGCTATGTAAGAGGCTTGTGCAAGTTTCCTCTCTTCCCGTATATTCTACACCCAAGAGAATCTCTTACTTATCTGCTCTTTTTTTTTTTTTTTTTTTTTTTTTGGTGGTACGCGGGCCTCTCACTGTTGTGGCCTCTCCCGTTGTGGAGCCCAGGCTCCGGGCACGCAGGCTCAGCAGCCATGGTTCACGGGCCCAGCCGCTCCATGGCACTTGGGTCCTCCTGGACTGGGGCATGAACCCGTGTCCCTTGCTTCGGCAGGCAGACTGTCAACCACTGTGCCACCAGGGAAGCCCTATCTGCTCATTTTCAGCATTTAACACGAGACAAATGTAATGGAAAATGCAATTCTTTAGTAAATCCAAGGTGTATCTGCATCTCCAATATTTGAGACAATGTCACAACCACTTAGTACCGAATAGTGCCTCTAGGGCCACAGAACTCATATTCTCTGCAGGATCTGTCCTTGTCCTGATGCATCTTGGGCAAACATATATCATGAAGCCAGCATAACTACAATTTTAAGGAAAATTATTTAATCTTCTAACTAACTGGAATTGAGCAAGAAAAAAATTTACTGCCTTCATGAATTCTAAGAACTAGAGGTGCCCTGAACCATCATATATTGTGATAATTTATGCTAGGATATTTGGTGTTCTGGTGGACCTGGGAAATATCAACTTATTCTGCAATATTTGCTTCAACAGAGAAATGGCACATCTACATGATTAATTAGCCTGTTTGCACTTAACAATATTTTTTTTATCCTGTGTACCTTTTTCAAAGTATCTCTTCAAATGTCTAACTGTTTTAGTGAAAGATGATCAAAATTAGCACTAAGCATTTTAACTCTTTTATAGTAATATAACACACATAGAAAATTCACAAAAGTGTAGAGCACAGGGAATTTTCACAAAGGAAACACACTAATGTAAGCAATATTCAATCAAGATATAGCGTATCTTCCATGTCCCTCAAGTCCCTCATTCTATGTTCCCTCCCAGTAACTACCTCCTCCCTTCCCCCCAAAGGTATTACAGATTTAATATATGTCTGTGAATTCTTTGATAATCCTACCTTCAAAAGGTAGAGCCCAATTCCCTTCACCTTAAGAGTGGACTGAACTAAAATGCTTAATGCTTTTAATAAATTTGTAATCATTTTAAAAGATTAAGTGTTCCCAAAATAAGAAGAAAGAAAAATATGACATAAATTTTTTTTCCTAAATCCTGTATTTATTTGTTTATATAATAAGATAATTTCATAGCACCAGGCTTGAAAGAGATAATGTCATGTTTTAACCATGCTTTGGAATCTATATAGTTAATGGTGTACATGCAAGTTCTTATTCTAATGGTAGATGAAAGAATCCCCAAATCTGGACTTTGCCTGCAGTTAATTATCCTTTATCAACTTTTGACAGATGAGGCCCAATAAAGTACTGGTAAATTATAACATAACAAATAAATGATGTATAATAAGGCCTTTTGAAAATGCTTTCCCACACATGCATTTCTGTCTCAAAGGCACATTACAAAGTCCAACAGAATAGGACATGTTTAACATTATAGCAAATAGGAAAGGTGAAATAGCTGAAGTACAAAATGCATTAGCTCACTATTTCTTACATAAAAACACAGGTATCCAGCAAAAATAATGTATTAACATGATTGTGAACTCCAGAACTTCAACACCTACAACTTAGGCAGACTCTATCTCTGCTCAGTAAATATTAACTACTTCACCAAAAGAAAAAAAGTGTTCATCTTTAACAGAAGAATGGATGATTAATTAATCATTACAAATAGTTTCCCAAATACATAATTTATTTTCTTCTACTCATTGGTGGTTCTTATGGATCCACTAAAGAAAAAGAGCTAAAGGCAAGCCACACACACACACACACACACACACACACACACACACAAAGAATAGGAAAAAGGAAGAATGAATAGCAGCACCCAGAATGGGTAACAAAGCTTTTAGTTATCATACCAGGAAAATAAATATTAGAAAATAATTTTAAGGCACTGCTATTTCAAATTGCAGCCCATACTAGAATTTAGTTTGAAAACTGCCATTATAGACTTTTATTCATTATATATTTATTGAGTATTCATTATATTCCAACCATTGTTCTATGTACTGTCGATACAGAAGTGAATGAAACAAAGTTCCTGCATTCATGGAGGTTGCATGCAAGTGTGATAAATGACGATAGGATAGGATAGGATGGGATGGGATAGGATATAGGATATATATGCATACATATAATATTAGGTAGCACTATGAAAAAAAGTTGAAAAATTATTTTTAAAAATAAAGCAGGGTAAGGGGATAGTTAAAAATGATGAGAGGGAGGCAATTTTAGGTGGCAATGGGAGTGTCAGAAAAGTTTCCTTTGAAAAAGTAAAACCTGAGCTGTGACATGAGAAAAAAAATGAGGAATTAAGCTGAATTATGATAAGACCTTAGGGAAGAGCATTTCAGGCAGAGGGAAGAGCAAGTGAAGAAACTTAGAACAATAAAAGTACTTATTGCTCTTGAGGAACTGCCAGAAAGGCATGTGACCAGAGCAGAGATTATAAATGGGGAAACAATGAAGGTGGTGAGACATCCAAGGGTCAGATTATGAAGGAACTTTTATGTCGTATTTAGAAATTTGGATATTCTCAGTGTGATGGAATGACACTAGGCTTTCTCACAAAATCTGACTAATGTTTTTAAGACATCATTGTTTATAGATAACAGAATAAAATAGAATAGAATAGAGTAGAACAGAATAGAATAGAATGAGGGGGTGAGAGCTGAGGCCCCAAGAAGAGTCAGGTTATTATAGAAATGAGATAATGGTAGCTTTATGAGAGCAGTAGTGGCAGTGGAGGGTGGTGGGTGGAGTCAGGATACATAATGAATATGGAGCCAAACAGATCCGAAGTGGGAGGAAAAAGTATCAAGAATGACTCCAAAATGTTTGTACTGAGCAACTGGGTACATTTTTACTGGTAGGAAAGAATAGAAGAGGAAAGTAGTGCACAGGGGATGGAAATCAAGAGTTTGATTTGAGACATGCTAAATTGTAGGGGCCTATTAGATGTCACAGTAGAAGTGCTGAGTAGGAAACTGGATGCAGAAAAAAATGGAAGAGGAGTGTCCCACATTGGAGAAAGATATATATATACACATATATGCATACATACATATATATACACACACTGGAAATACGTGTGCATATATATATACACATACATATTATTTGTATATATATATGACTGGTTATTATGTATTATGTAACATATTTGTAAAATATAGTTACTAGCGTTTTATTAAATTTAAAGTCCCAGGACTAAATGAAATCCCCCAGAGACTGAGTGTAGCAGGCAGATTCCTTTGAGTGAATCACATCTCCTTCTTCTTAGGCCATGCATTTGGGGTGGTATTGAGTCCAAACTGAAATACCTTGGCTTAAGCAAATCAGAAATTTTATTTGCTTGGCTAACAATGACTTCAGATTTGGGTCAGGTTCAATTTTGGCTATGAAAAAGATGAGTTTTGGGGCAAAAGTTTTTTCTGATTTCCCATGAAAGCTACCAAAAAAAGAAGTAATCTTTAAAGGGAAGTCTGAATTACAAAGAGTTGACCCTGCAGAAAGTAAGTACAGAAGTGGAAAGAAACCAGGTACTCAGGGTGCCTTTGATCGACTATCAGCTGAAGTCAGAATACCTCTGAACTTTCAATTTAAGAAAACCATCTTAACTCAAGAAAAGCATCTTAACTCAAGCAGATGTTTTGGTAGCTTTTGTGGATTTTAATAAGCATCTGAGACCAAAAATAGAAATAAAGGTAAAAAAGAAGCAAGGGAGAGAGGGAGTAAAGTGAAACAAAAGGAGGAGACAAACGAACAACATAGAAGGAGGAAAAAAGAAGAAAGGGAGAGAGGGAAAAAAGGAGAACATACTTCAGTCTGAGCAGTAAAAAAGAAAAATGAACCAGAGAAATTTATTCTTTCATTCCCTAAAGGAGATTTTCCAACTATTTTCTTGCAAAATCTACAAATATCACCAAATTTAGAGGAGGACCAGTCCTCTCAAGTAGTTAAGATACCTGCCAGAAAGGACATTAACACCTCTCTGTTTTACAAATGGAAATTGATGCCAGTGAACGTTGGGTGCTTGGTCAATGTCACATTACCATTCTGCTATCAGGTACCACACTGTTAAAAAGATATTTGCTTCCTCAGTGCACTCTCAAAAGAGTGACCAAGGGGGCTTCCCGGGGCTCCCCTGGTGGCGCAGTGGTTGAGAGTCCGCCTGCCGATGCAGAGGACACGGGTTCGTGCCCCGGTGCGGGAAGATCCCACATGCTGCGGAGCGGCTGGGCCCGTGAGCCATGGCCGCTGAGCCTGCGCGTCCGGAGCCTGTGCTCCGCAACGGGAGAGGCCACAACAGTGAGAGGCTCACGTACCACAAAAAAAAAAAAAAAAAAAGAAAAAAGAGAGTGACCAAGGAATCCTGATGCTTTGTCATCACTGGGTTCTAAAATTTCAATGGATAAGACGAGGGTTTCATTGTGTTTGTTTTTTAGGGCAGTGTACTCAGCTGTTATTTACAAGAGATCAATAACAACATCATTTAAAATATTTTAAAAATCCATTTCAACTAAAACATAACAACAGACATTGTTTTTAACGTCTTTACTGGAGTATAATTGCTTTACAATGGTGTGTTACTTTATAACAAAGTGAATCAGCTATACATATACATATATCCCCATATCTCCTCCCTCTTGCATCTCCCTTCCACCCACCCCTCTAGGTGGACACAAAGCACCGAGCTGATCTCCCTGTGCTATGCGGCTGCTTCCCACTAGCTATCTATTTTACATTTGGTAGCATATATATGTCCATGCCACTCTCTCACTTCATCCCTGCTTACCCTTCCCCTTCCCCGTGCAGACATTTCTTAGTGCCTGAATTTTCAAGAAATAGTCTGAACGAAATGAAACCATTTCAATTAACATGGCATTAATCGTGCTTTCAAGGAATGGTGAAGGGATTACAGGCTTTCTTTCCCCTCAACTCTCAGTGCTATTCACCTGAACTTGGCCTGGGTTCTTGGCAAATGCAAGGAGAGTAATTAAGGATTATATTTATCCTTTCTGTTGACATCTGGAAAAAACCCCAGGGAAAAGTCAGCAGCCGTTAAATCAAATAAGTATAGTTCCTTTGACAATGCAATTGAACATCCTTCTCTTTTAAAGATGTAAAGTCTCATTCTAATCCATCATATTTTTACCACATCTAAGCTTTGCCACATAACTTACATGTTGGGAAGTTGTTCAAACAACATTGTAAGTACTTCCTGAATTTCTAATAAAGATGCAGTTATAAAAGAATAATATTTTTCAACAGCCCGATTTTGGGTAACTCCACACATACCAGAAACACCTGCCAGCTACCTCTACAGAGACCTTCTTTCCTAACATTGTATAACTTAAATACTCATATGTATTATTCATGATGTACTCCTAACTGATATTTGTTATTCAGATGAAATGCAAAGCTGTGGATCTTACATTCCTTAAAAAGCATGTAATCTGGTTTATATGAGATTAGAATCAATTCAAATATTTTTATTTTTCTTACTTTCTTTTTTTTCTTTTTCTTTCTTTCTTAGTTAGTTTTGGCAAGTAAATTCATTTGTATTTGTGACTGGCAACTTACAGCTTCTGTTGCCTAAAAGGGTTCCTTTCCCCCTTTACTCTCTGTGTTATTCACCTGTCTCCTAAAAAGGCCAAAAAAAATTCTGGCCACCAACGTTGTCAGAATCATATTCAAAGTTCTTTTGACAAAGTTCTTGTAACTCAGATGCCTACTGAGTGAAAGAGCAGAGTACTAACAGCACATGAGGCAGGAGGGGAATAAAATACAGGTAAAAGAATTACCACAGCAGCCACATAACTGCATTTGAGTAGCTACATTTTTCTAGAACTATGCAAAACATTATTTCAAGTCATAATTACTTTGTCTTCAGACCTTATATTCCAGTAATTTTTAATAAAAATATCGTGTTTTTCATCTTCTACCTTTTTTTTTTTTTTTTTTGGTAAAACACACACTGCTTCCATGGTATGGCTATTGCTGAGAAACATGATCATCCACCTTCATGGCAACATTTCAATGTACAGCAAAATGGCTGCATGCTCCTAGCACACTGGTGAAGTCTCACATGGAATAATTAAATGCCTTGACCAAGATTCCTTGAGAAGCCCCAAATTGGTAAACCCTGTCACACAGAAAAATATTTCCTACAGCACCATCACTAAATCCCAAATCACAAGTGAGAAGACTATTCTCAGCTTTCTCGATTGCTTCATTCACTGCTCTAAGCGTAAATATTGACATTTACTCATTGTATGCTTTATATATAGATAGATAGATATATGATTTATTCCTAATTACTGAATTTTAAAAACCTATCTTGAAATGTTCCTATATAGATACATACACAAGTGACTAAATCAACTTGCTTTCTCATTTTCTCTTCATTGTTGTTTTGTTATAGCTGGGTATCTTTCTTTCTTTTTTTTTTTTTTTTTTTTTTTTCAGTACATGGGACTCTCACCATTGTGGCCTCTCCCGTTGCGGAGCACAGGCTCCGGACGCACAGGCTCAGCGGCCATGGCTCACGGGCCTAGCTGCTCTGCGGTACGTAGGATCTTCCCGGACTGGGGCACGAACCCGTGTCCCTTGCATCGGCAGGCAGACTCTCAACCACTGCGCCACCAGGAAGCCCCAATCTTTCTTTCTTAAAGTGGGTTTTTTTTAAAAGACGTCAATACCCAGTTGTCTATCCCATCACATCAAAGTCAGTTTTTCATAAATAGAGAGGAAAATGCCTTGAAGGGTTAAAAACAGCACCATATTATAATCATGGTTTGACAGCGATTCTGTTGAATTTATATAATCACCGAACCTTATTGTTAGGGGTCCTCGGTTACCTAAGGTGGCCTCATTAACCTGCATGATCAGGTAGGCAAACATAGTAGCAAACAATATAATTTACCCTTTTGCCATGTTCTTCTTGTCATTGCTAAAGGCACTACATCCTGACATGGAATAAAACAAAACAAAATGGAATCTGACTTTCAAGTGAAGAAAAATAATAAAACATTATGATAATAAGGCTTCATGTACAAAGTTCACATGAACAAAGGAGCAAGGTAAAAACCCACCCGACGAAACAAATGAGGAGAAAATAGGCAGTCTACCAGAAAAGAATTCAGAGTAATGATAGTAAAGATGATCCAAAATCTTGGAAATAGAATGGAGAAAATACAAGAAACGTTTAACAACGACTTAGAAGAACTAAAGAGCAAACAAACAATGATGAACAACAAAATAAATGAAATTAAAAATTCTTGAGAAGGTATCAATAGCGAATAACTGAGGCAGAAGATAACATAGTGGAAATAACTAGTGAAGAACAGAATAGAGAAAAAAGAATGAAAAGAATTGAGGACAGTCTTAGAGACCTCTGGTACCACATTAAATGCACCACCATTTGAATTATAGGGGTCCAAGAAGAAAAAGAGAAAAAAAAAAGGGACTGAGAAAATATTTGAAGAGATTATACTTGAACACTTCCCTAATATGGGAAAGGAAATAGTCAATCAAGTCAAGAAAGCGCAGAGAGTCCCATACAGGATAAATCCAAGGAGAAACACACGAAGACACATAATAAAGAAAGTATCAAAAATTAAATACAAAGTAAAAATATTAAAAGCAGCAAGGGAAAAACAACAAATAACATACAAGGTAATCCCCATAAGGTTAACAGTCCATCTTTCAACAGAAACTCTGCAAGCCAGGAGGGAGTGGCAGGACATATTTAAAGTGATGAAAGGGGAAAACCTACAACCAATATTACTCTACCCAGCAAGGACCTCATTCAGATTCAACAGAGAAATTAAAACCTTTACAGACAAGCAAAGCTAAGATTACTCAGCACCACCAAACCAGCTTTACAACAAATGCTAAAGGAATGTCTCTTGGCAGGAAACACAAGAGAAGGAAAAGACCTACAATAACAAACCCAAAACAAATAAGAAACTGCCAATCGGAACATACATATCGATAATTACCTTAAAGGTAAATGGATTAAAGGCTCCAACCAAAAGACATAGACTGGCTGAATGGATCCAAAAATAAGACCCGTATATATGCTGTCTACAAGAGACCCACTTCAGACCTAGGAACACATACAGACTGCAAGTGAGGGGATGGAAAAAGTAATCCCATGCAAATGGAAATCAAAAGAAAGCTGGAGTAGCAATTCTCATATCAGACAAAATAGACTTTAAAATAAAGACTATTACAAGAAGGCTTTCCTGGTGGTGCAGTGGTTGAGAGTCCGCCTGCTGATGCAGGGGACGCGGATTTGTGCCCCGGTCCAGGAAGATCCCACAACCGGCAGAGCGGCTGGGCCCTTGAGCCGTGGCCGCTGAGCCTGCGTGTCCGGAGCCTGTGCTCCACAATGGGAGAGGCCCACGTACAGCAAAAAAAAAAAAAGACTATTACAAGAGACAAAGAAGGACACTACATAATGATCAAGGGATCAATCCAAGAAGAAGATATAACAATTTTAACATTTATGCACCCAACATAGGAGCACCTCAATACATAAGGCAAATGCTAAAAGCCATAAAACACGAAATCAAAAGTAACACAATCATACTACGGGACTTTAACTCCCCACTTTCACCAATGGACAGATCATCCAAAATGAAAATAAATAAGGAAACACAGCTTGAAATGATACTTAAACAAGATGGACTTAACTGATATTTATAGGACATTCCATCCAAAAACAACAGAATAACTTTCTTCTCAAGTGATCTTGGAACATTCTCCAGGATAGATCATATCTTGGTTCACAAATCAAGCATTGGTAAATTTAAGAAAATTGAAATGGTATCAAGTATCTTTTCCGAAAACAATGCTGTGAGACGAGATATCAATTACAGGAAAAAAATCTGTAAAAAACACAAACACATGGAGGCTAAACAATACACTACTTAATAACCAAGAGATCACTGAAGAAATCAAAGAAAAATCAAGAAATACCTAGAAACAAATGACAATGAAAACATGATGACCCAAAACCTATGGGATGCAGCAAAAGCAGTTCTAAAACAGAAGTTTATAGCAATACAATCCTACCTCAAGAAACAAGAAATGTCTCAAATAAACGACCTAACCTTACATCTAAAGCAATTAGAGAAAGAAGAATGAAAAGACCCCTAAGTTAGCAGAAGGAAAGAAATTATAAAGATCAGGTCAGAAATAAATGAAAAGGAAATGAAGGAAACAGTTGCAAAGATCAATAAAACTAAAAGCTCTATCTTTAAGAAGGTAAACAAAATTAGTAAACCATTAGCCAGACTGATTGAGAAAAAAAGGGAGAAGGCTCAAATCAATAGAATTAGAAATGAAAAAGAGAAGTAACAACTGACACTGCAGAAATACAAAGGATCAGGATAGATTACTACAAGCAATTTTATGCCAATAAAATGGACAACCTGGAAGAAATGGACACATTCTTAGAAAAACACAACCCTCTGAGACTGAACCAGGAAAAAATAGAAAATATAAACAGACCAATCACAAGCACTGAAATTGAGAGCATGATTAAAAACCTTCCAACAAACAAAAGCCCAGGACCAGATTCCTTCCCAGGCGAATTCGACCAAACCTTTAGAGAAGAGGTAACACTTATCCTTCTCAAACTCTTCTAAAATATAGCAGAGGGAGGAAGACTCCCAAACTCATTCTATGAGGCCACCATCACCCTGATACCAAAACCAGAGAAAGATGTCACAAAGAAAGAAAACTACAGGCCAATATCACTGATGAACACAGATGCAAAATCCTCAACAAAATACTAGCAAACAGAACCCAACAGCACATTAAAAGGATCATACACCATGATCAAGTGGGGTTTATCCCAGGAATGCAAGGATTCTTCAAGATACGCAAATCAATCAATGTGATAAAACATATTAAACTGAAGGAGAAAAACCATATGATCAGCTCAACAGATGCAGAAAAAACTTTTGACAAAATTCAAAACCCATTTATGATAAAACCTCTCCAGAAAGTAGGCATAGAGGGAACTTACCTCAACATAATAAAGGCCATATATGACAAACCCACAGCAAACATCATTCTCAATGGTGAAAAACTGAAACCGTTTCCTCTAGGATCAGGAACAAGACAAGGCTGTCCACTCTTATCACTATTATTCAACATAGTTTTGGAAGTCTTAGCCACAGCAATCAGAGAAGAAAATGAAATAAAAGGAATCCAGATCGGATAAGAAGTAAAGCTGTCACTGTTTGCAGATGACATGATAGTATACACGGAGAATCCTAAAGATGCTACCAGAAAACTACTAGAGCTAAGCAATGAATCTGGTAAAGTAGCAGGATACAAAATTAATGCACAGAAATCTCTTGCATTCCTATACACTAATGATGAAAAATCTGAAAGAGAAATTAAGGAAACACTCCCATTTACCATTGCAACAAAAAGAATAAAATACCTAGGAATAAACCTACCTAAGGAGACAAAAGACCTGTATGCAGAAAACTATAAGACACTGATGAAAGAAATTAAAGATGATACAAACAGATCGAGAGATATACCATGTTCTTGGACTGCAAGAATCAACATTGTGAAAATGACTATACTACCCAAAGCAATCTACAGATTCAGTGCAATCCCTGTCAAACTACCAATGGCATTTTTCACAGAACCAGAACAAAAAAATTTCACAATTTGTATGGAGACACAAAGAGCCAAAGTAATCTTGAGAAAGAAAAACAGAGCTGGAGGAATCAGGCGCCTGGACTTCAGACTATACTACAAAGCTACAGTAATCAAGACAGTATGGTACTGGCACAAAAACAGAAATATAGATCAATGGAATAGGATAGAAAACCCAGAGATAAACCCATGCACATGTGGTCACCTTATTTTTGATAAAGGAGGCAAGAATATACAGTGGAGAAAAGACAGCCTCTTCCATAAGTGGTGCTGGGAAAACTGGACAGCTACAGTAAAAGAATGCAATTAGAACACTCCTTAACACCACAAACAAAAATAAACTCAAAATGGATTAATGAACTAAATGTAAGGCCAGACACTATCAAACTCTTAGAGGAAAACATAGGCTGAACACTCTATGACGTATATCACGGCAAGATCCTTTTTGACCCACCTCCTAGAGAAATGGAAATAAAAACAAAAATAAACAAATGGGACCTCATAAAAATTAAAAGCTTTTGCATATTGAAGAAAACCATAAACAATACAGAAAGACAACCCTCAGATGGGAGAAAATATTTGCAAAGGAAGCAACTAACAAACGATTAATATCCAAAATTTACAAGCAGCTCATGCAGCTCAATATCAAAAAAAAACCCAATCCAAAAATGGCCAGGAGACCTAAATAGACATTTCTCCAAAGAAGATATACAGATTGCCAACAAACACATGAAAGAATGCTCAACATCACTAATCATTAGAGAAATGCAATTCAAAACTACAATGAGGTATCACCTCACACCAGTCAGAATGGCCATCATCAAAAACTCTACAAACAATAAATGCTGGAGAGGGTGTGGAGAAAAGGGAACCCTCTTGCACTGTTGGTGGGAATGTAAATTGATACAGCCACTATGGAGAACAGTATGGAGTTTCCTTAAAAAACTACAAATAGAACTACCATATGACCCAGCAATCCCACTACTGGGCATATACCCTGAGAAAACCATAATTCAAAGAATCATGTACCACAATGTTCATTGCAGCAGTATTTACAATAGTCAGGACATGGAAGCAACCTAAGTGTCCATGGACAGATGAATGGATAAAGAAGATGTGGCACATATATACAATGGAATATTACTCAGCCTTAAAAAGAAACAAAATTGAGTTATTTGTAGTGAGGTGGATGGACCTAGAGTCTGTCATACAGAGTGAAGTAAGTCAGATAGAGAAAAAAAATGCTGTATGCTAACACATATATATGGAATCTAAAAGAAAAAACATGGTTCTGAAGAACGTAGGGGCAGGACAGGAGTAAAGATGCACACATAGAGAATGGACTTGAGGACATGGGGAGGGGGAAGGGTAAGCTGAGACGAAGTGAGAGAGTAGCACTGACATATATACAATACCAAATGTAAAATAGATAGCCGGTGGGAAGCAGTCGTATAGCACGGGGAGATCAGCTTGGTGTTTTGTGACCACCTAGATGGTTGGGTTAGGGAGAGTGGGAGGGAGATGCAAGAGAGAGGAGATATAGGGATATATGTATATGTATAGCTGATTCACTGTGTTATAAAGCAGAAAGTAACACACCACTGTAAAGCAATTATACTCCAATAAAGATGTTAAAAATAATAATAATAAAAAAGATTTTTTAGAAAGTTAAAAAAATATTAAGGAAAATGAATTGCTAAGAAGCTTAATCATTATTATCTAAATGATTTATTTATTTGAGAACAGTTGACAAGGGAGGACCAAGGACAATTGAAGTATCTCATGCTTAGCAGTACAAAATTTAGAGTAAATTCACCTGCTTTAAATCCAGTCCCATAAAAAGCATATTTAGACCTTTCAAATTTGACTTCGACTGCCTTTCAGAGTTTTGCTTTATATTCTAATCACAGTGCTATACTAGGACTTCTCCAGGAAGCTCTTCTCAGCATGCTTACGAATTTTATTATTTGGGACCAAAGCCTAGATCTGCAAGCAGCATGGAAAGGTAAGACCAATATTTTTTTTTCCTAAATGAAGTTTAAAAAAACTTGTTTCAGAGATTTTCCAAGCATCGTAGCATTTAGCTTTAAATTCAAATTGGATTCATACTGGAATTAGAACATTCAGTTATTTATTTACTTGACTTTAAAAGTCAGAAATTTATTAGTCTATTTATTATTTCCTTAGTTATATAAATTGTCTTTTTAACCTTTTCTAACAAAGATGTTTGCCACATCTAAAAAGAGTACAGCTCTTTATTTTTCTTAATAAATTTTATTTACATTCATCACTAACATGTATATTTTCACTAATCACTCAGTACCAAGAAAATATATATCCACAGCTTCCTACTCCCATTTAATTTGCTCCAAAGGGATGTATCATATGTTGAAATTTCACCTGGTATTGTGGAGACCAAATTTCCCTAAAAGACACAATGCCAGATGTACAGCAATATGATCTCTACAATATAAACTATCCATGTATGTCAAATTCAAATGCTCTGGAATCATAAACAGAAGCTTGACTTTACTGACAAAATTATACTTTTTAATTACACTAGCTATCCCTTCCATGATAGAATTCAACTCCAACATCATTTTCCAGTCCAGAGTCACAATAGTAAATACCAAAAAACTTAGATTAATATCCAGCCTTTAATTAAGTAGCTCAAAAAATGCCTACATTTATAACTATTTCATGTCTTTATAAATTTTATTCTGGAGAAACTATTTTCCTTAAAGATAATGTAGTAAACAGGGTACTTTTAAACTTAAATGTATACTGTTTATAACTTTTCCTTGTCTTTGTCATACTTTATAATCTGTATATTCAACCATAAGCTAGTCAGATATTTTTTAAAATTCTAATATAAAAAGGTAATTATGAAAATAAAAACATATTTACACACAAAAAGTTGGAAAGGAATGTTCATAGCAGTATTATTCATAACAGCCAAAAAGTAGAAACTACGCAAACATCCATCAACTGATGAACGAACAAATGTGGTATATCTGTACAAAAAGGAAAAAGTACTGATACATGCTACAGCATGGATGAACACTGAAAACATTTTGCTAGGTGAAAGAAGCCAGTCACAAAAGACCATACGTTGTAGGATTCCATTTATACGAAATGTCCAAAATAAGCAAAACAATAAAGAGATAATAGTGGTTACTGCTGAAAAATGGGGAGTGTTCTAAAACTGATCATGGGAATGGTTGCATAAGACTGTGACCATACTAAAAAACATCAAATTATAAAATTTAAGTTGGTAAATTGTATGACATATGGATTATATTTTAACAAAGCTGTATTTTTAAAAGTAATAGCAAGCTTCAGCTGTACTTCTGCTATGTTTACAAACTGCCTTCCCTCCATTTGGAGGACATTCTTTCAGTATGAAGCTTTCTAAGCAAATATTTGAAGTTAATGATCCTCCTGCTCTTCCCCCTTAGAGATGACTCAAAGGGATGAAGGGACTTGCTCATCATTATACAGCTAGGTGGCAACAACTAGAAAATAAATATTCTCTACTCTTATCAGGCTTTTGTCAATACCAGGAAAGTTTCTTATTTGCTTCTTGTGAAATGGATTTGCACCTACTGTAAGAATTCTCTGACAATCCTTTTGTTATATTGTGACCAGCTTCTTTCTAAAATATGTATTACTTATTTTTAAAATACTTTATCTCAATATGTAAATTGACTATCTTCTTCCTTGACCTTTTTCTTTTTAAATGGAATAGGCTCACTCTCTATGTGGTAGTTAGGTCTTGCACATTTGAAATCCAACCATTTTAAAATTTAGATAACTTTAAAATATTTAATATCTTTATAACAAAGGATGTCTAGAAATGATTTAATTTATAAATATATGTAATATTTTATCTTTCTTTCTTTGCTTGCTTTAAAGTAGTCCTTTAGATAATTGCTGCTTTAAAATTTTTTTCCAGGTTATCAATTTGAAAGTAATAATTCATGTCACTTTGATTAAAGCTATGGTTTTTACATTTGGTATTTGAATCACTGAAAACTCCAGGGTCATCCTCTTGACTTTATGATCAAGGCTCTAAAACATAATACCCATGTGGGAACTGCAGATATTTTATTGGTGATATCCTGATCGACTGTCCATTGAAAGATGGGATCTGTCCTCAACCCCTAAGAATCTCTAAGTTTTCACTTTCCTCTTTAATTCTTCTGAGAACAGCTTTTATTCTGCCCTCTTCCTCTGTCTATTCTACCTCTTTGTTTTAATCACCTTACTTCTCTTATTTCCCTTCCACCCATTTCCTGAGCAATCTCCCCAGGTAGGCTTTCTTCCCATGTGAACAATTCATATTAGCTTTTACCTAGAAGGTGTCACAATTTTCTCTCTGAGATATTGAGGAATAACTGTATCCCACAATTAGAAATAAAATAACTGAGACACAAAGATCATTAACAACATTATCATGATAAGTTAACGATAAGTCTAAACATAGAGACCAGTTCTTACTTGAGATCTATTATGGACATCCAAGTTACAGTGATTAATACAAATTTAAGAAACCAGGCTCAGATTTCACCAAATCAGACAGAAACACTGAAAAGCAACTGAATATAGCTATCCGTCTTTAAAACCTATTACAATAGTGTGTGCTATATACAATATTTTTTCTCTGTTAAGCTACTTGTAATTAGGATGCATGCATTTTAAATATTTATTGAATGCTTGTCCACTAACCCTGCTATCTTTTGCAAAACCATCTCAGGTAGAAAATGCCTTCTTCCTTTGACACCAAAGTATGTTACCTATCACAGAACCTAGCATTTTTTTCTGCCTCACATTCTATGTATGTTTTGTCTCTTCTACTAAAAAATAAATTTCTTGAGAGTAGAATCCACATCTAAGTCATCTTTCTCCAACCAATGATACTAGGCAATTCATTTTCACCCAGTAAAGCTCAGTATTTGCTGCAGCAGGATATGTTCCTATCCTCTTCATAGCCCATGGAGTTGTTGCAGAGCTATGAAATATGTTTCAAAGCTGTCATTATTTTTTGAACTATGAGAACCTGAATTATTTTCCCTCTTAACTAAACAAGAATAACTGTTATTGCCAGAATTATGGGAAAAACCCTCTCTTTGAAATCTTTAGATAAAACCCAAGTATTACAGAGGGTATATTTTAAAAATCCATAAATATCACTACATCCAAACATTTTTCAATGCTTTCCATATCAAACTTGTCCTTTAGAGACCACGTTGAACAAAATGGATCCATGCATTTCCCCAAAATGATAGACAGCAAGCATCACAAGTGAAACGTAGACAATCTGTCTGATAGAAGCTCTACCACTCATTTAAATGAAATTGAAACCCCTGAGGAACTCAGAAATCCAGTGAGAAAAAATAATTTTGCCAACATAATACTAACCTTTCTTTAAACACAGACTTTTGCTTTAGGAACTTCATAGACATTTCATACCAAGTAGTTCCAATGAAAATGTATAAGAGGAGACTTATGTAAGAGCCTGACTCAACATGGAAAGAATAAATATATATTTAAAGCAAATAATTCAACAAAGCTCATTTTTCATAATTTTTCATAGAAATATATTTAAATATATTTAAATAAAGGGTTATTAGCTATTCTAATTCTTCCAAACAAATTTGATCAATAAAGTAGAATAAGGGGTATACATCACATTAATAGACTGAACTCTGATATCAAACCTGCATTTGAATTCATGCCCCACTACTTAACAACCATGAGACACTGGGCAAGTTAGGCAACCTCTCTCTGCTGTACTTTCTCATCTGAAAAATGAAGCAAATAATTGTTCCCACCTAATAAGGTTATGTGGCTTAAAAGAGATACTGCTTATAAAGGGTTTAGTAGAGTACAGGTACATAATTAGAAGTACAGGTACATTTTAAAACAGAAGTATCATCCAATAGTATGGATAATTGAAGTTTTGAAGTTATCTTTATTTCAATTTCTTTTTGAAGTTTCAAAAACAAAAATACATTATTAACTGAAATAATCTCAAAATGTTACTGTTTTAGAAAAAATATCTTATTATAAGCAACACACTAAAGTTTTAATTTTTAGGAAACATGACTCACTCAAATAAGATCCAAAATTTTAATGTTATCCTAAGAAAGGGGGCTACTTCTATAACCTTCGGCAAAGAACAATCCCCTATATCTAGGAACATTATCTTCATCTATTTTTTCTGTTAAATAGGTTGGTGGAGGGAATGGGGTAAGGAGGTTACAGATAGAAAAGGACACTCTCCCAGGTAGCCAGATTAACACATGAAACCCTTGTATTGGTTTGGACACCAAAGTGAAGTCATATTGCCCTTCCATCTGAACTAACTTTGAATATGTGCATAGAACATGTATTTTAACCACCAGCAGATTCAGATGATTATCAGCAAGTGGAAGGCAGAGCAATTTCTCAAAAGGTGGCAGGGACCTAGTTGTCAAAATCAAGTTGAGAAGTAAAATTCTAGTTTTTTGGGGGTGAAGGAAAAGGGAAGAATGAAAACTGCCAAGAATCCAACTCTTCAGGGGCACTGCATGAGGTCCAAGGCAGAAATGCAGGCATGGAGGAAACAAAGCATTAGGGTAAGGGCTAGGTCTTAGGATAATACCGTAAAAGATCATTTGATGGTCTCAAAAACTGAACCTTCTCAAATTTCTCCTGCCCAAGATAAGAAATAGTCTGAAGATAGCAACCAAGCTATTCCTAGAGGTGGAAACCAAATGCCTACAGTTTGAGAAGACAGACTTCAATGTCTGATGGCTCTCACCCTGCGAGGGAAGACTTCTTTGGAGAATACTGAGCAATAAAAAGAATACTAGCAGCATCTAATGGCATACCGAAGTAAGTGCCCCCGGACCTAGGTCCTAAGATAGAAAAAGTGAGATCCTAAATAAACATGCTGAACTACTTTAATGGATTTTAATGGATTTCTTATTTCTGGGAGAATAACAATGGAAAGAGGGCAACTGTCTAGACTACCACCTTCAAAGCATCGTGGGGAACATAAAGAAGCATAAGATGTCCAAAGAGTTTATTATAACTGTATTCTTCCTGCACAGTTTACCCAGTTAGATTAAAATCAGTAAAGCATGGCTGAATATATTGATCTTTTCATATTCTTGATCAATCAATATATAGAGTTTTAAAGTAATGAAGAATTAATTTCAAGAGAGTAACATATGACACATTTTCTGCTCTCAAAGTTATAGAGCTTACTTAGATTCTATTTCTATATCTACACCTGGCATTTTTAACCACATTCTTACAGGAACAGTTCGACAGTGTAACATTAAATGGAAGGAGAATTTTTCCCTGTTTGCTATTTACCCACCCGTCTAAATCATTTACCCTATGTCTATGGTGCTCAACCTTAGTTTATTCTAAATAGTTCTAAAGAGTAGTTGAAATAAATCATTTGGAAGAATTATTATATCACAGAGACAAGTCTATTAGTAATATTGCCAAATATTTGTGCATAAAAAGGCAACAGTATATTTTTTAAAGGAATTTTTTAAATTGTCAAAATGATCTTAAAGGGATAGAAGACGCTTCTAGAAAAAGCAGTGTCTGATAACTGAAAAAAAAAATTAATTAAGCTCCCCTTTAAAGGTAGAAAAGAAATGGACATTACCTGAATTCTTATTCACTTGGTTGCTTTTAAAATATTAAGGAGTTAAATCTTGCCTCTAACTGCTATATTAGAATTTAGCTTTGATAACTAAGAATCATTCCTCTTCTGAATGCAGCATAGTTGCAAGTTTCCCTTTAAAGCCTTTTTAGAAGGCAGTTCTTTTTATTCACAACTCACTTCTCTTCTTTTCTTAATTAGTAGCTTGAATGTGATTTTCCTTTTTTTAAATTGAGCAGGCTGTGTAGCTAAATGGTGTTTTTGACATTCCTGCACTGGGGACAGATTCAAAACCAAGGCACAAGACAATAGAGATTGACTACATACTTCAAGGCCCCAAATGGAGGGAAATGCTGGTAATTACAGGAATTCGGCAACACTTTGTCTCTTGGCATCTGTACTTGGAAAAACAATGAAATAATCATGCACAAATATGATGTGAAATGTGTTTATGGAGCGGCATGTTTTATTAACACTGAGCACAGCACAGAGATAAGCACCACTTGCTAATTTTAAAATTTCTATGAACTGTGGCAATTAAGCCTAATAATTATTTAAAGACTATAACAAAAATGAGCCCATTTTGTACTGCATTTTAGAGAAAAAAATAAATAGGATGCTAAAGTTCAGTTTGGATGATGTACCACCAGCACAATTTTGTACTTTCCCTACCTGGTATGATTTGAAACTAGAAACATCTCCTAACATATTAGTCTCAAATTTAGGGATTTCCTCAGTTCATATTTTGATTCTTTGCTAATTTTTTCTTGTTTTTGTTGTTGTGGAAACTATTTCTTGGGGGTCTTTTGTGCCTTAGATGTTAGTTTTATAGAGTGTTACTACATACCATGGGTGGCCATCAGGAAACAGTAGGTCTAACTGAATAAAGTATTGAATATATTAATTGTTCCTTCGAGAATAGTCATTTTTCCTATTACAGATTCTTCTCAATAACAACAAAACAGCCACTGATTTTCTTTAGTCCTTTAACGGAAAACTAGGGGAGGGAGGTTTGTTAAAGCCCTGGGCAGAGCAAAACCACCATCTTAGCTCAATGAAAACAGGCTCAGACTGGATACCAAAACCACCAGAAATTGCACTGAGGATTAAAAACACGAACAGACAAGACGCTGAATTATTGATCATTAATAAAGGTGTATGTCAAAGAAAAATTTAATATATTTTAGTTTGTTCCCTATGGTGGAAATAAGACATTTCGATTAATTAATAGAAAATAGTGTATCCTCTATTTTCTCCCCTTCATGTTCTTGTGCTATCTTTTGTAATTAATTGTCAATTCTTGAGTAATTTTAAAAGATAAACTTATGTATTTTACTTTGTAGCAAGAGGATGAAAACACAATGAATAGCTCTGAGTATAAACCAGGGAATGCCAAGCTTTATTCATCTTTGTTCTTTCCTCACAGAACAAGTTTATTATAGCATTTATATGGAAAAAAAATATTCATTGTATTTGATATAGAAAAGGGATGTTGTCAATAATTATTTCTGAGCCAGAGTCCTGTCAGCAGGAATGGAACACAATTGCCTCCCCAACCCACAACAAAAAACTCAGATGAGTTGACTTGCAACACTCTATCCATTGCTTGTATTCTTCCTGCATTCTCAGCAAGATTATTCCAAAATGCTGGTACATATTCCACAGTTGCAGAGGCAATTTCTCATTAGACCTGTAACTTGACAGAGAACCATATTACAAAGGAAAATGGAAAAGCAGATTGTGCCAATAGCATATGTTCAATGCCTCTCTTTTTTATTTGCATCCACATAGTTAAAGAGGAACAAAGCTGGCCCTGGGCAAAAAGATGAAGTGGGAAATCTAAGCTGAGCTTCTTTCTATGGTCTCTAATCCTCCTGAGTTATGAATTCTCCCCAGCTTCCAAAACCCCACCCAAAGTTCACACATACATATACACACACCTCAAACTCTCTTTCCTCTTGGTTTCAGGTCAAAGGCTGACAGCAATTTTTGATTCCCAGCATAAATGATTCTAAGCCAAAAAACTGACTTTCTCTGAGATATCTGCATTTTAATCTAAACTTGTTTGTGAGATATAAAAACCATCTCCAGTTAGAGAGGGGTAAAGGTAAAAAGCACTGTTCAAGGAAAAAAGGTAAAACTGAGAGGGAGAACAAGACAAATTTTTGGAAGACGGTCAAGCAGGTTCTTTTGTTTTGCCAAAAACTTGTACCAGTCACCTCTCAGAGTCAGTTTTGAAGGCAAGCGTGTTCAGTTGTATCAGAAAAATGAAAGGAAACTGTGTATAGGAGTAATCAACATGAGGAAGGTCCACACACTTATTCTCACATTTCTACAAGGCTTATTCAACTGCTTCCATTTAAAAAGAAAAGAGGGGAGACCTTCAAGATGGCAGAGTAGTGAGACATGGAGATTGCCTTCCTCCCCACAAATACATCAGAACTACATCTATGTATGGAACAACTCCTACAGAACACCTACTGAATGCTGGCAGAAGACCTCAGACTTCCCAAAAACCAGGAAACTCCCCAAGTACCTAGGTAGAGCAAAAGAAAAAAGAAAAAACAGAGACGAAAGAATAGGGACAGGACCTGCACCTCTGGGAGGAAGCTGTGAAGGAGGAAAGGTTTCCACACACTAGGAAGCCCCTTCACTGGTGGAAATGGGAGGTGACAGGGGGAAGCTTCGGAGCCACGGAGGAGAGTGCAGCAACAGGGGTGCAGAGGGCGAAGCGGAGAGATTCCCACACAGAGGGTCGGTGCTGACCAGCACTCACCAGACTGAGAGGCTTATCTGCTCACGCACCGGGGTGGATGGGGGCTGGGAACTGAGGCTCCAGCTTCGGAGGTCGGATCGCAGGGAGAGGACTGGGGTTGGTGGCGTGAACACAGCCTGAACGGGTTAGTGCACCACGGCCAGCCGGGAGGGAGTCCGGGAAAAAGTCTGGACCTGCCTAAGAGGCAAGAGACCATTGTTTCGGGGTGCATGAGGAGAGGAGATTCAGAGCACCGTCTAAACAAGCTCCAGAGACGGGCACGAGCTGCTGCTATCAGCGCGGACCCCAGAGACGGGCATGAGACGCTAAGGCTGCTGCTGCAGCCACCAAGAAGCCTGTGTGCGAGCACAGGTCACTATCCACACCTCCCCCCCGGGAGCCTGTGCAGCCCGCCACTGCCAGGGTCCCATAATCCAGGGACAACTTCCCCAGGGAACACATGGCGCGCCTCAAGCTTTTGCAACATCACACCGGCCTCTGCAGCCGAGGGCTCGCCCCCCATTCCGTATCCCACCCTCCCCCAGGCCTGAATGAGCTGGAGCCCCCTAATCAGCTGCTCCTTTAACCCCATCCTGTCTGAGCAAAGAACTGATGCCCTCAGGCGACCTACACACAGAGGAGGGGCCAAATCCAAAGCTGAACCCCAGGAGCTGTGCGAACGAAGAAGAGAAAGGGAAATCTCTCCCAGCAGCCTTGGGAGTAGCAGAATAAATCTCCACAATCAACTTATGTACCCTGCATCAATGGAATACCTGAATAGACAACGAATCACCCCAAAACTGAGGCAGTGGACTTTGGGAGCAATGATATTTTTTTTTTTTTTTCTTTTTCTCTTTTTGTGAGTGTGTATGTGTATGCTGCTTGGTGTGATTTTGTCTGTATAGCTTTGCTTTTACCATTTGTCCTACGGTATTGTCTGTCCTTTTTTTTTTTTTTTGTATAGTTTTTAGCACTTGTTATCATTGGTGGATTTGTTTTTTGGTTGGGTTGTTCGCTTCTTTGTTTCTTTTTTTAATACTTTTTAATTTTTTAAATTTTAAATAATTACTTTTTATTTTAATAACTCTATTTTATTTTATTTATTTATTTTCTTTCTTTCTTTCTTTTTTTCTCCCTTTTCTTCTGAGCCGTGTGGCTGACAGGGTCTTTGTGCTCCAGCCCGGTGTCACGCCTGTGCCTATGAGGTGGGAGAGCCGAGTTCAGGTCATCGGTGCACCAGAAACCTCCTGGCTCCACATAACATTAAACAGTGAAAGCTCTCCAAGAGACATCCATCTCTACGTAAAACCCAGCTCCACTCAACGACCAGAAAGCTACAGTGTTGGACACCCTATGCCAAACAGCTAGCAAGACAGGAACACGACCCCAACCATTAGCAGAGAGGCTGCCTGAAATCATAATAAGGTCACAGACACCCCAAAACACACCACCAGACAAGGTCCTGCCCACTAGAAAGACAAGATCCAGCCTCATCCACCAGAACACAGGCACCAGTCCCATCCACCAGGAAGCATACACAACCCACTGAACCAACCATAGCCACTGGGGGCAGACACCAAATACAATAGGAACTAAAAACCTGCAGCCTGCGAAAAGGAGAAACCAAAAACAGTAAGTTAAGCAAAATGAGAAAAGAGAGAAACACACAGCAGATGAAGGAGCAAGGTAAAAACCTACCAGACCAAACAAATGAAGAGGAAATAGGCAGTCTGCCTGAAAAATAATTCACAGTAATGATACTAAACATGATCCAAAATCTTGGAAATAGAATGGAGAAAATACAACAAATGTTTAACAAGGACCTAGAAGAACTAAAGAGCAAACAAACAATGATGAACACAATAAATGAAATTAAAAATTCTCTAGAAGGAATCAATAGCAGAATAACTGAGGCAGAAGAATGGATAACTGACCTGGAAGATAAAATAGTGGAAATAACTACTGCAGAACAGAATAAAGAAAAAAGAATGAAAAGAACTGAGGACAGTCTTAGAGAACTCTGGGACAACATTAAACACACCAACATTTGAATTATCGCTGTCCCAGAAGAAGAAGAGAAAAAGAAAGGGACTGAGAAAAAATTTCGAGACATTATAGTTGAAAACTTCCCTAATATGGGAAAGGAAATAGAAAGTCAAGTGCAGGAAGCGCACAGAATCCCATACAGGATAAATCCAAGGAGAAACACACAAAGACAAATAATAAAGAAAGTATCAAATATTAAATACAAAGAAAAAATATTAAAAGCAGCAAGGGAAAAACAACAAATAACATACAAGGGAATCCCTGTAAGGTTGACAGCCAATCTTTCAACAGAAATTCTGCAAGCCAGAAGGGAGTGGCAGAACATATTTAAGTGATCAAAGGGGAAAACGTACAACCAAGATTACTCTACGCTGCAAGGATCTCATTCAGATTTGACAAAGAAACGAAAACCTTTACAGACAAGCAAAAGCTAACAGAAATCAGCACCACCAAACCAACTTTACAACAAATGCTAAAGGAACTTCTCTAGGCAGGAAACACAAGAGAAGGAAAAGACCTACAATAACAAACCCAAAACAATTAAGAAAATGGTAATAGTAATATACATATCAATAATTACCTTAAATATAAATGGATTAAATGCAACAACCAAAAGACATAGACTGGCTGAATGGATATGAAAACATGGCCTGTATATATGCTGTGTACAAGAGACCCACTTCAGACCTAGGGACACATACAGACTGTAAGTGAGGGGATGGAAAAAGATATTCCATGCAAATGGAAATCAAAAGAAAGCTGGAGTAGAAATTTTCATATCAGACAAAATAGACTTTAAAATAAAGGCTATTACAAGAGACAAAGAAGGACACTACATAATGATCAAGGGAACAATCCAAGAAGATATATATCAATTGTAAATATTTATGCACCCAACATAGGACAAACTCAATACATAAGGCAAATGCTAACAGCCATAAAAGAGGAACTGGACAATAACACAATCATAGTAGGGGACTTTAACACCCCACTTTCACCAATGGACAGCACACCCAAAATGAAGATAAATAAGGAAACACACGCTTTAAATGACACATTAGACCAGATGGACTTAATTGATATTCATAGGACATTCCATCCGAAAACAAGAGAATACACTTTCTTCTCAAGTGCTCATGGAACATTCTCCAGGATAGATCATATCTTGGGTCACAAATCAAGCCTTGGTAAATTTAAGAAAACTGCAATGGTATCAAGTATCATTTCTGACCACAACGCTATGAGACTATATATCAGTTACAGAAAAAATCTGTAAAAAATACAAACACACGGAGGCTAAACAATAGACTACTTAATAACCAAGAGATCATTGAAGAAATCAAAGAGTAAATCAAAAATAGCTAGAAACAAAAGACAATGAAAACACAACAACCCAAAACCTATGGGATGCAGCAAAAGCACTTCTAAGAGGGAAATTTAGAGCAATAAAATCCTACCTCAAGAAACAAGAAACATCTCAAATAAACAACCTAACCTTGCACCTAAAGCAATTAGAGAAAGAAGAACAAAAAAAACCCAAAGGTAGCAGAAGGAAAGAAATCATAAAGATCAGGCCGGAAAAAATGGAAATGAAGGAAACAACAGCAAAGATCAATAAAACTAAAAGCTGGTCTTTGAGAAAGTAAACAAATTTGATAAACCATTAGCCAGACTCATCAAGAAAAAAAGGCAGAAGACGGAAATTAATAGAATTAGAAATGAAAAAGGAGAAGTAACAACTGACACTGCAGAAATACAAAGGATCAGGAGAGATTACTACAAGCAATTAAATGCAAATAAAATGGACAACCTGGAAGAAATGGACACATTCCTAGAAAAGCACAACCTTCTGAGAGTGAACTAGGAAGAAATAGAAAATATAAACAGACCAATCACAAGCACTGAAATTGAGGCTGTGATTAAAAATCTTCCAATAAACAAAAGCCCAGGACCAAATGGCTTCAAAAGAAAATGCTATCAAACATTTAGAGAAGAGATAACACCTATCCTTCTCAAACTCTTCCAAAATATAGAAGAGGGAGGAGCACTCCCAAACTCATTTTACGAGGCCACCATCACCCTGATACCAAAACCAGAGAAAGATGTCACAAAGAAAGAAAACTACAGGCCAATATCACTGATGAACATAGATGCAAATATCCTCAACAAGATACTGGCAAACAGACTCCAACAGCACATTAAAAGGATCATACACCATGATCAAGTGGGGTTTATCCCAGGAATGCAAGGATTCTTCAATATATGCAAATCAATCAGCGTGATAAACCATATTAACAAATTGAAGGAGAAAAAACATATTATCATCTCAATAGATGCAAAAAAAACTTTTGATAAAATTCAACACTGATTTATGATAAAAACCATCCAGAAAGTAGGCATAGAGGGAATTTACCTCAACATAATAAAAGCCATATATGATAAACCCACAGCCAACATCATTCTCAATGGTGAAAAACTGAAACCATTTCCACTAAGATCAGGAACAACACAAGGTTATCCACTCTCACCACTATTATTCAACATAGTTTTGGAAGTTTTATCCACAGCAATCAGAGAAGAAAAAGAAATAAAAGGAAACCAAATTGGAAAAGAAGAATTGAAGCTGTCACTGTTTGCAGATGACATGATACTATACATAGAGAATTCTAAAGATGCTACCAGAAAACTACTAGAGCTAAGCAATGAATCTGGTAAAGTAGTAGGATACAAAATTAATGCACAGAAATCTCTTGCATTCCCATGCACTAATGAAAAATCTGAAAGAGAAATTAAGGAAACACTCCCATTTACCACTGCAACAAAAAGAATAAAATACCTAAGAGTAAACCTACCTAAGGAGAAAAATACCTGTATGCAGAAAACTATAAGACACTGATGAAAGAAATTAAAGATGATACAAATAGTTCGAGAGATATACCATGTTCTGGGATTGGAAGAATCAACACTGTGAAAATAACTATACTACCCAAAGCAATCTACAGATTCAATGCAATCCCTATCAAACTACCACTGGCATTTTTCACAGAACTAGAACTAAAAATGTCACAATTTGTATGGAAACACAAAAGACCCTGAATAGCCAAAGCAACCTTGAAAAAGAAAAACAGAGCTGGAGGAATCAGGCTCCCAGACTTCAGACTATACTACAAAGCTACAGTAATCAAGACAGTATGGTACTGGCACAAAAACAGAAATACAGCTCAATGGAACAGGATAGAAAGCCCAGAGATAAACCCACTCACACATGGTCACCTTATTTTTGATACAGGAGGCAAGAATATACAGTGGTGAAAAGACAGCCTCTTCAATAAGTGGTGCTGAAAAAACTGGACAGCTACATGTAAAAGAATGAAATTAGAACACTCCTTAACTCCATACACAAAAATAAACTCAAAATGCATTAAGGACCTAAATGTAAGGCCAGACACTATCAAACACTTAGAGGAAAACATAGGCAGAACACTCTATGAGATAAATCAAAGCAGGATCCTTTTTGAACCACCTCCTAGAGAAATGGAAATAAAAGCAAAAATAAACAAATGGGACTTAATGAAACTTAAAGCTTTTGCACAGCAAAGGAAACCATAGACAGGACAAAAAGACAACCCTCAGAATGGGAGAAAATATTGGGAAATGAAGCAACTGACTAAGGATTAATCTCCAAAATTTACAAGCAGCTCAATATCAGAAAAACAAACAACGAATCCAAAAATGGGCAGAGACATAAACAGATATTTTTCCAAAGAGGATACACAGATAGCCAACAAACACATGAAAGAATGCTCAGCATCACTAATCATTAGAGAAATGCAAATCAAAACTACAGTGAGGTATCTCCTGACACCAGTCAGAGTGGCCATCATCAAAAAATCTGCAAACAGTAAATGCTGGAGAGGGTGTGGAGAAAAGGGAACTTTCTTACACTGTTGGTGGGAATGTAAGTTGATACAGCCACTATGGAGAACAGTACAGAGGTTCCTTAAAAAAGTAAAAATAGAACTACCATACAACCCAGCAATCCCACTACTGGGCATATACCCTGAAAAAACCATAACTCAAAACCAGTCATGTATCACAATGTTCATTGCAGCTCTATTTACAATAGCCAGGACATGGAAGCAACCTATGTGTCCATCGACAGATGAATGGATAAAGAAGATGTGGCATATATATACAATGGAATATTACTCAGCCATAAAAAAAAACGAAATTGAGTTATTTGTAGTGAGGTGGATGGACCTAGAGTTTGTCATACAGAGTGAAGTAAGCCAGAAAGAGAAAAACAAATACTGTATGCTAACACATATATATGGAATCCAAAAAAAAAATGTTTCTGATGAACCTAGGTGCCGGACAGGAATAAAGACGCACACATACAGAATGGAGTTGAGGACACAGGGAGGGGGAAGGGTGAGCTGGGACGAAGTGAGAGAGTAACATTGACATATACACACTACCAAATGTAAAACAGATAGCTAGTGGGAAGCAACCGCATAGGACAGGGAGATCAGCTTGGTGCTTTGTGACCACCTAGAGGGGTGTGATAAGGAGGGTGGGAAGGAGACACAAGAAGGAGGAAATATGGGGATATCTGTATATGTACAGCTGATTCACTTTGTTATAAAGCAGAAACTAACACACTATTGTAAAGCAATTATACTCCAATAAAGATGTTTAAAAAAATAAATAAAATAAAAAAGAAAAGAAAAGGAAGGAAGGAATAGAGAGAGGGAAGGAGGGAAGGAGAAAAAAAGTATTCCCCACAAGGGCCTTTGGACCTAAGGAAGCAACATACAAACATCATTTGTTTCTTCTAATCCTAGTGGACTCTATTTCCCACATCTTACTTAGAATTTAGGTTCTGAAGTCTGTTTATATGGTGAAAATCACATACAATCAACCATCAAAAATTTTGCTCAGTGATATCATTTCACTAAGTTCAACACTGACTCAGGGTTTTCTTGTTCCCTCCACTTGTGGAGGCAGGTTACTGTCCACTGTGTGAGGTATGCAGCAACTGATTCTGAGAGAAAGTAGAATTCTGTCTCATTATGCTGTGTGCAACATTACTGGGTGGACTGACTGGCACAAGTGTTCACTTTTATGGCCAAGGTATCTGGAAGCTACCCTGCTAAGAATTGGTTTGTCAGCCTCAAATTAGCATGATGATTTAACTATTACCCCAACAGGAGCACCCATTGGTTCTTGACTCAGAGACTGCTTCTTTAAGTCAGTTCCAAATCTCAGTCCTTAAGACTGGAACTTCTGGGAAAGGAGCCCCTAGTTATGATCTTAAAGAACCTCTGAAGTGAAAAGCAGCATGGCAGGGAATAAATGAAATGGCAGGAAGAGAGGGGCATAAAGCTCTGGCATTAGGTTTTAGCTAAAGCACTGAAGACAAATGCATGCGGATCTGGAGTACAGTGATGGTCAAATGTAGAATTTTTTCTTTTAAAATGTGTTCACATCTCTGACTGTGAATATATGATCATTAGTGAGTGGTAATAGGAGGAAGTGTAAACATTAACATAGTTTTAAGACACTGGTGAAGTGATAGAGAAAAGACAAACTACAAATTTGATTTCACAATGAAAAAGAAATGCTAGTTACACAAATTCACATAAATTTCATAGCATTGATGGCCGTTGCTGTGTAGAATAAAAGGTATTATACTTATTAAAAGTATGCTAGATTACTGCTGCTTTGACTTCATGCATTCTTGCATACTTAGTATATGCTCTTCTGCATGCTCTGCTCACTACTGTTTTTAGTCCAAATGACTTGAAATGTAATTTGTTTTGTTCACCATCACAAAATATTATTTAGGAGGAATGCAAATTTATATTTCAGCATTACTGACAGTATTAATATGAGTGCTTTATCAAATAATGTCATATAATTATAAGAAGCCTCTTCAAAATAAATATTTATGCCAAGATGAATTTTCTTTTTTATAAGAAAATATAATATCTATGCACATATATATTATGGTTCAGATACTGACAGTTCATTACATTTATTGTGAAAAATAGTGCAAATATCATTTGGAGTCATACTAGCATACCCCCAAATGCCATTAGCTTATGATGATGGAAATTTCTCATTCAGTTTGCAATTCAATGCTGATATTCCTGTGCAAAGAGTTGCTTTCTTCCATGTACTAATTCAGGGATCCAGGATCCGCCTACTTTGTAGGTCTTCTACCCCCCAGGGCTTCATGGTCCTCTGCGCCCAGCCAGTAGAAAAAGAAAGAATATGGAAAGGGCATATCTATTTTTTAAAAGGTTTGCCTTAGAAGTGACACATTATTTCCACCACTTTTCCACTGCATTTTGCTTGACTACTACCACCTAAGGATTTGCTGCCATCACTCTTTCTCCCAGGTCTCCTAGTTCATAAAATTTATTCTTTTGTCCCACTTCCCATTAGGAAATTAAGAACACAGGCAGTGAGGATTGAGCAGGAAAGTGAGGAAAAGGTAGGTGGAAGTCACTTATTGATTCTAGGAATCAAGTCATTGATGATCTAACATCAGTACAATTGCAGGGAAAAGGCTGAGCTGGGAGCCACTGGTCCTACATCTTTATCCCATTGGCATCTCTTCCCTTAACTTGCTGGGTAAACTTGGAAAAACATTTGTGCTCTTTGAGCCTGTATTTTTGTAGTTACAAAATAAGGGAACTGTACTAGGGATTACCTCATAAACCATAATTTGAGATTAAATTACTACTTAAGGCTGCATTAAGTAATAACCTCATGGTCCTGCCAATGGTAAATGTATGCTTTCCCTTACTGTTCTCGAAATATTAAAAACAACTCAGAGACTTTATTAGTAGTAGTACTACTACCACTACAACTATTACTACAATTTGAGTTAAAATGGCTCTATTGAGCACTTACTATATTCCATACATTCAGCTCAGTGAAATGTATATCAAGCTCAATCAGCCATAAGTAGCACAACTGAGAGACATCCCGAGCCAACTCTGAAACCATAACTCCTCATGGCTGGATTATACTAGACTCACAGACCACTGTAGGGAACCAATGGATAAGAAGAATTATCATTAGGTGGTTCTACCATATCTGTGTATCTGTGAACTCAGACCAAAGAGTAAAAAATCACTCTGGCCCATGATTCCACCAAGTGCCCTGCTTCAGTTTGAATACTTAGTTTCCTTATTTAAAAAATGAAATTTATATAACTTACCCTACCTCCTTCAAATGCCTTAAGTACCAATTAAGCCACTGCTCCAAAGCAGTAAAAGCTCAACTTCTGAGAATTAACTGTATGAACATAAGGTAATGGAGCCAACTCAGTTATCCATGGCAAGAGATGACAAGGAAAAGTAAGGCTAAATTAAATATACAGGTGTCTCCAAACCACATTTTTGCCATTCACCTAAGCTCTTAACCAGTGCTAATAAGCTGCAAAGTAAATAGATTTGAATTTTATCCCTTTACCTCTCCACCGCCTACTCTTGTCTGTTTTAAGTGCTAATGGGCAGTCAGCCACCCTTTAAAAGGCAGGAAAAGCAAGGGCTGGACTGTGCAATCAATAGACTGGATAATTAGCCCCTGAGTAATTGAGAGTTAACTGTCTTATATTAACTTCACCCCATTACTCCCAGAATATGAACAAGCCAGAGCAAGTTGGACATGAATATGAGAGAGCAAAAGAAAAAAGAAGGGTATTAAAGAACACAGTTCTTTACCTTGGGGTTATCACATGATATGTGAACTCTAATGACACAAAACCAAATGACAACGGCAGCCTTGCAAGGTAAATCCAAACATGACAAGATGGCCCATGAGAACTGTAAGGGAGTTGTTTCCCCTCAGCACCAAATTATTTTTCTCTTTTCTTGCTACAACAAAAGACTCACTCCAGGCTTTGGCTGTGTTCCCAAAAGACTGGGTAATTAAGCAGGTAAGATTTCCAAGGAGAAATAAATATTTTCCAGTTACTAGACACTGTCATTGGGTTTTGATTCAAATGTGTGTAATTCCTGAACAGAAAACATAATGAAAGGAATGTTTCACAAATTAATATAAAGCCCAAAGGCATACCTGGCAGTCTTTTACATGAAATCATTGTCTTTCATAAGCCAGGAATGTCAACCGAGTACCCATCTTGGAAAATGTTTTTCTCCTTGTAGTATTAGCACTGGTTTTACAGAAGGAAAACTCAACTTGAAGAAAAATACTTATAAAATACAACCTAAGCCTATTTTTTCTAGGTGTGAAGGCATTTAAAAAAAATAATGATATTGGTTTCAGCATTATCAGTGAAAATGGTGGCTCTTATTCAGAGATTGAGAAGATTAAGAGAAGGCTTAAATGAAATGCATAATTTCATAGAGTGACTAATTCAAATTAGAGGTTTGGAGATAGATGCTGGGCTCTAGGACCAGAACTCCAAACTACTATTCTCTAAAAATAATGTGAAACTCTGAAAAGTAAAATGGCTTAAGAAGCTGAGGAAATTCCCCCCAAATATAATTTTAACTATGCAATGAGAATGAGTCAAGCACAGGTTGAATGAACAATTTTAGGATGTTGGAAAATGACTGAGTCATCACTGGGAAGAACGAACAAATTTTTTCCCTTACAGTGGCAACAGGTTTAGGGTGATCATCCTACACTCTCTTGTCTGTTCTCCCTATAGCAAAAAATAAAATAATGGTTTAACCAGGCAATGGGGATATACTTAGTGTGATCACAGTTTATATGAAATTGACTTAGGAAATTTGAAATAATGTGATAAAAAATATATTTATAAATCTCATTTTATGCAAAATAGAAAATAATATGAATATCAAAGAATTAAACACATCAAGAATTGCTTAATTTCTAAGACAATGGTGAGTTGGTTGAATTTTAAATTCATCTGAATCAGTAAATACTCTTATTATGTGAGCAACACATTTTTATGTTTTGCATATAATTCAGGGTGCATATTATGTCATTTTAATGTTCACCGTCAGCCTGATTTAAAATCTTTTTACAGTCTTTATTTTGCAAATGATTAAGTGGCCATAATGGTGCTTAGTGCCAGAGGAAAAAAAATCCCGAAATCAATAATTTGGTAGTAAAATTTTGAGGCAATAAAATATTGAGATAAAGGCTGTGCCTGTTATCAACTTATTGTCTGTTGGATTCAAATACATCCTTCATTTCCTGCTCAATGAAAAACAGAAGGACCCTTTAAGTATTTTTTCCTTTGCTAGTTGGCATGATGTTAAGCTTTGTCAAGAGGGTGCAGGAAGGACACTGCATGAGAAAAGGGCTTTCCTTCTGGGTTCTGGTGTGCTCCTAGGCAGGCTCCTGCAACACAGGCAGCTTCTCCTGTAGCACATACTTGCACTGGCAGCACAGAAGCTTCCCTAGCACCTGGCTCCTGTCATGTATATGTGTGGTAGTAGCTGCACCCAGAGGCCAGAAGTTTCCCCCGTCATCTGCCTCAGGCAGCTTTGTAACCATGGACATCATGGTGAGCACCTTCCCCAGCACTCTCAGAGGTAGACTTCTGACAAGTTCTAAAGGGCAGCTTTCTAGCAAATTCTACCAGAGCAGCAACACAATGATTTATCTGCCATCCAGCAAGCTACATCTGTGCCATCTCTTTCAAGTTCTGCATCTCAGACTTGGAGAGGAAATTCTTCCTTGGGTCCTTTATCTTATCCCTAGGGATAGGGGTTGTTCTTTGTATCAACTGATTCTACATTCTTCAGAATTCGCTATTATTAGCCAACTCCTAGTAACTATAAACCCCTTTATAGCTAATAATTCTTTATTATAACTTGCCTTGTTCAAATCACTTTGTGGATTCTGTCTTCCAAATGGACTCTGACTGATACAAACTATGACAGAACCACTGTGATTTTGCGTAATGTTAATATTAAAGAGATCACTGTAAATATCTTACAGAAAATTCTGAGAAAAGAAAAACAATTTTTAAAATATGCTAGAAATGTGAATATTTGTGCATTTGAAGGAGGCATCCACTGTTTATATTTATTCTTCTAAGAAATTCTCTCGAATTAGGATAATTTTAAATTATGCTAGGGCTTCAGGAACCCCTCCCTTATATGTGACTGTTCCATACACACACAAAAGCTTTCTAAAATGTTGATGTCTTACGCAAGACACAATCTCACTAAGTGTTGAGTCTACAATTTATGCATAAATATAATGTTTTATAACTGCAAATATGAAACCACACACTGACCAAAATTGCAGAATGTTTAAAAATATTTTGAAATTGCAATGAGGTATGACTTTGTTCTCAAAGCAACATTCTTTTATGCATCTCTTACCAGAACCTGCATCATGCTGATCCTGTCTGTTTAGTCAAGTATCTTTTTCCTTGCACTGAAAAGGAGTCACAGGGGGAATAAACTACTAGGCAGAATGGATTAGCATCCAGCTTGCAGACCACTGTGAATATTTATAGAGCATTTGAGTATCATTAGCTGAGTCTTTTTCTCAAAGCACTGTTTTTTTTTATATGTGATCAGAATAATACCTGAGAAAAGAAAAGTCTGTGTGTGTATGTGTTTGTACACGGACATATATGTACATGTGCTCACATCTGTGTAACTTGCCCACTGGCATTTTTCCTATGGTATTCTCAGTCTCCTTCTTAGGCCCAGTTCTGTCTTTCATCTCTCATTTTAGGCATCTTACAAAGTCTAGAACTAGACCTTTCTCTTGAGACATGAGAAATGGAAGCAGAGTTCACTTTATGAAAACAAGACAGGATCCTTCAAGAGAAATCAAGAAATACAGATAAGCAGTGCTTGCTTCGGCAGCACCTATACTAAAATTGGAACGATACAAAGAAGATTAGCATGGCTCCTGTGCAAAGAAATACAGATAAGCAAGTCTATAACTAATACCCATAATTCCTCTAACTTATCCAGAGTCAATTTCTGTTACCACCTTGTATACACATACACATGTATGCACATTCACATATGAAAATCACATTCTCCAGGATATTTTTCTTAATATGAAATATTTGCATTTACTGTTTTGTAACAGATTTTTCCAATTAGTCCACTTGTATTATATTTTATATTCAGTACCACAACATTTCAGTATCAAGAAGAGTACAAGGTAATATTAAATAACTAAAAGAGGAATATGAAATACAAAAGAATTATTTTTTTTAAGTCTGAAAAAACCCTCGAACTAGGAATATTTATTTTCTAACAAAGCATTGTGTTGACCAAACAAATTGCTTTTGGCTAAGTCCCCTTCTTTTGGAGGAAAACAGCACTGTTTTTAATAATTAGAATTATTGAAATGCAACTAAAAATGCATGAAGTATGTCCAGATATATCAGAAATAATGGTCAGATCAAAAGTTTAAGGTTCAAAAGACTGGTATCTAGAATAGGAAACATTGAAGCAGATCAGGCCAGTTGGTTCTCACTAAATTTTATATTTTATTTCCATGCCCAAAAAGAAAAAGTTGATAAGCTGTCTCAAAGTCAGTTATGAAAAATCACTCTCTCTTTCACACAAGTTGGTCAAAACAAACTTCAAAAATCAAGTAACTTAGTGAATTAAAAGTTTGCCACAGGATCAACACATACTTTCTCAGGCAGTGTGTGTGTGCACACATGTCTGTATCTTAATTGTAGGAAAAAAGCACTGTCTAAAATACCTCAAGTAGGGACTTCCCTGGTGGTGCAGTGGTTAAGAATCTGCCTGCCAATGTAGGGGACACGGGTTCAGTCCCTGGTCTGGGATAAAATATCTCAAGTAAAGGCTGTTCTTTGTTATACAATCATATCTCAGAAAAGTAACTTCACTAAAGTGTAAATTCCAGAATAGATTTTTTTCTTCTGCCAAGAAAACTAAAAGGATCAGATCTGTGTCCCCATTATCTAAGAATAAGATGACATCCTATGTTATTTCAACCTGAGAGGATAAAGAATTTCCTAATATGTAATGATTTATTTTTGATGTTGAACAAGCCACTTGTGGAAATATGTAAGTCAATTTAATATATGTTTCAAAACATTATGTTGCTACTAGTAAACAGAATCCTCTATCAAAATTAAAGACTTAACAGCAGTAAATAAACTTACTTTATTGAAACAGTAGACAGAAATAGAAAACACAACATTTTTCATACTTTTCACTTAAAAGAAATTACAATATGATTCCTAAAGGATTTCAATATAAAAGAATTTTCATCCTATTTTTTAGTATTAATATACTGCTAATTTCCAACACAAGAAGATAACCCACAGAATCACATATTGGGAAGTTCAATTCTTTCAGGACGAATCTGGAAAACTTCCTGGATAATATATCTTCATAATAAATTACAGACAACTCAGAGGTTTAGACTGATCAAAGAAGCAAAGAAGGATCAGTAATTACATTTATACTCGATGGACACATGGTTCACCTAGGGAAATCTCTACACAGGGTTACCACCATCTGGCTGCTTTAGAAGGCATGACATCATTACAATTAAACTCATAATATCCTGACATGTAAACTCTGCAATTCCAAATACCCTACCCAAATACCCATATCATGATTTAGTAAGCCTTCAGAATCACTAGAGAAGTGGAGATTCACTTTGGCAATTGAATGCCTACTACATTAAAAATCCCTGTTTTAAGAGGTATTGAAACATGCACAAAATAAGATCTCTACCCTCTAGGAATTAAAATATAATTAGGAGAGGACATAAATGTGAAAATTACAAATATTAGCTTGTTTTAAGAGACAGCATTCAAACAGTAAACCTTTACCCATGTATATTAAGTAAACTATGGTTTCAACCCTAGCCATAAATGTATTCTTAAATTACAGTATCCAAAATTCTTCATAATTTTTGAAACTTATGGGTATTCAAGTAAAATATTTTGCTGGCTTAAGTAGAAAAAGATTATCAGTAATTTCAGACTTCTTTCCTCTCATAAAATGCTGACTGTGAGAAAACCAAAATCTCAGCGACAATATCGCCTCAAACTACATTATAGACTATTGTTGGGATGAAAGTATTAAACGGTAGGAACACTATGTATCATCAAACACTTAATTAAGAATAACTGAAATCCTGAATCCTGTAAACAAAATTGAAAACTTGGGCAATGAGGTTGTCAGGGCAGGAGAAATTTCCCTCTACCATCTTGAGTTCTTTTGGCTGGAGTAATAATAAAACTGACACAAGACAGATTAACAGGAGATAAACAAATTTTAATTCATACACACAAAGATCTCATAGAAACAGAATATAAGATGTGGCCAGAGCAGGCAGCTTTTATACTTTTTAGACAAAGAAACAATAAATTTATGAGCAACTGACACGACAAAAAAAGTTAGGCTTTAGGTGAAATTAATTAATAATTAGTGAGGAATCTAAACAGAGTTTGGGCTTTGGGTAGTAAATTAAAGAAGTAACAAGGTTTGTTTATACAGACTTCTCAGCCCGAATTCCCACTCTCTGGCCATAAGGGCATCCTTCTACCATGTGCAAGGAGGGAACCTTTCATATAAGGGATTTATTTCCTGCTTTCAGGGAAACAGAGAGGAGGGTCGAAAGTGTTCCTCTTGCACCAACTGTTTCTTAAGTAATTTTAATTCAAAATAATCAATATGCCACTGAGAAATACTTTGGGTTGGCCTGCCCTGGTCCCCAACAAGGTTAAATTTCTGATGTATAAACTTGAGAGGAGAGTCTCAGTGAATAATTACTGTGAATATTCAGAATTATTAAGTGTATAAAGAATAGAGGACATATATTATTATAAAACCCCTCATCAAATTCTCTGGGGTTGGAACACATAATTTTTCGAGACAGAAGCCCGGTGTGTCTCCCTTTCCCTGGCAAACCAATAAAGCTATTCTTTTCTACTTCAAAAAAAAAAAAAAGGAATAGAGGACTTATAAATCTTCCAGAGATATTTTGGATGGTGGGGAGATAGATAACCTCATTTTTCTATTTCACAAACACACACACAAAAATAACAATAAGAGTCACAATGATCTCAAAAGGCCCACTGATGATTAAAAAACACAGCTGATTTAGGGTTAAATATTGCTTTCTCCAACATGCAATAACAATCTTTTTTCTGGATAGACAACTACTGATGAAAAGAAGTTGCACACTAACATTCGCTCTAAAAGGTGGAGACAACAGTTTAGAAGTACCCTCAAATTTTGTTTTATAATTATAAAAAGTTGGATTCCAAACTTCCCTGAACTGGGGGAAATTGCTATTTGATTCTTAAGTGTCCTGAGAGTGTACCTTCACTGCTTCTCAAAGAAAAGTACCAGAATTTTACCCCTTCAGAAGTCTGACTTCCCCATGATACATTTTGAATTGAACCATGGTTGACAGTTTTATTATAAATACGTTGCACTTGTAATTGTTACACCAAGGAAAGTGATTGAAAAAATTTGCAAAGTTATAAAATTGGACTTTAGTTTTATGGAGAATGAAGAAATAAATGTTAGCTTTAAAAATAGTATCCTCAGAGATGTATATATCAAGACAAAAAGTTTCAAATTTGATTTATTATTCACTTTAGGTATAGCACTTTCTGATCTGGAAAAAAAAAACTGTCTAAAATTATTCCACTTTACATAAGTGGTGACAAATCACTACTTATAGATTTCTTTCCACAAATCTCACTGTCGGTGACATAAAAATTGCTTGAAAGGGTTCTGTGTGTTGCTATTTTAACATCTCTCACCACACTATACAAATGCCAGTCTGACCATTCTGCCTTTAGGGCTTTCACAAAGCAGCTTTCTTTAAAGGTTACAGGTGAAGTTATGTCTTCTAAGAATGTCAGCCCTCTTGACAGTTCTACATGATGTCAACATGGTTGATACTAAAATTTAGGTAAACATTTAATTTGGGAGAGGATTCTATTCACATTTGTTAATTGTTTAATATATTAGTTTTATTTTTAACAAAAGCCATCCTGCTTCATTTGCATACTTTTAGCTTTAATTCTTTTATAATTTTCATCAGTTAAAATGATACCATTAGACTTTTGGACCATTAGGCACTAGAGGGCAGATGTTTTATTTAGAAATAGTATTCAGTCCAACCTGGGTAAAGGAGACTTTGTCACACTCTTCATTAGAAATTCTCATCAACAAAAGAGCAAACTGTAAAATTTTGATAACTCACTTGCAGTTAGAAGGGACTGAATCTTGTAACATTTAGAAAACTATTTTTGTATTATTTCACTTTTAAAAAGCTGAAAAATATATTATAAGCTTTTTTGTAATTTTACACAACTCAAAAATGAATTCACATAAGAAAAATAAGTGTGGCAAGCCTTTACATCATCAGCTGGGCAAATTATTATGCATTTTTGAATTAAAAGAAAAGTTGCACAGAAATTCAGTTTGTAATAAAATGAATTCTAATGCAAATATGCAACATTTTATTCTATCCTGGTGTTTGGAAAGGTTTACTTTCACTACCTGAGTAACAGCCCACAGACTAAGCTAATTAGTGTTCTACATTGTATTAAAATATTCAATTAAAAATTAGGTATTTTAAAACTTTTTCTAGTAAACAAACTGAATTGTTACTGCCTTGGGTTTTTTTGTTTTTTGCTGGGGTTTTTTAGTAACAATTGGGTTGGCAGTTTGGTAATGCTTTTCACAATGATTTAATGTCAACCAAAATATACCTTAAAGACTCAAAATGTATCTGACAAAGATGCAGAGAAAAGATATAATTTAAAAGTTAGCCAGTCACAGCAAAGGGGATAAATAACACAGCCTCACAACTAGCTGCTGGACAATCATCGACAGGAAGACACTGGAACTCACCAAAAGAGATACCCCACATCCAAAGACAAAGGAGAAGCCACAATGAGACGGTAGGAGGGGCGCAATCACAGTAAAATCAAATCCCATAACTGGTGGGTGGGTGACTCACAGGCTGGAGAACACTTATACCACAGAAGTCCACCCACTGCAGTGAAGGTTCTGAGCACAGCCTCAGGCTTCCCAACCTGGGGGTCCAGCAACAGGAGGAGGAATTCCTAGAGAATCAGACTTTGAAGGCTAGTGGGATTTGACTGGAGGACTGCAGCAAGACTGGGGGAAACAGAGACTTCACTCTTGGAGGGCACACACAAAGTAGTGTGCACATCAGGACCCAGGGGAAGGAGAAGTGACCACAGAGGAGACTGAACCAGACCTACCTGCTAGGGTTGGAGGGTCTCCTGCAGAGGTGGGGGGTGGCTGTGGCTCACCATGGGAACAAGGACACTGGCAGCAGAAGTTCTGGGAAGTACTCTTTGACTTAAAACCTCTTAAAGTCTGCCATTAGACCCACCAAAGAGCCCAGGTAGGCTCCAGTGTTGGGTTGCCTCAAGCCAAACAACCAACAGAGAGGGAACCCAGCCCCACCCATCAGCAGTCAAGTGGATTACAGTTTTACTGAGCTCTGCCCACCAGAGCAACAGCCAGCTCTACCCACCACCAGTCCCTCCCATCAGGAAACTTGTACAAGCCTCTTGGATAGCCTCTTCCACCACAGGGCAGACAGCAGAAGCAAGAACAACTACAATCCTATAGCCTGTGAAACAAAAACCACATTCACAGAAATATAGACAAGGTGAAAAGGGAGAGAGCTACGACCAGATGAAGGAACAAGATAAAACCCCAGAAAAACAACTGAATGAACTGGAGATAGGCAACCTTCCAGAAAAAGAATTCAGAATAATGATAGTGAAGATGATCCAGGACCTCGGAAAAAGAATGGAGGTAAAGGTCGAGAAGATGCAAGAAATGTTTAACAAAGACGTAGAAGAATTAAAGGACAAACAAACAGAAATAAACAATACAATAACCGAAATGAAACTACACTAGAAGGAATCAATAGCAGAATAACTGAGGCAGAAGAACGGATAAGTGACCTGGAAGACAGAATGGTGGAATTCACTGCTGCGGAACAGAAAAAAGAAAAAAGAATGAAAAAAAAATGAAGACAGCCTAAGAGACCTCTGGGACAACATTAAACACAACAACATTCGCATTATAGGGGTCCCAGAAAGAGAAGAGAGAGAGAAAGGACCAGAGAAAATGTTTGAGGAGATTATAGTCGAAAACTTCTCTATCATGGGAAAGGAAATAGCCACCCAGTCCAGGAAGCACAGCGGGTCCCATACAGGAAAAACCCAAGAAGAAACACGCTGAAACACATAGTAATCAAATGGGCAAAAATTAAGGACAAAGAAAAATTATTGAAAGCGGCAAGGGAAAAACGACAAATAACACAGAAGGGAACTCCCATAAGGATAACAGCTGATTCCTCAGCAGAAACTCTACAAGCCAGAAGTTAGTGGTACAATATATTTAAAGTGATGAAAGGGAAGAACCTACAAACAAGATTATTCTACCCAGCAAGGATCTCATTCAGATTTGATGGAGAAATCAAAAGCTTTACAGACAAGCAAAAGATAAGAGAACTCAGCATGACTAAACCAGCTCTACAACAAATGCTAAAGAAACTTCTCTAAGTGGGAAACACAAGAGAGGAAAAGGACCTACAAAAACAAACCCAAAACAATTAAGAATATGGTCATAGGAACACACATATTGATAATTACCTTAAACATGAATGGATTAAATGATGCAACCAAAAGACACAAGTTCGCTGAATGGATACAAAAACAAGACCCATACATATGCTGTCTACAAGAGACCCACTTCAGACCTAGGGACACATACAGACTGAAAGTGAGGGGATGGAAAAAGATATTCCATACAAATGGAAATCAAAAGAAAGCTGGAGTAGCAACACTCATATCAGATAAAATAGACTTTAAATTAAAGAATGTTATAAGAGACAAGGAAGGACACTACATAATGATCAAGGGATCAATCCAATAAGAAGATATAACAATTATAAATATATATGCACCCAACATACAAGCACCACAGTACATAAGGCAACTGCTAACAGCTATAAAAAAGGAAATCAACAGTAACACAATAAAAGTGGGGGACTTTAACACCTCATGTACACCAATGGACAGATCATCCAAAATGAAAATTAATAAGGAAACACAAGCTTTAAATGACACAATAGACCAGAGAGATTTAATTGATATTTATAGGACATTCCATCCAAAAACAGCAGATTACACTTTATTCTCAAGTGCGCATGGAACATTCTCCAGGATAGATCACATCTTGGGTCACAAAACAAGCCACAGTAAATTTAAGAAAACTGAAATCATATCAAGCATCTTTTCTGACCACAACGCTATGAGATTAGAAATGAATTACAGGGAAAAAACGTAAAAAACACAAAAACATGGAGGCTAAACAATACACTACTAAATAACCAAGAGATCACTGAAGAAATCAAAGAGGAAATCAAAAAATACCTAGAGACAAATGACAATGAAAACACGACGATCCAAAACCTATGGGAAGCAGCAAAAGCAGTTCTAAGAGGGAGTTTATAGTTATGCAAGCCTACCTCAAGAAACAAGAAACATCTCAAATAAACGATGTAACCTTACACCTAAAGGAACTAGAGAAAGAAGAACAAATAAAACCCAAAGTTAGTAGAAGGAAAGAAATCGTAAAAGTCACAGCAGAAATAAATGAAATAGGAACAAAGAAAACAATAGCAAAGATCAAAATACTAAAAGCTGGTTCTTTGAGAAGATAAAAAAATTGATAAACCATTAGCCAGACTCATCAAGAAAAAGAGGGAGAGGACTCAAATCAATAAAATTAGAAATGAAAAAGAAGTTACAACACACACCGCGGAAATAAAAAGCATCATAAAAGACTACTACAAGCAACTCTATGCCAATAAAATGGACAACCTGGAAGAAACGGACAAATTCTTAGAAAGGTATAACCTTCCAAGACTGAACCAGGAAGAAATAGAAAATATGAACAGACCAATCACAAGTAATGAAATTGAAACTGTTATTAAAAATCTTCCAACAAACAGAAGTCCAGGACCAGATGGCTTCACAGGTGAACTCTATCAAACATTTAGAGAAGAGCTAGCACCCATCCTTCTCAAACTCTTCCAAAAAACTGCAGAGGAAGGAACACTCCCAAACTCATTCTATGAGGCCACCATCACCCTGATACCAAAACCAGAAAAAGATATTACAAAAAAAGAAAATTCCAGACCAATACCACTGATGAATATAGATGCAAAAATCCTCAACAAAATACTAGCAAACAGAATCCAACAACAAATTAAAAGGATCATGTGGGATTTATTCCAGGGTTGCAAGGATTCTTCAAAATATGCAAAATAATCAATGTGATACACCATATAAACAAATTGGAGAATAAAAACCATATGATCATCTCAGTAGATGCAGAAAAAGCTTTTGACAAAATTCAACACCCATCTATGATAAAAACTCTCCAGAAAGTGGGCATAGAGGTAACCTACCTCAACATAATAAAGGATATATACGACAAACCCACAGCAAACATCATTCTCAGTGGTGAAAAACTGAAAGCATTTCCTCTAAGATCAGGAACAAGACAAGGATGTCTACTCTCACCACTATTATTCAACATAGTTTTGGAAGTTCTAGCCATGGCAATCAGAGAAGAAAAATAAATAAAAGGAATACAAGTTGGAAAAGAAGAAGTAAAACTGTCACTGTTTGCAAATGACATGATACTACACATAGAGAATCCTAAAGATGCCACCAGAAAACTACTATAGCTAATCAATGAATTAGGTAAAGTTGCAGGACACAAAATTAATGAACAGAAATATCTTGCATTCCTATACACTAATGATGAAAAATCTGAAAGAGAAATTAAGAAAACACTCCCATTTACCATTGCAACAAAAAGAATAAAATACCTAGGAATAAACCTACCTTGGGAGACAAAGGACCTGTATGCAGAAAACTATAAGACACTGATGAAAGAAATTAAAGATGGTACCAACAGATGGAGACATATACCATGCTCTTGGATTGGAAGAAACAATATTGTGAAACAGACGATACTACCCAAAGCAATCTACAGATTCATTGCAATCCCCATCAAATTACCAATGGCATTTTTTACGGAACTAGCACAAAAAATCTTAAAATTTGTATGGAGACACAAAAGACCCCAAATAGCCAAAGCACTCTTGAGGGAAAAAAAGCAGAGCTGGAGGAATCAGACTCCCTGACTTCAGACTATACTACAAATCTACAGAAATCAAGACAATATGGTACTGGCACAAAAACAGAAACATAGATCAATGGAACAAGATAGAAAGCCCAGAGATAAACCCACACACCTATGGTCAACTAATCTATGACAAAGGAGGCAAGGATACACAATGGAGAAAAGGCAGTCTCTTCAATAAGTGGTGCTGGGAAAACTTGACACCTCCACATAAAAGAATGATATTAGAACACTCCCTGACACCATATACAAAAATAAACTCAAAATGGATTAGAGACTTAATTGTAAGACCAGACACTATAAAACTCTTAGAGGAAAACATAGGAAGAACATTCTTTGACATAAATCACAGCAAGATCTTTTTTGATCCACCTCCTAGAGTAATGGAAATAAAAACAAAAATAAACAAATGGGACCTAATGAAACTTAAAGCTTTTGCACAGCAAAGGAAATCATAAAGAAGATGAAAAGACAACCCTCAGAATGGGAGTATATATTTGCAGACGAATCAATGGACAAAGTATTAATCTCCAAAATATACAAACAGCTCATTTAGCTCAATATTTAAAAAACAAACAACCCAGTCCAAAAATGGGTAGAAGATCTAAATAGATATTTCTCCAAAGAGGACATACAGATGGCCAAGAGGCACATGAAAAGCTGCTCAACATCACTAATTATTAGAGAAATGCAAATCAAAACTACAATGAGGTATCCCCTCACACCAGTTAGAATAGGCATCATCAGAAAATCTACAAACAACAAATGCTGGAGAGGGTGTGGAGAAAAGAGAACCCTCTTGCACGGTTGGTGGGAATGTAAATTGATACAGCCACTATGGAGAAGAGTATGGAGGTTCCTTAAAAAAGTAAAAGTAGAATTACCATATGATCCAGCATCCCACTACTGGGGATATACCCAGGGAAAACCATAATTCCATAATACACATGCACCCCAATGTTCATTGCAGCACTATATACAATAGCCAGGTCATGGAAGCAACCTAAATGCCCATTGACAGACGAATGGATAAAGAAGATGTGGTCCATCTATACAATGAAATATTACTCAGACATAAAAAGGAATGAAATTGGGTCATTTGTTGAGACGTGGATGGATCTAGAGACTGTCATACAGAGTGAAGTAAGTCAGAACGAGAAAAACAGATATCGTATATTAACGCATGTATGTGGAACCTAGAAAAATGGTACAGATGAACCGGTTTGCAGGGCAGAAGTTGAGACACAGATGTAGAGGACAAACATATGGACACCAAGGTGGGGGGAAGCCATAGGGGGGGTGGGGATTGTGGTGTGATGAATTGGGCGATTGGGATTGACATTTATACACTGATGTGTATAAAATTGCTGACTAATAAGAACCTGCTGTATAAAAAAATAAATAAAATAAAATTCAAAAAAATTAAAATAAAAAAATAATAAAAGTTAACAATGTTGCACAAAATATATAAATCTAAGGATAAGTAGTATTAACGTTACAAAAAAAAAAAAAAAGAAAAATCAAATGATCCTATTCCAATATTCACCCGGGGAAAATTGCAGGCAAAGCAATAATATATCAAGGTTTTGAAGATTCATAAGACCACAACTGAAATGAAAGCATCATTTAGGTTTATTACACCATCACATGAACTTCATGCCCAATCACCCATCTGGTTCATAAGAATCAGGAAAAAAGTCTGATTCCTCCTGTCCGACACTGACTGTAGGACATTTACTTCACTGCCCATCCCAAATTCTGGGATTACCACTCTCCCTCATGCTGGAGAATTCTTAAAATATTTTTGAAGCATTCCAGGAAATCATTCATCTCTGCTATTGGGCAAAGTTTAAGAACTAGCATGGGTTCTCAGAGTTGCTTTTTACATAATAGCTTATGTTAGTATAGGACTGTTATCAAACTACTTCCCCAGTAGTTAAGACCTTCCATTCTTAAATTGGTGCAGATAGCTCTACTAACCTCCCTCAGATGTGAGGTATGATAGCCATGGCACACTGCCATCTCACATGTTACCATCAACTCTAAGTTTATCATCAATATATAAGAGTCTCTAAATTGTGCTTTTCCAATTAGGGATTTGTTCTGTCTTGCACTCCTGAGTACCAGGATTCCATCTTCATTTATTTGGAACCCATCTTTATTGTAGGTGTATATCTAGTTGGCAGCCATATAGTGACTTTTTCCACCCTCAGATCCCCACCTCCAGCTATCTATGACCAAGCGCCAATTCATGTTGCTATTTTTATTGGTTCACCAAACCTGCAGCAGCTTCAATAAGAATTTATAAACTTAGGTGTTTAAATTTTAATGTTAAAGGTAATATATATCCGTGTTGCAGATATATACCATCCCAACACTCCTACATGCTGAAAGAAACAAAGGAAGACAGAAGGGAGGGGAAAAGATAAGGAGGAAGGAAAACAGGGAAGGAAGGAGGGAGGGAGGGAGAGAGAAAGAGAAAGAAGGAATGAAGAAAGGAGGGAAGGAGGGAAGGCAGGAAGGCAGGAATTAAGGAAGGAAAATTTCTGCCTTTAACTAGCTGGTTGATTATGGGGAGAAAACTTGCCTGCCTGGGTGTCATTTTTTTTTTCAGTTTTAACATGTAAATCCTTGTTTTGTACAATTTTATTTTTGCAACCATACATTTAATTGAATCTGAGGCCAAGTCCAATATATTAAACAAAGGTTTGGCTGTTCAGTTCTCTGATCTCTGGCTCCCTCAGAATACAGCATGATAATCCCCAGGATAAGAAAATAATAACTACATTTAATGAGACCTTACCATATGTCAGGCTTTCTGCTATGACAGTCACATATACTATTCATTTTTCTAGCAAAACAAGCTATTAATATGTACAGGGAGCAGTATGGAGTGTTGGTTTAATAGTTAGGATGCAGAGTCAGTCTGCCAGGGTAGGAATGTCAAGGCTAACACTTGCTTAACTATATCATTTGAACAAGTTACTTAATTTGTCTGTGCCTTGGTTTCTTCATCTGTAAGAAAGAAATAATATTACTTTCCTTATGGGCATAGTGGTGTGGGGTTTAAATCAGAAAAAGTATCCAAGCACATAATAAATACTCAATGCCCATGAACCATTCTTATTAGATCCAATTTATAGGTTAGAAAAGTGGGGCTCAGAGAATTTAAGTAACAATCCTAAATCACATAGCAATCAAAGGTCATAGCTAAAGATCAACCCTGTCTGCAACCCCTAAGTCGTGCTCCTATCCACTATATTAGATGATTTCTTAGATCCTCACCTTGAGATCACCCATAATTTTGTGATATATTCACCCAAAGTTAAGTCATCAAACTGTTCTTACTTTTTAATTGGCTTATGTTTCTGACAAACTGATTTTTAATAATTTTAAAATACAGAATCTAGCTACTTTGGTATTGCTGTTTGTAAACTATTGTTATACATACGTGAAAATAAAAACCTTTTAAACAGGTTCATAGTATTATATCACATGATATCCCATAATCACTTTCACTGATTCTTGGTCATTATATTTTTTTTCCAGATTTTAGGGAGAGAGATTTTTGGTTTTATTTTGTTACTAAAACCATATTGAAATAAATATGCATTTATAAAAATCTCTGTGCACTGGCATGACTCTATAGGAATTTCTAACATTGATGACATTAATACCACTGTTAAAAAAGTATGTGCTTTTTATACTATGCTACATACTGCCGAATCTCCCTTCAAAAAGTTACACCAATTCACATGCTCATGTGAGTCTATTTCCCCTCTCTCTTGACATTTTTTAAAATAACAACATAATTTAAGAAAAAAATTTTACTTTATTTTTTTATATAGCATGTTCTTATTAGTTATCCATTTTATACATATTAGTGTATATATGTCAATGCCAATCTCCCAATTCATCACATCACCAACCCCCTTGGTGTCCATATGTTTGTTCTCTACATCTATGTCTCTATTTCTGCCCTGCAAACCAGTTCATCTGTACCATTTTTCTAGGTTCCACATATATGCATTAATATACGATATTTGTTTTTCTCTTTCTGACTTACTTCACTCTGTATGACAGTCTCTAGATCCATCCACATCTCTACAAATGACCCAATTTTGTTCCTTTCTATGGCTGAGTAATATTCCATTGTACTTATGTACCATATCTTCTTATCTGCAAGTACATTATGCTGGTTGGCTTTTTATTTATTATTTATTGATATTCTACTGTATATTTTTTAAAGATTTGAGGTAGTTTATAGCTTCAACATACATATAAATGTGACTGTTCAATTTAAAATATAAACAGTAATACATACCAATAAAAAGAAGGACAAATACATCAGAAAATTCGGAAGGATTTACTCCTGAATGCCTGGCACTTCTAGGCAACAGAGATATGGTAAAGAGTAAGACAGATAAGTCCCTGGTCTCATATAGCTTATATTTTAGTAGAATAAATAAATTAAAATATGAATAAATGTTATTTCAGTTAGCGAAGAAGGCTATCAATAAAGTAAAACAGTGTAACAATGGGCAGAGTTATTTTAAATAGATTAATTTAAACAGAGAGATAATATGACTACATTTCTATACTAGAGAACAATTCAGGTGGAAGCAATCAGTAAGGTTTTAAGCACCAGTTGGAAGACAGAAAAGCTCTACTGTAAGACAGATGAGCTGCTTGGTGGATCCATGCCTTAGATAATAAGGGAAAACAGGCAGCTTATGGCAAATTAAACGTTAAACAAAATGTTCTCACTTCCAGATGTTATGTTTGTCCTCTCATTTTCAACAATTCATGGAAATCACTGATTCCTAATCATTTACCGTATGCAGTGGGGAGACAGAGGGAATTAAATCTCATATCCAATAATGGTCAATATAAAGAAAGCCAAAAGAGTAGAAAACAACCAGACATGATTCACTTCCATAACTGGCTAATACAAAGAATCCCCCCATCTTTCAATGAAACTGTTTTCAGGCTCCTCAGAGGACCTCCAAGTTTTCATTCCAAAGTAAAGATATGAAAGTTAAGTATGATTTCCTGAAACTCAGGGATGAGGCAAGACAACCAGAGTATTTATGAGTCTCTTATACTGTCATTCTAGAAACTGTAGCATGTTAAGCAGACTACTGATTCACTAGAGAAATACTCCTAGTCATCTCAGGTTTGTTTATAACAACAGACAAAGGAGAGACCTAGCTCATAGATCAGCATGTCATAAAATGGAGACAGCTCACTGCTAAGGGCAAATTTAGAACTCTGAATGAAGAAAAGATATGTGCCCACACTGCACCCAGACACAGAAATCCAAGTGAGATAATAAGGGTGTCAAAATTATAACTGCCATATATAGCACAAGAAAGTTCATAAAAAGAACTTAATTCTAATGTTGTAATTAGAAATTAATGGAAAAATCTCAACAAAACCTTCAGAGTGAAAACACAGCCCAGGGGGATCCATCTGAAATGATTTGCCAAATTAATGATTAACTGTCAAAGGACCTATACAAGCAAAAACAGAGAAGATTTTTAAATTATGTATGTATAATTCTATGATGATAAATTTGAAAGCATCAGTGAGCTGTACTCCTTTCTGGGGAAATAGTTATGTTTAGTTCAAATAGAAGGACAAAACCTTCTAGGAAAAGAAAAAAAAGAACTGTGGGGAAAGAAAAATCACAAAATATCTAGTAGGGGAGGGGAATTTCCCCCTCTTTTCCCTCTTAGCTCTTTTGGCTAGCAATTAAAATGACATAAAGCAGATTAACAAGAGAAAAACAAATTTATTTTGCACATATGGGGAATCTACATAAGCATGAAGAATCTCAAAGACAATAAGGCAAGATGAGGTATATATATTGTTCTGGACTAAGAAGAAGAAGGTAGGGGTCTGGGACTTCAAAGGAAAGGAAAGTAATTCACAGGAAGATGAAAATAACTAATTTTTGGTAAACAAATGTTTGCTGGGCCACCTAGAGACAACAGGACAGAAAGGACTTTCATCAAATGGGCCTTGCTAGGTTCCTTCCTGTTTACCACACTTAATTCAATACTTTACTATAGTTATCTATGGTGATAATTCCTTTCTGGAACAAGCTTTCTGTCTTAAATTTTTTAGGCAGTAAGCGTGAAGTTCAAAGGTTCTTCCTGAGTCTTTCGGGTCCTGCTTCTTTTCAGCTCTAAATAATCCACATGCCAGAGTGGCACATCTTGGAGCGGCTTGCCCTGAACCCCCCATCAGTCTCAAAAGAAAGTTTTACCAGAAACTTCTTTTCACATTCTCAAGGAAGAGATAATTGGTATAAACTCCATTAAAGAATAAAGGAAAGAGCAACTTTGAATGGAAGACTCTTAATAGAGTTTATTGATGGCCTGATGTAACTTCCTCATAAAAATTAGTGTCCTCATCCAAACCCATTTGTGAAGGAACACCTTTCCTTAAGGCTTTGTTAGCAGCAATATTGCCTTTTTCCTGGTTCCCTCTTGAAACCAAGCAGGACCTTGTGGGGCTCCTGGACACAGAGCCTTTCTGTGTCCCCTGTTTCTTGTTTGTAGGAAATAGGGAAGGTCATGGAGGCTGAAACCTAAGTTCCAAAGGGCAGGTTTAAACGGTTGTTGATCAGGGAAAGGAAGTGATGCAGAGACAAGGGAGGAGCAGTCAAAAAATAATAGTGCAGCCTTGGGGCAGAGTCCAGGTTCTGCCTCAAGGGATACACATAATAATATCTTTGAGCTCTTCTACAAAACTAAAACCCCCAACAAATGGAAGATGTTAACTACTTGATGAAGCAATCTTCATTCCAGAGAAGGTCACAGTTTGATAACCTCTGAGAACCAGAGAAGCTCATCAGGTGACCACCTGAGGCCAGATTAAAGGAGTGAAGGCCCTGCACACACCCTGATCCTTATCAGCAACCCCACCTTTGAACCATTGCTATAAAACTCCTCACCAAACCCCTGGGTTGGGGCACACAGTTTTTGAGGGTACAAGCCCACTATGTCCCCCTTTGCCTGGCAAAGCAACAAAGATATTCTTTCCTACTTCACCCAAAACTCATCTCCAAGATTCAATTTGGCACTGGTGCACAGACACCAAGTTTTTGGCATCACTCTCAATTCCTTTCTAATCAGAATAGACATTAACCAAAGGGGTGATGGGAAGAAAAGTTTCTGATGTTATGTTTCTTAGGAGTCTTTGGCCTTGCTCTTTGATGTTCCAGGATGTATACCAATAGTATCAAGTCCCTGATTCTAACTTTGAAGAGCCTTATATACCTTAATGTTACCAGTGGGAGGAACTTGAGAAGAAAACTTTCCAAAGCAATTAGTTTGATACAACTCAAAGAACAAAGGAACAACAGGAAAGACATTATGCAAATGTGTGGCTTTTCAAAACTATACTGCCTTGAGAAGAGCTTGGTCAGATGCCTAGCAGAAAACGGCACAAGGAGAAGATTGAAATGTTCTGCTGTTCTATACTCACTTACAGCCCTGTTTTAATATTTAGCTTCAATTTGATTAATATTATGCATTCGAAACATAAAAATAGGCTTAGAGGAAATTCACATATGAATAAAGACACGAATATTTCTAAATAAGATATAAGCAAATTAAACTCAACAGTGCATCTACCATGACCAAGTTGGTTTTAATTTAGGAATACAAAGATTTTATGATCATAGGAAATCTCTTTTAACAGAAATGTGTTCAAATAAGGGAACACTTTTGACAATCTCAACAGACTCCAAAAGGACATGTGATAATATTCAATACTTAATCCTGACACATATTTTAAGAAATGAGCAATTCACCATTATGTATCTTAAAACAGTAGTTTGGACAATTAAATTCTAAAGGTTTTAGTAAGGAGACTAGAATACTACTTTCCCAATATTATTTAATATTGATAACACCCAAAAAAATGTAGTGTAAAATTAATTATAATTAATAATTAAGTAGGGTAGCCTTATAAGAAAAAAGTAATAAAAGCTAATGAGTAAAATTAGTTACCATTGTCAGGGAGAAAACAATCTTCCTCTGCTCTTCTAGCTTCTCCTGGTTGGTCTAAGAATTAAACTGATGTGAGACAAATTAACAGGAGAAAATCAAACAAAAATTTAATAACAAGTATACATGGGAAAGATCCAGGAAAACTGAGTAACTCACCAAAATGATCAAAGCCCTCAACTTAAATACCATCCTCAGCTAAAGACAAAGAGGATGTTGAGGGTGGAGAGACTCAGTTATGGGAGGTTACCAGGAAAAGTACAGTAAACAAGGGTGACTGTGAGTTACACAGATTTAAGTCACTGCCATCTCCACTGATGTTTCTAGAGATTTGGTCATCCTCTTCTAGGTAAAGAGAAGGAAACACCCTTACAAATGTAAATCTCCCTTATCAATGTAAGCACTTCTTACAAAAGGGCAACTCCTAATTGTTTTTAGAGCCCTTCCGTGTCTGCTGTTTCTCAGAAAATAACCAGCTTAAAACAATATGCCAAAGTGACATATTTCAGGGTGGCAAATTCTTCTCCCTTAAACTATAAACTACAATAAAAAAATTCCAGTCATATAGCAAGCACAATCTAAGTATTTCATATATTTATGAAAAACATCTAAAATATTAAGATTTGAGTAAATCATGAGCCATTCCATTTTTATAAATCAGAAAACTGATTTATGTAAAAGTATAGATTCTTCCAAAGTAATATCTAGAGTTAATGCCACTGCCAACAAAATTCAGATGGATTTTTTCTGAAGTTAGCAGAATGACTCTCAAGCTTATACACAGGAGTTAACACATCTAACAGGTAATATATTTTTGACAAAGAAAAATAATAGAGGAAAATTTTTTGTGCTAAATACTAAAAAATATTATGTCGAGGAGGAAGAAATGTTCTTCTATCCTTCGAAGTTCATCTGGTTAGTCTAAGGATTAAACTGATGTGAGACAAATTAACAGGAGAAAAACAAAAATCTAATAATACATATACATGGGAGACACCAAGGAAAACTGAGTAACTTGCTCAAATGACAGAAGCCCTCACCTTAAATATCATCCTCAGCTAAAGATGAAAGGGGAGAAAGTCAATTATGGCAGGTTACCAGGAAAAGCACAGTGAATAAGGGTAAGATTGTTATACATATTTAAGTCATTGTCTTATCCAGTGATAAGAGTCACTAGAGATTTGGTCATCCTCCTCTTCCTAGTTCAAAGAAGGAGACACCTTAACAAACGGAAATTTCCCTTATAAATGTAAATATCTCTTACAAAAGGGTAACTCCTACTTGGTTTTCAGAGTTTCCCCCAGCCTGCTGTTTCTTAGAAAATAATCAGCTTAAAAGAATTAATATGCCAGTGACATATTTTAGGGGGGAAAATCATCCTCCCTTTCAATTACAAATCTACAATTATAATATAATGTGATATTGGCAGGAAATTTTACAGATATAAAAAAGTCATAAGGATATTCCTGAAATAGACCTTCGTATAAAAAGAATTTAATATGTGATATAAAGGACAATGGAGACCAATAACAAAGGGATGAATTATTCAAGAGAAGGTGGGAAAAAATTAATTATTAAAAAAATCTTATTTACACTATATAGCATACTGCAATACGAATCTCAAATGAATTTGAGTTAAAGGATAAAAAAGCATATCAGAAAAATAAAGACTTATAGAATCGATTTCAGAAAGGGCAAAACTTAAAGAGTAAGTAGTAAATAACTCAGGAAAAGAAATACATTTATGTGTATGTATTTGTGCAGTTGTACACAATTTTTAACAGCATGCATATCAAACAATAAAAGGAAATTAAAAAGCAAAATAAAATTTGTAAAAATTTGTCACACCTAGTAACTTTGAGTGATTTACAGACATCAAACCTGTGTCATTGCAACAGGGCTCTTTATGTTCAAGGAAGAGAATAAAATCACAAGTCAGGTTTTTTGCCATTGTGAGCAGATAGGGTAAGGCGTCCCCAATGAACGAGAACCAGACATAACTTTCTTAACATAAGAGGAGCCATTTTAGGCCTAAGCCATTCTGTGATCTAAACCTGGCCACAATGCTTGCCCTTACAGAAGCATAGGTCCCAGTGTTTAATGATTTGAAGGAAACAAAAGAAGGCAAAAACAAACATCTATTAGCAGGCCAGGAAGAAAACTTAATAATAGCAAAGATAATAAATTACTTACAAAGACTTGCAGTTCTGTTTCAGTGGTAAACCTTTAGGCTGAAGGACATTCTTGAGCTATTTCACAGAATTCAAACTCCCTGGAGCTCTCAACCACCAGATTAACTGGAACCTAGGAATCATAATGTTGACCTTTTCTGATCCTTGTGACTTTAACTAGAGCCTGAACTCTGCCAACGTTTGCCCCAATTCTACCACTGAATTCTCCTCTGCTCAAGCCCCTTAATGAATATGCATGTACCCTTAGCTTAAAACTTCCCCAATTTTGCTGTTTGGGGAGACACTGCTTGAGAAAAGACCCATGGTGTTCTCCTTACTTGCTGCAAGTAATAAACCGTTCCTTCTCCTGTTCTTTGACTTTGTTGTGTCTTTTGACTCCACACCCACCAAGAGGCAAACCCAGTTTTCGGGTAACAAGATTATGCTTAGAAGCATAAGAAACAAGCCAGAAATAAGAAACACACGATCATTACGCTGAACTATGAGACTCCTGATGTGACCCATTTCATATTTACATGCCTCCTGTGCACAAACCATTTTTCAGAGGAGCACTTAAAGAGGCAATAAATAAGCAAAATGAAGGGCAGCAAAAAATGAAAACAAAAGGGATTACCTTTACTGACGGTGTTACTTTGGTTATTTTGTTTTCAAGCTAAGTAAGGACAGCAAGGCAATGGGGTGATGAAAGAAAGGAAGGTAGGAAGGGAAGGAGAGAGGATGGGACGGAGGAAGGGAAGGACAGATAAACTTTGAATTTAGTGAATGAAAAATATATTCATGAAGAGGAAAAATTATTTTCCCTCTACCCTTCGAGATTCTCGGTTGAAAACCCCTTGTAATAGAAGATTAACAGGAGAAAAACAAACGGACATTTAATAACATGTATACCTCCTATATATATGGGAGATATCCAGGAAAATTGAGTAACTCCTCCAAATGGCCCAAGCCACCATCTTAAATACCATCTCCAGTTAAAGACAAAAGTGATGTTGTGAGGTGGGGGAGCCTGTTATAGGAGGCTATAAAGAAAAGCACAGTAGACCAGAGGGCAGACAGCAGAAGCAAGAAGAACTACAATTCTGCAGCCTGTGGAGGGAAAACCACATTCTCAGAAAGATAGACAAAATGAAAAGGCAAAAGACTTTGTTCCAGATAGAGGAACAAGATAAAATCACAGAAAAACAACTAAATGAAGTGGAGATAGGCAACCTTCCAGGAAAAAAATTCTGAATAATGATAGCAAAGATGATCCAGGAGCTCGGAAAAAGAATGGCGGCAAAGATTGATAAGATGCAAGAAATGTTTAACAAAGACCTAGAAGAATTAAAGAACAAACACTTAGAAGAATTAAAGAACAAACAAACAGAGATGAACAATACAATAACTGAAATGAAAAACACACTAGAAGGAATCAATAGCAGAATAACTGAGGCAGAAGAACAGATAAGTGACCTGGAAGACAGAATGGTGGAATTCACTACAACGGAACAGAATAAAGCAAAAAGAATGAAAAGAAATGAAGACAGCCTAAGAGACCTCTGGGACAACATTAAACACAACAACATTGGCATTATACAGGTCCCAGAAGGAGAAGAAAGAGAGAAAGGACCCAAGAAAATATTTGAAGAGATTATAGTTGAAAACTCCCCTAACATGGGAAAGGAAATAGCCACCCAAGTCCAGGAAACACAGAGAGTCCCAGGCAGGAGAAACCCAAGGAGAAACATGCCAACACACACAGCAAACAAACTCACAAAAATTACAGACAAAGAAAAAGTATTAAAAGCAACATGGGAAGAATGACAAATAACATACAAGGGAACTCCCATAAGATTAACAGCTGATTTCTCAGCAGAAACTCTACAGGCCAGAAGTGAGTGGTACAATATACTTAAAGTGATGAAAGGGAAGAACCTACAACCAAGATTACTCTACCCGGCAAGGATCTCATTCAGATTCGACGGAGAAATCGAAAGCTTTACAGACAAGCAAAAGCTAAGAGAATTCAGCACCACCAAACCAGCTCTACAACAAATGCTAAAGGAACTTCTCTAAGTGGAAAGCACAAGAGAAGAAAAGGACCTACAGAAACAAGCCTATAACAATTAAGAAAATGGTAATAAGAACATACATACCAATAATTACCTTAAACGTGAATGGATTAAATGCTCCAACAAAAAGACATAGGCTCGCTCAATGGATACAAAAGCAAAACCCATAAATATGCTGTCTACAACACACCCACTTCAGACCTAGGGACACATATGGAAAAAGATATTCCATGCAAATGGAAATGAAAAGAAAGCTGGAGTAGCAATACTCATATCAGATAAAACAGAGTTTAAAATAAAGAATTTTACAAGAGAAAAGGAAGGACACTATATAATGATCAAGGGATCAAACCAAGAAGAACATATAACAATTATAAATATATATGCACCTAACATACGAGCACCTCAATACACATGGCAACTGCTAACAGCTATAAAAGAGGAAATCGAAAGTAACAAAATAATAGTGGGGAACTTTAACACCTCATTTACACCAATGGGCAAATCATCCAGACAGAAGATGAATAAGGAAACACAAGCTTTTGGGCTTCCCTGGTGGCGCAGTTGGTTGAGAGTCCGCCTGCCAATGCAGGGGACACGGGTTCATGCCCCGGTTCAGGAAGATCCCACATGCCGCAGAGCACCTGGGCCTGTGAGCCATGTGAACGTCTGGAGCCTGTGCTACACAACGGGAGAGGCCACAACAGTGAGAGGCCCGCGTACTGCAAAAAAAAAAACCAACCCCCCCCAAAAAACCAAGAAACACAAGCTTTAAATGACACAATAGACGACATAGATTTAATTGATATTTACAGGACATTCCATTCAAAAACAGCAGATCACACTTTCTTCTCAAGTGCGCACAGAACATTCTCCAGGACAGATGCAATCTTGGGTCACATATCAAGCCTTGGTAAATTTAAGAAAACTGAAATCATATCATGCATCTTTTCCAACCACCACGCTATGAGATTAGAAATCAATTACAGGGGAAAAAACATAAGAAACACAAAACACATGGAGGCTAAACAACATGTTACTGAATAACCAAGAGGTCATTGAAGAAACGAAAGAGGAAATCAAAAAATATCTAGAGACAAATGAAAATGAAAACACGACAATCCAAAACCTATGGGATGCAGCAAAAGCAATTCTAAGAGGGAAGTTTATAGCAATACAAGCCTACGTCAAGAAACAAGAAACATCTCAAATAAACAATCTAACCTTACACCTAAAGGAACTAGAGAAAGAAGAACAAACAAAACCCAATGTTAGTAGAAGGAAAGAAATCATGAAGATCAGAGCAGAAATAAATAAAATAGAGACAAAGAAAACAATAGCAAAGATCAATAAAACTAAAAGCTGGTTATTTGAGAAGATAAACAAAATTGATAAACCATTAGCCAGACTCATCAAGGAAAAGAGGCAGAGGACTCAAATCAATAAAATTAGAAACGAAAAAGGAGAAGTTACAACAGACACTGCAGAAATACAAAGCATCATAAAAGACTACTACAAGCAACTCTATGCCAATAAAATGGATAAGCTGGAAAAAATGGACAAAGTTTTAGAAAGGTATAACCTTCCCAGACTGAACCAGGAAGAAATAGAAAATATGAACAGACCAATCACAAGTAATGAAATTGAAACTGTGAATAAAAATCTTCCAACGAACAAAACTCCAGGAGCAGATGGCTTCACAGGTGAATTCTATCAAACATTTAGAGAAGATCAAGCACCCATCCTTCTCAAACTCTTCCAAAACATTGCAGAGGAAAGAATACTCCCAAACTCATTCTATGAGGCCACCATCACCCTGATAGCAAAACCAGACAAAGATACTACAAAAAAAGAACATTACAGACCAATACCACTGATGAATATAGATGCAAAAATCCTCAACAAAATACTAGCAAACAGAATCCAACAACACATTAAAAGGATCATACACCATGATCAAGTGGGGTTTATCCCAGGAATGCAGGGATTCTTCAATATACGCAAATCAATCAATGTGATACACCATATTAACAAATTGAAGAATAAAAACAATATAATCATCTCAATAGAGGCAGAAAAAGTGTCTGAAAAAATTCACAACCCATGTATGATAAAAACTCTCCAGAAAATGTGCATAGAGGGAAACTACCTCAACATAATAAAGGCCATGTACGACAAACCTACAGCAAACATCATTCTCAATGGTGAAAAACTGAAAGCACTTCCTCTAAGATCAGGAACAAGACAAGGATATCCACTGTTGCCACTATTATTCAACATAATTTTGGAAGTCCTAGCCATGGCAATCAGAGAACAAAAAGAAATAAAAGGAATACAAGTCAGAAAAGAAGAAGTAAAACTGTCACTGTTTGCATATGACATGATACTATACATAGAGAATCCTAAAGATGCCACCAGAAAACTACTAGAGCTAATCAATGAATTTGGGAAAGTTGCAGGATACAATATTAATCCACAAAAATCTCTGGCATTCCTATACACTAACAATGAAAGATCAGAAAGAGAAATTAAGGAAACATTTACCATTTACCATTGCAACAAGAATAACAAAATACCTAGGAATAAAACTACCTAGGGAGACAAAGGACCTGTATGCAGAAAACTATAAGATACTGATGAAAGAAATTAAAGATGATACCAACAGATGGAGAGATATACCATGTTCTTGGACTGGAAGAAGCAATATCATGAAAATGACTATATGACCCAAAGCAATCTACAGACTCAATGCAATCCCTATCAAATTACCAATGGCATTTTTTACGGAACTAGTACAAAAGATCTTAAAATTTGTATGGAGACACAAAAGACCCCAAATAGCCAAAGGAGTCTTGAGGCAAAATAAACGGAGCTGGAGGAATCAGACTCCCTGACTTCAGACTATACTACAAAGCTACAGTAATCAAGACAATATGGTACTGGCACAAAAACAGAAATATAGATCAATGGAACAGGATAGAAAGCCCAGAGATAAACCCATGCACCTATGGTCAACTAATCTATGACAAAGGAAGCAAGGGTATACAATGCAGAAAAGAAAGTCTCTCCAGTAAGTGGTGTGGGGAAAACTGGACAGCTACATGTAAAAGAATGTAATTAGAACACTCCCTAACACCACATACAAAAATGAACTCAAAATGGATTAGAGGCCTAAATGTAAGACCGGACACTATAAAACTCTTAGAGGAAAATACAGGAAGAACACTCTTTATTTATTTATTTATTTTTTGTGGTATGCGGGCCTCTCACTGTTGCAGCCTCTCCTGTTGCAGAGCACAGGCTCCGGACATGCAGGCTCAGCGACCATGGCTCACGGGCCCAGCCGCTCCATGGCATGTGGGATCTTCCTGGACCGGGGCACGAACCCATGTCCCCTACATCGGCAGGCAGACTCCCAACCACTGCGCCACCAGGGAAGCCTGGAAGAACACTCTTTGACATAAATCATAAATCACAGCAAGATCTTTTCTGATCCACCTCCTAGAGTAATGGAAGTAAAAACAAAAATAAACAAATGGGACCTAATGAAACTTAAAAGTTTTGCACGGCAAAGGAAACCATAAACAAGACAAAAAGATAGCCCTCAGAATGGGAGAAAGTATTTGCAAATGAATCAACGGACAGAGGATTAATTTCCAAAATATATAAACAGCTCATACAGCTCAATATTAAAAAACAAACAGCCCAATCAAAAACTGGGCTGAAGATCTAAATAGACATTTCTCCAAAGAAGACATACAGATGGCCAAGAGACACATGAAAAGATGCTCAACATCACTAATTATCAGAGAAATGCAAATCAAAACTACAATGAGGTTATCGCCTCACAATAGTGAGAATAGGCATCATTAGAAAATCTACAAACAACAAATGCTGGAGAGGGTGTGGAGAAAAGGGAACCCTCTTGCACTGTTGGTAGCAATGTAAATTGATACAGCCACTATGGAGAACAATATGGAGGTTCCTTAAAAAACTAAAAATAGAATTACCATATGACCCAGCAATCCCACTACTGGGCATATACCCAGAGAAAACCGTAATTCCATAAGACACACGCATCCCAATGTTCATTGCAGCACTGTTTAAAATAGCCAGGTCATGGAAGCAACCTAAAAGCCCATCGACAGATGAATGGATAAAGAAGATGTGGTACATATATACAATGGAATATTGCTCAGCCATAAAAAGGAACGAAATTGGGTCATTTGTGGAGCCGTGGATGGATCTGGAGACTGTCATACAGTGTGAAGTAAGTCAGAAAGAGAAAAACAAAGATTGTATATCATCGCATATATACAGAACCTAGAAAAATGGTACAGATGAAGCAGTTTGCAGGGCAGAAATTGAGACACAGATGTAGGGAACAAATGTATGGACACCAAGCGAGGAAAGCAGCAGGGATGGGGGTGGTGGTGTGATGAATTGGGAGATTGGGGCTGACATGTATACACTGATGTGTATAAAATGGATGACTAATAAGAACCTGCTGTATAAAAAAATGAATAAAATAAAATTTAAAAATTCAAAAAAACAAGAAAAAACCAAACAACCTGATTCAAAATGAGCAAAAGACTTGAATAGATATTTCTCCAAAGAAGAGACACAAATGGCCAATAAGCACATGAAAAGATGCTCAACTATACCAATCATTAGGGAAATGCAAATCAAAACTGCAACAAGATACCACCTTACACCCATTAGGATGGCTACTATCAAAATAATAGAATATGAGTGTTTGCAAGGACATGGAGAAACTGGGACCCTGGTATACTACTGGTGGAAATTGGTACAGTCAGTATGGAAAACAGTATGGTGTTTCCTCAAGTAATTAAAGATAGAATTACTATATGAACCAGCATACTATATACTTCTGCACATATACCCCAAAGAATTCAAAGTAGGATTTCAAAGAGATATTTGTACACCCATGTTCATAATAGCATTATTCGTAATAACTAAATCATGGAAGCAACTCAAGTGTCCATGTGTGGATGAACGGATAAGCAAAATGTGGATATACATGCAATGGAATATTGTTCAGTCTTAAAAAGGAAGGAGATTCTGCAGTATGTTTACACCATGGATGAACCTTGGGGACATTATGCTAAATGAAATTAGCCAGTCAGGAAAAGGTACATACTGTATGATCCCACTTATATGAGGTACTCAGAATAGTCAAAATCATAAAGACAGAAAGTAGACTGGTGGCTAACAGGGGCTGGGGGCAAGGAGTAATGGGGAGTTATTGTTTAATGGGTATAGAGCTTCAGTTTCACAAGATGAAAACAGTTATGGGGATGGACAGAGGTGATTTTTGCACAACAACATGAACATATTTGATATCGCTGAACTGTACACTTAAAAAATGGTTAAGATGGAAAAAATTGTTTATCATGAAATATATCAAAGTGTAAATAAAATACATATGTATAATTTAAAGAATAATAATTTTAAAAAGACAAGAAAAGAAAGCCCAGAGATGAACCCAGGCACTAATCTAATCAACTAATCTATGACAAAGGAGGTAAGGATATACAATGGAGAAAAGACAGTCTCTTCAATAAGTGGTGTGGGGAAAACTGGACAGCTACATGTAAAAGAATGAAATTAGAACACTCCCTAACACCATACACAAAAATAAACTCAAAATGGATTAGAGACCTAAACGTAAGACTGGACACTATAAAACTCTTAGAGGAAAACATAGGAAGAACACTCTTTGACATAAATCACAGCAAGATCTTTTTTGATCCACCTCCTAGAGTAATGGAAATAAAAACAAAAATAAACAAATGGGACCTAATGAAACTTAAAAGCCTTTGCAAAGCAAAGGAAACTACAATTAAGAAGAAAACACAGACCTCAGAATGGGAGAAAATATTTTTCTTATTAGAAAATAACTAATAAGAACCTGCTGTATAAAAAATAAGTAAAATAAATTTCAAAAAAAAAAGAAAAAAGAAAGGCACAGTAAAAAGGGTATGGTTGTTATGCAGATTTAAGTTAGTTGCCTTCTCCATTAATAAGAGTTTCTAGAGGTTTGGCTATCCTCCTCTTCCCAGGACAGCAAGAGAGACACCCTTACAAATAGACATTCCTCATAAATGTAAATTTCTCTTACAAAAGGGTAACTTCCACTCAGTTTTCAGAACTTCCCCTGTGTCTGCAGTTTCTTACAAATAACAAGCTGAAGATTATCTTTATTACAAAGAGACCTATTTTGGGACAGCAAATTCTGCTCCCCTTCAATATGAAAGATATATGATGTAGATGACCTGTGTGAGTCTACTTACACATGGATTTTTTTCAATAAACATGTACTAAAGTACTACACAGCCAACAATTGATTGAATTCTCAGATGCAGAACTATGAATATGGGGGATGAACTGTAAAGTTAAATGGGGATTTTTGACTTTTCAGAGGGTCAGTGCCCCTAAGCCCTGTGTTGTTCAAGGGTAAACTATACTCAGTTTTTCTGGGTCTCTCCCATGTAAATATGTTATAAACATGTTTGATTTTCCCCTGTTAATCTGTCTCATGTCAATATAATTCTTAGACCAGCCAGAAGAACCTAGGAGGGCAGAGGAAAATTTCTTCCTCCCTGGCAATGACTAACAACAGAAGAGATTATTTAAGGCTACATATAAGTTTTAAGAGTTGAGTTTCCTGAATTCCATTCCCACCTCCCATGATGTCATCTCTCAGGTCATGAAAGCACTACCCCCAAGCTAAGATGCACTCCAGTTACCATCCTCGTCTCTTCTTTCTTTTATCAACGCATTGTCTCCTGCCTCTTACAAAAGTACTTGCTCATAACTGGCTACCTTATATAATAAACTAATTTCCCCCTAAAATGCAATTAGGCACAATAGGGCTCCCTATACCACTTCAGAGAATAAAGCCTAACAGTGACCTTACCACCTGCATACCCTGTAAATGTGGTCACCAAAATTACCTTCAAAAATAAACATTTTCTTAAACACATGTGTGTGGAAGTGTGTGGCTGTGGACATGCGCATTTTAAGTTGTTTCTGGACACATATGAAAGGGAGCAGAATTTATCACCCCAAAATATGCCTCTTTGGCATAAGGATCATTTTAGGGCTGATTATTTTTAAGCAACAGCAGACACAGAAGTTCTGAAAATGGAGTAGAAGTGGAACCAAGCAGGACCCTGTGAGGCGCTCCCAGGTACAAATCCTTTCCAGGTCCCCCGTTTCTTGTTTGTAGGAAATCAACTTCATTCAGCTTCCTTGACCTTCCCTGAGTTCCAAAGGGCAGATTCAAACAGGGAAGGGAGGGAAATGCAGAAACAAAGGAGGGGCAATCAAGAAACAATAGTCCTGGTTACTCCTTGAGGGATACTCATAACAATATCTTTGAGTTCTTCTGCAAGAACTAAGGCCCCCACCCAGGTGAAGGATGGTAACTTCAAGCTGAGCACAAGATTCCTGGAACACCACTCTGTCACCTCACCACCAACCAATCAGAAGAAAGTTTGCACACAGTGGAAGATAATGAAGACTCTGACCCCCTCCCCAAATGATTAACTTCCCTTTCTCCAAAACTTTCATGGTCAAGCAGAACCTTTGGAGTTGGTTTTTGGACATGAGTCCACCTTCTTCCCAGGCTGCCAGCCACCTGAATAAAGCAATATTTTCTTTCCAACCAATACCTGTCTCTTGAGTATTTGCTTTCCAGCAGTGAGCAGCAGAACCTGAGCTGGGTAACATTTCTACTTCCACTGGCTTTTCCTATTATGATCCACCCAAAAATATCCGTTTGGACCCATTTACTATGACTTGTGTCTTTCTACTTAGAATGTACTAGCAAGGTCCTCATTCTTTATCACATGCTCAAGGACATCATCAATATTTCTCTTTTTACTACAACATCCCTATCAGCCAAACCTGTGTTTGGTAACAGAAGATACACTTTGGTAAAAGAAATTTGCATTTACAAGGGAAATCTCCATTTGTAAGGATTTTTATCTCTCTATACTGGGAAGAGGAGGATGAATAAACCTCTAGAAACTCTTCAGTGGAGAAGGCGACAACTTATATCTTCATAATAATCCCATACCTTGTTTACTGTGCTTTTCCCAGTAATCTTCCATTAACTGGCTTCCAGCCCCCAGCACCCACTCTCTACGTCCCACATCTTCTTTTGTCTTTAGCTGGAGATAGTATTTAAGTTGGTGCCTTGGGCCATTTTGGGGAGTTACTCAGTTTTCCTGGGTATACAGGAGATATGCATGTTATTAAACATTTCTTTATTTTTCTCCTATTAATCTGTCTTTTATTATTGGGGCGGGGGGTGGAGGTGGGTCGGGGTGGCTCTCAGCCAAGAACCTAAAAGGGTATAGGGAAAACTATTTTTCCCCTCCAACACATAACGTGAAATAATTCATTTTGGATAATGCATACCACAGTTATAGACAACTTTAAATTTCTGTGGTTAAACGAAGTTTCAAAAACTCTGTCCAAGTCTGATCTAAAGGGCTTACTGATCTAGGTCCTTTGAGAAGTAAAACTTTTCAAAAATACAAAGTAGGAAATTGTGATCACTAAGCCACAGTTACCACTGTGATGTTCCCTGTGTATGGCTTATTCAGAACCTTACAAAAAAAGAACACAAAGTAAGCTGGGGTCCTCTGAAGCTTCAACCCCATGCTTCTTCAAGGTTGCAATCCTGTGAGCTATTCTTGCAATGGCCTTTGATGTAAAGTAGTGAAAACATTGGATTATCCTAAGAATATCATTTTAAAAGGAGGAATTTCTGGGATTTCTCTTTTTCTGCTGCTGACACAGAAAGACCTATAAATCCATGGGCAAGCAAACTGAGAGTGTGACAAGACCATCAGAGATTGCTCAGTTACAGTGAAGGACCTAGAGCCAGCATGTTCCACAGCAGGGATAAATCACAGTTCCTATTTCAAGGCAGTGATCCATCAGGAAAGGGGAGCTGGACATGGGAAAAATTCTAGAGTCAATTCACTATTCCAACACTCCTGGGTTGCTTTTTCACTAATGAACAAGGAAAGAATTCTTTCTACCACCAATATCTGATAAGAACCCATAAAAGATATAATTGTCCATAAACACCATTTCTGAAATATAGATGTTCTGATCAAAGATGTTTTGGCCTACATTTGCTCAATTAATTTACACTTGTGCTCTCTTCTAGCACTGTGGGCAACGTAAAGCCTTAGTCACTGCCCCTGAAAATTTTCCAATTTAATCTCACTCAGTTACAATCACTGCCTTGGTTATTCATTCTATTGTACTTTGCATTCAGTCCACAATGCTCCCAGTCGCCTAGTCCCCACTCACCCATAATACGCCAGTTTCACTACTCCAGCAATCATCTCCTAGACATTTCTTTATTAGCCACTGCAAGCAATGTGGGAACTGAGTTTTGCATTCTGTCTGCCCTTGGGATGTGACCGCAGAATGCTCCTCCACATCTCTAAGAGACAACCAACCTGCCAGAACTGATCTTTTAAGTCAGCCCTTTGCCCCATGTGGTCTCTTTTGATTCTATCAGCTTATGCCAAGGACGTAGTATACATGCTCTGGAGTGAACACCCAATGCCAATTTGAGTCCATTTTTCTCCCGTTTTAGCCAAGTGTGGCTCCCGTCTCTAAACTCTTATTGCCTTTCCTTCTGCCACCACAGCTGGTTGCTGTCCTGGAGTTTTATCTTCCCCACTGACTAAAGTACAGGATTGATTTCTGCACTGGGAGGAAAGAATTTAATTGGTGAATAACAGTCACTTTTGTTCCCTTGCATTCAGTGAATTTACACGCTATCTCAGTATTTCAAAAAATGGGGCCTTCAGGCAGGAGTAGCATTTGAATCTGAGCATCAGCCATCTATCCACTGCAAGCACTCAGTGCCCGGTGAAGTTAGGTTGTTACTTAAAAAGCCATAATAGGCGCCATAGAACCCTAACACATTCTATGTCACACACACGTTGACAGTCTGTCAACTTCCTAAAGAACAAAGACCCTATACAGTAGCTATCCTGCTCACCTAATTTTTGTGAATCCCAAGTTAAATTATTTAAGGTATTTTCCCCACTAAAATTACAACTAAACTAATATTACAGAAAACAGAAATATTTGTCAATCTTTCTCAGAAATAGAGTTAAATTAAATATCAATACTTTTATAAGAATAACTGCTGTGTGGCAAGATTCAAATAGCAAGCCCAGCGCCTACACTAAGGGGAAGAGAGTGCACTCCTAAAGGACTTGCCTCCCTGCAAGAATACCCACAAGTTGTGTACCAGGTCATTCTATGTGTCTGTCTCAGCCACAGGGCCACTTCAGTTCTATGCTAGAGAACCAACCTATATCTAACTACCCTGCATCCTGGTATTGAACAACGTCAGTAACATATGGAAATAAATATAATGTCGTAGGACAAGGATCCATTGAATAAAGTAACAGAAGGATTTATTTTGTTTGTAGGGTAGAGGGAGAAAACCCATATTGAAAATCTAACAGGAGAGAAAGTGAGTAGTATGACAGTGAGATAAACTAAATGGACATCTGTGAATCCATGACTGGAAATCAGGGAGAAGTTAGTATTTTTAGAAACCTAAAAGATCTCATTCCCAACCCTCACTTCTACCCTCATTCCCATACATATGTAATTCACAAATAATTATAAATTTGGTATCAAGAATTATCTAGAGATGGATTTTTTCCCATAATGACTACTTTTACTATTTTTCAAAGTTTCAAGTAATAATTTTTCTCTAAAATATTCTTCTGCTGGTGTGCAAAGCACATGCTAAAAATGCCAATAAGCTATTTCCACACCAATAGAAACATAATTAAATGAGTATGTGAGCGTAAGAAGGAAGTCACACAGAACTGGCAATGTGTATTTAGGTTCACCAGCATTTTTTCTTTTTGAAATGTTGTTAAGGATCAAGCAGTAAGCAAGTCATCCCCCCTACCCCCAACCTTTGGAGGATAATAGGGCTATTCTTAAGACAGATAAGAGACTTTTGTAAATAACTAATAATTAAACAACTGTAACTTACAAGTGTGCTTTAAGAGCCAGGCAAAGTGTTACAGGAGGACAGAAAATAGATTGTTGCTTCATTTGGGGAAGGAGGAAAGGTATTAGGGAAACTTTGGAAACAAGGTTGCATTTGAACTAGGTCTTCAATGTTGAGTGGGATTTTGACAATTGAGTGGTGAGAGTGGGAGGACAGGGCCAGTGTAAATGCAAACAGGATTAGTAAAGGCAGAGGGTGGAGAAAGCAGGAAACACATAGGCTACACCTGTTTGCTATCAATGTTAAAGCAATAATTAAATTCCCTTTTTTTTTTGGCTTATGTCATAAACTTCTGATCAGTAATTTATTCTTCCAAAAGGGCTTTTTCAGTATAGACTAGCCGGTGAGGCAAAGATGTAGATGATAGTTTCTAATAGAGATGACAAAACTGAACCAAGTGAAAAACCATAATAGCATTGAGCAACTTCAAACATCCTGACACAAGCTCAAGCCTTTTTCTACTTACAATGGAACTTCTTAAAATTTGGCCAGACTTACATATAATTTAAATTAAAATTACATATAATTTTATCTCTTGCTAAGCAGAAGCCACAACAAAAACTATGGTTCTAAATTTCATGACTTAATTCTGACCAACAGAACTGGCAGAATAGTATGGAAAAAACAGACTTTTTATGAAGAAGATGTGGTTTGGAGTCTTCCAGTTAAAAAATATTTTGTGAAGCAAAGTCTTACTATACATATAATAAAATAAAAATGATCTATTTTTCATATATATAGCAGTATTTCAGGTTCAGAGTAGACATTTAATATATTGTTGACATTATTATTACTATTGAATACAAAATGTTATTAAGCCACCTAAAGTTCATAATAAACAACTAAAGGTTTGATATAGCCTAGACTTCAGAAAAACATTTCAAAACATTCAGAGAAAAGATGCCTATGTCTTCAGAGCCATAGATTCTAAAAGGAAATAAACATTAAGAGAAATAGCAGATTGCAAAAAAAATTAAAATTCAACTCTACAATATTGACTCAATTTGGTCCATATGCGCCTATGCTATTTCCTTCAGGTGAAATTTCCTTTTCCACATACCCAAATTACATTATTTAACAAGTCAGACAGGAATTGCTTCCGTATGTCTCAACTGATATTTGCTCTTTTGCCTCACATGTGACTGTATTTCTTTTATTCACTCTGGCATTACCCCTCTTTCTTTATTTTCCCCCTTTTTATTACTAGGAACACTCATGGTTAGCTGAATCATTAGAGAAAGCACAGAATGCTGGCAACTAATATTGCACCCTGTCCCTTATTACACCTCATTACAGATGTCACTGGGCCACAGAAAGATGGATGAGGGTAAGAAGAGTGCATCACAAATGACCTCATTTGAGTTTCTCCACTCCAACTAATGCCAACACCAAGACCTACGATTCATGAAGCTACATCATCAGCACTCTAATCTCGCTGAGAATAAGGACCAAACTATCCATTTGCACTGTAGCTCTCTTAACCTATATAAAAAGAAATACATAAAGAGTTACACAGGTACTCTGCTTTTCTGAACAGCACCTTATGCATGAATTATCTCAGAGCAAAAATATAGTAAGTTAAATCAAAATCACAAAAACAACTATAGTGGATAAGAAAATGGCACCTTAAGTATAAGCTTAAGCTATCAATCTACCAGTAAAGTCTATTAAAAAAGTGGTATATCATTATGTCCTAAAGGTTAGATTATGACATATTCTAGAAGCATGACTACTCTAGAAACGTAAAGTTGCACAGCGAAGTATGTATTCTCTGCTTTCATTTCTGTAAAGTATAAATTTAGAGTGGGTTAACAGAAATATACCAACTGATTGCAATATTCATAATGATGCAAAAGAATCATTTTCTAAAAGAGGGTCCATATCATAAAGATTATTCTTTCTTAAAATTAATGTGTGTGTGAGTGTGCATGTGTGCATGCATGTGTGTCTAAGGGGTATTACTGTGAAAGAGAAAATGAATATGCAGAGGGGAATAACGCAGAACAACAATAAGCAATTGTTGAGGTTTGTAGAATAGATCTGTATTTGAAAAGAGGAAAAGGTTCTGTTCTTAGAAAACCATTGGCCCCTTTACCCTCCCACATATGCTCTGATTAGCTCAATAGCAGTCTTTATCTCATCCAAAGCCTTCAACCTTGAAAAAGCATTCATCTCTATGCAAAGCAATTAGGAAAAAAATGTGCCCTGCACAAAGGAGGTTCTCAATAATGATGCTTTGGCCATCCAGAACAACATGGAAAGGGGACAGGCATTAATGAGTCAGGTCTGCTGGAAGTAGAACACATTTTAGAAATAAAAAGCTTTGCTAAAAAGGGCATAATTCCATCTCTGAAGGTCATGAAATCCTCCGTGTTCACATCATTTCTGGATATTGTATGCTGAAATTAGAATAGTCCTCCTAAGCTTGGTTAGCATCTGCTGAAGCAGGTCAGCAAAATGAAACCAATTTACACAATTTGAAATTCTAATTATTTCAAAATGGTCATTACTTCTCCGGAAACTACTGCAGGAGCATATACTTGTTTAAATATGTCCATTTAATTTTGTTTTTTGCTTGCAAGTCTATTTGCTGGGACAACTTACCAAGAAAAACTAAAAAATCCCAGTTCCTTCAAAAAGTAACAATAAAGCTAGGAGAGTGGTATCTGAAATAGACTTAGACTCTCAACCCTAGACTAGGTACTGTAGTTTATGTTAAGTTTTATAATCCTAAAACAGAGTTTAAGTTGCAATTTCAAGACATGCACTGCAGTATTTTCCAAAAATAGCCATGCTAAGATTTCTGGTCCCACGTACTCTCCCAGATCCTTGCCTCTCTCCCACCAAAAGGTGTGGTCTATTACCCTCCTACTGAAATTGAGTAGGACACTGTGATTACCTCCACAAACAATACAAGAAGAGACGCTGTGTGACTTCTGAGACTAGGTCAAAAGAGGTTAATTCAGCTTCCACTGGCTTTCCCTCTCTTTTTCTGGGCATGAGCCTTGGGAGCACTCTGCCAATTTGTAATACATCCAGCCTCCCTGAAGTCTTGCCACAAATCTGGCAAGTTCACACAGAGAGACTACAGAGACAGAGAGAGATGCCCAAAGACACCGTCAAATAATTCCAGCCACAGACTTCAAATCTTCTAGCTGAGGCCATAGATATTGTGAAGCAGGAACAAGCCCACAGAATCTGTGAATATAATAAATGATGTTTTGTGCTACTAAGTTTGGGGATGTTTTATTCAATATTATACAACTATAGTAACTGAAACACTCACATTCAACAAATACAGACTGAACTTGTAGAAAATGTTCCATTTAGTGAATCTGACTCTTCCTTTCATTTTTATCGTCTTTTAGGAATGGTGTAACACTTTCATATTAGATTAGATTCCTTAATGAAATAAAAGAACTTCATGTCCCACCAAATACATAAATGATATAATGGCTATTAAATACTTTGAACTGTCAGTAAGATCAAGTGAAGTGGACTTCCCTGCTGGAGCAGTGGTTAAGAATCTACCAGCCAATGCAGGGGACACAGGTTCGATCCCTGGTCTGGGAAGATCCCACATTCCACAGAGCAACTAATAAGCCCATGGGCCACAACTACTGAGCCTGTGCTCTAGAGCTCGCAAGCCACAACTACTGAGCCCATGTGCCACAACTACTGAGCCTGTGCACTCTAGGGCCCGCATGCTGCAACTACTGAGCCTGCGTGCTGCAACTACTGAAGCCCGTGCACCTAGAACCCATGCTCCACAACAAGAGAAGCCACCACAGTGAGAAGCCTGCGCACTGCAACAAAGAGTGCCCCACTCGCCACAACTAGAGAAAGTGTGTGTGCAGCAATGAAGACCCAACGTAGCCAAAATTAAATTAAGAAAAAAAAAGATCAAATGAAGGTAAAATTTTCCCAAATGAGTTCTAAAGATCTGTCCTTTGCCCACTTTTCCTGGGACACCCTTATTCCCACCCCCCGCAAACACATACAAGTTATCTCTAATATGGCCAAGGGATAAAACAAATAACAAGCTAGATGTGTTTCTCTCTTATTCTTCAACTCTTACTTCCAATATTCCAGCATCTTGTCCCTGAGAGTCAAAGTCCAAGCAAGAGAAATTACTAACTTGAGGGGATTGTCAGAGGAAATTGATAACCTTCAATGAAAAATCTCTACACAGAGAGAAAGAGTAGTTTTTAATGAAAGATTTGCTTGGTATCTAACTGTCAATAAAAAAACGAAGGTTGACATCTAATTAAACATGCACATTTCTGCTATTTGTACATACTTGCCACCATCATCATAGTAACAGATTTTTTTTTTTAAGATCTATTAAGCACAGAAACTTCTTAAAAGGAATTCAGAGAATAAAAAAAGCAATTTCTCTTTCAGAAAGAGAAATTAAGAAAACAATCCCATCTACTATAGCACAAAAAGAGTAAAATACTTAGGAATAAAATTAACCAAGGAAGTGAAAGATGTATACACTGAAAAGTAAAAGACATTGAAGAAAGAAATTGAAGAAGACTCAAATAAATGGAAAGACATTCCATGCTCATGGATTAAGATAATCAATATTGTTTAAATGTTCATATTATCCAAAGTAATCTACAGATTCAATGAAATCCCTATCAAAATCCTAATGACATTTTTCACAGAAATATACAAAACAATACTAAAATTTTCAAGGAACCAAAAAGGACCCTAAGAGCCAAAGCAACCTTGAGACAGAAGAACAAAGCTGGAGACATCACACTGCTTGACGTCAAACTATATTACAAAGCTATAGTAATCAAAACTATGGTACTGGCATAAAAACAGACATGTAGACCAATGGAACAGAATACAAGCCCAGAAACAAACGCACATATTTATGGTCAATTAATTTATGACAAAGCCAAGAATATATGATGGGGAAAGGATAGTCTCTTAAATAAATGATGATGGGAAAATTGGATTGCCACATACAAAAGAATAAAACTGAACCACTATCTTACACTATACACAAAAATCAAGTCAAAATAGATTAAAAACTTGAATGTAAGACCTGAAGCCATAAAACTCCTGGAAGAAAACATAGGGGTTAGCTCCTTGGGCATTGGTCTTGGCAATGATTTTTTTTTGTTTGACACCAAAAACAAAGGCAACAAAAGCAAAAATAAGCAAGTTGGACTAAATCAAAATTTTAAAGCTTCTTCTCAGTAAAGGAAACCATTGACAAAATGAAAAGGCAACCTATGAAATGGGAGAATTTTTTGCAAACCACATATCCGATAAGAGGTTAATACACAAGACACACAAGAAACTCATACAATTCAACAGCAAAGAAGCAAATAACCCAATTAATACATGGGCAAAGGACTTGAATAGACATTTTTCCAAAGAAGACATACAAATGGCAACATGTATATGAAAAGGTGTTCAACATCACTAATCATCAGGGAAACACAAATTAAAACCACAGTAAGATATCACCTCATACCTGTTGGGATAGCTATTATAAAAAGATAAGAGATAAATGTTGGCAAGGATGTAGAGAAAAGGGAACCCTGGTACATTGTTGGTGGGAATGCAAACTAGTACAGTCACTATGGAAAATAGTACGGAGATTCCTCAAAAAATTAAACAGAACTACCATAAGATCCAGCAATCCCACTTCTGGGTATATACCCAAAGGGGATTGAAAAATTATTTTGCACAGATATCTGTATTTCCATGTTCACTGCAGCATTACTCAAATAGCCAAGGTATGGAAACCAACTAAGTTTCTGTCAAAAGCTGAATGGATCAAGAAAATGTTCATACATACACACACACACACACACACACACACACCGCACACTGGAATATTATTCAGCCTTTTAAAAAAAGGAAATCTACCATTTATGATAGTATAGATAAAAATGGAGGGCATTATGCTAAATGAAATAAGCCAGACAGAGAAAGACAAATACTGCATGGTATCACTTGTATGTAGAATCTTAAAAAAAAAAAAGTCAAACTCATAGAAACAGAGTAGAAGAGCAATTGCCAGGGGTTGGGGATGGGGGAAATAGGGGAAGGTTGCTAGAAGGGTACTGCTACAGGGGTACAAACTTCCAGTTAAAGATGACAGGGCCAGGGGTTGAGGATGGGGGAACAGGGGGATGTTGCTAGAGAGGTACAAACTTTCAGTTATAACATAAGGTCTAAGGATCTAATGTATAACATGGTGACTATAGTTGATAGCACTGTATTATACAACCGAAATTCGATAAGATAATAGAACTTAAAATTTCTCTCACACACAAAAAAAGGGTAAATATGTGATGTGATGGATGTGTTAATTAACTCAATGGGGGGAATCTTCACAAAGTAAATGTATATGTATATCAAATCATCACATTGTACACATTAAATATCTTACAATTTTATTTGTCAATTATACCTCAGTGAAGCTGAAAAAAGATTTTTTAAAAGAAAAACAATAGGCTTTTTTTAATATTATTCAAGTATTTATAGAGCAGATAGAATGTGCAATGGGAAATTCTAGGCATTCGTAGATATGAAGAACCCCTTCAGGAATGTATAGTACAGGAGATAAGGCCTGCCCATAAATAAGGTAGAAAGTGATGAAATAAAGAAAAACAGATATCATTTTTCAGATATAAGAGAGGTTGCTTCCATATGTAGAAGAATGATGTCATGAAAAAGCTCATGAATGAACAGTGATTTGAATATTTGGGGAAAGAAATTCTACGTAGAGGAATTAACGTGTAAAAGCTTAGAATCTGGAAAACATCATTGGAATCAAGAGAGCATGAGAGAGAGAGGAGGGAAATAGGATCAGAAAGGTAAGTAAGGACTATATTAAGGTGGGAGATTAGAGTCCTTTAATTATAGGAAAAGTTTGAATTGATTATTTAAGTAATAGGGAACCACTGAAGATTTTTTTGAGCAAGGGAATGACATAATATGGGCTGTCCTTCAGGAATAATGCTGCCTTTTATATATACTTATATAGCACTTTATCATTAAAAAGCACCTCACTGTATCCTATCTCATGCCCCCGTTACAAAACACTGTGAGGCATGTAGAGGAGAGATTATCAGCAAAATAATTCACCCAAAATCATAATGTTATTTGGTGGCATAAACCAGACTGAGAGCCAAGCCTTTACCAAAGTGCAGCAGGCTTTCTACTGAAATGCACAGTGAGCTAGGTGGTGGTGTATGAGAACGAAGATGAAGAGACAAGTCAGGGAGGTTCTGAATTAATCCCAGAGAAAAATGATGAGAGTGGAAACAAGATGAGACATGTCTTATTAATACAGAAAGCAAAATTATCCAGGTGGAGGTGGATGTTAAACCATATTTCTCACTGAGAAGTAGAGATTATTAAACTTTTAGATGTTGTTCCACATGTATTGTCCTCAGTAAATCATCCTATAATTTTCCAGTTTATAAAAGGAAAATTTATGGGCCTTTTAGTAACTAAATTATCAGCATAGAAAATTAAGTGGAAAATACATACATTCCTTCTAAAACAAAATAAAATCTTAACCTTTTCCTTATTTCATCAAGCTTATTTTAACACTGGATAATGAAAATGTCATGATCTAACAGAGTGGAATGGTATCAAAGCCCAGTATTACAAAGAGGTTTAAAAATACTCAAAATATCTTAGCAATAAACATTCCCCTCGTATTCACCTCAATCTCCATAAATAAAATAACTACCAAATAAAAGGATAAATTGCTTCTTCCTTTTTCTTTCTCCTAAATCTTAAAAAAAGTCATAAAAGTTCCATCAACACTTTAGAATTGTATATACAGATCTAATTTAAAAAGCCCAGAAGTGCATGCTAAGCTAAGCCTCAAGCATTTTAAATCGCTAAAAATCAATAAGAAATTAACATGGTAAACTATAGTTGGTCTTTTTTTTTTTTTAACTATAGCTGGTCTTGAAGATCTTTGCAAATTCACAAAATGCTTCCAAATTATGGCAGTTTGTCCCAGTGCTCCAAGGAAACAAGATAGTTTAGTCATATTTCTGTTTCCCCTTCTTATTCTCCCTTCTTCCCTAGTAACTGGTCCTGTGCCTTATTACAAAGGTAAAAAACAGTCATTTATAAACATAAAATCACAGCAAAGAGAAACAGGGTCAAATGAATATACCAGAGGCCCAAGAACTCCCAGGGCAGAATAAATGCCCAAGATTTCCACACAGAAGACTCATGGGCAAAGTTTCAAGAGCTCCATGAGCGGGAAATGAACTAAAACAATGAAAATATTGCTGCATTTTAAATGACACAGAATCACCTTCTCTCCTTCTTAACAACTCCACCAAAGCTACCAGCATAAGCAAGTGTCAGGAGGCACATTTCATAGTTAAGTCGACAATCAAACAAGAACAGCTGCATGTGTCTGGCACACTGGAGAGTCTAAGATCATTTACCAAACAGACAACCTAGAAACAGGGTTTGAGAAGTAAGGACAGAACCCACGTAGACGTTCATGAGAAGATATTCTATCAAAGTCCAGGGAGAAAGGGAAAAGACTGTTTACTCCCAGGAATAAACGTGTTCACACTAGTACTAATATCTAATACTGGAGATGCTGAGTGGGCACTTCTGCCTGTAACAAGACCACCAACTGTACTGAAGGAAGTGCTGCAAATAATGAGGGAGAGAAGTGCCATCAGCTTTTCTTCCTATATTGCAACAGGAGCATAGTCACTTCATCATTCAGATATCATTTTTAAAAAAATCCTCATTGAACAACACTGCTGAAAATGCTCTTCTGCCTATAGAAAAGTTTGCTGATTGGAACTCAACTGGCTTAATCTTTTTAGTGTTTTGATCTTAAGGGTCTTTATTCATCTCAGCCTTTCCCATCAGGAAAGATACTGTATGATCTTTCATCAACTAATTTGCTTGACTTGAAAGTCACTAAATCTCTGTGAAAGTTCTTCTATTTTCAAGATGTTAAAGGGATTATAAAATCTATGATACAAACTGCTGAAAAAAATGTTTTAAAAACTTCATTTTTAAGATTGTGGGTCATATACATTTTATCTTTTTAATTCCTGTTAACTTTCAGTATATTCATCACATTCTTCCCAAAGTGCATATCAAATATCGATCTAAGCTCCATATGCTCAGACTCAAGAAAGAATTGCCACTTTCCTCCTGAATCTCCTGTGTGGGATGTTGGGTGTTTTCATTGATAACTTGGCCTTGATATACTGTCTTGACACCCTAATAATAAACATGATCTTTTCAAAAAGAAATAAATTTGAGGGCAACATGCCGACAACTTTGAATAGCAAGGCACCTGTAGTGTTTATATCCCACTTAGCTCTCCCATGTTGGCAGGACACAGACATCTGTCAATATTGATGTTGCATCACATCCCCCAGTGCTCTGAAGGAGTGTTTTCATATAGTAGTGAATGGTATAGCTTCAACCCCAGATTTCCTAACCACACCCCTCTCCTGTCTCCCTTCACCTATTTTCATAGTTAGAAGGTTGATGGTAGCTGGCCTCAGAAGCAATTCCTAATTATGAGTATCAAACATTAGGAAGAAAAAAATCAAGGTGGTGTAGGTAAGTCAGATCTTATGACTTCCAGCTGAAAATACTCTATGGATTTCCATAGTTTGTAGAGTAAAATCTCAGATGCCTCTAATGGCTCACAAGCCTTGAGTGGTCTGACTCCAATGTCCCTCTTTGACCTCACCTTTACCTATACAGTAGTCCCCCCCTTATCCACAGGGGATACGTTCTAAGACCCCCCCAGTGGATGCCTGAAACCACAGATAGTAGCGAACCTATATACATACACATACACACACATATACACTATATACATATATATACATATATATATATATATACACACACACACACATATATATACATACACTATGCTTTTTCTTATACTAACAGGTGGGTGGCATATAGTGTGGACACACTGAACAAAGGGATGATTCCCAGTCCAGGTGGGACAGAATGGGACAATGTGAGATTTCATCACACTACTCTGAACCTCTCCAAATTTAAAACTTATGAATCATTTATTTATGGGATTTTCCATTTAATATTTTCAGACCAAGGTTGACTGTGGGTAACTCAGACCCCAGAAAGCAAAACTGAGGATAAAGGGGGATGACTGTACTCCTAGTTTTTCATGATGCTTTGGCCACACCAGCCTTTCCTCCTGGATGTCCAGCAGCCAGCAGCATGTAGTGCATTAAACATAGACTGTTTTGCATATATTGAAGAATCCTTGTATCCCTGGGATAAATCCCACTTGATCATGGTGTATGATCTTTGTAATGTGTTGTTGGAGTTTGTTTGCTAGTATTTTGTTGAGGATTTTTGCATCTATGTTCATCAGTGATATTGGCCTGTAGTTTTCTTTTTTTGTGACATCTTTGTCTGGTTTTGGTATCAGGGTGATGGTGGCCTCGTAGAATGAGTTTGGGAGTGTTCCTCCTTCAGCAATTTTTTGGAAAAGTTTGAGAAGGATAGGTGTTAACTCTTCTCTAAATGTTTGAGAGAATTCGCCTGTGAAGCCATCTGGTCCTGGATTTTTGTTTGTTGGAAGATTTTTAATTACAGTTTCAATTTCATTACTTGTGATTGGTCTGTTTTATTTTCTAATTCTTCCAGAAAGTCCATAGTTTACTTTAGGGTTCACTCTTGGTATTGTACATTTTACTAGTTTGGACAAATGTATAATGACATATATCTGTTATTATAGCATCATACACAGTAGTTTCACTGCCCTAAAAATTCTCTGTGCTCTGCCTGTTCATCCTTCCTTCCTCCATGCCACACCTCCCGCCCAAACCCCTGGCAACCTGGGTTTACTGTCTCCACAGTTTTGCCTTTTCCAGAATACCATATAATTGGAATCATAGTATGTTCCCTTTTCAAATTGGCTTCTTTCACTTAAGCGTATTCATTTAAGATTTTTCCAAATCTTTTCATGGCCTGATAGCTCACTTCTTTTTAGTGCTGAATAATTTTCCATTGTCTGAATGTACCACAGTTTGTTTACCCACTCACCTACTGATGGACTCACGGTTGCTTGCATGTTTTGACAATTATGAATAAAGCTGCTAAAAACATTTGTGTGCATGTTTTAGTGTGAACGTAAGTTTTCAACTCTTTTGGGGAAATACCAAGGAGTGCAATTGCTGAATCACATGGAAAGTGTATGATTAGTTTTGGAAGAACTGCCAAACTGTCTTCCAAAGTGGCTGTACCATTCAGAATCCCCATCAGCAATGAATGAGAGTTCCTGTGGTCCCACATCCTCTCCAGCATTTGGTGTTAACAGTGTTCTGAATTTTGGGCATTCTAATAGGTGTGTAGTGGTATCGTTGTTGTTTTAGTTTGCATTTTCTGATGACATATGATGTGAAGCATCTTTTCATATGCTTCTTTGCCATCTGTCCTTCTCTCTTTATCTTCTCATATCTTCTCTTTTCTGTGTAAACTACATTTGAAAAGACCATTACCTTCAAGTTTCTCCCTGTAATTGATGTTCACATGTAAATAATTTGATGACAGTGATTGCTTACCTAATTTGGACAATCTTTATAACACCTGGCATTCTGGTGATTTAACACAATTCACTTTAGGGCCTCAGTCTCTGCTTCTGTGAAAGGAGTAGGATCAGACAATCCTTTTCAAACCGTGTTATTTGCTGAATCTAAAATGATTTTCATCAAAGAGAAAATTAAAAAATACCTAGAGACAAATGAAAATGAAAACACAACAATCCAAAACCTCTGGGATGCAGCAAAAGCATTTCTAAGAGGGAACTTTATAGCAATACAAGCTTACCTCAGGAAACAAGAAAATCTCAAATAAACAACCTAACCTTACACCTAAAGCAACTAGAGAAAGAAGAACAAACAAAACCCAAAATTAATAGAAGGAAAGAACTCATAAAGATCAGAGCCGAAATAAATGAAATAGAGACAAAAACAAAAAAAAAAATAGAAAAGATCAATGAAAGAAAAAGCTGGTTCTTTGAAAAGATAAACCTTTAACCAGACTCATCAAGAAAAAAGGGAAAGGGCTCAAATCAATATAATCAGAAATGAAGGAGAAGGTACAACCGACACCACAGAAATACAAAAGATCGTAAGAGACTACTGCAAGCAACAATACAGCAATAAAATGGACAACCTAGAATAAATAGACAAATTCTTAGAAAGATACAATCTCCCAAGACTGAACCAGGAAGAAATAGAAAATATGAACAGACCAATTACCAGTACTGAAATTGAAACAGTAATTAAAAAATTCCCAACAAACAAAAAAAAGTCCAGGACCAGATGGCTTCACAGACGAATTCTACCAAACATTTACAGAAGAGTTAACATCTATCCTTCTGAAACTACTCCAAAATACCACAAAAGAAAGAACATTCCTGAACTCATTCTACGAGGCCACCATCACCCTGATACTAAAATCAGACAAAGATGTCACAAAAAAAGAAAATTACAAGCCAATATCACTGATGAACACATATGCAAAAATCAACAAAATACTAGTAAACCAAATCCAACAATGCATTAAAAGGATCATATGCCATGATTAAGTGGGATTTATCCCAGTGATTCAAGGATTTTTCAATATCCACAAATCAATCAATATAATACACCACGTTGACAAACTGAAGAATAAAAACCATCTGATGATCTCAATAGATGCAGAAAAAGCTTTTGACAGAATTCAACATCCATATATAATAATAAAAAAAAAATTCTCCAGAAACTGGGCATAGAGGGAACCTACCTCAACATAATAAAGGCCATATATGACAAACCCACAGCCAACATCACCAACAGTGAAAAGCTGAAAGCATTCCGTATAAGATCAGGAACAAGACGAGGATGCCCAGTTTTATACATATATATATATAAAGAAAAGTGATTCAGTTATATATGTATACATAAATATGTATACATATGTATACATATATGTATATAACTGAATCACTTTTCTGTATATCTGAAACTAATACAACATTGTAAATCAACCATACTTCAATTAAAAAAACTCATGCGACAAAAAAATAAAATAAAATGCTTTTCAGAGGCTTTCTTTATATCTTAATACTGCATCTACAATCCTTTTGGATGTTTAAGGGACTACAACCCTCTATCCAGAATATGCAATATAATTGTGCCACATAATTTTTAAAAGTTTGAAATACATAGGTTTTTATAATTTTCCTTCCATCATCACTACTGTACTGACACTATATTTACCAACAATTTACTTAAACCTCTGTGGGATAAATTCAGCTCTGAATGACACATGGCGAAACCAATTTTAGATACCCAATGTCAAAATTAAATCAACATTTATTCAGCAGGAAATTACAACACTGCTTTAAATTTCCAAAGATTATTTTAGTTTTGTTGCTCTTCTTAGAAGTTATCAGTCCTATGAAAATAGTATATTAGTGAGAAAATTTTTCCTGGGTATATTTACATTTATTTATCTCATACCTTTGCCTGTGGGTCTCCCTAGTTCCTGAACTTTTGTGCTCAGAATATCCCTAAATTCAGAACTGCTAAAGCATCTGCTTTCAGTAGATACATTTGGAATTTCCAGACATAGAGATACTCATACAAATCAAACCAGAGGTGAGTATCACAGTAAATCTGATTTATATTTGACTCAATGACTGATTTTCATTTGATCAACTGCCTCATTTCTTTATCATCCTCTTGTAGGTGGGTCACTGTTAAGCATCATGGTTGCTTTATGTCAAAACAAAGTGAAAATTTGATATCATCCGTCTATAGACATAAATTCAAATTTAGTAAGAATTTGCTTGCGAATCTATGATAAAATCATCTTTGCTTTTCAAAGAACTAATCAGTGCAGTTGGAACACAATGAATGGCCTCCATGTTTCATTTGGTTTTCCATTTTGCTACCATTTGATAGCGGCTGTCCTGGCAGCAGATAAGTACACCAGAAAGTTATCTTTTAGAAATAAAAATTCTGGGTTAAGCTTTCTTCAAATCAATATAGTATAAGAATTTTAAAGGAACAAAGAGTTCCAAAAGAAGCAAACACTTGATGCTGAACCATAGTAGAAAATAACATTTAAAGAGTCTCAAAATGACTCAATTCCTTTTTTTTTCTAAATAATTCTAACTGATATTTTAGATTACAAGGATATTTTCCAAAACATCCTAATAATTACCTATGCTTATTCATTATGATTCAGCAAAGAGGAAAAGACACATATATTGTCTCATTTATTCCTCACAAGGGAAGAGTTATTTCCATTTTATAAATAAGAAAACTAAAGATTGGAGTGCCTAAGTAGAATTTATCTAAGGACATGTAATAGAAAAGTTAGAGCCAGATTAGAAATTAGTTCTGTTTAAATCAAATCCTGTACTTTTTTCCTTATACTACACTGCCTCTGGCATTAAAAGAATGTTCAGGAAAAGAGAAGCAATGTTAAAAAGAAAACAGCCAATCTTGATGATACATGTGCTCTGTCCTTCAGTCCCTGCAAAATAGGAGGACTGAAGTAAAAAGCACAGGTTTGATTTAGAGCCTTTGCTGTAGTGTTTCATTAGACAGGGGACCTATGAAGCGGTACATTACATGGTTTCTCAGAAAAAGGATTTGAGGACTTGATAATGGAAGTAATTTTGCTCTAAAACATTTTGCAATGGATTAAAGAGATAATAGTGAGAAATTAAACATCTCCATGCAAACATAATGGGTAGCACATATTCCTGGCATAATTTTTTCTTAGAGATTTGCAAAGGTATAACTAGAATTCAAGGCTAGAGATAATTCTTCAATTACATATGGCATACAAATTTCTTTCTGGCCACATTTATGAAATGTAATTGTCACTTTGTCCATACCCTTAGAAGAAAGACCTTCTGTATTACCGGGTTGCTTTTCTTAAAGCAATGTTCTAAGTTTATTGCTCCCAAGTTCAACGACCTTAAAGAGAAATTCTGCCTGAAATTATTGAAAATTATAGTAAGATGTTGTTACCTTAGGTCTCTTTCCGTATTTCAGGACTCACTTCCTACAGCTCTATCACATGGACTCTGGTCCAGCAAATGAAGGTTAATAGCTATCCTCTAAACCCAACCCATCCTTGAATTTGTTCATGCTGTTCTCCCTGCCTGAAATGTTCATTTCTAACTCCAACACTGCCACAGTACCACCTAAGGGATCCCAAGATTATCTTTTATTGCTTGCAAGTAACGGAAAATCCACCTAACAGTGAGGTAAACAATTAAGACCTTAAATATTCCAAAATTCTATGAATGCAGAGGAACTCAGTTTCATGTTTTGGTTAATTTTCTGTCACAAAAATTTTCAAGGAGCTAGTGTTTTCCTTCTTTCAGTTGTATCATCACCAATTTGTTGGGGTTCACTACATAGCATAATAGTCAAGACTATATCTACTGGAATTAGACTGAGTTCAAAATCTACTTCTGTTTTATGACCTTCAGAATGTACATAAGTTCTATGAGCTTTAGTTTTTTCATCTATAACATAGAAATAAAAATAGTATCTAGGATTTAATGACAATATATATAAAGTGGAGACTTAATATTCCAATATGAAAAGCTGTAAAAATCTTAACATAGTACCTGGCAAATGGCATTACATAAATATTTTCTATTATTTTTGTGCTCATGGGGAAAACTAGTTTCTTTCTCTCTCCCTCCCTCCCTCCTTCTCCATCCTCTCTGATAATCAGGAAGGAAAGATCTCCTAGAAGCCACCCTACAGCTCACTGGCCAGGATTGTATCACATGTCTATGTCTAGCTGCAAGGAAAGTTGCGGAAGCAAGCTCCTGGTCTGGGAGTCAGGTTTCTGACTCCTAGAAGTGGGGAAGGGTTAGAGTGGGGAGAGGAGTGACTGTAAAGTCCTGATTTTACAGGAGTGCAAAATCACTCCCTGTATCCATCAAGGAATCACTAGTTCTTCAAGGGTCCCCCACTATTCTTCAAGCTCTTCAAACACTCCCTCTTCCATGAGGTCTTTCCTGACTTCCAAACCAGGAGTTATTTTTTCCTTTTTCAGAATACGCTATACAGGTGTGGAAATAGATTGTCAAAATAGATATGTGTTATACATTAAAAATGTTCAAGATCAGAGAATTTAAGGCTGAATTGGGCTATAAACATCACCATGCCAGCCAGCCTTGTGATGATCAAATTATTGATACTTCTACAAAAAAAAATTAATTAAAATAACAAAAAATAATTAGCATCTGAGTGTTTATCCTGTGTCAGGTGTGATAATAGGTGATTCACCTAAGTATTTTATTTACTCTGCACAACAGTCCTATAACATTGAAGTTGCAATTCAGCTTGCTTCAGAACATATTCCCCACAAACCTCCTCTCCCTCAACCCCTTAAAAAAATGTAGCTACTCCAATATTCACTTAATTCTCACAATAAAAACAAATCTATAAGCACAAACATATAATTAAAAAGACTAGGGAGAAAATCTTTGAAGCAAGCAGAACCTTTAATAATTCTCTACCTAAGCAGCCGCATAGCACAGGGAGATCAGCTCAACGATGCTTTGTGACCACCTAGAGGGCTGGGATAGGGAGGGTGGGAGGGAGACGCAAGAGGGAGGAAACATGGGGATATATGTATACTTATAGCTGATTCACTTTGTTATACAGCAGAAACTAACACACCATTGTAAAGCAATTATACTCCAAAAAAGATGTTAAAAAAAAATTCTCTACCTAACTTCCGATTTTTTACTGGGGATCGATAGTCATCTAAAAAAATCAAATGGTTGAATGCCCAGGCATTTGCTTACAGACTTTCTTTTAATTCTTTCATTTAGTCCAGTTTAGTGACTGTCAAATTTTAGTGTATAAGAGGTACTATATATATATATATATATACACACACACACACACAAAATTGTGGGTGCAGTATTTCATAAGTGATGGGATATTTTTAAGCATAATATTGATTATATGGGATTATCATCCCACCTTTTACTTTAGAAAGTAACTCAGTGTAACATGTGGATCCATGATATTATTACCATTTTACAGATCAGAAAATGGTCTCAAAGAGAACAAGTTACTTGCCCAAGTACATAAAGCTAGTAATTAGTTTAAGTGGGGAGTTATAACCCCTATTGGTCTGACCTAAAAGTCAAAGTGGCAAATAGCTACGCTGCCTGCTTTTTCACCTCCCACCTAAGGTGTTAATTCCTTCAGTGCAGAAATTATCTCTTTATGTTGCCCTGAGCACTTACTTAGCCCAGTGTTTTATGAATAGGTGATGATCAATGCATATTTGTTGTAATGAGAGCTCTGAAAAAAACTCTGAGAATCATCATTCTTATTTTCTGGTTCTCAGAATAAAGAACCAAAGTTGACTAGAATTAGCAATAAGAGAGACGTCCACACACACTTATTCTGTCAGCACAAATAATAGAGATATTACCTGTGCCTTTGTAAGTGGGTATTTTCTCATAAAATTAAAACCTAACTTGTGAACCAGTCTTACTATCTTTGGCATTCTGCATTATGGTTAACACTTAGTCCACAAACTTGAGTATGGAAAATGAATCACATTTCCTTATTTTCTTTGAATCAACTTAAAGCAAACTCTAAGCCTTCATCTTTCCAGGCAGCTGACAAATCTAATCTTGGTTTTCATCCCCAAGGCTCTATCCATACCCTCAAGAAGGGTTATGACAAGACCTGTGCAGCCCCAAAGTCAAGGAGTGTTCCTCTGATCATTATCATCTGTCTCCACCTATTACTGCTGAGATTCTTATGCATGGCATACGCGGTCTCTTCAAGGCTGTGTTATGTATCAATAGAATTCAACTTTCCTAAGTATGGTGCTTAATTTTATGTGTCAGCTTGGCTAGGCCAGAGTACACAGATATTTGGTCAAATACATCTGGATGTTTCGGTGAAGGTATTTTTTTTAAAGCAGATCAGCATTTTAATCAGTAGACTTTGAGTAAAGCAGATTATCCTTTATAATGTGCATGGGCCTCATCCAATCAATTGAAGGCCATGAAACAAAGACTGACCTTTCCTGAGTAAGAGGGAATTCTGCCTGCAGTTTACCTTTAGACTTAAAGCTACAACAACCATTCTTCCCTGAGTTTCCAGCCTGGAGCCTGCTTAGGCTGCAGATTTGAACCTGCCAGTCTCCACAACTGTGTAAACCAATTTTTAAAAGTAAATCAATCACTTTCTCTCCATATCTCTCTATTATGAATATGACTGAATATAAATATGAATATAAATATCTTATTGACTCTGTTTCTCTAGAGAACCCTGACTAGTAGGTATACTACACACTACACACCACATTACTCTGCAAGCAATCCTTGATACTTGATGATAGCAAGAAAACCTTCCTCTCCTTTTGGTTTCCCAGGAGACTCAGCCCTCAACTGGTCAAATGACTATGAGCTAAGACTCCATTACTTATGTTCTTGTTCCTACAGAGGGCTTTTGAAATAAGTAACCACTTCCAATGTTCACTTTCAATACTCTATCCTTCCCTTCCTTTATTCATTTAACATGCACTTTTAATTAATTCAGTTTTTTATGTAATGTTTTTAGATATACTTAGTAGAAGAAATACCCAAAAGTTCATCTACTCCCTCATCCTGAAAGTAGAAGACTCCAAATTCTGTATAATTTTTATTTCCTGAAATATTACTCATCTTTTGATTTTTTTTTTTCTATCATTGAAAAGTATAAAACCGTTCTTACTAGTCAGGCCAAAGAAAAACAGGTGTGAACTGGATTTGGCTCATGACTATCACTTGCCAATCCCTGAAATAGATCAAGATTTCAGAACTATGATTCCTTTTGCTGCCTAGGCACAACAGTCATCCCATAAAAGGGAGATAGGCAAGACAGACATTGAAAAGGTAAAAATAGCTTTTCTCTTTTTTAATATCTGGGAATTTGGGAAGAAGAGGAAATACTGTTTGGGAGAATGCATGAGCAGGATCAGATTAAAATTATAAAAGATCCTAAATGTCACAAGAGACTTCATGGTACCCTTCAGATATAATTCCGAATAAAAACAATACTAAGTCATAAAATAAGTATAAGAAATGCCAACAAAATTTTGAGTTTTCTAACTATGGCTACTTTTTTGTTTAACTGTGAAATATCCAGGACTTCAAATAAAATTTTGAATGATTTCCCTTCTTTGTTTTTTCTCTAAGCATATCTCTCATCTGCTTGCGGAGTAATCCAACTTGACAAATTAATACATAAATACAGTAACTTCCCCTTATATGCAGACATTAGTTGTATTAAAGAGGTAGCAGAACACATTCAAGCAATCACAGTCCAAACAGTAAAACATATAAAAGAAAGTCACAAATAGGAGAGGTAGCTTGAAAGTAGCTAATAATAACTGCTAAGACAAAATTAAAAAAATACTAAATACCTAGGAAGCTAAAAAATATCAGGGAACATAACTGTTTCAAGAACCCAAGATAAAATTGACAGAGAAATTCAGACACAGTCTTACAATGGAAAAGTCACACAGCTGCAAAGCATTTTCAGTGTAGGCTGGGCAGGCGGTGGGGTGGAGGAAGACAATGTTGAACTCATATGGCAAATGAATGCACTGCCACATCCTATTGTTTAGCTGAGCCAGCCTGAAAATTCATGCAAAGTGCAGAGTTAGTATACATAATTTTACTCTAACGCTTTCTTCCTTGAATTGCTATTAAATTTTAAATAAACTGAAACATGAGCATTTACTAAAGTCATTATGATTCCATTACCCATGGCATGCAGATCTGTACCCATCAAGCCAGACACTCTTTGCACTGAATTCTGTTCACAGTTTCTCTTCTGACTTTTTATTTATTTAGTTTGCAGATCTTCAGTAAGAAACATTCAGTGTCATCTGAAAGGACATATACTGAAAAAAACTAATTTCCTCCCTTACTGGAAGTATGTGATGTGTGACTTCCCATTGACAATTGCCAACAAGGCACAGGTGTGCACCGCGTGAGGCGGTGAAATTGTGATTATAGGAAGAGAAATATTGTGATTCTTTCCCTATATCCGTAATGTAATCAACCCCAAATGAGTTCCTGCTTTTCTTTCTCATAGTAAACACCAAGCCTGGAAAGCAAGAAAACCAAAAACTTGCCATATCCAGATTCATAACTATTGTAACTGGATTTAGAACTAAGAAGAAAACCTTTTTCCCCCCTTCATTGATTCTTTGGTTTACTACAGAAGATTGTCCTGGAAATCTGTGTTCTAATTTTTTTCATACTATACTAGTTTAAGTGGTAAAATCCAACATCAAATGGGTTTTCCTTATTCTTTTTTTTTAAAATTAATTTATTTTATTTAGTTATTTTTGGCTGTGTTGGGTCTTTGTTGCTGCATGCCGGGTTTCTCTAGTTGCAGAGTGCGGGGGCTATTCTTCGTTGCGGTGCGCGGGCTTCTCATTGCAGTGGCTTCTCTTGTTGCAGAGCGCAGGCTCTATGTGCGTGGGCTTCAGTAGTTGTGGCACTCAGGCTCAGTAGTTGTGGCTCATGCACTCTAGAGTGCAGGCTCAGTAGTTGTGGCGCAAGGTCTTAGTTGCACCATGGCATGTAGGATCTTCCCGGACCAGGGATCGAACAAGTGTCCCCTGCATTGGTAGGCAGATTCTCAACCACTGCACCACCAGGGAAGCCCCTCCTTATTCTTAAATTTAACTAAATCAACCATTTAACACTTCATTCTTTAAAAGGTAGTTCAGAAAAAGTATAACTTCCCTTTGTTTTTAGTTACAAAAAAATTGTTTTAAATGGAAGTGCTTATAAATTTGACTCAGTAAAAAGAAAATCAAACTTATCTAAACTAAATAAGGCAAGACATCAAATAAAATATTATTCATTCAACACCTACTTATTTCAACTCAGATGGGTGAAAACAACTTATATACACAGTTATTCAACATAGTGTTATTTGCACTAGGATGTTTAGAAAAACCCTAAATATCCATCAATAGGGGATTAGTTAAATAAACTGTGGTATATTTATACATTACATCCATAGTAAAAGGATAACCAAGATCTTTTTGTACTAATATGAAATAGTGATCTCTGATACATATGACTCTAATATTCTACACTTTGTTTTTAAAAGATAAACAAGGATGTGTGTGTATTTATGTGCTTGTCTATATATGCATATAGTATTTCTGTAAGGATACGAACAAAGGGACAATTTTGGTTGCCTATGTGGAGAAAAATTAGATGGCTGAGAAACATTGGCTTAAAGGAAACTTTCACTGTTCTCATTTTACAGCTTTTGAATGTTTGAGCCATATAAATGATTTCCTATTCAAAATATATTAAATTTTAAAATTTTAGAAATAGTTCTTGAGTTTCTAGTATGTTAAAACATGATAAATGCAATCAATAACTATATTGTACTCCATAGACAGATTATCACTAATTTTGGACTGAATGCATAATGCATCATACTTATATCAAACCAATTAAAATCTCATGAGATAAACATGATCAGGTTCAGTTAACCCAGATGAGCCCCTAACACTGAAGTCTGCTCAATAGAACTGATTTTACTTGTGGGAAAAATAGGCAGATATAGATGGGTTATGATGTGGGAGACATGATATATATCAGTGTGACCAAATTTACCTCTTCTACCATTAAGTCATGCTTTCTGAAATTCTCCCTATTGGTAAGATAGAGGAAGAACTCTTTGGAGTGAAATTTACAATATATTGGCTAGCTTACATATTAACATAAATTAGATCACATAATTTAACACAATCTATAACTAGGTCCAAGGAACCAAAGGAATATAACACAGGCAAGTTTTACTCTTGCAGAAGGGAAAAGTTTGGAACCATGTAGAGTCTTTGCCAGATCTACTGGATACAAGAGATGAACACTCCTAGTATCTGGTTACTAAGCTGTTAAACATCCAAAAGGAATAATTTAAATAGAGGCTAGAAGCCTTAAAGAAAACTTGGTTTAATTTTAAATTTTGAATAAGACTAGCTCTCAGCAATGGAAATAGAAGTTTTATTAAATATAGGCAAGTACCCATTTACAGCAAGGAATTAAGAAATTAAAAGAAATCTCTGACTATAAGTCTCTGATTGAATAGTTGCTGTTTGTATAATTAAAAATCACAATATCCTAAAAGTGCTTTACTTCTTAGAAAACATTTTCTTAAATTGGTACCAAAAGAAGCCAAATAAAAAAAATAATCAATAATGGCAAGGGCAAAGAGTAATTAAAATCCACTACACAGTAATTAAAATAATAAACATAAAGTAAGATTAGGGTTACTGACTAGTTTTATATTTAAATCTTTCTTGGGTATGCCCTCTTTCAAATGTTTTCCTTTCCATTAGAGCTTGTTGGTACAGAAAGCAGATCCCCAAATACTTTAAGTTGGGATTTTACAATTAATTTTAAGTATATACATTAAGTCTGAGGGAAGGATGCCCGTTTCAGATGGCAATATTTTTTTTAAGTACCAAGTAAGAAAGTAATAAAAAGGGGCTTGCTTTAGGCAAAATTATTCCAAACTTCTGGCCCAAAAATGGTGACTACAGGTGCAACTAAAATTTTAATGCTGGAAATATTTTTTTAATTTATCTGGTCATTAGGTATTCTGAAAATGCATCTTCTTCCTAAAGAAAAGAAAAATGGCCCAGAGAGAAAAATTAGGTCATGGGATCAATAATAAACACAAATCTGTTTATATGAATATGAGAAAAGTTTAGAAATAAGTGTTATGGTCAAAGTTAGAAAAAGTTCAGTAATTAGAAACACTGTTTCTAAATTACCCAAGGTTATTTTAGGGTCCCAAAAGTATAGGGCTTTCTCTCTTATATTAAAGTGGTTATTATAAAAGTCAACCAAGTAAATTTTTCTCAAGAAACATGGTATTAAACATATTGCTGAAAATTGAAATTAAGCTAGGCTAATCCTATCCATACTTTCTAGTGTACAAAACTTTTCAATTCTGGAGTGATCATATGAAAAGCAAGAGAAAGCAATGAAAGATATTAAAACATAATTAAAAAGACAAAGCAACATTGGTCCATAATAAGAGAAAAATGCAATTCCTTCACATTTTAATTTTGTTTAAGAAAAACAGTGAGGGAAGTATCACAGACAGCACATTCTGATTCTGGTACCATTTTATTTGTGTATCATGAAATTTTATTCAAAAATTAATTTAAATTGGCCTCCATTAAAATATTATAATATATAGTAAAAACCATTCTGAGGGCTACTAAAAAAAGGAAATAATAATGAAAATAGACCCCATTGAGGAAGCAATTAAAGGACTGAAAATGAATATGTCTCATTTAACACCATCAGTAATGGTTTGGAAGAAAGATTATGAAATTTTCAGTTCATGATAAATCTAATGGTGTTGCAAATTCTAGTAAAGACAGAGAAGCTAGACAAATGGACCTAAGCGAAAAGAAATATGGGGTAGAAATAAAATTAGATTCAGTTTAGAAAAATTAAATTTAACATTGTACGTTATCAGAAATGTAAATCATCAGTGAGAAATGTAAGAAAGAAATGTCAAGCTGAACCACAAGAATTAGATAAAAATTTGATATGACAGCAAGATGTGCCCAATAAGAACCAAGTACAATTTCAAATTCACAATCCTGAGTTTCTGCAGAATATACTTTTTCAATCAAAATAATTTATGTGCATACTGACTGCTGTTTGTTAAATTAAAGGAAGGAATGAAGTGATGAAATACCATTTTTTTGGTCTGAGATATCATAAAATTGAATTACACTTGCATACTTATACCTTCTTTATAAACTACTATATTAAAGTCTTTTTAAAAGAAAATATTTATTATTTATTTGGCTGTGCTGGGTCTTAGTTGCGACACACAGGACCTTTATTGCCACATGCAGGATCTTCATTGCCCCTTGTGGGATCTTTAGCTGCGGCATGCGAACTCTTAGTCGCAGCATGTGTGATCTAATTCCCTGACCAGGGATCGAACCCGGGCCCCCTGCATCAGGAGAGTGGTGTCTTAACTGCTGGACTATCAGGGAAGTCCCTATATTAAAGTCTTTAAATGCTTTTTGTCTCTGGATTGTTAAGTGTTATGCTTTTTGAAAGGAAGGCAAGAAAGGATGAAGGAAAGAAGGAAGAGGAGAAGGGAGAGGGAAAGAAAAATTAGGAAACTGGAAAGAAAAACATTTAATATCCCCTAAATGACCATTTATTTGACTACAGGTTTCTTTTTATCTTCCACTCCTCAAACACCTCCAGAAAGCACTTACTGATCAGACAGAAAATTCTCATTTAGAATCTCCATACAAGTTTACATAACGCAAACAAATAATTAGGGTCATCTCAAAGTCAAATGAGTAAAATAACGATGAGAAGAAGAGATAGTATATGGTTGAGTACATTCTATATGACAGGTTGCATACATTATCAAGTTTAATTTTCACAATGACACTAAAAGGTATACCATTTTAAAGAGGTCACTGAAAAATAAAGAGAAGAAACTAGCCAAAGGTCAAAGAACTAGTAGGTGGCAGCAAATTAATTAAAAGCCAAGTCTGTCTGACTCCAAACCTTTCAGCTGTACCATATATTTCTCAAACTGTATTAAGCACCTTAAAATAGAAAACATATTGAACTCTATCACTGGATCAGCAGTCACATGAAATAGAAGAAGAAGAATAAAGAAAATGAGAAGAAGGAGCATAAATCAACTATACTTCAATTTTAAAAATAAAATTAAAAAGAGGAGAAGGAAGAGAAGAAGACAAAGAAGGAGGGAGAAAAAGCGCCCCCTAGTTACTTAAAATCCTATTGAGCAGTGAGATAACTACAGTTTAGAGATCTGATATGTAAATAAGTCTCCCAGATTTTATAGAAGAGATTTCTCAGTGTAAATTCTGACACAGAAGGTTTCCTGGAGAAGAAAACCCCCAGTATGGGTAGGTTTGAATAAGAAAATCAAGGAGGGAAGAATTCCAAGCAGAAGAAACAACACAATTTCTAGAAGGAAATGATGAGCAGCATAGAGGAAGGAAGAATCAAGTCCAGATATTTTCTGGAATGTCACATCTGCTCATATCCTGAAGTGAACTTTCATTTCTTAATATCTTTTTATATTCTAACCAGCTTAGTTTTCCTTTTTTTCTTTGTTTTTGATTTATTTACTAGATTTTAAAATTCACAGGGGTTTGCAATATTTAACTTTTGAGATGAAATCATGTCTCATAATCTAAAATCATTCAAGTGAGGCTGAATGTTCCATTTGACCAATTATTCCTAAACAGCTGACGTTATTTGTTGCATTTTAAATTCCCATCCTTAAATTCACCCTGATTGAGCAATGATCTCCTTTTCATGGTGATAGTTCTTCCTGATAAGTGATCATGTTATATATTTCCAACAGAAAGACTGCACGGGACCCACCACCAGGAGTTAGTTTCTACTGGGACTTACCATGAAAAAACTGCTAAGTTTTCCAAATATTACATTATCAAGGACTAACCCATTGATATTTTGTGCTTAAACAATATTTGCACTGTTGGGCAAGAGAAGTGAATAGCTTAGTTCAGCACCAGGAATAAGGCAAAGCTATTACTCACTTATGTTACATAACATTACTCTCCAAAAGGACAACATCTTTCTCCTTACAAACAAGTTTTCATCTTCCACTTTTTCTTGTTTCTTTGGAAGACAGACAGTATCTATTTATACAGAGCTAAATTATCAGAATGGGAGAATGGGTGCAAACATGAAACTGTTCAGCTAAAATAATTATAAGATACAATTTTTATAAATCTCAAGAATGCAGTTTGGTCTCCCATTTTTATATCTGCCTCAAAGACCTATGAATCACAGTTGAGGGCAAACTCACTGTCAATGAATATTCCTAAGAGCGGAGATGAGACTGGGATGAAGCTCTTAACCCTCAAAGCTCTGCCCTTTATGCATTTAGTCAGTCACTCAACTAGTATTTACTTAGCACTCAAATCAGGTGATGTTCTAAGCACAGAAGGAGCTGCAGTAAACAAAATCTCTTCTAGCACAGGTGGAAGGAAACCAACATAAACAAATATACAGTTAGATATATAGTATGTCAGGTGAGAATTGCTATGGAGGAAATCAAAGCATTGTAACACAGTAGGGAATGCTGGAGGCAGTGGACAGAGAGGTTGCCAATCTATATAGGATGATCATCGTGGTAGTATTATGGACACCCCAGAGGAAAGTGAGGCTCATTCTGAGTGTAAAGAAACAGTATGGATACAGAGACAAGATGTAAACACTAAGACCATGCCTGGATAGTAAGGTCATTAGCGTGGCATCAAGGAACTCTAAGCTGGTAGCCATCCAAACCCAGAGTACCAAGGGATTAACTAAATTGTGAAGAAATCGCTGAAGAAGACCTAGAACTAAATGTGGTACTGGAAGTGTAAACAGTAGCTATATTACATGATGCCTAAAAGGAAAGCGAATTCAGGGCTTGTGATTGACCTTATGGTCCTGACACTTTATCACAGGAGCTTTGGTGACTTTGTCCCTGTTTCTCAGAGGAAATGAAGAGATTACATGATCTTTCTACCAATAACAAACACTCAATGCCTAAAATTGTATAATGGGGAAGACTGGTAGATATGGAGTTACAAGACAGATGATTGAAAGCCTTGGACCCTCCAAATTTTATCATAATCTGGGCCCTAGATTTCTCAGAGAAAGATCTGATACATATACCAAGTGCTCATGTATCATAAAATAAATCAAGAAGGTGGAAATTATGAGATAGATTGTAAAGTATAAATATAGGTTAAATCATGGAATAATAATATACAGACAGGAAGAGAACAACAAGGTACTTGTAATCTTTCTTTCCAATGGTCAAGAATGACTTATAATATGTAACTTTTGGGAAAATGTTAATATGTCCACATCATACCTCTTCCTACCCTCCTATGATCATCTAATCTAGAACTTCCATCAAACATCCTTTTTTTTTTTTAACATCTTTACTGAGGTATAATTGCTTTACATTGTTGTGTTAGTTGCTGCTGTATAACAAAGTGAATCAGCTATACGTATACATACATCCCTATATCCCCTCCCTCTTGCATCTCCCTCCCACCCTCTCCGTTAACATCCTTTTAAGGTAACTGTCTATATACTTTCTCTATGATTAAAAAAAAAAAAAAGGAAAAAATTTCCCTTAAATTAAACTCTAATCGCTTGCATCAGTAGTCCATAGATTGCTACACAAAATATCCACAATCTGATTAATATACAGTGTTTAATAAAGATTCCTTAAACTATTTGTCATCACAACATAAAACTTTGGACATATTTAAGTTTCAGTCACAGGCAGAAAATTGGGGGTTTTGCTTGGCTAAATTCTAGACATTGAAGAAGTCATCCAAGTATATTCTTCAGGTCGAGTTCCACCAGGAAAAGCAAGCCACTGAGAGTCCATGGCAATGCTCCAAACCATGATGAACCCAGGCAATTTCATTTTTGTTGACCACTGCTTCAGGTCATTGTAATTTAATGAGTAGTAATCTTATTTAAAAATATGTTGTAGGCAGCAAGGTGCCTGTTGGGAGAAAGTGGCTATGCATGAACAGTTCAATATGCATTGTGTGCTTTCAACCATTCAATAATCGATTCACCCTTGTTATAAGAAAATAAATGTCAAAGTTAATTTCTGAAGAAAGCATTTACAAGGTTATCACATTATTAAAAGTTTCCATGGGTTATCTTCTGTTTGTTTATTTGTTATGAAATCTCTGTGCTATGTTTCACAATATCTCATTCAAAAACTATATGGGAATCCTAAAAGTAAATTCCAGCAAGAAGACTGGCTGCATTTCTTTACCAACACCAAAGTGTTAAAGGCTTATTTGGACTAAAACATTTTACAGACTCATCTTTTTTTCCCCCTCTAGTCATACTTTTAAATATGCCAGCTGCATTTAAGAAACTATCAAATAAGGCTTTCAGCAGGCTTAACTATAAGATGTCAGATCTGCTTCACGTGTTATTCAGTAATTTTCAATTTCTAAAAATTTGTTCATTAAAAGAAGATAACATATTCTTTAGACTAGTCAGAATTTTCAAAAGTCTTAGTTATATGCTATGGGCTTTCAACATTTCCCTGTTGCCACAGAAATGGGTTTATGAAGTACTGAATCTGTGCAGCATAATCACAAACATTAAATTGGCATATAAAAGCATTCCAACCTAGCATCTCTACTGTCTATGCTAGTGGTTTTGCTGCTTTTATAGCAGTATCTTACCCAGCTGTGATTCATTCAGGAAGCCTTAAATACTATCTTTTATTGAACTGGATTTCAGAGGAGTGTCTTATACATTGTGTATCATTTTTCTCTTAGATAGCTGAACTCTCAGCACATCATATTGCCACATCAATGAGTTCTCTGGATAAAAAATCAAACCAGAGAACTATACACACCAGAGCACCAAAAGCAGTGCATGAGTCTTATTCAATTGACTTCAATTAGTAGGGTGAGTGGTAAACAAGATTCATTTCCCTGGATTCCAATCTCACTGTATTTTTTAAAAAATTGATTAAAAGTTCACTCCAGTGAGTAAATATACTTGGTTATCTAAGTTACTAAACTTGGTTTCCTCATATCTTTTTCTCTCTAAGAAGTTTACTCATAATTTTAAATGACACGGCACTTATACATAAAGCTGAACATGTTTAGGGTTTTACCTATTAATAACAAACCCACTCTGCCATTAAACCAGTCTAAAAACAACTCAAGCAAGTCATCTAGATAGCTTTGGAAAAGTAATAGTCTTGCACTTGTTCATCTGCTATAAAGTTCAGTCAGGATTCCCAACCCTTCTATTTTAATGGCTCAAACCTTTGATTTTAATTCCCTGTAGAACAAGAAAGCAGATGTTCTCTTCTGCCATCTACCTAAACTGAAGTTAATTAAATTCTTTCTTGTAACTAAAACAAGAAAGAATCTGAAGTTAACAGCTACCTTAATTCTTCTGTGTGTCATCTTTGAATGTAATCTGCTTTTGGAATGGGCACTGTTCAGCAACTTCTCACTTGATTACAGAGAACTAGATTCATTTGAGCTGATGTCAATAGTGTTACTTTTATTCTTACAAAGGTCAAGTCACTTCCATAATCCTCAAAGGAAACACTAAACTCAACTTACCCTAACCATGCAAAGAGAGTGCCCGGTGCCATTTGCCAAAATAATAAAGTGTGACCGTCTTCCTCACACTTTGGTTGTAAAGCAAGTTCAAGAAAAATAAGACCTAGTATTATTTGTTGGCTTTGTAGCCTAGTATCTATCCCTACTTCTTGTGATAATGATGCCCCCTTTCTTACTCTATTTGGATCTAGTGAGGCTGAATCTATACCCACAAATGAAACGTACAACATATACTTAAGATTTTCCACTTCTTCAACCAAAAGATTGGTTTGGGGAGGGCACAAGATCCACATTAAACCAGTTATGGCAACAGATCTCAAACCTAGAAAGCAGGCTCTTTCTCCTGAAACTGATTTTGTGATGTTATCAATTTGATGCTCTTGGAGGAATAAAAACTAACACAGTAGAAAGCAGAACTAAAAGATGGGAGAAACTTGAATTCTGATAATGGTTTCAGACTATGAATTCAGCTGTACACTAGGACTTTTCAGTTAGGTGAGTCAGTTTGCTTCAAGCCAGATTGGGTCAGATTCTCTGTTATTGAAAGGAAAGAGACATTTTGGGCTTCACAACTGGAAAACAAAGATTCTTGAAATCTACTCTATAGCAAGATAGATCTACTCTATCTAAAGATAGAGACATCACCTATCAAATGCAAAACATCACTTTTAACACAAGAAAGAAAATATCACAATATTCAATTAAAAAAGAAAAGAAAGAGGACAAATAGATGTCTATCAAGGCAAGTTGCCTGCCTTTTTAGTTTTCAATCAATTCTCTTTTTTCCCCAGAATCCAAACACTTTCTAAAGTACCAGTTATAAGTAACTCATACTTTACCTGATCACTGCCATAAAAAAATTGACAGAAACTGTAATTAAATGGAGTCAGGAGACCAGAAGGGGAGTTCTCATGCTCTGCAACAATAGCAGAGCCCAAAGGAAGCCCTCCCAACTTCCTATTCCCCTTTATTAAAGTATTCTCCTTCCCTTGCCATGGTTGCAGACCTTAAATTGCAATTTTCCACTGATCCTGAATAAATGCATCTTTGCTGGAGAAATAATCTGGTCGTCTATTCTGTTTGGGTCAACACTGCATACACTTATTTATCATAAATTGTGGGTCCACTATGTTCTCTGTCTGGAAATAAAGAGTTGATGAGACATGTCCCCAGTACTCAAGGGGATTATACTCAAATAGGAGATCAGGCAAAGAATAAAATAGAAGACATTCTATTCATGGTTTCTGATCATTTTAAAATAAACTTGAATGGAATAACACATAGTAAAAAAAAAAACAGTATCAGAGACTTTTAGAATTAACTAGTAGAATAGATTCTACCACATTTTTTGTTCCATTAGCAAGCCCTGATAATATAGTTAAGGTTGGGCAAATGTAAGTTTTATTTCATTTGGGACAATATGATGGCTACTCCTATGAACTGCTTAGAGCATTCATCAATTTCTGTTCTAGCAATATTACATCCAGGGTCATGTTCATGACTCATATTTTTAACAGAACAAAAAGTACAACCAACGTAAGTTAAGGTCACAACTTGAATTAACATCAAAATTTCCTTTTTAAATGTATAACAAAATGCCAACATTAGCATGAAGCAAGAAGAGTCACAACTTTGAACCCATGTAAAATCTCTCTCTTTTAGCTATAGCATACCAGAAAACATGTAAAATACCTCTTTTAAAACATCTACCCAGGTTATAATGTTATAAATGATACAAGCAAACTTTTCTTAACCCAGAGTTCTCCCTTTATCTTCTTTAACCTGCCTACCCTTGTGAACAGTTTATCCCTCCCCCTTAAAAAGCATACTTACTTGTTTTAACTATGTGCATATCACATGTCAGCTATTTGCACTAATGAAAATAAAGTATAATATGATACTTAAGAACTTTTAAATTCAGGTAGATCTATTTCACTTTTCAAAGATAGGCAAATTGATTCATTTCTCTGAGGCTCAATCTCTTTACCCATGAAGAGAGTATAGTAATAACTGATCAAATTGGTTGAGGAAGAAATAGAGTGAAATATGTAAAGCACTTACTAGCACTCACATATAGTAAGCCCCAACAAAATGGTGGCTAACAGATAAAATACCAAGCCAACACACTATCTTAGAAGAGAGAAACTTTAGCCTAAGAATTGAAAATCTTTTGTGTTACATGAATTGTATGTCTGCATTGGTTTCCTATTATTGCTATAGAAACTTAACAGAAACATAGTGGCTTAAAACAACACACACTTATTATCTTTAAGTTCTGGGAGTTAGAAGTCCAAAAAGGGTCTGTCTCGCTGGGCTAAAATCAAGATACTGACAGGGCTGCATTCCTTCAGGAGGCTCTAGGGGAGAGCCATCTCTTTTCGTTTTCTAGCTTTTATAGGCTGCCTTCATTCCTTGACTACAGCCTTGCTCCATCTTTAAAACCAGCAGCATAGCATCTTTAAATCTGACTCTGACTTCCCTTCTGCTTCCTTCTTATATCTAAAGGACTCCTGTGATTACACTGGGTCCACTGGATAACCCAAGGTAATCTCTAAGGTTAACTGATGATCGACCTTAATTCCATCTGTATTCTTAATCCCCACTTGCCATGTAGCATAATATATATTCATAGGTTCCATGTATTAGGACATAGGCATCACTGGGGAGCCATTATTCTGTCTACCACAACAACTATCTTTAAACTTATCTTTGAACTGCAAAATGACAATTCCTAGAATTCACCTCAAGCCACTGTACTATTCATACTTCTCATTAACCCAGAAAACACACTCACCCTGGACTCCTACAGTAATTAAGTTCAAAGATCTAAATTATTCATTATTCATAACTCTACCTTCATAGATAGTTTGAGAACATAAAATCATGCTTTAGAACACCAGGACTGCCAAATAATCTAATCACTTATGAAGTACAATTTGATTCAGTGGTCTAAGATGCCATAGATCACAGATCATAGATTTGGAAGGAACCTTAAACTTCTTATACTTGAAAAATATTGTATGGTTAACTTCTTTAATTTTGACTAGATTTTTATAAGCTTTGGTTTCATGTATTAGTTCCCTGATTCCCTGCATAAAGCAGACCTAAAAAATATTTGGAATATAAAACTTGAAAGTCTAATGACAGACTTGTAGGTAATAATAGGCTGTACATGTGGGGATATGAGGGGTAAGGGTGAGAGAAGAGATATTCTCAAAAAGAATGTGAATTTACAATCCCTGCTAGTATTTTAAAAACTTGACTCAAATTATAGTTTTAAGTGATTTGAATAGTTTTGGTAATTTTGGTGAACTAAATCATGCCTTTTTCTTTTAAATCATCTGGTTAGGTAAACTTAGTACATGATGAATGGTTTTGGTCTTCTGCAATAAATTTAATTTAGGAGTCCAGGGTTGAGGCATTGTTTGGTCAGAGAGCAAAAATTCCTATTTATGTTTCATATGACGGAACTTTGGTCTTACCCAAGTCACTCAGGTGTGGACAATGGTGAGAACCTTCACACCAGAGAAGAGTAGGGTTGCTAAATACAATATATCATACCAGTTAAATTTGAATTTCAGACAAACCAAAAATTTTTAGTATATGTATGTTCAAAATATAATGAAAAGTATTCATTGTTTTTGACTGTCATAAGAAATTTGAATTTAGCTGAGCTTTCTGTATTTTTTAAATTAATTTTTATTGAAGTATAGTTGATTAACAATGTTGTATTAGTTTCAGGTGTACAGCAAAGTAATTCGGTTATACATACATATATATCTATTTTTTTTCAGATTATTTTCCATTATAGGTTATTACAAAATACTGAGTATATTTCCCTGTACTATACAGTAGGTCGTTGTTGGTTATCTATTTTATATAGTGTGTACATGTTAATCCCAAAATCCCAATTTATTCCTTCCCCACCCTTTCCCTTTGGTAATCACAAGTTTGTTTCCTATGTCTGTGGATCTGTTTCTGTTTTGTATATAAATTCATTTGTATCATTTTTAATAGATTCCACATATAAGTGATATCATTTTTGTCATTCTCTGTCTTCCTCACTTCACTTAGATGATAACCTCTAGATCCATCCATGTTGCCACAAATTACATTATTTCATTCTTTTTTATGGCTGAATAATATTCCACTGTATAAATATACCACATCTTCTTTATCCATTCATCTGTCGATGAACATTTAAGTTTGCTTCCATGTCTTGGCTATTGTAAACAGTGCTGCTATGAATACTGGGTTGCATGTATGAATACTGGGGTGCATGTATCTTTTTGAATTATGGTTTTCTCCAGATATATGCCCAGGATTAAGACTGCAGCATCATATGGGAGCAGGATCATATTTTTAGTTTTTTAGGAAACCTCCATTCTGTTCTCCATAGTGGCTGTACCAACTTACATTCCCACCAATAGTGTGGGAGGATTCCTTTTTCTCCACACCCTCTTCAGTTTTTATTATTTGCAGACTTTTTGATGATGGTCATTCTGACCAGTGTGAGGTGATAACTCATTGTAGTTTTGATTTGCATTTCTCTAATATTAGCAGGGTTGAGCATCTTTCTTTGTGCTTCTTGGCCACCTGTATGTCTTCTTTGGAGAAATGTCTATTTAGATCTTCTGCCCATTTTTTGATTGGGTTTTTTTTTTATATTGAGCTGTATAAGCTGTTTATATATTTTGGAGATTAATCCCTTGTCAGTCGCATCATTTGCAAATATTTTCTCCCATTCTGTAGGTTGACTTTTCATTTTGTTTGTGATTTCCTTTGCTGTGCAAAATTTTAAGTTTAATCGGGTCCCATTTGGTTTTGTTGTTTTTGTTTTTCTGTTTTTTTGCTTTTATATCCATTACTCTAGGAGATGGACCCAAAAAGATACTGCTGAGATCTATGTCAAAGAATGTTCTGCCTATGTTTTCCTCTAGCAGTTTTATCATACCCAGTCTTACATTTAAGTCTTTAATCCATTTTGAGTTTATTTTTGTGTGGTGTTAGAGAATGTCCTAATTTCATTCATTTACATGTAGCTGTCCAGTTTTCCCAGCACCACTTATTGAAGAGACTGTCTTTTCTCCATTGTATGTTCTTACCTCCTTTGTCATAGATTAATTGACCATAACTGTGTGGCTCTATTTCTGGGCTTTCTATCCTGTTCCATTGATCTATATTTCTGTTTTTGTGCTGGTACCATACTGTTTTGATGACTGTAGCTTTGAAATATAGTCTAAAGTCAGGGTGTGTGTTTCCTCCACCTCCATTTTTCTTTCTCAAGATTGCTTTGGCTACTTAGGATCTTTTGTGTTTCCATACAAATTTTAATTTTTTTGTTCTAGTTCTGTGAAAAATGCCATTGGTAATTTGATAGGGATTGTGTTGAATCTGTAGGTTACCGTGGGTAGTATAGTCATTTTGACAATATTGATTCTTCCAATCAAAGAACATGGTATATCTTTCCATCTGTTTGTGTCACCTTCAATTTCTTTCATCAATGTCTTACAGTTTTTGGAGTACAGGTCTTTTGCCTCCTTAGGTAGGTTTATTCCTAGGTATTTTATTCTTTTTGCTGCAATAGTAAATGGGATTGTTTCCTTAATATCTCTTTCTGATCTTTCATTGTTACTGTATAGAAATGCAAGAGATTTCTGTGTATTAATTTTGTATCCTGTGACTTTACCAAATTCACTGATGAGCTCTAGTAGTTTCCTGGTAGGGTCTTTAATCTTTCTGTATTTTTATTTGCTAAATCTGACAACACAGGAGAGGAATAAAACTCTCTCCAACTATTTCTTCTTTCCAAGTATGCTTCCCTAGATCTAGGTATGGTACAAAAGCTATCATATATAGCTGCTCTTAATTTCAAATTCTCAGAGGGTATGACCTTACCATAACCCTCATACAAAACTGAGGGAAATGCATGTCTTTCCTAGACTATCATTCATAAATACACCTTTTAAAAAAAAATTAAATTCTGCATAAGACAGAGAATGGGATAAATGTATTGAGTCTGAAAGCCAAGGGCCAGAGCAAGAGCCAAGACAAGCGCCAAAAATATTAGAACTGGGGGAGCAGATAGATTAAAGCCCCATCTCTTGTTCTCCGGAGTATGTGTGTACATATTTTAGCACAGATTACAATTAATTTGGGGGGCCATGCACCCATTTTTCAGACTGATAAAACTCTATATGATATCTTGTAAACACAATGTTGCACTTTTGCAATTTTCAAGGGATTCAAGGACCCACTAAAATGCATAAAATTTTTGTTGCAATCTTTAGTCAAATGTTAAAAAAATATTCTCTGAATATTAACATTTTGAAATAGATATATTTAGCAAAATTTCCCCTTGTTTTTTAATTAATTAATCAATTATTTATTTATTTATTAATTTTGGCTGTGCTGAGTCTTAGTTGCGGCACAAAGGACCTTTGTTGTGGCATGAGGGCTTCTTCTTAGTTGTGGCATGTGGATTTCTTTAGTTGCAGCATGTGGACTCTTAGTTGCAGCATGCATGTGAGATCTAGTTCCCCAACCAGGGATCGAACCCAGGACCCCTGAATTAGGAACATGGAATCTTACTCACTGGACCATGAGGGAAGTCCCTTCTTTGATTTTTTTTTTGTTTTGTTTTGTTTTTGTTTTCGTTTTTTGCGGTATGCGGGCCTCTCACTGTTGTGGCCTCTCCTGTTGCGGAGCACAGGCTCCAGACGCACAGGCGCAGCGGCCATGGCTCATGGGCCCAGACGCTCCACGGCATGTGGGATCTTCCCAGACCGGGACACGAACCCATGCCCCCTGCATCAGCAGGCGGACTCTCAACCACTGTGCCACCAGAGAAGCCCTTTGATGTTTTTAATGTCTTATTTAAGAAATATTTTCCTAAAAAAGAGTATAATAAGATCCTCCCATAATCTAATTGCTTTAAATTTTATGTTTTACATTAGTTTTATAACTTACATTATTTATTTTTGTATAGGGTAGTAATGTTTCTTTTTCACATGAAAGGCAGTTGTATTAACAATATTTATTGGATAATCTGCCTTTCCTCCCCTACTGTACATCAAGTACATCAAGTTTCCATTTAAGAATGAAATTGCTTCTGAGTTCCTAGTCTGTTTAATCAACCGATTTTCATATTATTACATTTTCTTACTGAACTATTATTGGACCATTACCCTTCCACATGAATTTTAAAATCAGCTGGTAAATTTCTACCAAAAATAAAATTATTTGGGGATTGTAATTGGAACTGCAATGAATGTATAGAGTGATTTGAAGGAAAAATGTCACCTTCATAAAATTCACAATCTCATCAATAAACAAAATACATTTCTCCATTTTTCAAGTTTTCTTTTATGCCTTTTTATAAGTTTCTTCCACTTTTTTCAAATGTCAGTAATATACCCAGAAACTCTGTGGAACCCTCTTAAAGCTTCTGACACTTTATATACTTTTCTTTTTTTTTTTTTAAAGAACAGATTTATTTATTCATTTTTGCTGTGTTGGGTCTTCGTTTCTGTGCAAGGGCTTTCTCCAGTGTGGAAAGCGGGGGCCACTCTTCATCGCGGTGCACGGGCCTCTCATTATCGCGGCCTCTCTTGTTGCAGAGCACAGGCTCCAGATGCACAGGCTCAGTAGCTGTGGCTCACGGGCCTAGTTGCTCCGCGGCATGTGGGATCCTCCCAGACCAAGGCTCGAACCCGTGTCCCCTGCATTAGCAGGCAGATTCTTAACCACTGCGCTACCAGGGAAGCCCTATATACTTTTCTTGATTTGGCATTTAAATAATTATATTATCTGAAAATAAGAAATGACCTTTGTCACTTTTTTCAGTTCCTTAAACTAAATTTCATTTATTTTTGATGACTTAGTGCATTGTCCAGGTTCTCCAATACAATACTGAATAGTGGGTGTAACGTGGGAATAACGGTCTTATTCCTGGCTTCAGTAAAAAGTACTAAGGGATAACTTTATCTCTCACTCCTCACATTTCCAGAGACTTCAAGTTTACAACACTATGTGACTACTGTCACTACTTTATCAAACTGTTAAGTTTAGAAGGAACTGAGCATACTCTAATCACCCCCTTCTGGGCCACTCTTCCTCAAAACCACTTTCTTTTTGCAATACTGGGTTCTATGGTCATCTATGTAGTACTTACATTGAGACAGGGAGAGGAAGGCCCCCAATTAGGGAGCAAGTTCAATACAGGAGGAAAAAATTAGAATGCCAATGTGGCTGCACATACAAATCATGTCCTCTAAGAATCTTTGTCAGTAATAAAGCTACTATATTTTATTTCTATCTTTTGGCTTCTTGTGTCAACTTATCATTAGTTTTCAAAACTAGGAAGAAATAAAAGGGCTGCTTTCAGGTGCCCAAGTAACACTGTACTACTCACCATTAGTTATTATTTTTAATGCTTTTTTATTGAGATTCTTTAATTTCTATACAAGTCTCTACACTTTCAAAAGTTTCACATGCAAGATTTCATACAATCCCATATTAACACCCCTTTCCCCTCTACCCCCTTCTTGCCCCTCTCTTTTTCCCTCTCCCCACTGGTAACCACTAGTTTGTTTCTATCTGTGAGTCTGCTTCTTTTTTGTTTTATTCACTAATTTGTTGTATTTTACATGTCTTTAATGCATGCCTTTATCAGATTAAGAATGTTCCCTTCTATCCCTAACCTGTTAAATTTTTATTATGAACAAACATTGAATTTTATCAAATGATTTCCTATACCAATTGAAGTGTCCATTTGTTTGTTATATCTTACTATGTGTAGGAAATTAAATTGATATATTGAATTATTCTTGCATTCCTGGTATTATATCCTGCATAAAAGCACATGGTCAATTGCAGGAATAATTTTTCTAAAGTGACATTTATTGTTCTTCGAGCTTCTGATTAAAATTGTCCGTAAAACTGTTTGGGCCTGGTATCCTTTCCAGATGGTTGATTCTTACTACTAATTTAGTATAAACTGGAGCCATTGATTATACAGTTATATCTAGGAAACCATATATTTCATGTTAATTTTTGATATACAAAGCTTTGTTCTTTTTCTTTTTAAACATGCCATTTTTACTTATATCTATGTTTTAGTTAAAACGTATTTAAAATTTTTTCTTTGTCTTGCCAAAATTGCAGCTATTTTACTAGTCTTTCAAGGAACACACTCTGGTTGTGTTAGCTCATTTTTTTATTTGGTTGACTCTCTTCTGTATTATTAAATCTTGAAAACTCATAATTCTTCAGCCAGAGGAAGACTTTACATTTATACTAGATATACAGAAGTTTAAAGAATAAAATTTCCTTCAAATCACTCATTATATTCAATGCAATTTCAATTCTAAAAGGATTTTTCTGTAGAACAAAATCTAAAGTTTTATAACAGAATAATAAAATGACATGAATACTAACAAGGCTCATGTTAGAAGGGATTAAGATGCAGTTAAGTGATGATCTAGACAATAGTCTGTTCCTCAATTAAGATAAGAAGTAGAGGGCTTCCCTGGTGGTGCAGTGGTTGAGAGTCCACGTGCTGATGCAGGGGACACGGGTTTGTGCCCCGGTCCGGGAAGATCCCACATGCCGCGGAGCGGCTGAGCCTGTGAGCCATGGCCGCTGAGCCTGTGCGTCCGGAGCCTGTGCTCTGCAACGGGAGAGGCCACGGCAGTGAGAGGCCCACGTACCACAAAAAAAAAAAAAAAAAAGATAAGAAGTAGAGGGATTAAAAATAACACTGCATATTCAAAATGAATAAATAAGACAGGAAATAATCAATTATTTAGAATAACATACATATAGAACTTAACTTGAAGCCAATCTTTCCCTACCCACATCTCCATCAAAAAGATATGTGGCCCTTTTGGTGCCCAAGTCTGGGTGGTGACATGAAAAGCTCCTGCTCCGAACCGAGCGCCTGGAGGCGGTGTTCGACTGTGAGTGTGGGGGGGCTGGGCAAGTGGGGGCATCCAAACAAGGAGCTGGGGATGCAGGCGCTGCCACTGCGCACCCCAGCCCACTCCGCAGCCTGCGACAAGCATCTGGCCGAGTGGGTATTGGGCACACTGGGACCACCTGGCAATACTGCTGCCGCTGCCATTGCCACTAAGTTAGGGAGCACCTGAGCCTGCTGCAGAGAGAGGCTGAACAAATCTCAGGCTCAGTTGTGCTTCCTGTTTTTCAGCCTCTTGCCTCCCAAATGCATACACTTCTACTTGGTGTCGTCACGCAGAAGGGAGTAAAAGGGACTCAGTGACAGATTCAGCCGCGTGGCTGACAAGGCCTTGGTGCTCTGACCGGACGTCAGGCCTGTGCCTCTCCTGAGTTCAGGACCTTGGTCCACGAGAGACCACCCTCCTCCATGTAATATCAAACGGCAAGAGCTCTCCCAGAAATCTCCATATCAATGCTAAGACCCAGCTCCACTCAACGACCAGCAAGCCACAGTGCTGGAGACCCTTTGCCAAACAACTAGCAAGACAGGAACACAACCCCACCCATTAGCAGAGAAGCTGCCTAAAATCATAACAAGGTCACAGACAAACCAAAACACACCACCGGACGTGATCCTCCCCACCAGAAAGACAAGATACACACTTATACAACAGAACACAGGCACTATTCCCCTGCACCAGGAAGCCTACACAACCAACTGAACCAACCTTGCCCACTGGGGGCAGACACCAAAAACAACGGGAACTACGAACCTGCAGCCTGCGAAAAGGAGACACCAAAAACAGTAAGTTAAGCAAAATGAGAAGAGAGAGAAACACACAGCAGATGAAGGAGCAATGTAAAAAACCACCAGACCAAACAAATGAAGAGGAAATAGGCAGCCTACCTGAAAAAGAATTCAGAGTAATGATAGTAAAGATGATCCAAAATCTTGGCAATGGAATGGAGAAAATACAAGAACGTTTAAAAGGACCTAGAAGAACTAAAGGGCAAACAAACAATGATAAACAACACAATAAATGAAACTAAAAATTCTCTAGAAGGAATCAATAGCAGAATAACTGAGGCAGAAGAACGGATAAGTGACCTGCAAGATAAAAGAGTGGAAATAACTACTGCAGAGCAGAATAAAGAAAAAAGAATGAAAAGAATTGAGGACATTCTTAGAGACCTCTGGGACAACATTAAATGCACCAACATTCGAATAATAGGGGTCCCAGAAGAAGAAGACATAAAGAAAGGGACTGAGAAAATATTTGAAGAGATTATAGTTGAAAACTTCCCTAATATGGGAAAGGAAATAGTTAATCAAGTCGAGGAAGCGCAGAGAGTCCGATACAGGATAAATCCAAGGAGAAACATGCCAAGACACATAATAATCAAACTATCAAAAATTTAATACAAAGACAAAATATTAAAAGCAGCAAGGAAAAAACAACAAATAACATACAAGGGAATCCCCATAATGTTAACAGCTCATCTTTCAGAAGAAACTGCATGTCAGATGGAGTGGCAGGACATATTTAAAGTGGTGAAAGGGAAAAACCTACAACCAAGATTACTCTACCCAGCAAGAATCTCATTCAGATTTGACGGATAAATTAAAACCTTTAAAAACAAGCAAAAGCTAACAGAATTCAGCACCACAAAACCAGCTTTACAACAAAGGCTAAAGGAACTTCTCTACCCAGGAAACAAAAGAAAGAAAAAGACCTACAACAACAAACCCAAAACAATTAAGAAAATGGTAATAGGAACATACATATCCATAATTACCTTAAATGTAAATGGATTAAATGCTCCCACCAAAAGACACAGATTGGCTGAATGGATAAAAAAACAAGACCCATATATATGCTGTCTGTAAGAGACCCACTGCAGACCTAGAGACACATACAGACTGAAAGTAGGGGATGGAAAAAGATATTCCATGCAAATGGAATTCAAAAGAAAGCTGGAGTAGCAATTCTCATATCAGACAAAATAGACTAAAATAAAGACTATTACAAGAGACAAGGAGGGACACTACATAATGATCAAGGGATCAATCCAAGAAGAAGATATAACAATTGTAAATATTTATGCACCCAACATAGGAGCACCTCAATACATAAGGCAAAGGCTAACAGCCATAAAAGGGGAAATCGACAGTCACACAATCATAGTAGGGGACTTTAACACCCCACTTTCACCAATGGACAGATCATCCAAAATGAAAATAAATAAAGAAACACAAGCTTTAAATGATACATTAAACAAAATGGACTTAATTGATATTTATAGGACATTCCATCCAAAACAACAGAAAACACTTTCTTCTCAAGTGCTCATGGAACATTCTCCAGAATAGATCATATCTTGGCTCACAAATCAAGCCTTGCTAAATTTCAGAAAATTGAAATTGTATCAACTATCTTTTCCGACCACAACGCTTTGAGACTAGATACGTTACAGGAAAAAATCTGTAAAAACTACAAGCACATGGAGGCTAAACAATACACGAATTGATAACCAAGAGGTCATTGAAGAAACCAAAGAGGAAATCAAAAAAAAACCTAGAAAAAAAGGACAATGAAAACACAAGGACCCAAAAATCTATGGGATGCATCAAAAGCAGTTCTAAGATGGAAGTTTAGAGCAATAAAAGCCTACCTCAAAAAACATGAAACACCTCAAATAAACGACCTAACCTTAAACCTAAAGCAATTAGAGAAAGAAGAACAAAAAAACTCCAAAGTTAGCAGAAGGAAAGAAATCATAAAGATCAGATCAGAAAAAAATGAAAAAGAAATGAAGGAAAGAATAGCAAAGATCAATAAAACTAAAAGCTGGTTCTTTGAGAAGATAAACAAAATTAATAAACCATTAGCCAGACACATCAAGAAAAAAAGGCAGAAGACTCAAATCAAGAGAATTAGAAATGAAAACAGAGAAGTAATAACTGACACTGCAGAAATACAAAGGATCATGAGAGATTACTACCAGCATCTATATGCCAATAAAATGGACAACCTGGAAGAAATGGACAAAGTCTTAGAAAAGCACAACCTTCTGAGACTGAACCAGGAAGAAATAGAAAGTATAAACAGGCCAATCACAAGCACTGAAATTGAGACTGTGATTAAAAATCTTCCAACAGGGCTCCCCTGGTGGCACAGAGGTTGAGAGTCCGCCTGCTGATGCAGGGGACATGGATTCATGCCCCAGTCCAGGAATCTCCCAAATGCCGTGGAGTGGCTGGGCCCGTGAGCCATGGAAGCTGAGCCTGCGCGTCGGGAGCCTGTGCTCTGCAATGGGAGAGCCCACAACAGTGAGAGGCCCACATACCGCAAAAAAAAAAAAAAAAAACTTCCAACAATCAAAAGCCCAGGACCAGAGGCTTCACAGGCAAATTCTATCAAACATTTAGAGAAGAGCTAACACCTATCCTTCTCAAACTCTTCCAAAATATAGCAGAGCGAGGAACACTCCCAAACTCATTCTATGAGGCCACCATCAGCCTGATACCAAAACAAGACAAAGATGTCCCAGAAAAGAAAACTACAGGCCAATATCACTGATGAACATAGATGCAAAAGTCCTCAACAAAATACTAGCAAACAGAATCCGACAGCACTTGAAAAGGATCATACACCACGACCAAGTGGGCTTTATCCCAGGCTGCAAGGATTCTTCAATGTACGCAAATCAATCAGTGTGATAAACCATATTACCAAATTGAAGAAGAAAATCCATATGATCATCTTAATAGATGCAGAAAAAGCTTTTGACAAAATTCAACACCCATTTATGATAAAAACCCTCCAGAAAGTAGGCATAGAGGGAACTTTCCTCAACATAATAAAGGCCATATTTAACAAACCCACAGCCAACATCGTTCTCAATGGTGAAAAACTGAAACCATTTCCTCTAAGGTCAGGAACAAGACAAGGCTGTCCACTCTTATCACTATTATTCAACATAGTTTTGGAAGTCTTAGCCACAGCAATCAGAGAAGAAAATGAAATAAAAGGAATCCAAATTGGAAAAGAAGTACTAAAACTGTCAATGTTTGCAAATGACATGATACTATACATAAAGAATCCTAAAGATGTCACCAGAAAACTACTACAGCTAATCAATGAATTTGGTAAAGTAGCAGGATACAAAATTAATGCACAAAAATCTCTGGCATTCCTATACACTAATGATGAATAATCTGAAAGAAAAATTGAGGAAACACTCCCATTTACCATTGCAACAAAAAGAATAAAATACCTAGGCATAAGCCTACCTACGGAGACAAAAGACCTCTATGCAGAAAACTATAAGACACTGATGAAAGAAATTAAAGATGATAAAAACAGATCGAGAGATATACCACATTCTTGAACTGGAAGAATCAACATTGTGAAAATGACTATACTACCCAAAGCAATCTACAGATTCAGTGCAATCCCTGTCAAACTACCAATGGCATTTTTCACAGAACTAGAACAAAAAATTTCACAATTTGTATGGAAACACAAGAGACCCCAAATAGCCAAGGCAATCTTGAGAAAGAAAAACGAAGCTGGAGGAATCAGGCTCCCGGACCTCAGACTATACTACAAAGCTACAGTAATCAAGACAGTATGGTACTGGCACAAAAACAGAAATGTAGATCAATGGAACAGGATAGAAAGCCCACAGATAAACCCATGCACGTATGGTCACCTTATTTTTGATAAAGGAGGCAAGAATATACAATGGGGAAAAGACAGCCTCTTCAATAAGTGGTGCTGGGAAAACTGGACAGCTACATGTAAAAGAATGAAATTAGAATGCTCCCTAACACCATACACAAAAATAAACTCCAAATGGATTAAACACCTAAACGTAAGGCCAGACACTATAAAACTCTTAGAGGAAAACATAGGTAGAACATAACTCTATGACATAAGTCACAGCAAGACCCTTTTTGACCCACCTCCTAGAGAAATGGAAATAAAAACAAAAATAAAAAAATGGGACCTCATGAAAGTTAAAAGCTTTTGCACAGCAAAGGAAACCATAAACAATACGAAAAAACAACCCTCAGAATGGGAGAAAATACTTGCAAATGGAGCAACCGACAAAGAATAATCTCCAAAATTTACAAGCAGCTCATGCACCTCAATATCAAAAAAACAAACAACCGAATCCAAAAATGGGCAGAAGACCTAAATAGACATTTCTCCAAAGAAGATATACAGATAGCCAAGAAACACATGAAAGAATGCTCAACATCACTAATCATTAGAGAAATGCAAATCAAAACTGCAATGAGGGTATCACCTCACACCAGTCAGAATGGCTGTCATCAAAAAATCTACAAACCATAAATGCTAGACAGAGTGAGGAGAAAAGGGAACCCTCTTGCACTGTTGGTGGGAATGTAAATTGATACAGCCACTATGGAGAACAGTATGGAGTTTCCTTAAAAAACTACAAATAGAACTACCATATGACCCAGCAATCCCACTACTGGTCATATAACCTGAGAAAACATAATTCAAAAAGAGTCATGTACCACAATGTTTATTGCAGCTCTATTTATAATAGCTAGGACATGGAAGCAACCTAAGTGTCCATCGCCGTTGAATGGATAAAGAAGATGTGCCACATATATACAATGGAACATTACTCAGCCACAAAAAGAAATGAAATTGAGTTATTAGTAGTGAGGTGGATGGACCTAGAGTCTCTCATACAGAGTGAAGTAAGTCAGAAAGAGGAAAACAAATACTGTATGCTAATGCATATACATGGAATCTTAAAAAAAAAAATGGTTCTGAAGAACCTAAGGGCAGGACAGGAATAAAGACGCATACGTAGAGAATGGACTTCAGGATACAGGGAGGGGGAAGGGTAAGCTGGGACGAAGTGAGAGAGTGGCATGGATATATATACACTATCAAATGTAAAATAGCTAGTGGGAAGCAACCGCATAGCACAGGTAGATCAGCTCGGTGCTTTGTGACCACCTAGAGAGGTGGGATAGGGAGGGTGGGAGGGAGACGAAAGAAGAAGGAGATATATCACTTTGTTATAAAGCAGAAACTAACACACCATTGTAAAGCAATTATACTCCAATAAAGATGTTAAAAAAAAAAAAAAGATGTGGTCTACCAATATGATTGAAGTATGCATCAGGCTTGATTATTGTGTTCATAGATTGACATTCGTCTTTTAAAGACAAGGATTTGGAAATAAAAGACAAGGATTGTCAATGGGCCTTGGAATTTTAAGTTAAATTTTTTTTTCCTACTATATACATAGCATTTCTCTATTGATTGGATTAACCACAATGAACATGGGACTACTTTATAATCATAAGTAATAATACATTTCATCTATGAGCTATTACCCCTTGTTTTTTGTGTGTTTTTGACCTTCTCCCCCACACTTAAAATTATGTTCTTTCGATCCAAATTACATATATGTGCAATATTTTCAGTCCATGTGGTAAGCAGAATATTGCCTCCCCCAATGATATCCATATCCTAATCACCGAAAACTAGCACTATGTGACCTCACATTATGACAGGGATTTTCAAAATGTGATCAAGTTAAGGATCTTGAATTAGGGAGATTATTCTGGATTGTCTAGATATAACCAATGTAATCACAAGAGTTCTTATCAGGGAAAGAGGGAGATAAGAAAGTCAGAAAAGGGGATATGACAATAGAAGATCAGAGAAAAGAGATAGAAAGAGAAAGGAGTGTGGCACTAAGATGGAAAGTAATTTCAAGATACTACCCTTCTGGCTTTGAAGATGAAGAAAGAGACTAAGAAGTGAGGAATGCAGGCCACCTCTATAAGCTAAAAAGACAAGGAAACAGATTCTCCCCTATAGCTTCCAGAAGGAGTGCAACCCTGCTGACACCTTGATTTTAGAATTTCTGACCTCATAACTATAAGATAATAGGTTTCTGTTGTTTTAAGCACCAATTTTCTTGTAGTTTTGTTTTGTTTTTTTGCGATACACGGGCCTCTCACTGTTGTGGCCTCTCCTGTTGTGGAGCACAGGCTCCGGACGCGCAGGCTCAGCGGCCATGGTCACGGGGCTAGCTGCTCCGCGGCATGTGGGATCTTCCCGGACCGGGGCACGAACCCGTGTCCCCTGCATCGGCAGGCGGACTCGCAACCACTGTGCCACCAGGGAAGCCCTCTCGTAGTTTTTACTGCAGCAACAGGACACTAACACGGTTCACAATATCAGATGCATAAAGATTATGTAATTTCTTCACATTCTTTAAATCAAATTAATTTTGACTATGTGTCTATCACTCAGCTAGGTCGTCATGAAAGTCAACATCTGTCATTCTTGTTCTCCCTGGCATCCCTCCCCACACAATGTTTCATGGTGCCCTATTAGAAGACTGACAACACCAAATGCTAGTGGGGATATGGAGAAACAGAAACTATCATACATTGCTGGTGAGAATGCAAAATGGTAAAACCACTTTGGAAGAGAGTTTGGCAGTTTCTTACAAAACTAATCATACACTTACCATATAAACCATCAGTCACACTCCTTAATATTTCACCAAAGAAGTTGCAAACTTATGTCCACACAAAATGTGTACACGGATGTTTATAGCAGCTTTACTCACGATTACCAAAACTTAGAAGCAGCTCAGACGTCCTTCATTAGGTGAGTGAATAGATAAACTGCATACATCCAGACAACGGAAAATTATTCAGTGCTAAAAAGAAATGAGCTATCAAGCCCTGGAAAGACATGGAGGAACCTCAAATGCATATTACTAAGTGAAAAAAAACTAAAAAAAGCTAATCTATATGATTCCAATTGTATGATATAAAAAAGGAGACAGTAAAAAGATCAATGGTTGACAGGAGTTTGGATGGGAAGGGATGAATAGAAGGAGCACAGAGGATTTTTAGGCCAGTTAAAATACTCTGTATATAAACAAATAGATATTTTCAATAGGGTAATTTCTTTGATATATTACATTCTATTAGAGGATTTCCTGTTCAAAATGGCAGATTTTACATATATTTATGTTTACCTCCTTACAAAAATGATGGTAACAAGATAACAAAGAGTTTTAAACCACAAGGAAAATAAAATGAGGCAACAAAAGTGGGCAATATATGTCAACAAATGTTAGGATATGGAAAGGAAGTGAAAGAGTTGTAACATATTTAAATGTGTGGAGAAAACTAAAATGTCAGCACATGCAGTGGGGCATAAAGCTGGCTATCCCGTGAGTGAGATAAAGCTAGCTTTTGCTGAAGAATTCTGGATAGCCTCAGGAAAGCCTCTGCAAGTGGAGAATTTGGTGAGTGGTAGGCTAAAAGCAGAAGTACATATCAGAACAACCCTCCCCTCAGACAAACCTTCTCCTCAGGCCCAGGCGCCCTACTTCAGACAACCAAGCAACTACTCCCTTTGGAAAAAGATGGAGAGCTTTAGTCTTTAAAGAAATTGACTACAGAGGATAAAAACACAGGGGAGGCAGGGTTGAGGAGAATAAAGTTAAATTCTATGTATTGAACAATGAGTTTCCAGCCCTCTCTCCCACCTAAACTCTCATTATGCTAGCAGTGAGATGCTCTAGCAATAGAGTGATTTAATCTCTGGAGAAAAGGATCAGAGAAAAGGCCAACAAGACATTCAGGGGCCCCAGAATGAATCTTCTGAATCTCTGTTAGACCCACTCTGTACAAATAAAACCTACTCCACACACACCATAAATTTCCCCATCAGTTTTTAGTCCTCAGTCCTAAACTTGAATGGTTGCCAAGAACCAAAAGAGACTTGAAAAAAGCCTTCAACATGAAAAAGAGGCAGCAGATTAAAGGAACTTGGCAAAATAGAGAAAAACATTATCTGAGATATAAAAGAAGTTATTTCATCTTCAAAACAAAAAAAGGGTGCAGTTTTTTTAATGGGTATACAGAGTAGGAAGAGAACATGAAAATGTTAGAATAGCTGAAATATAAGTTTTAACAGAAAGTTTGGAAAGAGTCTACCTTGTAGAAAGAGAAATTTTTTTAAAAATCAAGAAGAGAGTGGGAAAGTAGGAAGAAAAGGTAAGAAAACTAGAAAATCAGAGAAAGAAGTCAAATATTTACTTAGCAAGTGTTCTAAGTTTAAAGAAAAATAGGAAATACTATTAAAGAAATAATATTCCCCACACCTGAAGGTTAGTTACCACATTGAAAGGGACTACTGAATACCAAGCACAATGAATTGAAAAAGACCCACACTAAGGCACATTAACAAAAAGTTCTAAAACGCTGGGTATAAAAAGCTTCTACAGAAAAAATTAAAAGAATATACAAAAAGGATCAGGATACAATATGACATAGCAATTCTCAGCAACAACAGGGAGAAATGCCATAAAAGTGTGAGGAAAACATTTCAGATTATAATTTTATAACCAACCAAGCTATCAAGCAAGTCTGAGAGTAGAATAAGTATGTTGTTAAACATGCAAGCGTTACATTCTTTGCATGCTTTCCTAAAATGTCCACTAAAATGAGGCAGATAACCAAGAAGGAGGAAAGCCTAAAATTCAGGAAACAGGAAACCAACAGAGATAAAGGGAATATTCACAATAATGGTAAAGAGAAGACTCAGGACAAGTTGTGCATCAGGCCTGAAGAACAACTAGTGAAATTTGGAACAAGTACTAAGGTATACAAGGGGGTTGAGGGTTAATGAATTGTCCAACCTGGTTGGAGTGGAGGTAGGGGCTACCATTTACATCATAGTCTGTGTAAATGCACACCTGGAGGTATGTAGCACAAGTCACCTTGTGCATACAGTAAGACTGGGAGGGCTCCAAGTAAGATATCTCCTGGTTAAAAAAAGAAAGAAAGAAAACCTGATAAGATTATCTGGTATGTTTTACCATGCAGAAAAAGAGTACCCAGAGGTGTTTCACAGTTCCATGGAAGAGTTTGTAAGGAATTAGTGATATTTAGAGAGAAAGTTTTCAAAGTGAGGCAATTTTCAACTCTAGGAAAACCAAAAAAAACCTACATTAATAGAAACGTGAGCTACTTGACGTATCAGTTAACAGTATTTATATAATCATTAATACAAAGACTGAATATTAGTTTAATCAAATATTATGATATAACCTTGTGGGGACAATTTTAAAAGAAAAAGAACATATGTGTACAAACCCATTTAATTTAGAAATATGAGGTGACTATTAGGAATAAAAAGCTGAAAGAACTGAATGTAGTTTCTCTAAATACAAGATCTGGCATGTGGTACAGGAGAAAATTCATTCTAAACTTTATTCTATAAACCCATTTAACTATTTTTAGCAAGTAGATATTATTATTACTTAGATTTTAAAAATACACTTGGGAAACATGAGTGTCAGACATTAAATGCCAACTGTTCCTGTTTTGATTGCAGATTGTGCGAGTATTATTTCAATCTGTTGATATTGCTTTCATGATGTGATCTGTGACATGGTACAAATTTGATCTAGTAGAGATTCATGATGAGGAAGCTATTTTTCTCAAATCCTAAATGTCTCTTTTATTTTGTCTTTGTCAGTTTCTTTTAGAAAAAAAATCAAAAATAAGTAGGGCCGATTACAGTTTATTAAGAACAGATGGATAATGTTCCCATTAGGAAGTGGATCAAATGGACAAAATTTTTTTCTCCCTTTTTGTGTCTATCAACTGCAGTAGACACTATAACAGGCAAATATGTATATTCATAATACATAGATTGAAAAAGCAAACATTCCTAGACTACAGGTTCAAAATTGATAAGAAGTAATTTTATTTTCCTTCCAGGGACAATAGACAAATGACAAAGTAATCTTCATAGTTCTTAATGAGATCCCAAGGTAATCATGGTGTCAAAAGTGAAATAGTTGAAAAAAAAAAAGTGAAATAGTTGAATATCTGAATTTACACTGTTTTTCCTAGAACCTTCTAGTTGTTTTTAAACGAAGAGTGTTGCATACAGAATACTGGACAACAGAGGAATAATCCATTTTTGCATTCTTGGGAACATTAAGATTTATTATCAAGAGTTCAGCACTGATTAATGATATCACAGTGAATACCAAAAGGGAGCAAGGAGAGATTTGTCACTAATTATAAAGTGTAGTCACATTTGTTTTAGTTTCTTACTGAGCATCCAAGGAATCGAGGTCATTACTTTATGAATGAAATATTGTATGCTATATATTAATAATAGGGCATCTGGAGCTCCCCAGTTCCCCTGAATTATCATCTATGCATACAATTTTGGAGGAGAGTTGAGTGAATTGTTTAGGGCCTTGGAATACTTGAGAGTGATAGCATTGCCTAGGGCAAGACACTGGCCCTTCCAGGCCACAAGGTAATTGTGTAACTGGCAAATTCCCTCAGCTCTAACTTGAATTCCTCTCAATCCCAGAATTATTTTGCTCCCTGCCATCAATAAGCCAAGGGGTAATTTCATTATGAATATGTATTAATTTCTGTCTTCCATGTGACTCATTTTTTGGTGCATTAAATCATATACCTAAATTTCATCAATTAATTTTATCTACCAGAGTGTTTCACTCTCTAATTCAAGGACATTGAATCACTCACAGCTAACTGCAGGTTACAGACATTGCTAACAGCTAAACTTAAGAAGGATGGTTACATGCCTTTATCCAACAGCTAGTGCTAACGTCGGTTTTCGTTTTAAGTGTCTGATATATGCAGCTTTGTTAGACAGGAACTTGAAATGAAATGCAATTTTGCAGGGTTAAAAGATATAACTGGGCTTCTAGCTCACATACCCTCAACCGGCTTTTTTATTAAGTTTTGAAAGTGTTCCTGTTTCACTTTATAGATGGTTGATCTACTACATTTTGTTTCTTTTTATACCTCTCTCTCTCTCACACACACACACACACACTCACACACTCACACACAATTTGTGATGACAGCATTATACAGATTTCCAGGAAGCTACTTCAAAATGTATATTTTCTAGCCCCAGGAAGGGTAAAATTTCAGAGCCCTGCATAAACTAATTTAGTAACTTTGTTTCGTAAATATAATAGAAAGGCATATGGGTAAACTACCACTTTTTGTGCTAAAATCTTAAACCAAATCTCTCCCAATGAAATAGCTTTAGAGAAATAAACTTATTAGCCACATATAATCACACAAAAAACAAGATTTCGGAGTTTTTAACCATGTGTGGTATAATATAATTACATGGCATGTCCTTAGGAAATAATCAGCAAAGAAATGAAATGATCACCCACTGACCAGAACTAGCAGAATTCTCTATAGGGTATGACATTGAGTATTGGTTGTTATAAATACTGGGACCTAGGTAATTTCCATGATCTCAATAGTCCTACTGGGGACAACAATAAAAAAAACCTGCTACTCTTTGCTAGTAAGGAAATCTCTGAGTTTGTGACAGTACTTGTGACAGAAATTGACATTCACCTTGAGTTCTTAATATTCTGCTGTCCCCATCCCCACCTAGTCCTAGAGAACTGCTCACCCTATGTCAAATCTGTTGCTGCCAACTTTTGTGCTCAGGCATAACTGGGATAGATGCATTGGATCATCTTCACCCCAGTCCATCTGAATACATTTGACAGTAGGATGTGACCCAGTACTTGAATCTGTCACTACTTTCTCCCTGCTACTTCCTTTATACATAGACAAGTACACTGCCCTTTCTGTTTCAAGTACATTATGGCTTCAGAGGAGGAAACACACGCACACACGCACACGTGCACGCGTGCGCGCACACACGCGCGCGCGCACACACACAGTTTTATCATTCTGCTAATCTCAGACAGTAGAGAGTACTATGTGCAAATATATAAGCAAGCCCTGCCATCTGCCCAGCCAACTTCCCATTGTGCAGAGTCCATCCCATTGGCTGTGGATTTAAGAGGTAGGTAGAAGGGTAAGTGGGCACTTAACCCACTTGCTCTTGTTTATCACTAATGAGATGATGAAAGAGAGGCTCCATAAGAGAGTCATGGTTACCAAGTAGAATAGATGACAGCCCATATGGCAGAATGTGAAGGACACCATAATTTGTGAGGGAACTAATACCTGCTGAAAGATAACTCACAGAATATCAGGCCAAGAGGGAACCTTAAATTTAATCTGGTCAAACCCACCATCTGATAGTTTAATTCCTTCTGGAATTCCCTGTCAGTAGTTGTTTACAATTTTCTTAAAAATCTCCCATAAATTTGTAGGGGCTGAAATTGAAATACAGCATGTTTAAGATTAATGAGAGGTATAGACATTGAGACGATAAATTCTATGGTAAAAGGAAAAAAGAGAAAAGGTAATTTAAGGTAGAAAGACCAAGGAGTTCACTAGCTTCTGAGGGAGGCCTTATTCTCTGAAGATTCTAGTTGTTAGTTCAATTTGATACAAATTCGATCTCTTTGTTACTTCATTCTACACACATTACCAAATACCTAGTATTTGCTTGGATTTGGGGATACAGAAACAATCAATACATGGTTTCTTTCCCCTTTAAGGAGATTAGACTCTAGCTGAGACAAATGCTGCCTAAAAAATCATCTTGCAGTGTGAGTGATAAGTGCTAAAACAAAGAACTTACTTTTACAGGACTAAAACTAAGGGAGTTCCCGGCGGGGATGGTTACACAGAGGAGGTGAATATATGAGCTGGAATATTTGAAAAGGACTTTGCTAGTGGACAAAGCAGATAGATCAGGTGGGTGACAGCCTGATGGAATCCCAAACAGTGTGATCAGAGGCAAAAAGTCTACCACATGATTAGTACATAGTCAGCAGTCAGATGTGGCTGTAGCTTCAGATGTATGGGGAAAAGGTGGGGGAGGATGCTGGTAAGGCAGTAGAAGCTCCATTCAGAAGGAAGCTCCATTACACTAAGGAAATTCAACTTGATCAAGCAAAAAATCTGCTTCCTACTGTGGGGATCTGGGGATTCCAATGTTAAATAAGCAGTAAAACACAGTTACTTAGACCAAAGCATTTACAGTAGATAGGGTCTTATGTTAGTTACCTAGAACAGTGATTGGTCAGATAATTGAAAAAGTAGGAAATTAAGGAAAATGCACATAATATCTTAAATATTTCACTTTATGTGACAAATAAAACACAATAATTATCTAATACTTTTGATGTAGGACAAGGTCTTTTCTTAAGTATGGATCTGACTGTAATGCCCCATCTTCCTTCTTTCACTAGCCAAACATATAAATCATAATATATAAGTTCTTAGTGTCTTTCAAGAAAGAATTTTTAAATGCTATCAAAAAACTCTACATTTTAATAACTTTTACTCCAATTGTTTATATTTGGCTTGCTCACACCTAATTTGACAGCAGACACAGTATTTTTAGCAATTCACCTTTATCAACCCTTTCCAGAGCATTCTAATTAGTTATCATGGAAACAACTTTTTTCACACTCACACTGCATTAATTCATAGATTATCAAGTAAATTACATAGTTATAATAATAATTGACACAATTGGTTTGGGAATACACTGTGGTAAGCATATAAGCCAACTGGTAGTAGAACTGTACAAACATACCAGGGAAGTAGATCAGATTAGCAGCCTGTTAGCCCTCCATGTTCAGCAAGTCCTGGGCAGAGGATCGCATGTTCTGTGAACAGAATGGTGAGTGTTAGCTATTTTTATGAATTGGTTAAGTGCACAAGGAAGAATACCGAATCTTCCTTGAAAATCATTTTCTTATCTCCCCTCCATATACATTTAGGTATTTCAAAGACTGGACCAGCCTTTTTAATCAAGTATTCACATTATGTTCCTATCAGGAGAAATAATAATTTCAAAGATGTTATACTCTAGGAATTTTTCAGACATACTAGAAATGCCTCCTTAGATCTCTAAACATACAAAAAATGACATCAGAGTTTAGGTCAGAGGACTTGTTGTCCAAAGGAATTCAAGGGAAAGTAACTGTCAGTTAAAAATTTTAAAAAAGCATTTATGTAGGATACAAGGCAGGCAATCAGATTTCTAGTGAGGCAGAGACACCTGCATAAAGACTTTGCCTCACTCCTGTGCCAAGCTATCTTTGAAGTCAAATTTATACCCCAAAGGACCACAGACTCATAAGGAAGGCTTAAGTATTGAAACCTTACACTTGATAAAGGCCAGAAAGTTGCCATGTATTCCAAATCCAACCCCAACCACAATGACAGCTCTTCACAATCTTAAAATGAACATCAGTGGAAGATTTCTGTGGCAAATATGACTTCATTATCCCCACAAATATTCTCACTAGGTAGGGCATAAAGAGTCTTAACCATGAAGAAGCTCTATGACTTGTACGTTGGCACGTATCAGTCTCAAAATAGTATGAAATAAGAAGAACCCATATTTCAGATTCTTTAGGATCCATAATGTAACTCTTCAAGCTTTATTTCTGAGTTATTATGGCAAGTGTTTCAATAGAGTGTTATAAGATAACTAAGGTTTTAAGATCTTCTATGAGAAGACATAGTTCATTTAAAACTAACCTCGACATTTTTTAAAGGGTAATATAAGAGATAGCAAATTATACACAGATATGTATTTAAATATATAATATATAAAATAGGTATTTTCACACCCCCATGCAAAGAATGCAAGAAAATTTAGGACAGCTAGTTTGCTGTGTATAAAATATGATTTTACCAAAAAGAGCATTTTAAATCATTTGAAGCTATCAGATAAATTAATAATAATTCTTCACAAAGAAGTGTAGCTGAATTACAAGGGAAAAAAATTAAATTTGTCTCACCATTCACTGTAGTTATTTTAGTGATGGTTGTAAACTATACAATATATGGAGAACTCATAAATAACAGTGCATACACATTTTAAACTGAGGTACACAAGCTCTGGCATTTACAACAAATGTCCAGTGCCTGGTACACACAGAGTGAGTGTTCTTGTTTCTCCATGAATATGATGCCCTGATGTAATATTACATATTTAACCTATCATAACACCTGAAACCAACAATAATCTATTAAAGATATAGAGCCAAGGGGAAGATGGCGGAAGAGTAAGACGGAGTGATCACCTTCCTCCCCACAGATACACCAGAAATACATCTACACGTGGAACAACTCCTACAGAACACCTACTGAACGCTGGCAGAAGACCTCAGACCTCCCAAAAGACAAGAAAGTCCCCACGTACCTGGGTAGGGCAACAGAAAAAAGAATAAACAGAAACAAAAGCATAGGGACGGGACCTGCACCAGTGGGAGGGAGCTGTGAAGGAGGAAAGGTTTCCACACACTAGAAGCCCCTTTGCAGACGGAGACTGCAGGTGGCAGAGGGGAAAGCTTCGAAGCCACGGAGGAGAGCGCAGAAATAGGGTGCAGAGAGCAAAGCGGAGAGATTTCCGCACAGAGGATCGGTGCCGACCAGCACTCACCAGCCTGAGAGGCTTGTCTGCTCACCCGCCGGGGCGGGCGGGGCTGGGAGCTGAGGCTCGAGCTTCGGTCGGAGCGCGGGGAGAGGACTGGGGTTGGCGGCGTGAACAGAGCCTGCAGGGGGTTAGTGCGCTACGGCTAGCCGGGAGGGAGTCCGGAGAAAAGTCTGGACCTGCCGAAGAGGCAAGAGACTTCTTCTTCCCTCTTTGTTTCCTGGCGCGCGAGGAGAGGGGATTAAGAGCACTGCTTAAAGGAACTCCAGAAACGGGCGCGAGCCGCGGCTAAAAGCACGGACCCCAGAGACGGGCATGAGACGCTAAGGCTGCTGCTGCCGCCACCAGAAGCCTGTGTGCGAGCACAGGTCACTCTCCACATCACCCCTCCCGGGAGCCTGTGCAGCTCGCCACTGCCAGGGTCCCGGGATCTAGGGACAACTTCCCCAGGAGAACGCACGGCACGCCTCAGGCTGCTGCAACATCACGCTGGCCTCTGCCGCCGCAGGCTCGCCCCGCACTCCGTACCCCTCCCTCCCCACCGGCCTGAGTGAGCCAGAGTCCCCGAAGCAGCTGCTCCTTTAACCCTGTCTTGTCTGAGCGAAGAACAGACGCTCTCCAGCGACCTACACGCAGAGGCAGGGCCAAATCCAAAGCTGAGCCTCTGGGAACTGTGCAAACAAAGAAGAAAAGGGAAATCTCTCCCAGCAGCCTCAGAAGCAGCGGATTAAACCTCCACAATCAACTTGATGTACCCTGCATCTGTGCAATACCTGAATAGACAACGAATCATCCCAAATTGAGGAGGTGGATTTTGAGAGCAAGATTTATTAATTTTTTTCCCCTTTTCCTCTTTTTGTGTGTATGTTTATGCTTTTGTATGAGATTTTGTCTGTATAGCTCTGCTTCCACCATTTGTCCTAGGGTTGTATCCCTCCGTTGTTCTTTTTTTTCTTGTAAAAAAAATTTATTTTCTTAATAATTATTTTTTATTTTAATAACTTTATATTATTTTATCTTATTTTATTTTATCTTCTTTCTTTTTTCTATCCTTCCTCCCTCCCTCCTTTCTTTCTTTCCTTTCTTTCCTTCTTTCTTTCTTCCTTTCTTTCTTTTTCTACTTTTTCTCCCTTTTATTCTCAGCCGTGTGGATTAAAGGCTCTTGGTGCTGCAGCCAGGAGTCAGTGCTGTGCCTCTGAGGTGGGAGAGCCAACTTCAGGACACTGGCCCACAACAGACCTCCCAGCTCCACATAATATCAAATGGCAAAAATCTCCCAGAGATCTCCATCTCAAAACCAGCACCCAGCTTCACTAAACGACCAGCAAGCTACAATGCTGGACACCCTGTGCCAAACAACTAGCAAGACGGGAACACAACCCCACCCATTAGCAGAGAGGCTGCCTATAAATCATAATAAGGCCACAGACACCCCAAAACACACCATCAGACGCGGTCCTGCCCACCAGAAAGACAAGATCAAGCCGCAACCACCAGAACACAGGCACTAGTCCCCTCCACCAGGAAGCCTACACAACCCACTGAACCAACTTTAGCCACTGGGGACAGACACCAAAAACAACGGGAACTACAAACCTGAAACCTGCAAAAAGGAGACCCCAAACACAATAAGATAAGCAAAATGAGAAGACAGAAAAACACACAGCAGATGAAGGAGCAAGAAAAAAACCCACCAGACCTAACATATGAAGAGCAAATAGGCAGTCTACCTGGAAAAGAATTCAGAATAATGATAGTAATGATGACCCAAAATCTTGTAAATAGAAAAGACAAAATGCAAGAAACATTTAACAAGGACCTAGAAGAACTAAAGATGAAACAAGCAATGATGAACAACACAATAAATGAAATTAAAAATACTCTAGATGGGATCAATAGCAGAATAACTGAGGCAGAAGAACGGATAAGTGACCTGGAAGATAAAATAGTGGAAATAACTACTGCAGAGCAGAATAAAGAAAAAAGAATGAAAAGAACAGAGAACAGTCTCAGAGACCTCTGGGACAACATTAAACGTATCAACATTCAAATTATAGGGGTCCCAGAAGAAGAAGAGAAAAAAAAAGGGACTGAGAAAATATTTGAAGAGATTATAGTTGAAAACTTCCCTAACATAGGAAAGGAAATAGTTAATCAAGTCCAGGAAGCACAGAGAGTCCCATACAGGAAAAATCCAAGGAGAAATACACCAAGACACATATTAATCAAACTGTCAAAAATTAAATACAAAGGAAACATATTAAAAGCAGCAAGGGAAAAACAACAAATAACACACAAGGGAATCCCCATAAGGTTAACTGCTGATCTTTCAGCAGAAACTCTGCAAGCCAGAAGGGAGTGGCAGGACATATTTAAAGTGATGAAGGGGAAAAACCTGCAACCAAGATTACTCTACCCAGCAAGGATCTCATTCAGATTTGATGGAGAAATTAAAACCTTTACAGACAAGCAAAAGCTGAGAGAGTTCAGCACCACCAAACCAGCTTTACAACAAATGCTAAAGGAACTTCTCTAGGCAAGAAACACAAGAGAAGGAAAAGACCTACAATAACGAACCCAAAACAATTAAGAAAATGGGAATAGGAACATACACATCGATAATTACCTTAAATGTAAATGGACTAAATGCTCCCACCAAAAGACACAGATTGGCTGAATGGATACAAAAACAAGTCCCATATATATGCTGTCTACAAGAGACTCACTTCAGACCTGGAGACACATACAGACTGAAAGTAGGGGATGGAAAAAGATATTCCATGAAAATGGAAACCAAAAGAAAGCTGGAGTAGCAATACTCATATCAGACAAAACAGACTTTAAAAGAAAGACTATTAGAAGAGACAAAGAAGGACACTACATAATGATAAAGGGATCGATCCAAGAAGAAGATTTAACAATTGTAAATATTTATGCACCCAACATAGGAGCACCTCAATACATAAGGCAAATACTAACAGCCATAAAAGAGGAAATCGACAGTAACACATTCATAGTAGGGGACTTTAACACCCCACTTTCACCAATGGGCAGATCATCCAAAAAGAAAATAAATAAGGAAACACAAGCTTTAAATGATACATTAAACAAGATGGACTTAATTGATATTTATAGGACATTCCATCCAAAAACAACAGAATACACATTTTTCTCGAGTGCTCATGGAACATTCTCCAGGATAGATCATATCTTGGGTCACAAATCAAGCCTTGCTAAATTTAAGAAAATTGAAATTGTATCAAGTATCTTTTCCGACCACAATGCTATGAGACTAGATATCAATTACAGGAGAAGATCTGTAAAAAATACAAACACATGGAGGCTAAACAATACACTACTTAATAACCAAGAGATCACTGAAGAAATCAAAGAGGAAACTAAAAAATACCTAGAAACAAATGACAATGGAGACACGGTGACGCAAAACCTATGGGATGCAGCAAAAGCAGTTCTAAGAGGGAAGTTTATAGAAATACAATCCTACCTTAAGAAACAGGAAACATCTCAAATAAACAACCTAATCTTGCAACTAAAGCAATTAGAGAAAGAAGAACAAAAAAACCCCAAAGTTAGCAGAAGGAAAGAAATCATAAATATCAGCTCGGAAATAAATGAAAAAGAAATGAAGGAAAGGATAGCAAAGATCAATAAAACTAAAAGCTGGTTATTTGAGAAGATAAAATTGATAAAGCATTAACCAGACTCATCAAGAAAAAAAGGGAAAAGACTCAAATCAATAGAATTAGAAATGAAAAAGGAGAAGTAACAACTGACACTGCAGAAATACAAAAGATCATGAGAGATTACTACAAGCAACTCTATGCCAATAAAATGGACAACCTGGAAGAAATGGACACATTCTTAGAAATGCACAACTTGCCAAGACTGAATCAGGAAGAAATAGGAAATATGAACAGACCGATCACAAGCACTGAAATTGAAACTGTGATTAAAAATCTTCCAACAAACAAAAGCCCAGGACCAGATGGCTTCACAGGCGAATTCTATCAAACATTTAGAGAAGAGCTAACACCTATCCTTCTCAAACTCTTCCAAAATATAGCAGAGAGAGGAACACTCCCAAACTCATTCTATGAGGCCACCATCACCCTGATAACAAAACCAGAAAAGGATGTCACAAAGAAAGAAAACTACAGGCCATTATCACTGATGAACGTAGATGCAAAAATCCTCAACAAAATACTAGCAAACAGAATCCAACAACACATTAAAAGGATCATACACCATGATCAAGTGAGGTTTATTCCAGGAATGCAGGGATTCTTCAATATACACAAATCAATCAATGTGATACACCATATTAACAAATTGAAAGAGAAAAACCATATGATCATCTCAATAGATGCAGAGAAAACTTTCGACAAAATTCAACACCCATTTATAATAAAAACCCTGCAGAAAGTAGGCACAGAGGGAACTTTCCTCAACATAATAAAGGCCATATATGACAAACCTACAGCCAACATCGTCCTCAATGGTGAAAAACTGTAAGCATTTCCACTAAGATCAGGAACAAGACAAGGTTGCCCACTCTCACCACTCTTATTCAACATAGTTTTGGAAGTTTTTGCCATAGCAGTCAGAGAAGAAAAGGAAATAAAAGGAATCCAAATTGGATAAGAAGAAGCAAAGCTGTCACTGTTTGCAGATGACATGATACTATACATAGAGAATCCTAAAGACGCTACCAGAAAACTACTAGAGCTAAGCAATGAATCTGGTAAAGTAGCAGGATACAAAATTAATGCACAGAAATCTCTTGCATTCCTATACACTAATGATGAAAAATCTGAAAGAGAAATTAAGGAAACACTCCCATTTACCACTGCAACAAAAAGAATAAAATATCTAGGAATAAACCTACCTAACGAGACAAAAGATCTGTATGCAGAAAATTATAAGACACTGATGAAAGAAATTAAAGATGATACAAATAGATGGAGAAGTATACCATGCTCTTGGATTGGAAGAATCAACATTGTGAAAATGACTCTACTACCCAAAGCAATCTACAGATTCAATTCAATCCCTATCATACTACCACTGGCATTTTTCACAGAACTAGAACAAAAAATTTCACAATTTGTATGGAAACACAAAAGACCCCGAATAGCCAAAGCAATCTTGAGAACGAAATACAGAGCTGGCAGAATCAGGATCCCTGACTTCAGATTATACTACAAGGCTACAGTAATCAAAACAGTATGGTACTGGCACAAAAACAGAAATATAGATCAATGGAACAGGATAGAGAGCCCACAGATAAACCCATGCACATATGGTCACCTTATCTTTGACAAAGGAGGCAGGAATGTACAGTGGAGAAAGGACAGCCACTTCAATAAGTGGTGCTGGGAAAACTGGATAGGTACATGTAAAAGTATGATGTTAGAGCACTCCCTAACACCATACACAAAAATAAACTCCAAATGGATTAAAGACCTAAATGTAAGGCCAGAAACTATCAAACTCTTAGAGGAAAACATAGGCTGAACACTCTATGACGTATATCACGGCAAGATCCTTTTTGACCCACCTCCTAGAGAAATGGAAATAAAAACAAAAATAAACAAATGGGACCTAATAAACTTCAATGCTTTTGCACAGCAAAGGAAACCATAAACGAGACCAAAAGACAACCCTCAGAATGGGATAAGATATTTGCAAATGAAGGAACTGACACGGGATTAATCTCCAAAATTTATAAGCAGCTCATGCAGCTCAATAACAAAAAAACAAACAACCCAATCCAAAAATGGGCAGAAGATCTAAATAGACATTTCTACACAGAAGATATACAGACTGCCAACAAACACACGAAAGAATGCTCAACATCACTAATCATTAGAGAAATGCAAATCAAAACTACAATGAGATATCATCTCACACCAGTCAGAATGGCCATCATCAAAAAATCTAGAAACAACAAATGCTGGAGAGGGTGTGGAGAAAAGGGGACACTCTTGCACTGCTGGTGGGAATGTGAATTGGTACAGCCACTATGGAGAACAGTATGGAGGTTCCTTAAAAAACTACAAATAGAACTATCATATGACCCAGCAATCCCACTACTGGGCATATATCCTGAGAAAACCATAGTTCAAAAAGAGTCATGTACCAAAATGTTCAATGCAGCTCTATTTACAATAGCCTGAAGATGGAAACAACCTAAGTGTCCATCATCGGATGAATGGATAAAGAAGATGTGGCACATATATACAATGGAATATTACTCAGCCATAGAAGGAAATGAAATTGAGCTATTTGTAGTGAGGTGGATGGACCTAGAGTCTGTCATACAGAGTGAAGTAACTCAGAAAGAGAAAGACAAATACCATATGCTAACACATATATATGGAATTTAAGAAAAAAAAAGTCATGAAAAACCTAGGGGAAAGACAGGAATAAAGACACAGACCTACTAGAGAATGGACCTGAGGATATGGGGAGGGGGAAGGGTAAGCTGGGACAAAGCGAGAGAGTAGCATGGACATATATACACTACCAAACGTAAAATAAATAGCTAGTGGGAAGCAGCCACATAGCACAGGGAGATCAGCTCGGTGCTTTGTGGCCACCTAGAGGGGTGGGATGGGGAGGGTGGGAGGGAGGGAGACGCAAGAGTGAAGAGATATGGGAACATATGTATATGTAAAATTGATTCACTTTGTTATAAAGCGGAAACTAACACACCATTGTAAAGAAATTATACTCCAATAAAGATGTAAATAAATAAATAAATAAATCTGGAGGTCAGAAGAGAGGTCCAGGTTAGAAAAATAAATTTAGGAGTTTCAGAATATATACGGCTTTTATATCCATGGAAGTAGATAGAGTCATTAAATAATTGAGTATAGAAAGAAAGGATAAACTGTATAAGAACTGAATTCTGGGATATTTGCATACTTACAGGTTGGAGAAGTGAGGATGAAGCAGCTAAGGAGATGGAGTAGGAATAAAGGGAAACCAGGAAAGTGTAGTGACCTAGGTGTGAAAAAAAAAATGTTTGCTGTTTAGGGCTTCCCTGGTGGCGCAGTGGTTGAGAGTCCTCCTGCCGATGACCGGGTTCGTGCCCCGGTCCGGGAAGACCCCACATGCCGCGGAGCGGCTGGGCCCATGAGCCATGGCCGCTGAGCCTGCGCGTCCGGAGCCTGTGCTCCACAACGGGAGAGGCCACAGCAGTGAGAGGCCCCCGTACCGCAAAAAAAAAAAAAGTTTTCGTTTAAATTTTAATATAATAGCATATTAAGAGGATAAGGATGCTTAAGGTTGATGTATTACAAGGCCACTAATTGCGTATTTTAAAAAGTACGGTCACGTGAGGTTATATCAATATTCCTATGTCCTATAGATGGCAAATAATGATGTAATTAAATCTTCTAATTCACAGTTATAGTATCACTTTTTCACCTCTTTGTTGATGGAAAATTGAATACAACTCTCTTTATCTTCAAGCTGGGATTTAAGCAAAAAATATTTCATCTATAAAATTTATTTTATAGGTCTTGAGGGTGAAATTTTTGCAGTCATAACAGCATTTTTGGAAAATGGAGAAAAGTAGGAAGAAAAATTAATTATCCATGTCTCACATCTGTGGATACTTCCTTAAAGTCTTCGTTGTATATGCTGACATAATTATGACAAAATACACTTGTAATTTTATATGCTGCTTATTTCATTTAACACAATACCATTTTATCCATAAGAATTTTTTTTATTTTGTTAATAATTAGGAAAAGCATAGAGAAAAGTAACAGTAATGGCTCCAAAGTTAGAAATAACATCAAATTGATTGTACATTTATCTAGTTTATATTAAAATTTTACTTGTCTGAGTTCTAAATAAATAAATAAATAAATAAAGATATAGAAACAGTATAACTGTGTATTTGGGTAAACATACTTCATTTGAAGGATCCTATATTTGTTTGTATTTTCATCAGGCAATAGAGTAAATATGTATCTAACATATTTTCTTTAAAGCATAGATGATTCTTTTATTGAAAACCTTCAAATAGGAATGGATATGATTTTGAGTAAGTTAGTAAGTCATAATTATAAACTCACTAACGTGGATTTTTCCATATTCTAGAATTGGATAAGGGGCAATACATCATGGAAAATAAATTTCACATGCTGAGCCAAAAGGGTCACTGATTTTGGTTAAGCTTGCCATGATTTTAAGAATACTAATAAAACATCTACTTAGCTTCCATGAGTAGGAGTATTTAATTAAAAAAAAAACATATTCAAACTAGTTAAAGTTTTCAGATATGAGCCGAAGCTAGGCTTAATGCCCTAATACATAGGCTAGCTGTGAGATCCTTTTGAGCAGAGACTGTTTTTTCATTAAGGCAATGCCTAAGCCTAGCTCAGTTCTGACACACTTTAGATATTCAATAGCACAGACCAATATGTTGGTTATATCTCATCTAGAAGTTAATGAATATCACCTTTCCCCCTTCAAAGGCAGGAAATCTTTCAAAGCAAGAAGGAGTGAGTTAATATTTCTGTTTATCACAGATGCTTGTAAATTTTAGCAAATGCTTTGCGGTAGCTTCTAAGAGCATTTTTTCCCAGTCATAGAAATTTTAGATGAAAAGGAATTCTAACCATGGGAACTATTTTAGCAAAGTGAGCAAATTAGTTGGAGGAAGCACAGGATCTCTGTCAGTGAATTAAGGAAAGAGTTTCAGTGGACTCAAGATAGCGAAGCTAAATAGTGGCTTAGAGTACATAATTATGAAGAGACAATGGTTGTTAATTCTAATCCAAAATTCTGGCAACGGTGAAAGGAAGGTGGGACCTTTGTACATTTGTGGTTATAGGTAAGAAAAGTTTGGAGGTGGAAAGACTGAAGATGCTATAGATCAAGAGTGAGAAGGGTCTTGGAGGAGCAAATGGATTGTCGTTAGCCGTAAAAAGAAGACAGGGCACATCTTCCTCAAACAGAAAAGGAAGCAAGGAAGAAAGATGAATATCAATAAAGGGTACTTGTGAGTAGTAAAGACAGTAGATGGGCCAAGTTGTGACTAAAGTGGTGACCTTTATCCTTTTTGTGAAACAGTGGGTAAGACTATCTGACAGGACTGAGGCATATGAAATGAGATTAAAGGATTGAAGCAATAGAAACTGATAAAAACTGTTACTAGGAAACTGATACATGAATAAAAAGTCTTGGTATTCACAATGAGTTAAAAGGTAAATTAGAGGTCACAGCAAGTCAAATCAACACATCTATTTGATAGCCTGTGAGCATAATAAATGATAAATAGGCCAGGGGTTGATCCAGACATAGCAGATCTGGCTATAGGTTTAAGGTAAGCTAGGGTATTAGGACTATATAAAGGTGACTGATGAAAATTCTAACCTGAGTCAAGATTCAAGTGCAGGCAGAATGAATAGTGACTGAGGGAAATGAGAAGCTGGGCCATTAGAGGTCTACATAGGACAGAACCCAGTCAATAAGTGCGGGAGAGTATCTGAAATACAGACTGCAGCAATATTACAATGTAAAGGTATGGCGGCCTTTTCTTCTTAATAATCTCCCCAGAGTCTCATAAACTTTAAAAAATGAATGAAATAATACAGGAACTTGTACTGAAAGATAAACAATTGCTTACCACCATTTGGAGTCTCACTGTTTAGCTCTTAGTGCATTTGTTGGGAGACCTAACCTCACTAAAAAGAGAGACATGTCTGCTACTACCTTCCAAACAGCAGTGAGTAATTAACAGGTATCAAAATTAACTATATGTTGAAGGTAAGATTATTAACTCACTTCTCTCCTTGTCTAATCTGCTTTCTGCACATAACTCAGGCAGCTTTGAAACAGCATTAATTTTCTTAGAACTCTACAATGCTATATTAATAAGGTAAGTTTATATTAATTCAATAACATTTATTGAATGCCTACTGTGTGCTAAGACACGATACCAGGAAATTCAAAGATATCTAGTCCACAAAACTCCTTTCATACATGTATGTCCTGAAGATGCTTTAAGGTCGGTGGAAGGAAAAAGAAAAAGGAGGAAGAGGATCAGCAAAGGAGCAGCTGTGACAAAGGGGTGAGTTAAGGGTCAGTAGTGAGGGACATAGTAGACATGAGAAAGGAAAGGGAGCTATAAGTCAAAAAACACATCAAAAACAGAAACCCAGTTGTAGAAAGAGAGAGAGAATACAGAATAAAGTATTCAAGCCGCAGTTACAACATGAATTAAGAGGAGAAACATAAAGTGAGCACAAAAGAACAGTGTCAGCTTCAATGATAAAGAGGTTACAGGTAAACAGGATAATAAGTTAACTACACTGGTTTAAAAGGACATGATTGTTAATATCCAATCTGAAGAACGTAATTGTACTCCGAGTATAATTTATATTATGGTTATTGAATATGTAATCAGTATTCATGGTGCTAGGGAGTTTGTGGTAAGAGAGGTAACGAGCTGGAGGAAAATTACACTGCATTTTATATACATATGACAGAAAAGTAAAGAATTAATTAGTGGAATGTGCATATTCCCACAAGTCATTTCTGTATTAAGATGTTTTTGCTTGCAATGGAAAGAAAGCCAACTCAATTCACTAAAGCAAAGAAAAAAAGTGGGGGAGGCATTAATTTGCAATTTTCTATGACTGAAAATTTCAGAGTAAATGTTAGCCTCAGGCATGGTGGGACCCAGGGGCTCAAATGATATGATCAGTAGTTCATCATTTGCCTCTCTTGGCTCAGCTTCGCTTTGAGCCAGCTATAATTTAAGCATGACCTCTCTATATCGTGAGTACTGACACTTCCAGCCTTGCATTATCCTAACAGAAAGCAATCCCACAAAAACAAACAAATAAATGAAAAGAGCTTCTTCATTCTAGTTCATGCCAAAGTTCTTCCTGGAATTGAATCTTGTACACCTACTTTCTTCATGTACCAGTCTCTGAACTGCAACTAGGAATAAAAAAAATCCATACGAGCCACTCCTGACTCCCTAGGTTAGATTCGAATCAGCTCAACTAAACTGCATGAACTAAAAGAAGGGAAGGTGGTTCCCCAAAGAAAAAATGAGTCACTGTTTTCAGAGTCACATTTTAAATTAGTATTTCACAAGATAGGTTGCAGAAGTGTAGCAGAATCTGGAGGATCAGAGGAAGAATTATATTATTATAAATAGGGAACATGGACAAAAAGGGGAAGCACAGATTGAATGAAACTGAGGACTACAACTCTAAATATATTATTGTCTATGATAAGGATATAATCCATATTATTTCTAAATCCAAATGTGCAATGTATATGTTCTAAATCCAACATATGTATGTTGCTGTCAGATCTAACTTTACCAATAATAATAGGAACCTTTTGATGCACCATCAACATATGTCCTCCTAAAAATTCCTCCAAAAAAAAAAAAAAAAAAGAAACTGTTCCCTAATTATTCCCTATTCTATCTAGCTTTTATTAGCGCTGCACATGATAAACACACCCAGTACAAATAAATCATCTGTCGTAAAATAAGTAGCATGAGACAGTGGGATCGGTGTACCAGTGTGTGTGTAAATATTTTGTTTTATGACTTCAACAACTCCCAAACTTCAAGCACCTGTTTTCAAACTCTGGATACTATTTGGGATATCATTAAGTATGCCTAAATTTCTCTCAAAAATAATATCTCAAGTCCATTTACCACAAAGTAAATTCCAGGCTTAAGACATTTAGAACCAAACTAAATTTAGATTTTAATAAATCTGTATTGCATTGTTTTACACAAAAGCCTCTATAGCACATAAGAATCACATTGTTTATGCATTAATTTACTTAAGATATAACTATATAATGTCATATGTTATTTAGAAAATGTATTAAATCATACCTTTATGACTTTGGCCTATTTATGGCTATAAATCACAATTCAACCTGAGAACATTAAAAAAAAATAGTCTCTACAACAACATAGCATATAAAGTGAAAGTACATTGCAAAGCAGTGAGGAAAAGGTGTAAAATATGAAAGAAAGGTTGTGAATTAATCCTACAAAATGTAAAAAAAAAATGGAACATGCAATTACCTTGAATAGCTGAATTTAAGTTTTCTATATTCCATTCTGGAACACTAACTCATTTTTAAGAATCATCATTTAAATTATGGTCATGAAAAAGATGCATAGTAAACTTTAAAAAATGTTTGAGGAAGTGTGACTACTTGGGAATTTTAACACAGTTCTTTAACACAGTTCTTTTGTGTGTTCTAATTCAGCTACTATTTTGATATTTATTTGAATATTTGACTGCGGACTTTTTTCAATTCTCGTTTAACTTCATCAATGAAACCATCAGAAATAGAACTAAATTAACTTTTAAAAATGGCTGTTATAAATTCACGTATGTATTTAAGGTTTAGGTTTGGGATTCTTATTTCTCTTTACAGTCCTCCGTCAGTAATCTCCAGCCACATTTTCTTCCAAGCCAGGCTTTTTCCAATCATATACACATTGTTAATTTTTGGTCATTAATATATTTGCAAGTAGCCACTTCCCATTGACTTAATTTTAGCTTTTGTTGGCTATCTTTCTAATTTTTTATGATCTGCTCAATTTAACACATTTGTCATCTGAGTTAACAGTCATGTGCATCTTGATTCACTAGCACCAAGTGTCATCTAATAAATCACTGATTATTTTTTTAAACTGTTAAAAATCAATTATGTCGAAGATCAGCTCTACTTTTGAGGTTGAGATAGCATGACTTGTTTATGTGGTTTTTCTCGTCATAAGCAGACCCACCCACACTATTGAGACTGACACCTGATACGGCACATTGACTAATTTTTTCTTTAATTACCTAAGACAGTACTCACTCATAGGAGAAGAACATGGTGTCATTGTCTGTACCCAATGGTAGGGTACTTTGACTGTTCAAGTACATTTGATTTTTACTCTAATTCATCTATGCTTACAACATTGTTTTTCCCTTTACAAACAAACTTTGCCTTGGACAGTTTTGAAAGACTTCACTATCCTCAAATAAATCCTCAATATCAGCCCCTAATGGCTTTGTAGTAATATCTACCCTGTCTCAGGCTTCCCAAATGTCATTCATCAGACCTCTCTGATTTGACTAAAGCCTGTAATGAATGCACATTTCCCATTTCCTCCCTATCCTCAAGAAGTTTATCGCTGAGCCTTGTTTAGTTGTCTCTCACATACACTTGCATTTATATAAAAGAGAATAAGTTTTCTTCTAGAAAACTGACACTTATCCCTCTAATCAAGCTACAGCTCTCTCTGTCTTCTTAACCAAAAATGCTGAACACAATTTAACATTTTCTTGATGACTTGGAGTCATCAAATGCAAGTCATTCAGTAGAGCATAACATATCTGTAGGAGTGCATATTCTGCTTCTCCTTCATTTAACTGTGTGACCTCATGCAAATGACTTAACTTCTCTGTGTATCTGTTACATCATTTATAAAATGGGGGCAACAGTAATACATATTCCATAGGTTTATCATAAAGATCAGGTATGAAAGTTCACATAAAGCAAATCCTGACTCATAGAAACTACTCAGGAAATTAAAGCCATTACAATGACTACCATTTTCATCACTGCTATTATTATTTTATCATCACCATTATTACTTTATCATCACCACCATTTTTATTGTTATCAGCACCATTATTCTGAATTGTGCAGTGCTACCCACAGGGATCACAGAGGTTTATCAGCCTGTATCCTCCCTCACCTGCAGACTGTCAGTGTCCTTTCAGCTGACCTGCATATAGCTATATGCCCTTCCCCTTCTTTTAAAATATTTTTGAAATAGTAGAAGTAGAGTAATCAGAAAATAACCTATTGGATTTTTAATAATCCAATAATAGAAACTTAAACAACTGCTATAAAAGAATCTAAGAAGCTTTCCCACAAATACAGTTCATGAGCTTTAGTATGTATAGAACATATATGTTGGCAACGCACAAGCCTTATTTTTTCACCTCTTGGCTCTCAATTGTGATCCACATAGAGGAGGTGCAAAGATCATTTACCTTCTTGATAAGTGAGGGAATAATTGCTTGTCTGCTTTGGTCCCCACTATGCTCCAAATATTGTACATCAAACCTTCTCTGTAGTTCTAACTGAATTCCATCCATGCACAAAAAGTCATTACTAAATAGAAAAACTTCGAAAAAAAGTGAAATCTAGCTCTTCCCATACTGGGATTGTCTTAAGCAGAACTGTTGCTCTAGTTAACTCATATTAATCCATTTTTATCAACAAAGAAGTATTTTGTTCCCTTGAACCAAGTAGATGTAGGATAAAGCCATGGAGAACCAAACTTAGACAGTGATTATTTTTCTGTGTAGCTATACCGACTCAGAATTCTAAAATGCTGAAAGTAATTCTTGAAAAACATCAGTATCAGGAGCTTTCAGGTTATTTTAACATCAATTCCTGAAAGTTTTTTCCTTTTATGTCTTTGAACAGGCTCTAATCTCTCAAGTATCACTAATTCCTAGATACACACTGCACACAAAAACTTGCTACTTAATAAGAGCAGCCATGACAGAGAAACATCTTGCAAACAAAACAGAAAATGTTTTGTTTTAACCACTCACAAGTTTCCCTCCAAAGAAACCAAGCAGACAATAACTTTAGGCAGCATTTTATAAAGTTTTACGTGCATTTAGGGATAACAAGAAGAATGCCTTCTTTGAACAATTTAATACTTTAAAGGTGTGTGTACAATTTCTTTTTTTTTCCTTTTAAATACTCAGTGCAATTCTACTTAGTGTACATCATAATTTATAACATTGGCAGCTGTTCTAATGCCTGCAAAATCTTTTTAAAGCCACAAATTAAGAAGAAAAAAATATTTATTGAAATGGATGAAACATTTTTCAATGAAATACAGGGATTAAATTCTTGTTGGCATTCATTAAATAAAATCTCATTTCAAAAATAATGTTATTACTGATTTGTGTATACTATGGGTGTTATTTATGCCAGGATGTTTAAGATCTAAACTATTTTTTTCCTCTTGAGTTGTTGGCAACATACAACATACAGCATACTTGTTTTTCTGTGCTAGAAGAATTGTGCTAGATTTCTTAGCATTGTCAGAGCTGTCTTGAAACCAAATCACCTTGCCTTTTAATGATACTCCAAACAATATAGTAGATCAAAACATGTAAAACATATACATCCAGAGTAAAGTTTGAGGTTAGGTGAATACCGCAGAAGCAGAGTTATATAAAGGGCAGCTGCATTTGTAAATGTTTTGAGATTTTTTTTACCTTATTGTCCAGTGTGAGAAGGAATGCTTACATTAATATTCTGGGAACAATATATCAAATACAGGAAAAAATGAGAGAAAATACCCAAATTTATACCATAATATTTTGGGAGCAGGGAGGAATGGAAACATGTATGTGTAGTAGGTGAAATAGAACTAAATCCTTACCTTTACTAATGAAAATTCAATAAATGATGTCTTAAAATGAAGTACAATATACAGATGTTCTTTAAAGATATGGAGGCAGATACTAAAGGAATCAGCTTGAGTCATTTCAAACTGAACGAGAACTATATGAGAATGTGAATTAATAGTCAGTGTTGGTCTGACAGGGAAAAAATCTACTTAGATGATCTTTTTCCTGTACCTATTAATAAACAAACAAACAAAAGCCACTTTACAATAGCTTAGCAATTCAAATCACCAATATAAATAAGTGTTTTGCAGGCAAACTTGACTTTTCCACTGGGTTCATAAAACTCACAGTTAGAAGTTCTTTGCAAGTGAAATGTAGCACTTCTTGCTTAACTTGACTAAATAAAAGAAATTTTTTGTCAAATTCAAAGTAGCAATTCATACCAGTCAGTATTTTTGTTGAATTTCACACCACAGGTGTAATTTCACGAAGGGTTAAGCTCTCATTTGCCACTTAGATAATGGACAGGTGAGCCAGTAGTCATAGATGGATCATAAATGTATGATCATATGTGAGTCATATGAGAAATAATCTATGCATCATGTGATATTCACCCTGGGCACACTAAGGACAGCATTAATGGAGGTACAAGACCAGTAAGTACTGGCTGAACATTCCTTTTCTTCTTTCCCTCATTTCAAATGCTTCACCAATATCCTCAGAGTATATTTTCTTCCAGGGTTCACCAATATTATTTCTCATCTTCCATAAGGCCTACTCTCCAACTCCCCCTAGCTTTCTGTTCCCATTTAAGTGTTATCTTCCACTACCTCCAACACTTCACGATCATTCATAACGTAGAATCACATCTTTCATGAGACTTCCCCTACACATCTATAACCAGTTTATTTTTACTTCTCTGAAACCCTTTAGACTTTTTCAGTCCCTTTTCTAAAAACCAAACCACCTCCTTTGAGCTTCACAGCCTGCTAGATGTTAGGGTCTACAGACAATTGAGGCTTTAGGGCATGGGAGTGCTAAGTGAGAGCTATGTAAATGGAGAAAGCCCATTCAGAATCTAGATGAAGTCTTTAAGAAACTAGGAGGAAAGAGGGGAAGGTGAGAGAAAGAAGGTCTAAGTCATAACTGTGATAATAGAGAGAGAAAAGTTGGAAAATTTATTGATGTTCTCTACATTGGTTTCAGAATGGACTTTTATATCCATCTAAAAATGGCTATATTTTCCTCACATTTTTTACTTTTATTAAGAATGTTAAGTGTGTGACCTACATATTCATTGGTAGTCATGTGATTGCTATTTGTGAGGAAAGTTTCTGACCTTGCAAGAATTAGAACTTTATAATCTGAGTTTATTTTGTCCTCTAGCAGGAAAAGGAACACATTACCACAACAGACCTCTTGAGTCTCATTTTCAAACTAATGCATTCAATTTCTAACAAAAAGCAAAGGATAAACAAACATTACATGTAACAGAACTCTTATCCACCTGCCAACAATTAAACCCAGTAATTAAAAATTGTAGGAGAATACACATAATCATATCCTCAGCAGCAGTCACACCACAGTCAAAGAGGGGAAAAAAATCTTTCCTAATATGTTCCTTTCCTATATCCCAGGCTGCTTTTCTTGACATTAAACAGACAGCAGACTCTGTCAACTGTGTTTCACTTTTTTTAAAAAGAGGGAAACCCCATTCTGTATCCCCTGGGAGGACTATTACATACAGATGAATGTATTTTGTTATTTAGTTTAATAAATGCAGTGTTCAGAACAGATGTTAAAGCTTGAAATTGTCCAGAGAAAGGAACAGCTCAGGTGGCAATAATGCAGCCTTCCTGCCTGCTGTGCTTTCTTCTTTGTCTTTGGAAGAGCTACTTTCACAGGTGAAAAAGTATTACAGTATTTATAACCACTCAAGTCCTTACCACTGGACTGAAGTTGACAAACAGGGTGCTAATTAGTACCAGGAGTGGAGGTGGTGATGGTGGATTTATGACACAGTCATCTGACCAGTAAATTGGACAAAGAGAAACAGCACATTTACAGAAGCACTGCAAAACCAGCCATGCAACGCAAAGGGGTGACTGTGAGGACCTGTTTAAAAAAAAAAAAAAAAAGGATGGATTTTTCTCAAAACCAGCCTATTTGGCTCTTCCATGGCTATGCTCTTCTGTGAATTTTCTGATGCACTAGCTACTTATATCACCATAATCCAAAAGGATTTCTTTAGAGTACAACTGTGAATAATAGTATGCACGGGGTAGAGGAAAGATATTATTTGGTGAGAGTGAATATTTGTCCTCTGAGTATTATAGTTTATAAAACAACAAATCTCAGTGCAAACAATAGTCAAGCTATTGTTCTGCAAACTAAGGAGCAGTAAGACAGTAAAATCTTATCAAATAATTATTTTTAGTATCATTAATAAAATTCATTATACAAGGCATTATTGTATAAATTTTATAATGCTTTATTTTAACTAAAACAAATCTACAATTTATAAATGTGGCCAGTACATCTACACTGTCTTCATTGATTTGGGGTCTATAGTAGCTGTGATAAAAAGAAAGTATGATATGATGGGGAAAATTAATTCATTATTAAGAAAGTTGCATTCAAGCTCCAGAGCACATTAGTGGGGTTAAGAACAAGAACTTTCAACTCCAATGGACTTGAAGCCAATCTCATACACTTATTGTGACACTTGGTCTTCAATTAATTACTAAGGTACCTGCTCTGAGCCTCAGTTTCCCCATTCATAATACCTGCTTTAGGAGGTTGCTGTGAGATGAAATGAGATATTATATAAAGCAATCAGCAGAGCTCCTGATGCATTACAATTTTTTATTAAATGATAGAAATTATTAAAACTATGAACTGCTGTAAGAAAGTCGCAATGCTTTCTCCACTGTTTAATCTTTCAAATGTAAAGTTTTAAGTTTATCCCTGGTTATTTGAAGATTAAATATATTTTAAACATGATAGAATATGCAAAGTCACTTAAAAATTATAAAAAGCTACACATATTCTACTGCTCAAGTTTTCTGGTGAAAAACTAGTTTTTAAAGGCAAGCTTTCCAAAAATAATTTTTATTGTCACTCTCATTTACTTCACACACATTTAATTCTCCCAAGCCATCTTTCACAAACGGTAAAATGTTTTTCCAGAGTAACACATATGCATTCTGGCACCCGAAAATGTAAGTGCAAAATGACTCACTGTATTGTGAGGAGCAGGATGGTGATGATTTTAAGGAATTTGTCCAGTTCATGAATAAAACCAATTAACATATCAAGTTCAATGCTTAAAACTACTTCTCTGAGAGATGTTGTCATGTGCAGTAGCAAAGGGAACAGAGTAAGGGACTCATTTCTCAGTGGGTACGTCTCTTCATGCTCCAAAAAGTACTAGATGGTCACAGCAGGTATTAAAAGAAAAAAAACCTGCTATAATAAAACATGTCATGCATTTCTATCAGGCCAAAAGAAGTAGAGTAACAGAGTAAAAACTGGGTATATCTGGGGGTTTAATCATTCAATGGATATTAACATCCAAACATGTGCCAAACACTGTGCTGATGCTGGAGGTAAAGACAAATAGGGAGCTAACTAAACATAACTAGAGTCAGAGGTGTGAGCAGAACATAGCAACTATCCTCAAGCACTACAGCTGAAAGTAAGATTAATGTAACAGATTATTCATTCTGAGATTTTAAACCTTGAAATTACCAAATACCCTATGCAAGATTATAAAAATCCAATAGATTCTAAACGGAAAGTTCAAATTATCACAAGAATGCAATCATTTACAACCTTATTTTGAATCATGAAGTCTATAAAATCGAACATGAGGAAAAAAACATTGAAATGTTAAATCAGTTTGCCAAAATTAAAATTGAAATGCAGCTCAAAATTGATTTACCAGATTTCCTGTAAGAGCAGAGCTTTTCCAAGGAATTACTCTAACCCAAGCTATGGAAACAGAGAGGTTCCCTGTTACGACTTCCTTATTTCCTTCAACCTGGCTTTGAAGCTCTGTGCAAAATTCCTACCCATGACAGAGCTTGTTTACTGTATACTAGATACTACATTAATTCCTAGTCTATGCTTTAGGTAAAAAGAAAACTGCCAAGTGACTACTGGTATTTTTTCCCAACAAAACTTCAGCATATATGATTACTGTTAAATCTAAGAGTACATTAAAATGAACAATGGCGATTTTTAACTTTATATATCTCTGTTCCCTACCTCTAGGCTTTCTAACTTATTAAGTCTAGGATGGAATCTTGGCACCTGGATTTTTTAAAGCCCAATAGATAATTCTGATGCACATCTGGAATTAAGAATCTCTATAAAACAACCAAAGGAAATTTTTTTTTAAAGTTTTCTTCCCTCCCACTACTTTCCCTGGAAAAACAGCCCGTATGTAAAAAGTTGCACAGCCTACCTTGGACAGTAATACCCATTTATATACTAAAGAGATATGTAGTTTTAAGCACTGAACTGGGCTGACAGAGGTAAACTGAAGCCAAATTACCTGACAGAATCTTCTGTGGACTGTCACATCCATCATAACCTGCCTTCACAGATAGCTGGATGATTCATTACTTTCCATAAAACAGAATATTCCAATGTTATCATTAAATAGTAATGTTCATAATAAGAAAGAATAGCACACACACATATTTGAATTCAGATAATTAAATTATTTACTTTTCCTGAGAGTTAATCCAAGAATCACAGTCTTTAAAAGTCCAAGAACTAAATACTTTGAATAATTCCTGAATTTATAAAAGAGAATCAATTCCATGTCTTGGTACATTCCACTTCTCAGCATAGAAACTTGCATATTGCTTTGCTTATCATATATAATGAAAAGAGCTACAGAACTGTATCATGAAGGAAAGTACATGATTTTCTGAGCATATTATTGGCCATATAGAGTAAGTGCTGCCACAGTGATTGATAACACAACCATCTGAGATCCACTTAATGGAGAACAAGGCTGAAAAGAGAAAACAAAAGGCAAATTCTCAGTAAAACTCCCAGCTGGAGTGAGCTGGGAAGTTTGACCTGTGACTCTACCACAATTAAGTGTTTTACTGTCATTAACCAACTGACCTTAAAGGGGAATAGCAAAGCCTATCAAGTCATTTGGCCTGACCTTAGGGGAATATGGATAAATTCTTTGAAAATCAGGTGCTTGAAAGTCAGGTGTTTGATAAATGATTGGTTTAAAGCTTCATTCATAAAAAGGGGGCACTTTTTAAATACTGTAGCACCCATAAGAAAGAGGTTGGTGGTCTCATATCATCTGTTAGTCAAATATTTTTAAAAAACCAATGTCAGTGTATCTTTTGGCAGATACTATACCAGTTCTGTTATGAGATAATTAGAAAAACAACAACAGGGGTGGGGGGAGGGATAAATTAGGAATTTGGGATTAACATGTATACACTACTGTAGGTAAAATAGATAAACGACAAGGACCTACTCTATAGCACAGAGAACTATATTCAATATCTTGTAATAACCTATAATGTAAAAGAATCTGAAAAAGTATATACATACACACACACACATATATGTATAACTGAATCACTCTGCTGTATACCTGAAACTAACACAACATTGTAAATCAACTATACTTCAATTTAAAAAAACCAAACTACATTGAACACTTATGTATCAAGAACTGTGCTAAACAATTTACATGAAATTACATCACTTAATCATCACAACCATATGACACGTGCACTATTATTAGCCCCATTTTACAGAGGAGGAAATTGAGACTTAGACTATCAATGTGTCCAAGGTCACAAAACCAAGTGGTGAGGCTGGGATTTGAACACAGGTGTGCAAAGGTGGAGTCTGTAAACTGCATTTTATCTAGGAATGTAACTCAACGATAATGAATGTACCACAGAGACTGACTTCAATATAGCAAGGGAAAAATGGAAAACATATCAAAAATAGCCACAAAGGCACAGAAAATTGTCTTTTTTTTTGCGGTACACGGGCCTCTCACTGCTGTGGCCTCTCCCGTTGCGGAGCACAGGCTCCGGACGTGCAGGCTCAGCGGCCATGGCTCACGGGCCTTGTCGCTCTGCAGCATGTGGGATCTTCCCGGACCGGGGCACGAACCCGTGTCCCCTGCATCGGCAGGCGGATTCTCAACCACTGTGCCACGAAGGAAGCCCAAATTGTCATTTTTATAAATTAAAAATTAGCTTCCAAAGTACAGTGAAGTAAACATCAAATCTATGATTGTTTTATACCCATAATTCTAGCACAAGGTGTTGGCAGATTCAATTCTTCCTAATAAGGACTTGGATGTGTTTATGAGAATATTTTTTCACACATATGTGTAAAGAGCAAGTTAAAAGTCAAATTGGAATAAATTATAACATTCATGAACATGGAATGCCCTTGTGGTGATTTTAAAATATGCCTACACATGAACACACCTCCCCTTAAAAGGTGGAGACTTATACTCAATATCCTGTAATAACCTATAATGGAAAAAAATCTGAAATATAATATATATATATAAAACCAAATCACTTTGCTGTACATCTGAAACTGAAACAATATTATAAATCAACTATACTTCAATTAAAAAAAAAGGTAGAGACTAATTGCTCTGCCCTTGAATATGAGCTGGACTTAGTGACTGACTTTTAACAAGCAAAATGAAACTAACATATTAACAAATAAATATGGCAGAAGTGACAGAGTATGACTTCCGAGTCTAGGATATAAAAGGTCTTTCTCCTTCTCCCTCTCCTGCTCCCTCTCCCTCTCCCTTTCCAATCATTCTCTCTGGAAGCCAACTACCATGTAAGGTGGAAACAACTCAGGCAGCTCTGTGGAAAGGTCAATATGGCAAAGAACTGAGGCCTCTTGCCAGGAGCCAGAAAAACCTTGCCAGGCATGTGAGTAATCCAACTAGGACGCAAATTCATCAGACCCACTCAAGCTTTCAGGTGACTATAGACCAAGCCTACACCATAACTGCAGACCAAGCCTACACCATAACTGCAGACCAAGCCTACACCATAACTGCAATTTGATGAAAAACCCTTAGCCAGAACCCCCTAGCTAAGTTGCTCCCAAATCTCTGACCAACAGAACTGTGTAAGATTTTTACTGATTTTAGCTGCTTTGTTATGAAGTAACATATAACTAGTACAATAATATCATCTACATAATGAGTGCAGTATAGTATTATAGCAGGAGGAAGTGATTGTCTCTCTCTCTGTACATCAGTGTTCTGCATTGCACAGCAGTTCCCTGAACTGTAAAATGAAGAAAATGTATGTACCTCCTGGAGTTGTGACTATTCAATGAGATAGTTCATAAATACTTATTAGAGAACTTTCCAGCAGAGTTAGCCATAAATAAAACTTAGTCATTATCACTATTGTTTTGGGTTTTCTAAAATTTTATCTGGAGTTAATACATTTTTTGAATTTTATTTTATTTTTTTATACAGCAGGTTCTTATTAGTTATCCATTTTATACATATTAGTGTATATATGTCAATCCCAATCTCCCAATTCATCACACCACCACCACCCACCCCACGCCACCTTCCCCCCTTGGTGTCCATACGTTTGTTCTCTACATCCGTGTCTCTATTTCTGCCCTGCAAACTGGTTCATCTGTACCATTATTACTATTGTTTTTTTGGTGTTTTTTTTAACATCATTATTGGAGTATAATTGCTTTACAATGGTGTATTATTTTCTGCTTTATAACAACGTGAATCAGCTATACATATAAATATATCCCCATATCTCCTCCCTCTTGCCTCTCCCACCCACCCTCCCTAACCCAACCCTCTAGGTGGTCAAAAAGCACCCAGCTGATCTCCCTGTGCTATGTGGCTGCTTCTATTTTACATTTGGTAGTGTATATATGTCCATGCCACTCTCTCATTTCGTCCCAGCTTACCCTTCCTCCTCCCTGTGTCCTCAAGTTCATTCTCTACATCTGCCTCTTTATTCCTGTCCTGCCCCTAGGTTCCTCATAACCATTTTTTGTCTGTTTTTTATTTTAGATTCCATATATATGTGTTAGCATACAATATTTGTTTTTCTCTTTCTGACTTACTTCACTCTGTATGACAGACTCTAGGTCCATCCACCTCACTACTAATAACTCAATTTCATTTCTTTTTATGGCTGAGTAATACTCCATTGTATACATGTGCCACATCTTCTTTATTCATTCATCTGTCCATGGACACTTAGGTTGCTTCCATATCCTGGCTATTGTAAATAGAGCTGCAATGAACATTGTGGTACATGACTATTTTTGAATTATGGTTTTCTCAAGGTATACGCCCAGTAGTGGGATTGCTGGGTCATATCGTAGTTTTATTTTTAGCTTTTTAAGGAACCTCCATACTGTTCTCCATAGTGGCTGTATCAATTTATTCCCACCAACAGTGCAAGAGGTTTCCCTTTTCTCCACACCGTCTGCAGCATTTATTGTTTGTAGTTTTTTGATGATGGCCATTCTGACCAGTGTGAGGTGATACCTCATTGCAGTTTTGATTTGCATTTCTCTAATGATTAATGATGTTGAGCATTCTTTCATGTGTTTGTTGGCTATCTGTATATCTTCTTTGGAGAAATGTCTATTTAGGTCTTCTGCCCATTTTTGGATTGGCGTGTTTGTTTTCTTCATATTGAGCTGCATGAGCTGCTTGTAAATATTGGAGATGAATCCTTTGTCAGTTGCTTCATTTGCAAATATATTCTCCCATTCTGAGGGTTGTTTTTTCATCTTGTTTATGGTTTCCTTTGCTCTGCAAAAGCTTTTAACTTTCATGAGGTCCCATTTGTTTATTTTTATTTCCATTTCTCTAAGAGGTGGGTCAAAAAGGATCTTGCTGTAATTTACGTCATAGAGTGTTCTGCCTATGTTTTCCTCTAAGAGTTTTATAATGTCTAGCCTTACATTTAGGTCTTTAATCCATTTTGAGTTTATTTTTGTGTATGGTGTTAGGGAGCATTCTAATTTCATTCTTTTACATGTAGCTGTCCAGTTTTCCCAGCACCACTTATTGAAGAGGCTGTCTTTTCCCCATTGTATATTCTTGCCTCCTTTATCAAAAATAAGGTGACCATACGTGCATGGGTTTATCTCTGGGATTTCCATCCTGTTCCATTGATCTACATTTCTGTTTTTGTGCCAGTACCATACTGTCTTGATTACTGTAGTTTTGTAGTATAATCTGAAGTCTGGGAGCCTGATTCTTCCAGCTCCATTTTTCTTTCTCAAGACTGTTTTGGCTATTCAGGGTCTTTTGTGTTTCCATACAAATTGTGAATTTTTTTGTTCTAGTTCTGTGAAAAATGCCATTGGTAGTTAGATAGGGATTGCACTGAATCTGTAGATTGCTTTGGGTAGTACAGTCATTTTCACAATGTTGATTCTTCCAATCCAAGAACATGGTGTATCTCGCCATCTGTTTGAATCATCTATAATTTCTTTCATCAGTGTCTTATAGTTTTCTGCATAGAAGTCTTTTGTCTCCTTAGATAGGTTTATTCCTAGGTATTTGATTCTTTTTGTTGCAATGGTAAATGGGAGTGTTTCCTTAATTTCTCTTTCAGATTTTTCATCATTAGTGTATAGGAATACAAGAGATTTCTGTGCATTAATTTTGTATCCTGCTACTTCACCAAATTCATTGATTAGCAATAGTAGTTTTCTACTAGAAAACATCTTTAAGATCTTCTATGTATAGTATCATGTCATCTGCAAACAATGAGAGCTTTACTTTTTCTTTTCCGATTTGGACTCTGTTTATTTCTTTTCCTTCTCTGATTGCTGTGGATAAAACGTCCAAAACTATGTTGAATAATAGTGGTGAGAGTGAGCAACCTTGTCTTGATCCTGATCTTAGTGGAAATGGTTTCAGTTTTTCACCATTGAGAATGATGTTGGCTGTGGGTTTGTCACATATGGCTTTTATTATGTTGAGGTAAATTCCCTCTATGCCTTCTTTCTGGAGGGTTTTTATTATAAATGGGGATTGAATTCTGTCAAAAGCTTTTTCTGCACCTATTGAGATGATCATATGGTCTGTATAATTCAGTTTGTTAATATGGTGTATCCAATTGATTGATTTACATATATTGAAGAATACTTGCATTCCTGGCATAAAACCCCACTTGATATGGTGTATGATCCTCTTAATGTGCTGTTCAATTCTGTTTGCTAGAATTTTCTTGAGGATATTTGCATCTATGTTCATCAGTGAAATTGGCCTGTAGTTTTCTTTTTTTGTGACATCTGTGTCTGGTTTTCGTATCAGGGAGATGGTGGCCTCCTAGAATGAGTGGGGGGGTGTTCCTTCCTCTGCTATATTTTGTAAGGTTTTGAGAAGGACAGGTGTTACCTCTTCTCTAAATGTTTGATAGAATTTGCCTGTGAAGCCATCAGGTCCTGGGCTTTTGTTTGTTGGAAGATTTTTAATCACGGTGTCAATTTCAGTGCTTGTGATTGGTCTGTTCATATTTTCTATTTCTTCCTGGTTCAATCTCTGAAGGTTGTGCTTTTCTAAGAATCTGTCCATTTATTCCAGGATGTCCATTTTATTGGGATATAGTTGCTTGCAGTAATCTCTCACGATCCTTTGTATTTCTGCAGTGTCAGTAGTTACTTCTCCTTGTTCATTTCTAATTCTATTGATTTGAGTCTTCTTTTTTTTCTTGATGAGTCTGGCTAATGTTTTATCAATTTTGTTTATCTTCTCAAAGAACCAGCTTTTAGGTTTATTGATCTTTGTTTCATTCATTTCTTTTTCATTTATTTCTGATCTGATCTTTATGATTTCTTTCCTTCTGCTAACTTTGGAGTGTTTTTGTTCTTCTTTCTCTAATTGCTTTAGGTGTAAGGTTAGGTTGTTTGAGCTGTTTCCTGCTTCTTGAGGTAGCATTGTATTGCTATAAACTTCCCTCTTAGAACTGCTTTTGCTGCATCCCACAGGTTTTGGGTCATCGTGTTTCCAGTGTCATTTGTTTCTAGGGTTTTTTTTTGCTTTTTGTTTTTTGTTTTTGCGGTACACGGGCCTCTCACTGTTGTGGCCTCCCATTGCAGAGCACAGGCTCAGGAGGAGCAGGCTCAGTGCGGCCATGGCTCACGGGCCTAGCCACTCCGCAGCATGTGGGATCTTCCCGGACTGGGGCACGAACCTGTCTTCCCTGCATCGGCAGGTGGACTCTCAACCACTTCGCCACCAGGGAAGCCCTCTAGGTATTTTTTTACTTCCTCTTTGATTTCTTCAGTGATCACTTCGTTATTAAGTAGTGTATTGTTTAGCCTCCATGTGTTTGCATTTTTTATAGATTTTTTTCCTGTAATTGCTATCTAGTCTCATAGCTTTGTGGTTGAAAACAATACTTGATACAATTTCAATTTTCTTAAATTTACCAAGGCTTGATTTGTGACCCAAGATATGATCTATTCTGGAGAATGTTCCATGAGCACTTGAGAAGAAAGTGTATTCTGATGTTTTTGGATGGAAATTCCTATAAATATCAATTAAGTCCATCTTGTTTAATGTATCATTTAAAGCTTGTGTTTCCTTATTTAGTTTCATTTTGAGTGATCTGTCCATTGGTGAAAGTGTGGTGTTAAAGTCCCCTGCTATGTTTGTCTTACTGTCAATTTCCCCTTTTCTGGCTCTTAGCATTTGCCTTATGTATTGTGGTGCTCCTATGTTGGGTGCATAAATACTGACAATTGTTATATCTTCTTCTTGGATTGATCCCTTGACCATTATGTAGTGTCCTTCTTGTCTCTTGTAATAATCTTTATTTTAGTCTATTTTGCCTGATATGAGAATTGCTACTCCAGCTTTCTTTTGAATTCCATTTGCATGGAATATCATTTTCCATCCCCTCAGTTTCAGTCTGTATGTGTCTCTAGGACTGAAGTGGGTCTCTCATAGACAGCATATATACAACTTTTGTTTTTGTATCCATGTCTTTTGGCTGGAGTATTTAATCGATTTACATTTAAGGTAATTAGGGAAATGTATGTTCCTATTACGATTTTCTTAATTGTTTTGGGTTTGTTATTGTAGGTGTTTTCCTTCTCTTGTGTGTCCTGCCTAGAGAAGTTCCTTTAGCGTTTGCTGTAAAGCTGGTTTGGTGGTGCTGAATTCTCTTAGCTTTTGCTTGTCTGTAAAGGTTTTCATTTCTCTGTCAAATCTGAATGAGATCCTTGCTGGGTAATCATGGTTGTAGGTTTTTCCCTTCATCACTTTAAATATGTCCTGCCACTCCCTTCTGGTTTGCAGAGTTTCTGCTGAAAGATCAGCTGTTAACCTTATGGGGATTCGCTGGTATGTTATTTGTTGTTTTTCCCTTGCTGCTTTTAATATTTTTTGTTTGTATTGAATTTTTGATAGTTTGATTAATATGTGTCTTGGCATGTTTCTCCTTGGATTTTTCCTGTATGGGACTCTCTGCACTTCCTGGACTTGATTAACTATTTCCTTTCCCATATAAGGGAAGTTTTCAACTATAATCTCTTCAAACATTTTCTCAGTCCCTTTCTTTTTCTTTTCCTCTTCTGGGACTCCTATAATTCGAATGTTGCTGTGTTTAGTGTTGTGCCAGAGGTCTCTGAGAATGTCCTCAATTCTTTTCATTCTTTTTTCTTTATTCTGCTCTGCAGTAGTTATTTCCACTATTTTATCTTCCAGGTCACTTATCCGTTCTTCTGCCTAAGTTATTCTGCTATTGATTCCTTCTAGAGAATTTTAAATTTCATTTATTGTGTTGTTCATCATTGTTTGCTCTTAGTTCTTCTAGGTCCTTGTTAAACGTTTCTCGTATATTCTCCATTCTATTTCCAACATTTTGAATCATGTTCACTATCATTACTCTGAATTATTTTTCAGGTAGACTGCCTATTTCCTCTTTATTTGTTTGGTCTGGTGGGTTTTTACCTTGCTCCTTCATTTGCTGGGTGTTTCTCTGTCTTCACATTTTGCTTAACTTACTGTATTTGGGGTCTCCTTCTCACAGGCTGTAGGTTCACAGTTCCTGTTGTTTTTGGTGTGTGCCCTCAGCGGCTAAGAGTGGTTCAGTGGGTTGTGTAGACTTCCTGGTGGAGGGGACTGGTGCTTGTGTTCTGGAGGATGAGGCTGGATCTTGTCTTTCTGGTGGGCAGGACCACGTCTAGTGGTGTGTTTTGGGGTGTCTGTCACCTTATTATGATTTTAGGCAGCCTCTCTACTAATGGGTGGGGTTGTGTTCCTGTCTTGCTAGTTGTTTGGCATAGGGTGTCCAGCACTGTAGCCTGCTGGTCGTTGAGTGGAGCTGGGTCTTAGCGTTGAGATGGAGATCTCTGGGAGAGCTTTCGCCATTTGATATTATGTGGAGCTGGGAGATTTCTCTTGGACCAATGTCCTGAACTCGGTTCTCCCACCTAAGAGGTTCAGGCCTGACACCTGGCTAGAGCACTAAGACTCTGTCAGCCACATGGCTCAGAAGAAAAGGGAGAGGAAGGAAGGGAGGGAGGGAGGGAGGGAGGGAGGGAGGGAGGGAGGAAGGAAGGAAGGAAGGAAGGAAGGAAGAAAGAAAAAAAAAAAAATAAAAAAAAAAAATTTTTTAAAAAATTATTTAAGAATTAAAAAGTAATTAAAAAAAGAAAGAAGTGAGCAACCAAACCAAACAATAAATCCACCAATGGTAATAAGCACTAAAAATTATACTAAAAAAACAAAAAATGGACAGAGAGAACCCTAGGAAAATTGGTAAAAGCAAAGCTATAGACAAAATCACACAAAGAAGAATACACGTACACACTCAAAAAACGAGAAAAAGGAAAAAAATATATATATATTGCTGCTCCCAAAGTCCACTGCCTCAATTTTGGGATGATTCGTTGTCTATTCACGTATTCCACAGATGCAGGGTACATCAAGTTTATTGTGGAGACTTAATCTGCTGCTCCTGAGGCTACTGGGAGAGATTTCCAGCTTTGGGTTCAGCTTTGGATTTGGCCCTGCCTCTGCGTGTAGGACGCCTGAGGGCATCTATTCTTCGCTCAGACAGGACGGGGTTAAAGGAGCATCTGATTAGGGGGCTCTGGTTCACTCAGGCCGGGGGGAGGGAGGGGTACAGAATGCAGGGCGAGCCTGTGGCGGCAGAGGCCAGCGTGACGTTGCAACAGCCTGAGGTGCACCGTGTGTTCTCCCGGGGAGGTTGTCCCTGGATCATGGGACCCTGGCAGTGGCGAGCTGCACAGGCTCCCGGAAGGGGAGGTGTGGATAGTGACCTGTGCTTGCACACAGGCTTCTTGGTGGCTGCAGCAGCAGCCTTAGCATCTCAGGCCCGTCTCTGGTGTCCACGCTGATAGCCGCAGTTCGTGCCCATCTCTGGAGCTTGTTTAGGTCGTGCTCTCAATCTCCTCTCCTCGCGCACACTAAACAATGGTCTCTTGCCTTTTAGGCAGGTCCACACTTTCTCCCGGACTCCCTCCCAGCTAGCTGTGGCGCACTAGACCCCCTTCAGGCTGTGCTGATGCAGCCAACCCCAGTCCTCTCCCTGGGATCTGACCTCCGAAGCCCAAGCCTCACCTCCCAGCCCCTACCTGCTCTGGCGAGTGAGGAGACAAGCCTCTCAGGCTGGTGAGTGCTGGTTGGCACTGATCCTCTGTGTGGGAATCTCTCCACTTTGCCCTCTGCACCCCTGTTGCGGCGTTCTCCTCTGTGGCTCTGAAGCTTCCCCCCCGCCACCCGTGTCTCCACCAGTGAAGGGGCTTCCTAGTGTGTGGAAACTTTTCCTCCTTCACAGCTCCCTCCCACTGGTGCAGGTCCTGTCCCTATTCTTTTGTCTCTGTTTTTTCTTTTTTCTTTTGCCCTACCCATGTTTGTGGGGAGTTTCTTGCCTTTTGGGAAGTCTGAGGTCTTCTGCCAGCATTCAGTAGGTGTTCTGTAGGAGTTGTTCCACATGCACATGTATTTCTGATGTATTCGTGGGGAGGAAGGTGATCTCCATGTCTTACTCTTCCGCCATCTTGAAGGTCTTCTCTGCTATTGTTGATATAACATTTCTCTCCTGTCCTGGAAGTCTGAATGGGACAATGGCATCATGGAAGAAGGGAAAGCTGAACTCTCTACCTACTGGTCTTGGCTCTGCTTCCTTTTTTAAAATAAATCTATTTTATTTATTTTTGGCTGCATTGGGTCTTCATTGCTGTGCGCAGGCTTTCTCTAGTTGTGGCGAGCAGGGGCTAACCTTTACTGTGGTGTGCAGTCTTCTCACTGCAGTGGCTTCTCTTGTTGCAGAGCATGGGCTCTAGGCACACGGGCTTCAGTAGTTGTGGCACATGGGCTCAGTAGTTGTGGTTTGTGGGCTCTAGAACACAGGCATAGTAGTTGTGGCGCTACTTAGTTGCTCCACAGCATGTGGGATTTTAGTTGCTCCACGGCATGTGGGATCTTCCCAGACCAGGGCTAGAACCCGTGTCCCCTGCATTGGCAGGTGGATTCTTAACCACTGCACCACCAGGGAAGCCCCTTGGCTCCGCTTCTTGACTTCACTCCCTTCTCTCATCTCCACAGCTCTCATTTCTCATCTTTACGTGAGAGGTGGTAAAAGAATACTAAGTGATTATGACATTTCTTCTATTTCATGTTACTTTTTAAAACTTTTCCCACTTGGGCAGCTAAACACTTGGCATATATGCAAAGTTTGGGAGAGCAGAAGAATATACAATAAGGTTTGAAGTGTCAAAAATATAAGGTGTAGGAGGCTTCAAGGATATAAAAGATATAGAAGGTAAAGGTAAACCTTTCTATTTCCATTAATAGGAGAAGCAAAGATAGCTTAGGCATTGATGTGTCCCTAAGAAAGTTGCCTGTGCACTAACCATGCCCTTTAATTTGGACCAGATAGGTAGAATGGGAAAAAAAAAAATTCCAAAGAGTTGTGAGGAAGTCCAGATTACAGAGAAACTACGTCACTTCCCAGTAGAGCCCAGAAAGGTGGAAAGACCTCAGAATTTCCCTGCATACTAGAAATGACACAAGAGCAGAGGCTGCACTGTGGGTTTAGGACAATCGACCTCAGACAATCTTGTAGTTTCTGCTGCCCACCAGAATGATTTAGGAAGAGAAAAAACATCGAATGGGGTCTCAGCATACCCCAAGAGGCCTATAATCTAAAATCAAGACATGGCACAGGCACAGCAGTGATCTGGGGGAAAAAATGGAAAGATCAAGGACCCAATGAGATGATGTATAGCTCAGCAGATGTCAAGCACTAAAGTGTGCTCCAATCTCAATACATGGCCTGGACTCTTCAGAAGTCCCCTAGAACTCAGACTCACTTCAGGGAGGAGATGAAAACTGTGCATTGACTTAGATTTTCTATTACCCAGTAAAAAAGGAGGATTGGAGTAGGTTAAAATAAGTAATAAAAAGCAAAGTTACATTTCCAGCACACCTGATTTCACAGACTGAGATTTACATCTCTACAGAGTAGATAGCATAAAATGATTTCTAATCTCCATTTAAACACTTCTATCATCTCACACATCTCAGAATATAAGTGACGTTGGCCACTCTTTTGTTAGTCTTTATCCTAACTACTTAAAGTTCAAATTCCCTCAAATTCCCTGAAATTACACAGTATACTGTCTTCTCTCCAGGTAAACCTCCTCCTCAACAAGACTTTTTTTACATACTGATTTAAATAGCCTTTTTGCTACTACTGCTGCAACATTATACTCATGTTTCTTTTTAGTAAAAGTCTGATGTGTTATTGGCAGGGACCGGGAACACCATTTGTATAGAGCATGGAGGATTATTACAGAAAAACAGAGACTAGGTTTTATATTTCCACCTGTCCCCAAGTGACCTAGCATGGTGCCAGGCTCTACCATTTACTAACTGTGTAATTTAAGGCAAATTAGTAACCTCTCTGAGCTTCAGTTATTTCCTCTGTAAAATGAGGGCAATGAATTGGTTCTTGTGACAGTGCAATGAGATGATGTATGTAAAATTATTGTATGCTGTCCAATTTAGTTATTTAATAAATGAAAAACTATTTTTGAACTGACACAACTTGATTAGTTGTCAAATCAAGACTCGCACAAATCAGAGATCTCACCCAGAATCGAGAGGCAAAGGCGAAGCAGGGAGAGCTCTGGGATATACCATGTGGCTCTACAAGCTCTTCCTTTCTATATCCCACGAACTTTCTGGCTCACAGTAACACTTGAGATCCCAGTGAGGTTGTCTCATAAATCCACAGATTCTGTATTTGTTTGCCTTCAGTAATCCTAAAACAAGGATATCGAACTACTAGCATTCCACAGATAAGGATTCTCCTGCTAAGCAATACCATGAGGATGGTTAGCAGCATGTTTACAGTGATGTTGGTCACCTGCTTCCTTTCACTGGAAGGGAATCAACTGGTCTGGTACCCTGGTAATTATCAGAAGAGAAATGGGTTACAGGCCACTTGTTTTAATCCTTCCCATTTTGTACTATCTTGTTCAAACATTACTGAATCAATATCGAATTAATGTTCAAACTTTATGAAATCATAGAGTGATCTGTGACTAAAGCCCATGACTATTTGCTCCAAATGAATCCTTCTTCATATCTGGAGTCCTTCTCTCCTTCCTTTTCTGTAAATTATTACACAGGTTTGGAATTTTTTTCTCTGAAAATATGTTTAGGAAAATATTTATAGCAATCACACACACACACACACACAATGATTTTCCATCTGAGCAGTTAATGATATATGTTCATTTATATTAATCAATATTCACTCTTTTATTGTGTCATATCTAAATCTGGTTTTGCAGAATAAATACAGAAAACTACTAATTTATGAAAGTATAGAGTTACTACTTACTTAGGGTGAAAGAATGAAAGTGGAGTGGGGGGAAACCATATAAAGAAACTCATGGGAGACACAAACTTTGAAATTCTGTTTTATGCTAATAAAGCATAAAAATATCTGATTTTTAACAAAATTGTCCTTAGAGTAGAGAAACTTGTTCACTTTATTCAACTCAAGTCTGTTCCCCTTGGTGGTTTGAGTGGCTCTGATGGTCCTTTAGTGTTCATATAATGATGCCAGAGAGGCGCCTATGTCTGAAAATGAGCACATTTCCACCCAAGGACTTTTAAAGTACCTTTTTAAAAAGCTACTTTTTAAAGTACTTTTTAAAAAGTTTCAATGAATTTTCATTAAAGATTTGTTTGCCCTTGGAATAGTCTTCTTTTTAAAAGTGTGCTAATTTCTCTTCCCTAAATGAAGTCACCCAATTATGTAGTTAAGTATTTGTCAAAAAAAAAAAAAAAATCCTGGGTAAACAAAAATAAGAATTAACCCAAAGAAAAATTTAATGCCTCCAAATTTGGCATTTATTTTAATTCTCTGTACTCACCCCCATTTCATCTCTCCCTGCTTCCGCTTTAAATTATTTCTTTCTAAGAAGCTAAGGACACACTTTTGGATTGCCTTTTTTTTTTTAAGGAATTGATTCTCAATTATGAGAGCTAGCAAGGCTGGAACACTTTCTCCACATCTGTACAAATTTTTGTGTTCCGGCACAGTGTGTGCTTCTCTTGTCTTTTACCAAGGTGTATATTTCCCCTAATTTTTTAGGCTCTGAAACCAGTTAGGGAGATAGAAAGATACAATATGAAAACAATTACAGGTAAACGCATCCCAAGCGTTCTTTATCAGTCTTAACTCTATGTCATCTACTAAAAGAATAAAAACAATGTATAATAAATCTATGTTGCTTATCCAGATTATCTTTGACTATAACAGCTAACATAAATTACAATTTTTAAAACATTTGTTTAAAACTCTGTGCTTGTTCAATTTGAGGGTATAGAAGTATAAGGAATGAAATCTAGCTACAGTATGAGAATAATGAACGGGAAAACAAGAAGTTCTGTAGAAAAGTCTAGAGGAGAAATAGTAGAAGTACATAGAAGTAAAGGAAAAAATAATTTTCCAGGGTATTTAAACAAATTTAAAATAGTGTATGTGTTATCTTTGCACAAAACTTCAAAAAATCTAACTGTTGACTATTGGTCCAACAGTTTGTGTTTTTTTTTTAACAGTCCTTCTCAACAATTAGTGAGCTCAGAACACTTTTTTTTTTTATTGGAGTACAATTCCTTTACGATATTGTATTAGTTTCTGCTGTACAATGAAATGAATCAGCTATATGTACACCTACATCCCCTCCCTCTTGGACCTCCCTCCCATCCCAACCCCCCATCCCACCCATCTAGGTTGTCACAGGGCACTGAACTAAGCTTCCTGTGCTTTATAGAATGTTCCCACTAGCTATCTATTTTAGGCATGGTAGTGTATATATGCCAATTCGTCCCACCCTCCCCTTCCCCCCGCATCCACATGTCCATTCTCTACATCTACTTCTCTATTCCTGACCTGCAAATAGGTTCATCTGTAGCATTTTTCTAGACAACAGTTTTTATTAGACTTTCTTATTCTCCCTAGTATAATAGTAGTGTGCCTAATGGTAATCATATTAGTAGGACAAAATACAGCTTCAATAGTGATGGGCTAACTTTTGATTTTTAGTAAAGTTATTTATTTGTTTTTCCATGTATTGTTTAATTTTAGGTCAGAAAAATTTTCTTCCTAAATCTAGATTTCTGGGTCCCTTTTAGTCAGGAAAAATTTATTAAATAAATGAATGCATTAAATGTATCATATATTTCACAATTAATGGGTAACTTAAATTAGAGATAAGGCACTATTTTTATTATATGTTTGTGTGTGTATTTTTTTCTTCCTTTGATACTCAACTGTTAATCTTTAGAAATGCACTTATTATGGTAATGTACTGAAAACATTTCCCAAAAGTGAATTTTGACAAGAGATTTGGAAAGAACAGATGGCCTTCTTGCCAGACTGCAGATGCAAGGAAGAAGAAGGGACAAAGTCAGAGTCAAGGGAACTAGGAGGCAGGTGTGAGAGAGAGAGAAGAGCAGCAAAAAGTTCACTAGAAGGAAATGGATAGATATGGGAATGAAGAAAGGAAGCAGGTGATAAGAGAAAGCAGTCAGTAAAAGGGAGTCCCTGCTAGGAGACACCTGCAGAAAACATCTGTAGACACTTCTCTGTGACTGCCAGGAAGGAGGATACCTGCCACAGAGACATACAAAAAGGCTTAACTACCTGTGGTATTTGGTTGAAGGGTATACACAATGCTCAGTGCACCAGCCTCTAATTACTCTATGACAGCCCCAGTTCCACCCTCCCAGGGGAAAACATATGTTAAAGTACTTAGTATTGATTGAAACATAAGGAAATTCTTTGATTCATCTCTTTCCCCACAAGCCTGCCTTATTTCACCCTCATTTGTCTGAGAAAAAAAGAAAAAAATTTCCTTCCAAAGGGAGATAGGAAATGATTCTGATCCATTTATCACAAACTGTTTGCTTTGCTTTTGTACCTGAGGTTAGAAAAATTCTGCCAACACTGCCCTGTCAGACTGGCACTGAATGCAACACTAGGTATGACAAAGGTACTAGCAGCTGGAATGGTACTGTCTAAAGTGTTAGAATTGATCACTGTGCCAGCCATCTGGAAGACTGAACAGTCATTAGAAGATCAACTGTGAAAAAGATACCCCTCCCTGCCTTGTCCCCCCTTGAACATCATGTCCTTCCTGCGCTCTACATTATCCCATTTACAGTTCATTCAGGGCTGATGTAGCAGAGAGGAAATGTGAAGTCAGAGACAGAGAGAGAAACCTTGCAAATGAAAAAAATATTCTTTACCCTGACAAGTGGAGCTCACATTTTTGAAAAAGAAAAATATGCCATAGATTTCTGTATACACATTAGTACCCCTGGCCCATTCAAGTCATTCAATCAGATAAAAATTTCCCCTCACAGACTGAGTGCATTTTGTGAGTCAATCACAGGCATGTCTATGTGGAGGGGCTACTATATAGAGCTAGGGTCTCCAGGTCAATGATGAGCCAGATGGTGCCAATGGTGCCACTACCAGGTTACTGTTCTGAGAGCTGGTGCTTTTGAAGTGAGGTCAGCCGAAAGAAACAAGCAAACACAGAAAATAAAATGGAGCCCGTAAGAGGCCTCGGCAAAAAAAATGCACATACACAATTGCCTGTTAGGCTTTACATCCAAGTTTCATTAGTCTGCATTATCTTGATAGTGACTTGTGGGCTGTGCTGGAAAGTCACTAAACTTTCTATGCTACTCAGTCTTTCAATCTATAAAATAAGCCAATAAAAGCAATTTGATATAGAATAGTGTTCCGTATAAGCAGGTGTCCTTGAAATCGTTCACTTTATTTAAGCGATCAAATAGATTAGCTTCCTATTGACAGCCTCACATGCTATCACAGGAAGTATGTATGAAGGACAACAGTCAAATGCCTAGGGCATTCATAAAACCAAAATTTATAATCAGTTGGAATTTGAGGAGGCCTCTTCTTTTCCCTCGGTCAGGCCCTCAAATTACAAAAAATCAAGGATTCTAAGCCCTTAGATTAGCAAAAGAATCAAATTCCCCTTTCCACACACAGGCACAAAGGTGGATGGATACACTGTGACTAAGAATTGAGTCAAGAATGGGGACCAACAGAAAAGAAAAACTAAAATGCTGACCCATAAGCAATTCAACCATATACTTCCTCTACTCAAACCACTTTGGTCTCAATACATAAGTATCTGGGAAATATAAGAAAAGAAGAAAGATTTTTTTAAAAAAGAAAGGAGAAACAAGCCCAAGAAAAAAGGGTAGAAAAAGGAATGAAGAATAGTTTATGGAAAACAAATATTCACTCTCATTTCTTTCCCCTCCCCAACCCCAGTCATATCTATCAAACTACTACACTCATAAGGACAAAAACCATTATTTCTTATGAACATCCCCCCATCCAAACCACCATCTTCTCACTCCCACTTAACTTTTATGAAGTATTGTGCACACACTATAGATGGTTCATAAATGTTATCTGACCAATAAGTCCAATCATATGAATGCAATAATTACTCTTAGAAACAAATACCACTTTTCCGTACTTTAGTTTTATATAATTTGGCAGAAGAAGAGATTGAGAGAAGTATAGCTCTCGGAACATAGGGAAGCATAGCAATTTACAACTGCGTTTGTATCTATTCATGGATGAGATTTTTAAAAATCTTTTTCAAAACTTGTTTCATTCTTCTGTACAAATATTTTTATAGGGTGAAATTTCATTTGCACATAGATTTATACAACTGATGTAAACTCTATCACCTTTATCAGTAGGTAAATTTCTTCAAATTAAAGACTTATATTGTATTTTACCTCAAATTCCCAATAAATGCTGACTGATAAAGAGATATATATTTCAGAGCCAGTCTGACGGCCAGATCTCTTGCCATCGCTGATTTTATAGTCCTGTTTTTTAGTCTTTTGTTTATTTGCTTTTGTTAATATGAACCATCTGTGCCTCTCATCCTGTGTTTTTAAATAAGCTGCCTAATGGTAGGATTTAAAATTTTTATATTTTACCCTCAAGCCTGCTGTTGATCACTTTTGTCAAAATTGAATGTCTGCCCTTTAAAAGGTCATTTCTGAGATTTAAACCTGTTGGTTTATGTTATTACAGCAAATCTCACCCCAGAATGTTTGGTGTTGTACAATAACAACCTGTCCACTGCTGTGTGGAATGAATAACTAAGTCAAAACCCACTATTTCCTCTTAGTTGTAAAGATCAACTTTTAAACACATACACATTTGGTGGTTTGCCTTTTCACATCTTTCAAGCATCTAGCAAGTAACATTCCAAAGAAAGTTTACCAAGGCAATCCCTTTTAGGCAACTTTTTGAAAGGGAGCATTGCTACATGGTAAGACAATGATAAATTTCACCAATACACTCAAATTTTTTCTCTAGTCATAGTTTTCTTTGGCCTCATAGATTCAACAACTAAATTATCCTTTATTTTTGTTTAACACAATATAGTTCTATATTATTCAGTGGAAAGAGAATATATATGCTTTCTAAAGAGAACTGGAGAGGGTCTAAATTACAAACATATTACCAAAAAATGTATAGGTGAGTACAAAACAATAAAAATAGATTTCATAAGAGATATAATAAGATATAATAAGACTTTTAAAGATGAAAAATTCCCCAAGAATAGGGATTAGTTGTAAGAAATGTGTACTAAATTTGATCATAGGTTTCTAGAAAGCCAGTGGTAAAGAGCTGTCAGGGGGAACTATTGTGTTTTCTAATTCCCACTTAATCATTTGTGAGACACATACCATCATCTTTTTCTTGATAACTGCAGAGTTAACAGGGATCCCAAAAATGAATATTGGAATTGTCTTCTGATGTTGATAACCATGACCTAATGGGATCAAATGCTTTAGCATTCAAGAAATGAAGGAAGGAGTCCAATAGCCCTATTTACTGGTCCAAAGTGTCTCTAATTTTGGAAACTAGTAGAAATATTAATACTATTAATGCTAGAAATAACAAGTAACTAGTATGTTGGTCTATATATTGTAAGAACCTTGAATACATAATTAAGGATCCTGAAGAACAACCATCTCAAGATGACAGTCAGGTACTTCAGTCACCATAACTTCTTTTTAGTATATACTCTAAAGAGTGCAACTAAAAAATAACTATTTGTTTCATTTTTGATACTCTAGAAATTACAAGTATATAAGTCTGCTGTTGTTCTCTTAAATTAGTTATCTTACACAGTTTAAAATGCGGACAGTGCTCCAAATATTAATAGAGCATTAATAGGAATTGCCTTTAGAACTAGTTTACAAGAACACAGGCCTTATATTTTACTAAATGCACGGTATTCCATAGTCATCTTTCTGATTTTTATTAAAGATATGTAACAGCAACAGTATGAATTTGGAAGCCACATAAATCTGGTTTTTGAAACCTAAGTCCACTACACATTGCCTGACACAGGTCACACTACTTAACCACTTGGCACCTCTGGTTCATAGTCTGCACAACGAAGGTAATAACACAGACCTTGAAGACTTTTGTGAGGGTAAAATTTATGTATAAAGCGTTATTCACAGTCTCTTACACAGAGCTGCTACTTAAGAAATATCTGTCCGTACACAAACGCTCCACAATTATATAAAATGCAAGAGCTGAATCATTTCTGAGTTTAATTCTGGAGATTATTTTACTAATATTGCTACTGATAAAGGTAATACTAGTGGCAAGAGGAAGTTTTTTTTTTTATTACCACTATCAATGAAATTCTATTTTATTTTATAATTTCCTTGGTTCCTCTCTACTTCACTTTTAGCTTCCTCCAATTACACATAATCTCCATGCTTTTGCCACAACACAATTATTAATGAGGGGAGGTAGAAGGAAAGGTAAACTAGTATGTCTCTTGGCATCAACAAAAGCATGCACTCCTAAAAGAAAATCCAGGCACAAGTTAAACCAAATACTTTCAGCAAATCAATATATTTTGAAGCTGTGGCATTTGATGACACCTCAAAAAGTAACCTTTTAACTTTCTAATCATATTATTAAATGACTCCCAACAAACACTATAAACATAACCTTTACCTTCTAAGACATGGTGAAAGTAAAACATAAAGTGAATGTAAGAAATATCTTTGTATTCAGTTTTAAATATCTTTGCATTCTACCTTTACACATCAAAACAAGCCTCATCAATTTATCCTGCTTTATTCAGCAAAAACATACAGCTCCCCTTCTAAAAGTATCTGATTTAAAAAAAAACTTTTGCTATTAGGATGCTAGCAGATAAAAGACCACTCTGTGAACAACATAAATAGGGTTAATAGTATGTAATAATGGTGTCAGTTAATGGTTCTCATGGACACCTTTTATATTAGAGGAATACAAAGCATTATGCATTACCGGTAATAACTTCAATTGTGTTTATGGTAATTTAAATATTTAAAACATAAATCCAAATATAAACTCCTTACCTAAATATAAAAGCAAAAACATACAAATTAAATATGATCAAAGCTATAAAAGCAATAAGTTAAAATTAATATTAATTTAATGTAATGTCTGATGATGCTTTGCCTTAGTCAAATTACCAGATCCAACATTACTGGCTGCTAGAACATAGTTTCTCTCGCATTCAGTTTAACTACACAACTGCTTTGTGTAATGACTTCATTTTCCCACTACTTTCTGAGATGCCTACTAGCCACACAAAGGGCATGACTGGTAGGCAACTGGACAGAGGAGTCCAGAGTTCAAGGAAGCGGTTTAGGCTGAAGATGCCTAGCTTATAGTTGAACACAAATTTTGTGATATTTTGTGAGATCATGGGAGGAATGAAAGTAGTTTGAGAAGAAGAGGTCTCATAGCAAAAGAATCATGATAGGAATCATGATAAAATAATGATTCAAACTCAAGAGAAATAAATGCCTCTGTGTGTCTAGGCCCCCCTGCTCCTTTCACCACTTGTTTATGGGTTTACCTGTATCTTTACCTCAAATTAGTGAAGTTTAAACTACAGGAAGAGGTAACTAGAATCTACAGAACTGTCTCAGCAGGTGACAGTGTGGAATTGGGAGAACTAAGGGAAGAGTGACAGGCACTTCAGCTCACTACCATTGCCTCAAGTGTACAGGACTTCATTTGCTTTAAAATATAAGGAAGCTAAAAAATATTTCACTTAAAGAATTGGTTCTGCTGTTAGAAAAAAAAAATTCTCATTGTATGTCAAGAAAGAGAGACAGGGCTTCCCTGGTGGCGCAGTGGTTGAGAGTCCGCCTGCCGATGCAGGGGACACGGGTTCGTGCCCCGGTCCGGGAAGATGCCACATGCCGCGGAGCGGCTAGGCCCGTGAGCCATGGCTGCTGAGCCTGCGTGTCCGGAGCCTTTGCTCCGCAACGGGAGAGGCCACAACAGTGAGAGGCCCGCGTATCGCAAAAAAAAAAAAAAGAGAGAGAGACAAACTTGAGTTATATAACAGGAAGTGTGCTGTGAGGATACATGGACATAGCTACAGAAACCCAACAAGCTCGTGCCCAGAGAATAAAAACCCTGTAACATGGCAGAATCTTTATACCGGTGTTCTGGCTTTACCTTAACTAGGCTACCTATCTCCATTCATACAACTAGAGACAGATTTGCTATCCTTTCTCTTCTTGGTAACTTCTGTTTACTCACAGTTCTGCCTCCTCAGAACTTTGGCTTGTGATCATCACTTAGGGTTCTAATTTTAACCCATGACATCTTTCAATTTTTGCTCCCCTTATTAACCACTAATTATTTCCCTATTTCCCAATCAGTCAAATCAAGGGGGCAGAATTCCATCATCTTCACAAGTCAGATTCTTCAGCAATGGCTGTGGACAGGTAAGACTGACCTAGGAAGGATCATAGTTTCTCACGCATCAAGATTGACATCTATAACGTAACAATAAGCATAATTTACTCAACATATACCTTCAATGAGAATGAAGACAAAAGTTTATATTTTAAATAATTTACCAAAGGACAACTACTCATGGCACAGTAAGAGAAGAGCTGTGACAATAACTACTAGCAAATGTATTAATTTTGTCCCAACATAACCAGATCTCAGTGAAGTTTGTATCTGTCATGCTGCCCACTATAATTTGAGAAGCAATTTATAAAAATCAATATACTATACAGGTGACTTCTTAATGAGGCCTGGTATATTTCCTACCTCAAATGGAAGGGATTTAAGGACCTCAGATCATGATAATATGGGATCACTAAGTCATATCCAAATAAACAGAGAAATCACAGCTGCCAAAAAATTAAAGTGAATGCACTATAGGAATTTCACAATAGCACTTCATATTCATTCCTTTTCATAAGAATGGTTGAGTACGAACAAAAATAAATCAACTTTTGGCCATGGTAAAAATCAATTTTTAACAAAGATAAATGCTCTAATTTAGAAATGCGAGCTGAGGAATCAAGTGTGGAAGCATTTTTTCGGGGGGGGGTGCTGCATTGGGTCTTCTTTGCTGCATGCAGGCTTTCTCTAGCTGCAGTGAGTGGGGGCTACTCTTCATTGCAGTGTGAAGGCTTCTCATTGCAGTGGCTTCTCTTGTTGTGGAGCACAGGCTCTAGGCGCGCGGGCTTCAGTACTTGCAGCATGGGAGCTCTAGAATGCAGGCTCAGCAGTTGTGGTGCACGGGCTCAGTTGCTCCGCAGCATGTGGGATCTTCCCTGACTAGGGATTGAACCTGGGTTCCCTGCACTAGCAGGCAGATTCTTAACCACTCCACCAGCACCAGCGAAGTCCCAAGTGTGGGAGCTTTTAACTTAGATATAATAAACACAAAAACTTCCATCCCTACTGCTTCCAGGAACTCTAAAAATCTTCTAATCCTGTATATAGCAAAAAAAGTAACTCCAGAAAAGGATACAATTTTTAAATATTTCAATTTCAAAATAAACCAATTTGGGGCAGCGTTTCCTTAAAATTCTATTTTACATGAGTGGTCATTAAACATGTTGAATGTACAGTAGGGGGCATGAAAGTCTCTACATAATAAAAAATCTTCTCAAGCAGGTGAGAACTCCATATCTTTTGAAAACAAGATTATTTCAATTTATTGTGAACATTGAGCCTTAGTGTTGGAAATATTTTGATCTCATTCTCCTTCCCTAAGAAATGAGGTCATATTTGTTAGTCACTGAATTCTGTGTATACATTCAATAAGAAACTTCTATTTAACATATATTTGTTCTGTTCACATAGAAGATTGGTATATAACATTTGGCATAATTAGCCAAGAGCCTGAAAAGAGAAACAAGCAAATCAAAAGGAAAAATCAGAATGCCTTTGGAGTGTGCTTGAGGAACTTGTTACCTTGAGAAAGCACAGGTCATTTTTTTGATAAATACCATCACGCTGGTGTCATGTTATTGCTGCTATTTTCTCATTACTGCAGTTATAACAGCAATATCACTACCTCCATTTCATTTTACCTTTACATGTTTGATGAGTTTTTTTTTTAATTATGCAAAGAAATTATGAATGGGTGTCATAGTCCCACCCATGAGTTATGTAAATATTTTTATGTTTGTGGTTCATTTTTAAAATCCATATTTGGGAACAAATAAAAGAAGTACTTCATTACCTGTTGATAACTGCACACATGGAACTCATTATCCTCAAAACGTTATTCAACTTGGAACTCTGACAAAGTTTGAGTTTAGGTGGATTCACAGATTGACTCCATTACAAGTTATTTAAAAGATAATAGTCTTGGCACAGTGTTCAAGATGGCAGAGTAGAAGGACGTGCACTCACTCCCTCTTGTGAGAGCACCGGAATCACAACTAACTGCTGAACAGTCATCAACAGGGAGACATTGGAACTCACCAGAAAAGATACCCCAAATCCAAAGACAAAGGGGAAGCTGCAATGAGATGGTAGGAGGGGCGCAATCACAATAAAATCAAAGTCCATAACTGCTGGGTGGGTGACTCACAAACTGAAGAACACATACCACAGGAGTCCACCCACTGGAGTGAACGTTCTGGGCCCCACATGAGGCTTCCCAACCTGGGGGTGCAGCAACGGGAGGAGGAATTCCCAGAGAATCAGACTTTGAAGACTACCAGGATTTGATTGCAGGACTTCAACAGGACTGAGGGAAACAGAGACTCCACGGTGGGAAGGCACACACAAAGTAGTGTGTGCATCAGGACCCAGGGGGATGGAACAGTGACCCCATAGGAGACTGAGCCAGACCTGCCTGCTAGTGTTGGAGGGTCTCCTGCAGGGGGTCGGTGGGGGGGTGGCTGTGGCTCACCACAGGGACAAAGACACTGGCAGCAGAAGTTCTGGGAAGTACTCCTTGGCATAAGCCCTCCTGTAGTCTGCCTTTAGCCCCACCAAAGAGCCTATAGCCTCCAGTGTTGGGTAGCCTCAGGCCAAACAACCAACAGGGAGGGAACTCAGCCCCATCAGTCAGCAGACAAGAGGATTAAACTTATACTGAGCTCTACCCACCAGAGCAACACTCAGCTCTACCCACGACCAGTCCCTCCCATCAGGAAGCTTGCACAAGCCTCTTAGATAGCCTCATTCACCAGAGGGCACACAGCAGAAGCAAGAAGACCTATAATCCTGCAGCCTGTGGAATGAAAACCAGATTCACAGAAAGATAAACAAAATGAAAAGGGAGAGGACTATGTACCAGTTGAAGGAACAATATATAACCCCAGGAAAACAATTAAGTGAAGTGGAGATAGACAACCTTCCAGAAAAAGAATTCAGAATAATGATAGTGAAGATGATGCAGGACCTCTGAAAAAGAAAGGAGGCAAAGAAAAAGAAGATGCAAGAAATGTTTAACAAAGACCCAAAAGAACTGAAGAACAAACAAACAGAGATGAACAATACAATGACTGAAATGAAAAATAAACCAGAAGGAATCAATAGCAGAAACACTGAGGCAGAAGAACGGATGAGTGCCCTGGAAGACAGAATGATGGGATGCACTGCCATGGAACTGAATAAAGAAAAAAGAATGAAAAGAAATGAACACAGCCTAAGAGACCTCTGGGACAACACTAAACACACCAACATTTGCATTATAGGGGTCCCAGAAGGAGAAGACAGAGAGAAAGGACCTGAGAAAATATTTGAAGAGATTATAGTCGAAAACTTCCCTAACATGGGAAAGGAAATAGCCACCCAAGTCCAGGAAGCACAGAGAGCCCCAGGAAGCAAAATCTCAAGGAGAAACATGCCGAGGCATATACCAAACAAAGTGAAAAAAATTAAAGACAAAGAAAAATTATTAAACGCAACAAGAGAAAAACGACAAATAACATACAAGGGAACTCTCATAAGGTTAACAGCTGATTTCTCAGTAGAAAATCTACAGGCCATAAAGGAGTGGCACGATATATTGAAAGTGATGAAAGGGAAGAACCTACAACCAAGATTACTCTACCCGGCAAGGATCTCATTCAGATTTGACGGAGAAATCAGAAGTTTTACAGACAAGCAAAAGCTAAGAGAATTCAGCACCACCAAACCAGCTCTACAATAAATTCTAAAGGAAATTTTCTGAGTGGGAAACATAAGAGAAGAAAAGGACCTACAAAAACAAACACATAACAATTACGAAAATGGTAATCGAAAAATACATATCAATAATTCCCTTAAATAGGAATGACTTAAATGTTCCAAGCAGAAGACACAAGCTTGCTGAATGGATACAGAAACAAGACCCATATATATGCTGTCTACAAGAGACCCACTTCAGACCTAGGGACACATACAGACTGAAAGTGAGGGGATGGAAAAAGATGTTCCACGCAAATGGAAATCAAAAGAAATTTGCAGTGGCAATACTCATATCAGACAAAATAGACTTTAAAATAAAGAATGTTACAAGAGACAAGGAAGAACACTAAATAATGATCAAGGGATCAATCCAAGAAGAAAATATAAAAATTATACATATATATGCACCCAACATAGGGCAACCTCAGTATGTAAGGCAAATGCTAACAGCTATAAAAGAGGAGATCAACAGTAACACAAAAATAGTGGGGGACTTTAACACCTCACTTACACCAATGGACAGATCATCCAGACACAAAATTAATAAGTAAACACAAGCTTTAAATGACAAAATAAACCAGATAGATTTAATTGATATTGATCAGACATTCCATCTGAAAACACCAGATTACACTTTCTTCTCAGGTGCACATGGAACATTCTCCGTGATAGATCGTATCTTGGGTCAAAAATCAAGCCTCTGCAAATTTAAGACAATTGAAATCATATCAAGCACCTTTTCTGACCACAACGCTATGAGATTAGAAATCAATTACAGGGGAAAAAAACGTAAAAGACACAAACACATGGAGGCCAAACAATATGCTACTAAATAACAAACAGATCACTGAAGAAATCAATGAGGAAATCAAAAAATACCTAGAGACAAATGACAACAAAAACATGATGATCAAAAACCTAGGAGATGCAGTAAAAGCAGTTCTAAGAGGGAACTTCATAGCAATACAATCCTACTGCAAGAAACAAGAAAAACTTCAAATAAACAATCTAACCTTACACCTAAAGGAACTAGAGAAAGAAGAGCAAATAAAGCCCAAAATTAGTAGAAGGAAATAAATCATAAAGATCAGAGCAGAAATAAATGAAATAGAAACAAAGAAAACAATAGCAAAGATCAGTAAAACTAAAATAAGATAAAAAAATTAATAAACCTCTAGTCAGACTCATGAAGAAAAAGAGACAGAGGACTCAAATCATTAAAATTAGAAATGAAAAGGGAGACTTTACAATGGACAGTGCAGAAATACAAAGCATCATAAGAGACTACTACAAGCAATGCCAATATCTATGCCAATAAAATGGACAAGCTGGAAAAAATGGACAAATTCGTAGAAAGGTATAACCTTCCAAGACTGAACCAGGAAGAAATAGAAAATATGAACAGACAAATCACAAGCACTGAGATTAAAACTGTGATTAAAAATCTTCCAACAAACAGAAGTCCAGGCCCAGATGACTTCATAGGTCAATTTTATCAAACATTTAGAGAAGAGCTAACACCCATCCTTCTCAAACTCTTCCAAAAACTTGCAGAGGAAGGAACACTCCCAAACTCATTCTGTGAGGCCAACATCACCCTGATACCAAAACCAGACAAAGCTACTACAAAAAATGAAAATTACAGACCAATATCACTGATGAATACAGATGCAAAAGTCGTCAACAAAATACAACAGAATCCAAACAGCACATTAAAAGGATCATACACCATGATTAAATGGGATTTATTCCACGGATGCAAGGATTCTTCAATATATGCAAATCAATCAATGTGATACACCATATTAACAAACTGAAGAATAAAAACCATATGATCATCTCAATAGAGGCAGAAAAAGCATCTGAAAAAATTCAAAATCCATTTATGATGAAAACTCTCCAGAAAGTGGGCATAGAGGAAACCTACCTCAACATAATAAAGGCCAGATACAACAACCCCACAGCAAACATCATTCTCAATGGTGAAAAAATGAAAGCATATCCTCTAAGATCAGGAACAAGGATGTCCACTCTCGCCACTATTATTCAACATAGGTTTGGAAGTCCTAGCCATGGCAATCAGAGAAGTAAAAGAAATAAAAGGAATACAAATTGGAAAAGAAGAAGTAAAACTGTCACTGTTGGCAGATGACATAATACTATACATAGAAAATCCTAAAGATACCACCAGAAAACTATGAGAACTAATCAATGAACTTGGTGAAGTTGCAGGATACAGAATTAATGCACAGAAATCTCTTGCATTCTTATACACTAACAAGGAAAGATCAGAAGGAGAAATTAAGGAAACAATCACATTCACCATTGTAACAAAAAGAATAAAATACCTAGGAATAAACTTACCTAAGGAGGTAAAAGACCTGTACTCAGAAAACTGTAAGACACTGATGAAAGAAATCAAAGATGACACAAATAGATGAAGAAATATACCATGTTCTTGGATTGGGAAATCAATATTGTGAAAATGGTTATACTACCCAAAGCAATGGACAGATTCAATGCAATACAGATCAAATTACCAATGGCATTTTTTACAGAACTAGAACAAAATATCTTAAAATTTGTATGGAGACACAAAAGAACCTGAATAGCCAAAGCAATCTTGAGGGAAAAAAACGGAGCTGAAAGAATCAGACACCCTGACTTCAGAATATATAAATCAATGCAACAGGATAGAAACCCAGAGATAAACCCACACACCTATGGTCAACTACTTTAGGACAAAGGAGGCAATGATATAGAGTGGAGAAAAGACAGTCTCTTCAGTAAGTGGTGATGGGAAAACTGGACAGCTTTATATTAAAGAATATTCCCTAATACCATACACAAAAATAAACTCAAAATGGATTAAAGACCTAAATGTAAGACCAGACACTATAAAACTCTTAGAGGAAAACATAGGAAGAATACTCTTTCACGTAACTCACAGCAAGATCTTTTTTGATCCATCTCCTAGACTAATGGAAATAAAACCAAAAATAAACAAATGAGACCTAATGAAACTTAAAAGCTTTTGCACAGCAAAGGAAACCATAAACAAGATGAAAAGATAACCCTCAGAATGGGAGAAAATATTTGCAAATGAAGCAACTAACAAAGGATTAATATCTAAAATGTATAAACAGCTCATGGAGATCAATATTAAAAAAAATAAACAATGCAATCCAAAAATGGGGAGAAGACCTAAATAGACATTTCTCCAAAGAAGACATAAAGATGGCCAAGAGGCACATGAAAAGCTGCTCAATTTCACTATTAGAGAAATGCAAATCAAAACTACAATGAGGTATCACCTCACACAAGTTAGAATGGGCATCATCAGAAAATCTACAAACAATAAATGCTGGAGAGGGTGTGGAGAAAAGGGAACCCTCTTGCACTGTTGGTGGGAATGTAAATTGATGAAGCCACTATTGCGAACAGTATGGAGGTTCCTTAAAAAACTAAAAATAGAATTACCATATGACTTAGCAATCCCACTACTGGGTATATACCCTGAGAAAACCATAATTCAAAAAGACACATGCACTCCAATGTTCAATGCAGCACTATTTACAATAGCTAGGTCATGGAAGCAACCTAAATGCCCATGGACTGATGAATAGATAAAGAAATGTGGTGCATATATACAATGGAATATTACTCGGCATAAATAGGAACAAAATTGGGTCACCTGCAGAGACGTGGATGGACCTAGAGACAGTCATGCAGAGTGAAGTAAATAGGAACGAAATTGGGTCATTTGCAGAGACGTGGATGGACCTAGAGACAGTCATGCAGAGTGAAGTAAGTCAGAAGGAGAAAAACAAGTATCGTATATTAACGCATATATATGGAATCTAGAAAAATGGTACAGATGAACCGGTTGGCAATGCTGAAATAGAGACACGGATACAGAGAACAAAGGTATGGACACTAAGGGGGGAAACCAGCCTGGGGGGTGTTGGGTGAATTGGGAGATGGGATTGACATATACACACTAATATGTATAAAATACATAACCAATAAGAACTTGCTGTATAAAAAATAAATAAAAATTGAAAAAAATAATAAAAGATAACATTCTTGAGCTACAGAAAAATGTTACAAAGACAGTAGAGTATCATCAGCTCTTCCCAAAATGTAGTTTGTGTGCTATTGCTATAAACCAAGAATCATTATATTCTAATATTGAAAAGAATGTTACTGATTTTCATTCTTAATTTTCTTTTTTTTTAACATCTCTATTGAAGTATAATTGCTTTACAATGTTGTGTTAGTTTCTGCTGTATAACAAAGTGAATCAGGTATATGTATACATATATCCCCAACACCCTTCCCTCTTGCGTCTCCCTCCCACCCTCCCTATCCCACCCCTCTAGGTGGTCACAAAGCACCAAGCTGATTTCCCTGTGCTATGCAGCTGCTTCCCACTAGCTATCTGTTTTACATTTGGTAGTGTATATATGTTGATGCTACTCTCTCACTTCATCCCAGCTTAACTTTCCTATTCCCTGTGTCCTCAAGTTCATTATGAACCTCTGCGTCTTTATTCCTGTCCTGCCCCTAGGTTCATCAGAACCATTTTTTTTTAAGATTCCGTATGTATCTGTTAGCATACGGTATTTGTTTTTCTATTGCGGACTTACTTCACTCTGTATGACAGTCTCTAGTTCCATCCACCTCACTACAGATTGCCGAGTAATATTCCATTGTATATATGTGCAACATCTTCTTTATCCATTCATCTGTTAATGGACACTTAAGTTGATTCCATGTCCTGGCTATTGTAAATAGTGCTCCAATGAACATGGCGGTACATGTCTCTTTTTGAATTATGGTTTTTTCAGGGTATATACTCAGTAGTGGGATTGCTGGGTCATACAGTAGTTCTATTTTTAGTTTTTTAAGGAACCTCCACACTGTTCTCCATAGTAGCTGTATCAGTTTACATTTCCACCAACAGTGCAAGAGGGTTTCCTTTTCTCCACACCCCCTCCAGCATTTATTGTTTGTAGATTTTCTGATGATGCCCATTCTCACCAGTGTGAGGTGATACCTCATTGTGCTTTTGATTTGCATTTCTCTAATGATTAGTGATGTTGAGCAACCTTCCATGTGTTTATTGGCAATCTGTATATCTTCTTTGCAGAAATGTCTATTTAGGTCTTACACCCATTTTTGGATTGGGTTATTTGTTTTTTGATATTCAGCTACATGAGCTGTTTATATATTTTTGAGATTAATCCTTTGTCAGTTGCTTCATTTGCAAATATTTTCTCCCATTCTGAAGGTTGTTTTTTTGTCTTGTTTATGGTTTCCTTTGCTCTGCAAAAGCTTTTAAGTTTCATGAGGTCCCATTTGTTTATTTTTGTTTTTATTTCCATTTCTCTAGGAGGTGGGTCAAAAAGGATCTTGCTGTGATTTATGTCATAGAGTGTTCTACCTATGTTTTCCTGTAAGAGTTTTATAGTGTCTGGCCTTACATTTAGGTCTTTAATCCATTTTGAGTTTATTTTTGTGTATGATGTTAGGGAGTTTTCTAATTGCATTCTTTTACATGTAGCTGCCCAGTTTTCACAGCACCACTTATTGAAGAGGCTGTCTTTTCTCCATTGTATATTCTTGCCTCCTTTGTCAAAAATAAGGTGCCCATGTGTGCGTGGGATTATCTCTGGGCTTTCTATCCTGTTCCATTGATCTACATTTCTGTTTTGTGCCAGTACCATACTGTCTTAATTACTGTAGCTTTGTAGTATAGCCTGAAGTCAGGGAGCCTGATTGCTCCAGCTCCATTTTTCTTCCTCAAGATTTCTTTGGCTACTCAGCATCTTTTGTGTTTCCCTACAAATTGTAAAATTTTTTGTTCCGATTCTGTGAAAAATCCCATTGGTAACTTGACAGGGATTGCACTGAATCTGTAGATTGCTTTGGGTAGCACAGTTATATTTACAATGTTGAAAATGGTATATCTCTCCATCTGTTTGTATTGTCTTTAATTTTTTCACCAGTGTCTTATAGTTTTCTGCATATAGGTCTTTTGTCTCCTTAGGAAGGTTTATTCCAAGGTATTTTATTCTTTTTGTTGCAATGGTAAAAGGGATTATTTCCTTAATTTCTCCTTCTGATCTTTCGTTGTAAGTGTATAGGAATGCAAGAGATCTCTGTGCATTAATTTTGTATCCTGCTACTTTACCAAACTCATTGTTTAGCTGTAGTAGTTTTCTGGTATCATCTTTAGGATTCTAGTATCATGTCATCTGCAAGCAGTGAAAGATTTACTTCTTCTTTTCTGATTTGGATTCCTTTTATTTCCTTTTCTTCTCTGACTGCTGTGGTTAAAACTTTCAAAGCTATGTTGAATAACAGAGGTGAGAGTGGGCAACCTTGTCTTGTTCCTGATCTTAGAGGAAATGCTTTTATTTTTTCACCATTGAGAATGATGTTGGCTGTGGGTTTGTCATATATGGCCTTTATTATGTTGAGGTAGGTTCCCTCTGTGCCTACTATCTGGAGAGTTTTTATCCTAAATTGGTGTTGAACTTTGTCAAAAGCTTTTTCTGCACCTATTGAGATCATCATATGGCTTTTATTATTCAGTTTGTTAACATGGTGTAGCAAATTGACTGATTTACATATATTGAAGAATCCTTGTATCCTGGGATAAACCCCACTTGATCATGGTGTATGATCCTTTTAATGTGCTGTTCGATTCTGTCTGCTAGTATTTTGTTGAGGATTTTTGCATTTATGTTCACCAGTGATACTGGTCTGTAATTTTCATTTTTCATGACATCTTCGCCTGGTTTTGGTATCAGGGTGATGGTGGCCTTGTAGAATGCGTTTAGGAGTGTTCCTCCCTCTGCTATATTTTGGAAGAGTTTGAGAAGATAGGTGTTAGCTCTTCTTTAAATGTTTGATAGAATTCACCTGGGAAGCCATCTTTCCTGGGCTTTTCTTTGTTGGAAGATTTTTAATCACAGTCTCAATTTCAGTGCTTGTGACTGGTCTGTTCATATTTTGTATTTCTTCCTGGTTCAGTCTCAGAAGGTTGTGCTTTTCTAAGAATTTGTCCATTTCTTCCAGGTTGTCCATTTTATTGGCATACAGTTGCTTGTAGTAATCTCTCATGATCCTTTGTATTTCTACAGTGTCAGTTGTTACTTCTCCTTTTTCATTTCTAATTCTACTGATTTGAGTCTTCTCCCTTTTTTTCTTGATGAATCTGACTAATGGTTTATCAACTTTATCTTCTCAAAGAACCAGCTTTAGTTTTATTGATCTTTGCTATTGCTTCCTTCATTTCTTTTTCATTATTTTCTGATCTGATCTTTATGATTTCTTTCCTTCTGCTAACTTTGGGGTTTTTTTGTTCTTCTTTCTCTAATTGCTTTAGGTGTAAGGTTAGGTCGTTTATTTGAGATGTTTCTTGCTTCTTGAGGTAGGATTGTATTGCTTTAAACTTCCCTCTTAGAACTGCTTTTGCTGCATTCCATAGGTTTTGGGTCGTCGTGTGTTCATTATCAATTGCTTCTAGGTATTTTTTGATTTCCTCTTTGATTTTTTCAGTGATCTCGTGGCTATTTAGTAGCATATTGTTTGCCCTCCATGTGTTCGTACTTTTTACAGTTTTTTTCCTCTAATTGATATCTAGTCTCATAGTGTTGTGATTAGAAATGATACTTGATACGATTTCAATTTTCTTAAATTTACCAAGGATTGATTTGTGACCCAATATATGATCTATCCTGGAGAATGTTCCATGAGCACTTGAGAAGAAAGTGTACTCTGTTGTTTTTGGATGGAATGTCCTATAAATACCAATTAAGTCCATCTTGCTTAATGTATCATTTAAAGCTGTGTTTCCTTATTTATTTTCATTTTGGATGATCTGTCCATTGGTGAAGGCGGGGTGTTAAAGTACCCTATTATGATTGTGTTACTGTCAATTTCCCCTTTTATGGCTGTTAGTATTTGCCTTATGTATTGAGGTGCTCCTATGTTGGGTGCATAAATATTTACAATTGTTATATCTTCTTCTTGGATTGATCCCTTGATCATTACGTAGTTTCCTTCTTTATCTCTTGTAATAGCCTTTATTTTTTAAAGTCTATTTTGTCTAATATGAGTATAGCTACTCCAGCTTTCTTTTTATTTCCACTTGCATGGAATATCTTTTTCCATTCCCTCACTTTCAGTCTGCATTTTTCCCTAGGTCAAGTGGGTCTCTTGTAGACAGCACATATATGTTTTTGTATTCATTCAGCCAGTCTGTGTCTTTTGGTTGGAGCAGTTAATCCATTTACATTTAAGGTAATTATTGATATGTATTTTTCGATTACCATTTTTGTAATTGTGTTGGTTTGTTGTTGTAGGTCTTTTCCTGTCTTGTGTTTCCTGCCTAGAGAAGTTCCTTTAGCATTTGTTGTAAAGCTGGTTTGGTGGTGCTGAATTCTCTTAACTTTTGCTTTTCTGTAAAGGTTTTAATTTCTGTCGAATCTGAATGAGATCCTTGTTGGGCAGAGTAATCTTGGTTGTACGTTTTTCCCTCTCATCACTTTAAATATGTCTTACCATCCCTTCTGTCTTGCAGAGTTTCTGCTGAAAGATCAGCTGTTAACCTTATGGGGTTTCCCTTGTATGTTATTTGTTGCTTTTCCCTTGCTGCTTTTAAGTTTTTCTCTTTGAATTTAATTTTTGATTGTTTGATTAATATGTGTCTTGGCATGTTTCTCCTTGGATTTATCCTGTATGGGACTCTCTGTGCTCCCTGTACGGGACTCTCTGTGCTCCCTGTACTTGACTGCCTATTTCCTTTCCCACGTTAAGGAAGTTTTCAGCTATAATCTCTTCAAATATTTTCTAAGCCTCTTTCTTTTTCTCTCCTTCTTTTAGGACCCCTATAATTCAAATGTTGCTGCATTTAATGTTGTCCTAGAGGTCTCTGAGACTGTCCTCAATTCTTTTCATTCTTTCTTCCTTATTCTGCTCCACAGTAGTTATTTCCACTCTTTTATCTTCCAGATCACCTATCAGTTCTTCTGCCTCAGTTATTCTGCTATTGATTCCTTGTAGAGAATTTTTAATCTCATTTATTGTGTTGTCCATCACTGTTTGTTTTCTCTTTAGTTTTTCTAGGTACTTGTTAAACGTTTCTTGTATTTTCTCCAATCTATTTCCAAAATTTTGGATCATCTTTATTATCATTACTCTGAATTCTTTTTCAGGTAGGCTGCCTATTTCCTCTTCATTTGTTTGGTCTGGTGGGTTTTAACCTTGCTTCTTCACCTGTTGCATATTTCTCTGTCTTCTCATTTTATTTAACTTTCTGTGTTTGGGGTCTCCTTTTCACAGGCTGCAGGTTCATAGTTCCCGTTGTTTTTGGTGTCTGCCCCCAGTGGGTGAGGTTGGTTCAGTGGCTTGTGTAGGCTTCCTGTGGAGGGGACTGCTGCCTCTGTTCTGGTGGGCGGGGCTGGATCTTGTCCTTCTGGTGGGCAGGGCCACATCCAGTGGTGTTTTTTGGAGTATCTGTGAACTTAGTATGACTTTAGGCAGCCTCTCTGCTAATGGGTGTTGTTGTGTTTCTGTCTTGCTAGTTGTTTGGTATGGGGTGTCCAGCACTGGAGCTTGCTGGCTATTGGGTGGAGCTGGGTCTTAGTGTTGAGACAGAGATCTCTGGGAGAGCTCTCGTCGATTGATATTACATGGAGCTGAGAGGTTTCTGGTAGTCCAATGTTCTGGAGTCGGCTCTCCCACAGGCCTGACACCTGGCCGGAGCACCAAGACCCTGCCAGGCACATGGCTCAGAAGAAAAAGAAGAGAGAAAAAAAACAAGAACAAAAAACAAAAACAAAAAAATGAACTGACAAAACCCTAGGTCAAATGGTAAAAGCAAACCTATACAGACAAAATCACACAAAGAAGCATACTTACACACATTCAAAAAAAACAGAAAAAGGAAAAAATATATATTTTAAAAAAATGAAGACTGCAACCAAACCAATAAGCGAATCCACCAATGATAATAAGCAGTAAATCCTATACCAAGATAAAAAAAAAACAGAAACAAATTAGATGCAGAAAGCAAACCCCAAATCTACAGTTGCTCCCAAAGACCACCACCTCAATTTTGTGAACATTCATTGTCTATTCAGGTATTCTTCAGATGCAGGGTTTATCAAGTTGATTGCGGGGATTTAATCTGATGCTCCTGAGGCTGCACAGAGTAATTTCCCTTTCTCTTCTTTGTTCACACAGCTCCTGATGTTCAGCTTTGGTTTTGGCCCTGCTTTTGCTTGTAGGCCGCCCCAGAGTCTGTTCCCCATCAAGACAGGAGGAGGTTAAAGCAGCAGCTGTTTAGGGCTCTCTTGGTCATTCAGGCCAGGGGGAGGGAGGGCTATGGTAGTCATAATTAGAATGCAGGGCGAGCCTGAGGCCGCCAAGGCCGGTGTGACATTGCAACAGCCTGAGGTGTGCCGTGTGTTCTCCCGGGAAACTTGTCCCTGAATTTCAGGACTCTGTCAGTGGCATGCTTCACAGGCTACCAGGGGTGTGGACAGTGACCTGCGCTGGCACAGAGGATTCTTGGTGGCGGCAGCAGCGTTAGTGGTTCATGCCCGCCTCTAGGGTCAGAGCTGATAGCCGCATCTTATGACCGTCTCTGGACCTCACTTAGGTGGTGCTCTGCCTTCTGTGGGCACACTGGGAAGGAATACCCTCTCCTCACGCACACTGAAACAAAGGTCTCTTGCCTCTCTGGCAGGTCCAGCCTTTTTCCCAGACTCCATCCTGGCTAGCTGTGTGCAATAGCCCTCTTCAGGCTGTCTTCACGCAGCCAACCCCAGTCCTCTCCCTGGGGTCTGACCTCCTAAGCCCAAGCCTCAGCTCCCAGCCCCCACCCGCCCTGACAGATGAGCAGACAAGCCTCTCAGGCTGGTGAGTGCTGGTCGGCACCGATCCTCTGTGCAGGAATCTCTCTGCTTTGCCCTCTGCACCCCTGTTGCTGCGCTTTTCTGCATGGCTCCAAAGCTTTCCCCCCACCCACCCCCAGTCCCTGCCAGTGAAGGGGCTCCCTAGTGTGTGGAAACTTTTCCTCCTTCACAGCTCCCTCCCAGAGGTACAGGTCCTGTCCCTATTCTTTTGTCTCTGTTTTTTCTTTTTTTTTTTTTTGGCCCTACCCAGGTACGTGGGGATTTTCTTGCCTTTTGAGAAGTCTGAGGTCTTCTGCCAGCGTTCAGTAGGTGTTCTGTAGGAGTTGTTCCACATGTAGATGTATTTTTGATGTATTTATGGGAAGGAAGGTGATCTCCACATCTTATTCCTCTGCCATCTTGAATGTCTCCTCCTCTTAATTTTCATATTTCACTGATGGGAAAAAATAGCTTTTAAAAGCTTAAATAATTTTCCCAGTGTCAAATAAGTGGTGGTGGAGTCTGCCCAGGAATTCTTGAGTATCCATCTGATTAGAATTTAAAATCTAGATGGACTAATTCAGCAAGCATGTTTCAAAACAAAATGAAAATAAGAAATCCTAGATAATTTCTGTAGAGGAAATGGTGTCTTGATGAGTGGATATCAATTTTAAATGATGGTAAAAAAAAAAAAAGGGTTCTACATTCCTTCTTCCTTTTAAACTTTGTATCGTAACTGTTTCATAATGCTTTATATTAAAGCAAATGGGAAGATAAGCTTTCTTCTGTACTCAAGTAATGTGGTGTTATTATCACTATCCAGAAACTGCCTTAAGAGATCATTAGTCCTGCTACTTATGTAGTACAAGGAAAAAGAGGTAATAAATACTTAACATAACATAAAACGAAACAAGAAATTATATTTGGCATAAATTCACCACTTTTTAATGTCAGAAATTGCAAACTAGAACCTTTCAAGTGGACTCTGGCCTTCAACCTTGATTGTCTGACCCACTCGTGTTTTATTTCTTATAAACAATTATAAACATTCAAAAACTGGAAGGTTTTAAAGAAAAATACAGATTTTTCCAATTCAAATTCAAAAAAACTGACAGTACTTAGATTGCATTTTCATGGTAACAATTCATAGGAGCTGAGTAGCTGCCCTGTAAGGCAGATTATACCCTCTTCAGGTACCCCACAGTCCCCATTACACATTAAATATATTAACTGCCTGGACCTTGTATTCTTATGAGGTTGTAACTGATTTGGTAATCAGTATCTAATAATTACACATGTCAGGTCACTTTGTTCAACTCCCCAGAGATATATGCAATGGTTAACAACATCCATTAGTATATTTTCAGCAGTAAGTAAAATTAATATCCAATTAGAATTGATTAAACAATACAGACATTTATTATCTTGCATGTAAAGAGAAGGAGTTTTAAACTCAGGGTTCTTATGTTGGCTAATTCAGCAGCTCAACAGTATCTCAAGCAACTAGAATGTCTCAGTTTCCTGCTTTGCCATCCTGAGTATATAGCCTTGGTTTCTGTGGCTATCTCCTCCCCTCATTCCAAGTTGATGAGCACTGGTCCTGGTGTCACACCAGCCAATGAAGTCCAGAGTGATAAAAGAAAGGATCTCCTGTCTTGTATCTCCTTTTACAATTGAGGAAACATTTCTCAAAATGTTGCCAGTAGAATTCCTCTAACATTTCCTTTTCACCTCTTGACTAAAAGGAAGACCAACCTCTCCTGAAGCACATGGATACTGTATTAGTCAGGGTTCTCCAGAGAAACAGTACCATTGAAACAGATTTACTTTAAGGAATTGGATCACATGATTATGTAGGCTGGCAATTCCAAAATCTGCAAAGTGGGCTGGAAAGCCAGAGATCTAGGAAGAGCTGGTGCTGAAGTTCAAGTCAAAAGCTGTCTGCTAGCAGAATTCTTTCTCAATGGAGTGAGGTAAAATTTTTGTGCTTTTCAGGAACAATGTTAATCTCATCCAAAAAATCCTTACAGGAATACAGAATAATGTTTGATCACATATCTGGTCACCATAGCCCAGCCAAGATGACACATAAAATTAACCATCACACTATACAAAACTTCAACAATCAAGAAGGAAAGGTGGAGATGGATGATGGCTATAGGAGGCCAAAGGTGATTCAGCCTGAAAGACAGATGCATCAGTTGGTTGTGTTGCTTAAACTAGAAGTTTCAAGGAGAATAATCAAAGTGGAAAAAAATGCAAAGGCTACCTTTTTAAATAAAATTCAGATTAATCAAAATTGGTGCCAAAATGAGCCTCCTGATGAGGAGATGATATGGGCTACTTGCCCAAATCGAAAGCTGAAGGGGGCTTCAAAAACAACTCTGTGAATCTCCTTTTGTTATATGGAGGCTGATTCACGGCCACTTCACTAATGCTTTCTTAACACAATTAAAATTAAATACTTAGCACATTTCATCCTCAGCAAGTACCACCAGGAAACTTAGACTCAGCTTTATATACAATTGCATCCATTCTAATAGTTGTCTTCTCCTACTAACAGCATTTAAGAGGTAGGATAGCACAGTAGTTAAAAGTACAGATTCTGAAACCAGAATACTTGGAATTGGATTCCAGTTTGCACTTTAAATGTGTATCCTTGAGAAAGTTATTTAACCTCTCTGTTTCAATTTTTTTCTGAAAAAGTTTTTATTAATGTAAAATAAGTTAACATGTAGGCACTTAGAATAGAGCCTGATACATAATAAATATAATCTGTGTTTTCTATTTTATCTCCCTTATAAAATTTTTTGTAATACGTATACTTTGTAAATTGTGCTATGCTTATTTTTTAAAGCAGCATCAAAATCTTTCAGAAAAACAATCTGTAGTCTCTTCAGAGATTGAATGCTCACTTTTCTTTGGGTGTAGAGAAGAGAACCATCTTAAGAGGGAAAATAGGACTTTCCTGGTGGCACAGTTGTTAAGAATCCACCTGCCAATGCAGGGGACACGGGTTCGATCCCTGGTCCAGGAAGATCCCACATGCCGCGGAACAACTAAGCCCGTGCACCACAGCTACTAAGCCTGCACTCTAGAGCCTATGAGCCACAATTACCAAGCCCGCGTGCCACAAATAGTGAAGCCTGTGCGCCTAGAGCCCGTGCTCCGCAACAAGAGGAGCCACCGTGAGAAGCCTGTGCACCGCAACGAAGAGTAGCCCCTGCTCACTGAAACTAGACAAAGCCTGCGCACAGCAACAAAGACTCAATGCAGCCAAAAATAAATAAATTAATTAAACAAAAAAAAGAGAGAGGGAAAAGGGAGAAGACATAGGGATATGAAATAACTGTCTTTGAAACCAAAGGAAACATATTTATAAGAGGAGGTGGAGATGCAGGCAATTTGATGTGGAGAAAAAAATTCTTGGGTCCCAAAGATAAATTAAAAATAAAGAACAGTTTTAGGACCCAAACAGCAGAGGAACTGAAAAGGAGTTCTTCTTATATTTACCCATTAGTTATCTATTGCTGCACAACAATATTACTACAAATTTAGTGCTTTTAACAGGACACATGTATTGCCTCACAATTTCAGTGGGTCAGGAGCCCAGGAACGATTTATCTAGCTCTTCTGTTTCAGGGTCTCATAGAGCTTCAATACAGGTGTCAGCTATGGCTGCAGTCTTAACTGAGGCTCAAGTGGGGAATGATCCACTCATGCCCTTGTTGGCAGCATTCAATTCCTTGTGCTGCTAGATTCAGGAGCTTAGTTTCTTCCTGGCAGTTTGCTAGAGGCTACTTTCCCCCTCCACTGGCTTTCTCCTTATGGCAGCTCACAATATGGCATCTTGCTTCTTCAAAGCCAGCAAAGGAGAGAATTTGAGAGTCCTAGCAAGATGGGTGGTATAATCTTCTGTGCTGTAATCACTCACTCACTGATAATCATGCATGTCCTGTCACCTTTGCCATACTCTTCTTAGTCAGAAGTTATAGATCCTGACCATACTCAAGGGGAAGAGTCTGCACTAGGAACATGAATACCAGGAGGCAGGAATCATGAGGACCACCACAGAGTCTGTCTGCCTCAAATTACTAATACTTTCTTCTTTCCAACAATTCTAATCACATAAGAATCATATTGCTCTTTCTCTTTGGCCACTAGGAGACCCAAAGCCAAAATTTTGACTCAGCTTTAGTAACTCTGTAAGACTAAATAGTCTATGTATCTGCAGTGTAAATATCTATCCCCCTTATATTGATCTTCCCTATAAAGAAATGTTTACTGCTGCCATTAATTTATACTTCTTTCATCCCTTTATTTTTTTAACACGTTCTTATAATTTCTGCAAATCCTCTGTAGAATGAGACATGGAATCAATAATTACACCATAAGGACATTGTTAAAAAGAGTAGCTCAGCTTTGAAAACTTGTGAAGTCACAATGCTACATCAGCTTTTCTAGTTTTCTCCATGGTACTGCAAACATCCCATAGGCAAAAAACATGTTCTACACCTCCCTTGATGCCACTTCTGATCTCCCTAATTATAGCATAAGTCATTCAATTCAGTTGCTATACTTAATACAACTTTCACTTAATTAATAGAAATGTCCTTTTCCATTTGACTTGTGTAAGCTCTCTCCTAAAACCTACACTAAGGAAAATAATGCAAGAAACATAACCACATCAAGGATTAGAATTAGCAAGGAAAGTGCTTCAGTTTATAATATGCATTCTATAAATATGTGTACAAGTGATAGCAGCAGGGGCAGGGGCAAGGGCTGACACTGTTTTAGAAAAGCATTACTTTGAACTGACTTCCATGATACATGAAACATTTTAGAAGACTTTACCTTAATTCTGATTAATATGAGTATACGATTTTTAAAAGCATTTCTGTGTTAACTTTATTAAGCATATTTTTATCTCATGTTCTTCACGTTTTTTATTCAAATGATAGGGCTAAAACATCATGAGAATTAGTATCTTTGAAATCACCTATATTTAATGCCAACTTCTTTCAGCAGTTTTTGTTTCCTAGTGAACAATAATTTCATACAATGAGAAAATGAGAAAAATTTTAAAGTATGCTTTCATCTTGTATTTTTCTCAACTTTCTACAAAAATAAGTGCACTAATTATTTTCTGGTTATAACTTTACTCACAGAATTAAATGATACTCCCATATCAAATAGCTATGTTTGATAATGGTGATTACAATCTTCTCTGAGGAGATTATTCAGTTGTAGAGGCTGTTTCACCTCACTTTACACAGAGGCAGGTTACAAAGGATTTAAACTTTCTTCTTTTTGGTAAACTACAGTTTCTTAATCACCAACAGCTAAGTTCCTATCACCATAGCTTCCAAATGTGATGTAAGCATCCTGAGTTATAATAAGGTAAGTCTGGTCCAGCACTCAGCAAAACTCACAGAATGTTCTTTAGAGTGTCCCTATGATTTTAAGAGGTAAGAGTTACGTGCATGCTAAATCTAGATGTCTTTTTTTTTTTTTTTTTTTTTTTTTGGCTGCGTCAGGTCTTAGTTACAGCACGCAGGATCTTTGTTGAGGCATGCGAGCTGTTCGTTGTGGTGCACAGGCTTCTCTCTAGATGTGGCATGCAGGTTTTTCTCTCTCTAGTTGTGGCATGCAGGCTCCAGAACACGTGGGCTCTGTAGTTTGCGGCACACGGGCTCTAGTTGAGGCACACAAGCTCAGTAGTTATGGCGCTCGGGCTTAGTTGCCCGGCGGAAGGTGGGATCTTAGTTGCCTGACCAGGGATCGAACCCACACCCCTTGCATTGAAAGGCAGATTCTTTACCACTGGACTACCAGGAAAGTCCCATAAATCTAGATGTCTTTTAAAGAGGAAAAAGGACACCACAAACTGCCTCAGATGGCCAGGGTAGTGTGGAGGGAAGGAAAGGTGATCTACTATAAACCCAGACATGCCTGCTTTGGAAAAGTTAATCTTGCTGCCTGTACTTCACGTGGGACTACTTGTCAGTATATTGCTCTCTGTTCATTATAACTCTCATATTCAAGAAGAAGGAGAACTGGCCAAACCAGTAATATAAATGCATTGTATGCTCTACCCTCCCTCTTTATGATTAATTCTACCAGTGGTACAAATTTGCATGAATGAATGTCAGTGTGTTTTCTGCCCTGAACATTTCCTGCTGGCTTCAGTTCAGCCCTGCTGACATTTATTACAAATAATAGCTAAATATTCCTGATTTAATAGCTGCAGTGGCCCCACATCTGAAGGTGCTGTCTATAATAAAAGCAGACAAGATGAGCTTATAACAAATACTAATCAGATTGTGTTTGCCCACATAATGTATAAGCCTCACATATACACTCAAAAAATGTAATGGTTGTTTTTTAAATGCAGCTGCTAGAAGTCACAGTTCAAGAGCATATCGGTTGCTTTCTTTTTTCATATCCCTTCTTCCTCCATCTTAAAGTACCAAAGGCCTCTGTGCACAATCAAGATTGAATATTATCCCCTTTTTTATCTGGAAAAATGGGACACTGAACACAGAAGACTGGCTGTGTCCTTTTGTTCATCTTTTGTTACTCCTTCTAAACAAAGGGCATTGTCCCCTGATAAATTCCATTTTCTGCCTCTTATTCAAAGGTAGTTTACACACTAGCTAGGGTGATTCTCACACAATGCAGTGACTAGCAAAGATACAAATAACTTTCAAAGTTCTTTCAACCTGTTGACCCAGGTGTCCCTTCTGAAAGATACAAACTAGCATTCCACACCTCTCACAATTGATAAAGGAGACTATAAAACCTGAGATTACAAAGAGAAGACACAGAGTACCTACTAAAGTCAGGTTTTAAAAACCTTTGGGAATAAAAGGTACTTTTCTCTTTATCCTACCCAAACTTCACAAGCTTCCATATGAAAATTGAAGAAGGTCAAGTTAGTATTGTCTTTTACTTAGCATTTAGGAATTTTACTCACTTGGCCTTAATTGTGAATAATTTTCTGAAAATACATCTTTTTTTCTATTTTTATAGCATTCTTTCCAGAGTAGATGTTGTAGAAAATTGTAATGAGAGGTGATTACAGCCACCAGAATTTTAAAATATATCCCACTTAGAAATACTACTTGATTGGCAGACATTCCCTGCAGTGCATAAACTATGTGACACTTGGAAACCAAAGTCTTAAACGATCTTCCACAATGATGAACACCAAAAATATACAACCTGAAGTTTAAGCATCATGGATCCAGGGACAAGCTAGCAGTAGAGCATTTTTGTTGAAGGCCCAACATCATGTCCTATTCTACAAAGCCACCTGCGGATGTCCCCAGTCATAACTTCTAACTCCCACCCTCCTCTGATTCCTCCAGCAGTCCAGTGGTCCAAAAGGCAGTGAACATGGTCTTGGGTCCACTGGTGCTGCTTCTCAAACTCTGCACCTCTACCACTACTGCCTGAGTGTACAGCAATTTGCATCAACATGTGGAATGTAGATTCAACAAAATTTTTACTATCTTGATATTCAGAAAGAAACTTAAATTTCCCACCTCACCATATTGGTTGGCACAGTCTCCCAAACTGAAATTTGTTTGTTCACTGTGATCTTCAAAAGACCTAGAAAAGTAGGCAAAATGTATCCACATTGGCCAGGAATACAGACTGTCCTCATTTTACAGACGAGCACGCTGAAGCCCAGAAAGCTATAGTGACTTGACAAGAGTCACACAGTGAATTAGGACAGAATTGTATCATTGTCCCTGTCTTTTAAGTCCTGAGTCAGTGCTTCCTCCATTATACTAGTCTCCATTCTCACCTCCATTCATTATACTAGTCTCCTATCTCACCTGTTGTCTCCTGGCTAATGAGAACCAATCACTTTACTTGTTTCATCTGTCCTGAGCTGCAAAGTTTGATCAGTGGGTTTTCTGGATTCTCAATTTATTAGATCCATTTGGCCAAACATATGACCAATGTATTATTTTGTCTATGAGCTATGTCGCTGCTGACAATCACTTGATGGTGCCACTGATTTCTAATACACATATCCTTTTCCCCTCTGGATGAGAAATCTTGCTTAGACTGACAAAGATGACTTCATGTGCATTCCTTTACTGCTAAGTGTGACCTTTTCATGGCCAGCCTTCAGTAGGCAGGCATTCAGGCACAAAGTTGCCTTTCTCCCTACAGCACTTCTCCCTACAGCACTATTTTTCTCCCATTTTTGTCACTAACAATTGTGCTCCTTCCAGAAATCCAGTTCACATGTTTAGCACATTGTGATCAGATTCCTCTGTCTCCCACCATTTGCCTTCACATATATTCAGCTTCACCTGAATGTCCATTATAATTCTGGGTACATCTTAAATAAATCTGTTTTAGCATCTGTGCCCTTGCTATGTTCTGGGCTGGGAATACTATTTCCCTATCCCATTTAGGTTCTATTCAGATACTGCCTCTTCTTTGAGCCTTTTCCTGAATATCAGCCAGATGTGACTTCTCTCTACTCTGAGCACTTAATGCCCTTGTCACTTCTATTTTCATAGCACTTATACACTGGCCTACCTGTATTACAGTTATATGCACTAGGTGCTCTAAACCATGTAGTTTATAATTCATCCTTATACTGCACAGCACACAGCATAGGTCCTTACTCTTCATTGGAAAGAAATTTACATATATATATATATTTTTTTATATATATATATACACACACACAAAATATTTATTATCCAAAAGTCAGGAACTTCACACTCCCAATGCAGGGGGCCAGGTTCAATCCCTGGTCAGGGAACTAGATCCCACATGCTGCAACTAAGAGTTCGCTTGCTGCAACTAAAAGATCCTGCATGCCACAACTAAAAAAGATCCCATGTGCCACAACTAAGACCCGGCACAGCCAAATAAACAAATAAATATTTTTTTAAAAACGTCATAGCCATATATTTTAATCCCTAGCACAAAAAAGATCTCTTCTATCATACAAACATCTTTGCAACTCTATGTCAAAACTAAAATGAAGCATATGCTACTTCAATGTTCTGAAAGCTATATGAAAACTGAAGAGAAAGCAAAATGAATTTTACAGTCTAGCATCCTGTACCTGGCAGAAGCTGTGTGCTGAGACCTGAAGCAGAAATTACAGACAGGTAATCAAAGAACTGACCCACCTGGGGTGGGAGGGAAGAGGATGGTTCTAAGAGTATAAAACCCAATCTGAATCCAAAAGCCCAGGAACCAGAAGCTGACATCTAATGTCCAAGGGTAGGAAAGGATGGATGTCTCAGCTCAAAAAGAGAAAGCTAATTCACCCTTACTCTGCCTTTCCGTTTTATTGGGGCCCGCAACAGATTGGATGATGCCTGCCCACACTGGGGAGGGCCATCTGCTTTACTCAAAGTTCTGATTCAAATGCTAATCTCTTCCAGAAATACACCCTCAGACACACCCAGAAATAATACTTTACCAGCTATCTGAGCAACCCTTAGTTCAGTCCAGTTGACACATAAAATTAACCATCACAGAATGGCAAGTATTCAGATGTTTCAGTCCGGTATCTATAGCCAAGGTCAGCATTCTAGGAAAAATTCTAAAGAGCTGAGAATATGCCAACAAACAAAGAAACAAACAAACAAACATAATTCCACAGAGGTGATTTCTAATGTCTAGTAAAGAAAACTGTAATCTGGTACCAGAGATCAAATTTTCATAGGCAAACAGCAAAGAAAGAGGAAAGAACACTGCCATTAGACAAAGAGAAAAATTGTATCAACAGGGCCTAGATGCAAGTGTTGGGCATGGAGTCTGGCTCCACTCTCAGCATTTAATTCCCTTAGCTGCTATATTGTGAGCAGTCAGGAGCTCTAAAATAACCTAGGCAGAGTCTGTTATTATCCTTATATTTGGCCCAGGAAACACTACTGATTTGGGCCTAAAAAAATGAGCATGAATTTTTAAGAGGCAACACACCTTAGTAGGACAATCACCCAAAGCCTGTCCTCAAACTTTGATGTGCATATAAATCACGTAGGGATCTCATTAAATTGCAGTTTGTGATTCTGTAGGTCAGGAATGGACCTGAAATTCTGCATTTCTAACAAGTATTCATGCTGCATACTGCCTCCAAGCTCAGACTTTGAGTGAGAAAAACCTAAACAACAGCTAAATCGGAGCCCAAAATATAGCACAGGCATATTTTAAAATCACAACCTAATGCTTAAATTAAGTAATGTACATACATAACTTACAAACAGACTGTATAATTTGTTATATTATCTGTAATAACATGTTATATTATTTCAGACCTCAGAATATATGTAGTTACTTCCCTTGCAAACATATAACAAAAACTTTGAAGCACTTGTTTTCCATATTTATCTCTCACCTCTCTGTCGGCTTACATTCTTTTTAATAGGTTCCAAATGAGAAATGTTCACTTCACAGATTTTAATTACCTGAAATCCTTTTTTCTTTATTGATTACCAAGAGCAAAGCAGCCTTTTGCGTTAACCTTTCAAAATGTCCAATTTAACTTACGAATACAATATTTTTTTAGCTCAGCGTGTATAGATGATGCATACTGTTTCATACTGCCGTTATAAAAAGACTGTTTTAATTACCCACAAAAATGTTCTTGGGATGGAGAACTGTGAGAGTTCATGAACAGAACTGCCCAACAGTTTATTGGAAGAGCACCCAGTATCAACAAAGCAACTGTATCTGTGGTAGATAAAGCATTCTCTCAACTACTGGGGAAATTTGTTTTGACACCACATTAGGATTAAATCAGTTATGCAATATACCATAATGGTTGCCTTTATTTTGTATTTTCAAAAACAAAAGCCTGATTTTCTGGATTCCTGCTAACGGACTAAACATTGGCATAAAGCCTGGAGACATATCAGGAGGAGGAAGGGGGCTGCTGGTGATGAGGTCATCCTGAGGCATTTGAATTCAGAGCTTCCATTATTCCAAATGTTGTAGCTATTCTGGGAAGCTTCAAGGTCACAAAAGCAACACTGCTTGATTGCAGTCACTTCTCTGATTCCTTGAGCAAGTGTTTGCTCCTTTTTACATTGTCTGAGCTTTGAAATTCACATAGCAACTTTATCCCCCCAACCCAATCAGAAGGCTTTCATGCAAGCCATTCTGCAAAACACAAAATCAGGGGGAAAAGAAGCTGAATCAAAAACTCAAATAAAAAGCAGTGATAGAAGGCTTCAACAAAGTCCACACGGGGAATCAAACCTGCTTTTAAACAAAAATATTGACATAGCAATTTAAAATAAATACCAGCCTCATATGCTGAACACTTTATTATTGGCTCACAGGACTGCAAATGCAAGAAACACATTCTTCTCTGAAACACTGCCAAAGGCAAACCTCTTAAAAACCAAACATTGTGACATGTTCTTAAGTAGCTTGCCATCATGTCGATTGTTGCATTTGGTATAACATAACAGCCGCATGTTCATTAAGCCCACATTTTGCAATTAAGGTACATATGTTTTGCTTCTCCAAATGTCTGAAAGCCAGGTGGAACAAGTCAATCGCTCTGGTGACATTGCGCATTTCTACAATGCTGAATTCTAGCTCAGCATTTTGCATAGTATGCCTATTATATGGAAAACAGAATTGCCAGTATGTCCTTTTGTGTAAAGCTGTAAAAGCTCAGAACATCTTAGCAAATATTGGCTATGCTGCTGCTAAGGTAACATGGAGCAGATGTCTACAATTATCCTGTTAAAAAGTTTCATTGTAAAAGACCCTTCAAATAAAGCACCGATGCCAGTAATTGCACATTAATTGGCTTTGTTCCTCTGTGAAGGTATACCACAGCACTGATGACCTTCTGATTTGCTGCCTTCCAAAGCACACTGTATGCTAAAAATATTGAAAGGTCCTTGTTCTTTCATTGCCTTTTAATCTTTAAGTAATGTGCCCATAAAAATAAACCCAGTGATTCTGTCCTGACATTCAACATTTCTTCAAAATTTTAAAAAGCAAAATAAAAATGATTTCATTATGACTTGGGACTCGTAATACCTAAAAATAAGAGTCAGAAACAGAGTAAAGAGGCTGACCTAACATTAAAATGGTAAGTTGCAGTTCATTGGAACCTTGAAATTGTGAGCACTTGGGCAACTGAAATGTTAGATGTCAAATAGCTAAACAAAATATGGTTTTTACAAATAAATCCCGGCAAGGCTAGAGTTGTGTGACCTTCCCCAATCTATGCTCTAGGTAGAGCACAGTATAACTCTCATTGAGATGTCAGGAAGACCTAATTAGCTGAAAGCCTCATCTGGGGTGAAAGGGCAATGGGAAGGCAAACCAAGGATTGCTTCAAAATTGCTCTCACTGTGTGTCCACTGCAGAGGAGTTTGGGAAGATTGCATAAAGTGCAAAAGCTCTTTCTGGTATTTCTGACAGTTAAAGTACCCTAAATTGAAATGCATTCCTATATAACAGAAAAAGGAAGAAAACAATTTCTAGGGAGTGTTGATGGTTATGAGATGGTTAGTCTGCTGTAAAAGCCCATGCAACTTGGTGCAGTTTTTTAAAAACTCTGCAAATATTAGATAAACATGATGTATGAAATCTTCCATGTTTAATCACTCACCACTCACCTTTACCCAGTCTCCCACACCCAGCTCAGCAGCATCTTTCACTGTTTCTGTTTTCATTGTTTCAGGGTTTAGAGAGATCTGGTCACTTCTGATTGACCCTAGACAAAAGAAAGAGCAGGAATGGAGATGGAAAGGTGTGAAAATCTGAGCAACTTATGATTTACCTCCCAGGACAGTTAAGTTGAAACAGCACTGGAATAGGAGTCTGAGGATCCTTCAGTCACTAACCAGTGTGCATCTTGGACAACTCAGTCTTCCTTTGATTTCATTTCCTCATATGTAGAGACATGTCTACATACAGTTTTTTTGTTTTTTTTTTTTTTGCGGTACGCGAGCCTCTCACCGCTGTGGCCTCTCCCGTTGCGGAGCACAGGCTCCGGACGCACAGGCCCAGCGGCCATGGCTCACGGGCCCAGCCGCTCCGCGGCATGCGGGATCCTCCCAGACCAGGGCACGAACCCGCGTCCCCTGCATCGGCAGGCGGACTCTCAACCACTGCGCCACCAGGGAAGCCCCTACATACAGTTTTGAATCCCTTTGGTGTGACAAGATTCCCACTTCCGCATGTTCTTTTTCTGTGAATGTAAAATTAGACTTTTTTTTTTCTAATTGGGTATAGTTGTTTTACAATGTTGTACTTTCTACTGTACAGAGAAGTGGAGTTCCCTGTGCTACACAGCAGGTTCTTATTAGTTATCTATTTTATACATATTAGTGCATATATGTCAATCCCAATCTCCCAGTTCATCCCACCACCACCACCTACCCCCCTCCTTCTATGTTCTTAAATACGGAATTCCCTTCCCTTTATTCAGAAATTTTCATCTATAAACTTATGAGTAATACTCAATGAAAAAATAACTTTGGAGTTTCAATAAATCTAGAAAATGAAAAGGAAATGAATAGAGTATTTGTAACTATTGAAAAGCATCTCAGAATCCAGAAGGAGATCCCATAACAAGGTCTTCAAAGGTGGTCAAAGTTTGGGAAGACTTTGAAAGAGCTGAGAAGATCCAAAGTTATTCAACTCAGATTCCAGAGGAATTCATATCAGAATCACATAGGTGAGGTCCTAATTCATGGTAAAACCTCTTAACCTATATCTCAAGTAAAAGAATACATAGAGATTTAAAAAACAAATATTGACAGCCTACTGGGTAGAAAGCACTGTCCAAGTGCTCAAAGAAAAAAAGGAACACAACGTGGACCCTGCCAGCAGGACGTGACTGCTTTGTAAATAAAAATAACAAAAAAACAAAAACCTCCCGCCCTTGAGCTGCTTGCACACCACAGACACCCTGAGGCAATTAGTCAGAGATTACAGTGATGCAGGCAAAATAAACACAGTTAATCAAATCAGCTTACTAAAAGGACAAAATCAGATAGTGTGAGTGGAAAACCATCAACCCAGTCCAGACTAAAATCAGACCATTTGGTCAGGGTGTGAAAGCAAACCAGTGTTTGCTTAATTTAACAGACATTTCACTTTGAACCAGGTGTTTGGCTGATCCTAAGCTTCACCTAGAAAGTGGAATCTGACTTATTTTATTGTATTTGTTCTAAAATAATAAGACCAGACCAAACAAATGGGAAAACAAAAGCACATGACCAAGATGAACATAGAAATCACAAAAAATATAAAGTAAAAGAAAGGAAAGGAAAATGAGAGGATTGAGTTAGATGATTTCTAAATGCCCTTTTCAGTTCTTAAAAAAAACCCTTTGATTATATCAAAGATCAGAAATTAGAGAAAATGAGTTCAGATGATCCAAACACCACAAATAACTCCAGGATTATATACGAAATAATGCATTTCAAAGTACATTTATCCAAAGTACTATTTAAATTATTTCCATTCAAAAAATTGACACTTAAGTGGTGGCGCAGTGGTTGGGAGTCTGCCTGCCGATGCAGGGGGCGCGGGTTCGTGCCCCGGTCCGGGAGGATCCCACGTGCCGCAGAGCGGCTGGGCCTGTGGGCCATGGCCGCTGGGCCTGTGCGCCCGGAGCCTGTGCTCCGCAACGGGAGAGGCCACAACAGTGAGAGGCCCGCGTACCGCAAAAAAAAAAAAAAAAAAAACTTAAGTGTCAAATTCAGTGCCAGGTTTGAAGATGAGTAAGACATATTTCACAGTTACATGAAGAACACACGCTTACTTCCACAAACTGACATTTCTTTCTTGTGATCACTTAGGTTACTGCACTAAAAATATCCCAAACATAATGGTGCTTTTCAGCCAGTTACATAATTGTATCACATTTTGATACTTTCTTAAAAAACAGATGAAATTATATCAGATCCATATACTCGACCTAAAATTTCCAATTTCTTTTATATGGCATGTTACAGGTGGTGGGCAAGGAAGAACTGCTCTAAGAAATATAAATTGAAGCAGACTATGTTTGCATCATAATTAAGGTTCCACGTTTAAAGTTGAATTATCTCTAAAGATCTCTAGATATTCTCCCTTGCATCTCACCCTTATATTTATTTTAACTAAGACAGCATCACTCAATTCTAGAAGTTTCTATAGTAATTTGGAAAGATTGCAGTTGAAATGCTTCATTTCCTGGACGCCAAAATAGCACCACCTATGGGCTTATCATAAGACAACACCAGTGGGTAAAACTGCAAGATTGTTTTAAATTAAACTAAAACTTGATTTAGGTGAATTATATTAATTGATGCTGACTTGAGTTTTCTATGGCGAAATATCACTACTATTTCAATATGCTTCTTGTATACACTTATCATGTTGCACTTCGCACACAATGTAAAAATATTCTGAGTAATATATAAATCCCAGAACCTTTAGAAGAAAATGTTACGAAAGATACTCAGATTTTCCAAAAGCATACACTAAAACAAATGTTTTATTATCTTACATATAAAATCTTATCATTGCCTTTACTGCAGAGACTGTATATAACATACTAGGCACTCCAATCATTGAATTTTAGAACTGAAAAATATCTTAGAGACTGTAAAGTCCAGGAAAGCAAAGACACAACACACACACGCTGCCATTCATCTTTCCTAAACCCAAGGCAGACAGCGCCAATCAATTTCAGGTTTCATTTTTGCTAGGCCTAGGTGTGGTCTCCAGTGCCTATCCACACAGCACTCTAGGGTGCCCTTACCAATCATTCACAGCTGGCACAGAAGATGAAATACATTTGCTAACTCAACTCCAGTCCAGAATCCTCAATGTACAAATAAAGAAATTGAAGAAATACCCCATTTTGCTATTCCATTAGTTTTGTAATAGAACTAAGATTAAAACAGATTTCAAGCTTTTTTGCTATATCTTGTTGCGTTGGAGAACTTTTTTAATAGTAAGAGACAGGAGGTTTGAAATTAGAATAGTTTTAATTTAAAAATCTCATTGCCTTATTTTCATTGCATGGCAGCTGCTGATTTTCGTATACATAATGTGTTACTTTTTATGCTGCCTCTCTTTGTAAGCCAAAAATGCTTCCTAAGAAAAGAATATTAGGGAGTTCTCTGGTGGCGCAATGGTTAAGAATCCACCTGCCAATGCAGGGGACACAGGTTTGAGCCCTGGTCTGGGAAGATCTCACATGCCACGGAGCAACTAAGCCTGTGTGTCACAACTACTGAGCCTGTGCTCTAGAGCCTGCATGCCACAACTACTGAAGCCCACGTGCCTAGAGCCCGTGCTCCGCAACAAGAAAAGCCACCGCAATGAGAAACCCACGCACCGCAACGAAGAGTGGCCCCTGCTCGCCGCAACTAGAGAAAGCCCGCGAGCAGCAACAAAGACCCAGCGCAGCCAAAAGTAAAATGAATAAATTAAAAAAGAAAAGAATATTAGTCCCTATCTTAAAAATATATATATACTATTGAAGAAGTTACAGTTTGTGACAAATTGACTTCAAGAATTCATGGGGCCAGTCAGTCCTGGATATAGTTTCTCCTACCTAGCATATCTCAGGTTTGCTTTACTAATGACCAAATAATTCTGGAGTTGTCCAACTTCACATGAGGATATCTTAATTGGTTACCCTGATGCCTAACAAAGTCTATCAACCATCTTTATGCTATATGAATCACTACATCATCACTCAGAGGCAGAATCCCCTTCCAAGGATTTTGACTTGGTGCCAAACAGGTGATACTTGGGCTCTGGCCCCCATTCTCTTCCCACCCATACATCCTTTTCTCCCTTCCCACTGTGCCATCCAAACATGACACAAATTCAGCCCTTAGAACTTTAAAACAAATAAGAAACGCTTGTTTCCCTTACCATCCAGTTATCTATGCACTCAATAAACATTTACTCTGTATCCATTATGGGACAGGTGCTGTTCTAGGTGCTAGGACTCAGTAGTCAACAAAGTAAAAAGCCTGACTCAGTGAGTTTACATTCTCATTTAAATTTTAACAATTTTAACAGCATGTCAGTTGCTGATGAGGGCTGAGGAAAAAAAATAAAGGGAGAACAAGGGTATAGAGAGTGATGGGGGAGGCTCTTTTATATAAGCTGGTCAGGGAAGACTTCACAGAAAACCCATTTAGCCACATAAAAGTCAGGTGTACTTCATGAGAGCTGTTTCAAGGTCATCAAGTGGGCTCAAAGACAAATGGGGACAAAGGATATACAGTATGTATTAGAACAGCCCTTTCTAGGAGTTTCACTCTAAGGAAGAGCAAAAAATGGACTAAAGAAATTTTTTGGAGTTTTGCTATTGTTGTTATCTGTTTTTAAGACAGGAAAAAGCTTATGTGTTTGTTCATTGGAATGATTTTACAAAAAGCGAAAAATCATGAAGCAAGAGAAAAAAGATTTGCTAGAGCAATGTCCTTGATTAGTACAGAGGAGATAGGGTCTTAAGAGAGCAAATGGCAGGAATATCGGGTGGGGGAGGAGGGATGGAGGGTATTGCCATAGCAAGAACCACATTTCATCCACAGTGAAGGATGAAAGGTAGAATTCATATGTATAGATAGATGTAGGGGGTTGCATAATGTGAGGAGAGGAAGATAGAGGAATTTCTCTTCTGATTACTTCTGTGAAATAATACTTCTCTTCTGTGAGATAAGAAACAAAGTTATAGCTTAAAATAAGAAGGAAGAAATGTTGAAGGTTTGAGGAGAAAGGAGACTCTCTCCTCTACCTGCTAAACAACCTGAACCAACCACTCCCTTGCCCATGTTAATAGAAAAGCATAGGAAACTATCCACTCTTTGCTAATCATCCACACCACTGCCTCCGTACATAATCAAGAGTTGACTGTTCCAGAAAGACTGGCAAATGGTTGGCTTATTACTTTCACCTTGAAAATAGTTTTCAAAAATCACTTAGCCCACATATATGCTTTATACGCTCTCCCTCCCCATCCCCAACCATTTCCTAATTATAACCACATCATTTTAGTGTTTTCTCTGACTTCACTCAGGACATAAGCATCTTTCTAAAACAAAGTTCTTCAGAAATGCATTCACTTGGGAATCAAAAGAGAGGAAAATTACTCACTGTCCTTTAGTCCTTCGAACCAATTTTCTTTAAACCTCATTTTTATCTCTTTAGTCCCTTAATCCTTACTTACTTTAAGTTGCAGTCTGATAAATATGCCATAGAGCTTTAAAGACTGGAAATACATTAGAAAATGTAAATGATACCATAACATAAAATCTGCTATACTGAAATGAGTACCTGTTATTCTCATGGTATCATACTGATACATAAACGTAAAGCAGTTCACATCTGTGATTATTTCTAACACACAAACTGAGCATGTTTCTGTTTATCTGGAGGAGTGAAAAACAAGGAGGATTGAGGGAGCTGTACTGGGATGTTTCTGGAACCTTTAAACTTACCTTTTCCAACAGGTAAAATATTTGGCCTAAATATTATGGAAAACCTCTTCTGACCAGTGTATCCCCGGGGTAGAAATCTGTTGTAGTAACAAGTCACACTTTGCTTAGGGCAAGACAGTCCCCTTATAGGGAAGAATATAAAAGTAATCCTGCTGACTTCAGCTGCAGACCGAAAGCTAGAGCTGGAAAGATCTTAGACAATCAGAGGGTTCTCTTTCCCTAGGCTTTCTTAGGAAGAGCCTAAAATATCTTTGATTTATTTGGCATTCATTACTGTGAATGACAACTTGATTTCCTAAAATCTAGCTGACTATTACGCAAAGGGTGGAAGAGAGCATTCAGAGGATGGCAGAGTGGAAAGCAAAGGACACCATAGGGCAGAGCTGGCAGGGTTTGTGATCTCTGGTGGCAGAATTTAAGGGAATATAAAGGTGCAAAGAAGAAAAGTCAAAAACAAGTAGAAAGAAACATAAAGAAAAGGGATAAGGGAAGCTACAAGAAGAGAAAATGAGAAAAGTTTAAAAAGGAAGGTGGTATTGTAATAACAGAAAAAAATTAGCTTAGATCTCTTCCCCTCACATTAAAAGGCAAAATGTCTAACTGATAGACAATTCAATGCCAAAAAACTTAGAAAAAATAGTATATTTTTAATATCTCTATGGGGCACCACATTTCAAATGTAAAAGGATAAGAAATCACCCCACGCAGCAATGAAGACCCATGGCAGCCAAAAATAAATTAATAAATTTATTTTTAATTAAAAAAAAGAAATCACCCCAAAAGACTGACCAGCTTACTTAAAGAAAATGTAAAGTTTCTAACATCAGAACACACCATGAAATAAAAAGACAAATAGTTTCTTTGTATATCCTTCTCTCCTTCCCTTCCTTTCCTGCAAAATTCTGTCCCAAACTGACAGATAAGGCCAAGAAAGATAGTGTCAGAATGGGGTTATAGGGATTCTGCTGAGCCAGTGAGAAGCCAGAACACTTGTGGGTGAGAAGGGCTTGCTCTAGGAAGCAGGAAGGGAATGGGAGCAGATGGGCAGCCTAGCAAAGCTGCCTGAGCTCAAGCGGGAAGAGGTGGTCACATCCAAGTAAGGGAGCAGCCTGGCACACGTTACTGAAGGCTCAGTAGAGTTAAGAAGACATCTAGAGGGGTGGGAGGGGAAAGTAGTAAGATGGGAGACAGGTTATGGAGAGACTGATCAAATAAGTAAATACATGGTTGATAAAAGGAGTCAGGTTTCTCACTGTGGAGAAAGGGCTAACAAATACAGGAAAAAAGACAAGTGGAATGAACCTTGATGTGGGACTGGAATTAAATATAACAGTGTGAACTTAATGATTTCATAATATACAGACACTTGTAGAAATATATGTAAATGTAATTGTGTGTGTGGATTACCTGCCTCTCTGTCTACTGAGGACGCCTGAGAGCAGTGACACCACCAATACCCATGAGTACAGTACACTGAGCACCCAGGTCTTGTTTTCTGAAGTGACTAGAAGATGCAAGCTATTATACCTATAGTGACTGTTCAGGACGTTAAAATGATGGACACTTTTTTGTACTTTGCTCTTGTTCTTTGCTGTCTTTGTTTAACAAGTCTCTAATACCTTTATAATGACAAATAAAATATGTAAGAGAAAAGGGAGGGAGATGAAGGCTCTGTGGCCTATTCTGCAGACCACGCCCCTTTCACAGGCCTCCTTGTTCTTGCCTTCCTGACTGTCACAGCTAAAAAACAAAACAATCCCATTTTCCAGCTTACTTTGGAGCCAGGTGTGGACATATATCAGAGTTCAGGCCATAAGAAATAGGCAGAAATCCCCAGAGATTTTGTACATGAATTAAAGCCTATTAGCCTACTAGTTGTTTTGCTCTCTTGCTTCCTCCTGCCTGGAAGACATATCCTCTCCCAGGAGGTTCAGCAGCCATCTTGTGACCCTGAGTCAATAAGCATGAGGACAAAGGCCTATACACTAAAGAGAACAGAGTGGGAAGATGGAAAGCAACCAGGTCCCCGATGACCTCCTTGAGCTTCTGTGCCAGCCCTAGACTCCTCACCCATGAATTTCTTGTTTCATTAAATCACTAGGCCTCATGTGTTTAAACTGCTATTTATAGCAGAATGCATCCCTAACTGATACATATATTTAAATAAAGAGTGAAGAAGAATAACATAAAAAGTACTTAGACTGTGTACAAACAGAAGGCTTGGGCTAAGGTATCACATGACCTTCATGGCTGGGCTCAGCATGACAATATTGACATGTGCCTACAAACAAAAAGGGGACAGTTTTCTAAAAACCCCTTCTTCCTTTGAGTGAGAACTACCCGTCTCCTAAAATATGGCATTTAATTCAATTATACATGCCACTCATCTCTTACAAACACTAATCAGTTTTCTGATATCTATTAGATGTAACTCTTTATCCTAAATTCTATAACATTCCTGAGACTACGAAGTGCATTAGCAAACATCAAGGATCTAGCCTTGTTCATTGTTTCTTGAATCTTCCTGGTTTTAACTTCAAGGATAGGGCACTTGAGACCAGGACAGGGCTGGGGAATATGGCACCTATATCCTTAAGTGATAGTGGAGCAAATACATAAGTAAACTTTCATCCTTTGGGGCACAGCCCAAAGTGACCTCTTGTGAGCAAAACTGCATTCAAGTCTTATGCTTATGTATTAGCTAAAAATGTGTATATTCAACACAAGGTGTAAGAGAAAATATTTGCAATACAGATATTTGGCATAAGGCTAGTACCCAAAATATACAATGCACTTCTACAAATCAATAAGAAAAAAACAAAACCAGAAAACCCAGTAAAAAGGTGGACAAAAAATGAACACTTAACCAAAGAGAGTATCTAGATTACAAGAAAAATATTTAAAAATATGAAAATATTTCATTTAGGAAACGCAATTAAAATTACAATCAAGTATCACTGCATACCCACTAGAATGACTAAAATTAAAAAGATGGAAAATTCTGTCAAGAACCTGAAGCAACTAAAACTCTAATACACTGCTAGTATGAGTATAAATTGTACAACCACTTTGAAAAACTGTATCTTTTAGAGCTAAACGTATATAAACCTATGACCCAGCAACTTGGCTCTTAGAAATGCATACGTATTTTTATGTCATATCAAAGCCATTTGTAATAGTCAAAAATCTGTAAATTGCCCAAATGCCCATCAAGAGCAGAATGTATAAACAAAATAAAGTATATTCACACAATGAACATGATACAAGGAGAATGAACAGTCTACAGCTACACACAGAAAATATTATTGACTCTCGCAAACACAATGTTGAGGGAAAGAAGCCAGACACAAAAGAGTACTGCTCTATGGTTCCATGTCTATAAAGTTCAGAAACAGGTGGAACTAATCTGTGCTGTTAGAAGTCAGGAAAGTGCTCACTCTTGGTGGAAGGAGGTAGAGACTGGAAAAGTGCACAGTGGGGTTTGAGGGTGCTGCTAATGTTCTATTTCTTGATACACTATTAGCTGTCATCAGTGAAAATTTACCATCTCTACACTTATGTTCACTTTTCTCTATGTATATTTCAATAAATAGATATAAAAGTTTAAAAATGCACAAACACTTTGCATGCTTCTTTGTAATTTATCTATGTTTAGTATTTTCTTTAAATTTATTTATTTGTTTTTATTTTTGGCTGTATTGGGTCTTCATTGCTGTGCGCAGGCTTTCTCTAGTTGTGGTGAGCAGGGACTACTCTTCGTTGGTGCATGGCCTTCTCATTGTCGTGGCTTCTCTTGTTGCGGAGCACGGGCTCTAGGCACGAGGGCTTCAGTAGTTGTGGCTCGTGGGCCCTAGAGTACAGGCTCAGTAGTTGTGGCTCGCGGGTTTAGTTGCTCCGTGGCATGTGGGATCTTCCCGGACCAGGGCTCGAACACGTGTCCTCTGCATTGGCAGGCAGATTCTTAACCACTGCACCACTAGGAAAGCCCCTATGCTTAGTATTTTTAAATTTAGGGTTTTTTTTGCTTCTGGGTAGTCAATAAAAAGTTGATATTATAGAAAGGATAGGTTTATATATCAGTCTCTGTACCACTTAAAAACAACCACATATTCCCTAAGATATCTGTTCTCCAGTTTGAAGGACATGGAAAGAAGTTCCCATTCTCTGCCATGAGATCAAAAGCCATTTGGCAAAGCATACATTCTATTCTCTTCAGCCTGATTTTCAGATACACTTACAGTTAATATTCTATCGATATCAAATATGTGCTATTTGCTATGCTGCCCCATTGTGTCATTCCCCCAAATCTTTACTTATCTCCATTATCTAGAGCCTAAGACATAATGAATGCTCAATATTTATTAAAATAATAAAAAGTTGGCATTCAAGTTGATTTTCAGCATTGATAGCTACTCTGTATAATGATCCCTCACTCATCACAGAAGTTTCTGGTGGCCACTCCCCTTGAGGATCTGGCATACCACAAACTCCAGACATTTTTCTGCAACAAACAGAAAGTATGAACCATGTCCTATGGTATTACATGCTCAGATGTCAGCAGTTAGTGTGATACTTTAAAAAAACTAAGACAAACACAGCTTAGTGTGTTACTTTCTAGTCATTACCACACATTCTGCACACCCCCAAACCTTCAGTCCCCGCCACCACACACACACCAGATGTACTGGTTTATGTTAAAAAAGTGACTCAGCAGATAAGAAACGGCAGAATAGCCTACTTATAAAGTGTGCACTTTGGGGTCAGACAAATCTGAGATCACCTACTGATTCTGCTTTTCTACTCTCAGAATATAAGTTCTTCGACGTAGCAATTTTTGTCTTCTGATTCACTGTTGTATCGTCAGCAGCTAGGCTAGATTATGGCACATGACTGGCACTTGATTATTTGCTGAGTGAATATTTAAGATTGGCAGCATCAAAAACAGACAGTCACACTTCTCTTCCATACACAGAGCATCTGACATCCCCAGACCAGTAATGCTAAAGTTGCTATGCAATTCAGACTCCTTATGGAGAGAACATGTGAAAAAAAACATAGCTCTCCGTCACCAACAAAATAGAATGCAAATAGTGACCACAAACTTTTATACACTGTACAACTTCAAGATTAAAAAATGAAGAAACATGCAATAAATTATGTGATCTGGTTTTCAGAATAACCATTCCAAATTTACTAAAACTAAAAACAAAAAGGATTACATTTTTCTTTACCAGAAACCTTCTCACTTGGAGAGAATAACAAATAAAGTGAAATTAATTAAAATATTTATCTAGTAATACACATGCAGAGAGGTGACAAGAGTGTTGGGCTTGGAGTCAGATGGGCCTAAATTTTAATTCAGCTCTGGTACTTATTAATAGTATGAATGACCATGGAAAAGTTTCACCTGCAAAAAGAAGTAACTATATACCTCATGCAGTATATAATCTATGAGTAAAAAAGATAATACATTAAAGTTTTAGTGCATAATCTGGCAAAGACCAAGTTCTTAATAAATGTTAGATCTTGTTATTAGAGTGTCTTCCTGATAAATATTATGTTGGATATTTCACTTGGTTTTAATTTCTAAAAATATTTTTAGAGGAAATTCAGCAGCATCCACACTTTCAGTAGTTTCTAAACCTGCTGATGTAAAAAAAATCAGAAGCTTATTTCACGCATGGGGTCAACCTTGCATATGAGATCATCAACCAATCTTCCTCTACTATGTTGAGCAAAATTATTTTCCCAAAGTGATCCACCTTTAATCCAGTAGCAGTTCCCAAATTTAATTGACAAATCTAATTACTGTGATGAATTTATTTATAGTCACTATTCAATATCTATTGATAGTTTCTTGACCTTGAAGAATACCATCCAATTAACATGGCAATATGTGTTAATGGATTTTTAAATTACTTCACACTGGATAAAAGGTAAAAGGAAAACAGAGAAATTCATTTTCAGAAAGAAGAATCACAACTGATGAAAACAAGCCTTATACATAGCACTGAATCTGGAACACTAAGGGTTTCCTTCCAATCATTTGATATTATGATGTGAGGGGGTAGGTTATTTTACAGACGGGGTGGTACATGTTTGGGGAATTCTTTCAGAGACTCAGGGCCTAAATTCAGGCAACAAAATGTCTGCTCAACTCCAAGAACAAGACAGCTTTTTTGTTTTAAGAATTTGTTAAATCTTAGTTAATTTTTCAGAATATAAAAAGTTGATGAGTGATTGATTAATAAAAATCACCAACTCCCTGAAATAATGGGAGACAAGAAACCTTTCTTAGAAAATTAAAGGGGAATGACTACATTCATACCAGTGACCCCTAGAGAAGGAGCAGTTACCATTCAGTTGGTACTTTCCTCACTGCCTAGTCATGCCCCTTCCCATTCTCCGTATTTATTTCACCCTGTATTTCAGGCCTAATTTTAGACACAGAGTTGGAATCACAGATCATCAGAACTGTAAGGAATCCTAGAAATTATTTACCTAACCCATCATTTACAGGAAAAATGCTAAGAAATTGAGAGGTGAAGTGACTTATCCTTGATCAAGTGATTAATACTTTTGTTTCCTTCTTAATCTCCTATTATACCATAATCCTCTCCAAAAGAGGGATCTTGCATTAGGGTGTGATACGGACTGAATTTTGGTCCCCCGCCAAATTCATATGTTGAAGTCCTAACCCCCAGTACCTTAAGATATGACTGTATGGAGACAGAGCCTTTAAGAGGTAGTTAAGATTACATGATGGGAAAATAATTTGAAAAAGAATAGATGCATGTATATGTATAACTGAATCACTTTGCTGTACACCTGAAACTAACACAACACTTAACCAACTATGCTTCAATATAAAATTTTTAAAAATTTTATTTAGTTCAGAAAAAAAAAGATTAAATGAGGTGGTAAGTTTGGGGACCTAATTAATTATGAATGATGTCCTTGTAAGAAGAGGAAGAGACACCAGGGACAAATTCCACAGAGGAAGACCAAGTGAGGACACAGTAAAACGACAGCCAAGGAGAAAAGCTTCAGTAGAAACCAAACTGGCCAACATCTTGATATTGGACTCTAACCTCCAGAACTATGAGAAAATAAATTTTTGTTGTTAAAATAACCCAATCTGTGATATTTTGTTATGACAGCCCTAGCTGGCTAATACAGGGAGTTGTGTTCCAGCACCTGGTACAGTAACTGGCACAGAGTAAGTGTTCATTTTATAAAGAAAGGAAGGGATAGATGAAGTAAGGAAGGAAACAGATAGGAGGAAAAAAGGGAGTCCTTACAGATGGAAATTAGTGTCCACAGGACCCAAACCCAAAATGTCTAGGCCTTTTCCTCTATAGCAAATGCTGTGACACTTTTCAGTTCTAAAACCTGGTAGGCACTTGGTTCATATGTGCCTTGCATAAACTTTCGATCTTTTATGTTTATTTACCATTATGCACGGGCAGAACAGTAATTTCATCATTCATGGGTCCCAAATCTACATGTTTTAAGTCAGTAGTTATATCTAAAGAGAGAAAAAATAGACTTAATACCTGTGAAATTCCTATTTTGCTTCAAGCAGTTTGTTAAGAAATATTTTATGTATCGAACAGAAGTGGGTAAGCCAGGCTACATCTTAATAATTTGCACAGTTATCACAAATTATTTTGCCCTGATATCTAATCTTTTAAAGATAGGGATGGGGTGGAGTGAGGGGGAGATTTAAATATTTGCTTTTTGTTTCGAAGTGACATTTTCTTTCAAGACAGAATACATAAGAAAGGAAATTGTGCCTCTAGAGTTCAGGAAATACTCGTTTTCTTGGCATAAGATAAATTGGAATGGACTATTACAATGAGAACTATCGCTAGTACAGTGAAGTGTAGCAAACTGATGCTCAGTGAGGCTGTTACATGAAGATGTTTCAGTCAAATGCACTCAAGTACCGTTTTAGAATGGTTCTTTACTATTCTGAAAGAAGCCAGGTAATAACCTATTTAAAACCATATCTATCCTTTTAATACTTTATTTTTTCCATCTGCGAGGCAGCACAACTAATGGAGATAAGATGACAACAGACCTTCCCAGTTAATTTGGAAAGCCAGACCTTGACTGGCTGGCAATCACATGGACAATGGTCATCTGCTGATTCTATTTGTAAGGCATCCATGGTTCATGGCTTAGTCCCTACTGATTCTGTGACCCTGTGGATTCCATAAGAGCCTGCCTGAAGGAAAATAATATCTCTAGTTCTGTTACCTGAATCTTTTGACAATTATGTCCTAGTAATTCATTTACTTTGTCAGTTTTATCAACATTATTTCTCATTCCATTGTCTAAAGCCACTGAACAATTCAAAGGGAAAAACAGTAATATATACATGTGTATGTATGTGTGTGTATGCATGTATGTATGCATATTTGTGTAGGAGTGTGTGTGTATATATCTGAGTATATGTGTGTGCATGTGACTGTCTTAGAGACAAGAGGCAAGGAGAAAGAGAAGGCATGACTGGTACTTCCACTGAAACATTCTCAGATTTGTTTATGCATTCCATTCACTTCAGCTTCAGAAGCCACCAAACCCATCACAAATTACACTAGTCAAAAACTGAGTAATGCTTGTTTTGCTACTGAATCTATTTTTTATACAAATTGCATTTTAATGTTTACCTGCTTAACCTTCCTACCTTCCCTAACATACTTTGATCTACCTATAAAAATCCTAAACACTCTCTAAGACCCACGTAAAATCCTTTTTTATTTTTTATCAGAGTTTACCTATCCAAGTGAGCCCTGTGTTATAGTCTACATAACTTATACTCTAAAGTATACAAACTTGTCAGGTAACATGAGTGAGTGAATAAGTGTAAATACTTGGTATCTGTGTATGTTTCTCATTTTGCTCACACCTAATATAGACACAAGTACAAGAAATACTTTTCTTCCTAATTCCACCACAAGGAAAAAAACTCTGGAAGCAGAATGATACACGGCAGCTGACACGCAACATTTATGTGGGAAATAAAAGGGAGTAGTGGGGACTATGGCAAATTGAAGAGCGATGCCACTTCTTGTTTTTTTTTTTCTTTTGTGGTACGCAGGACTCTCACTGTTGTGGCCTCTCCCGTTGCGAAGCACAGGCTCCGGACACGCAGGCTCAGCAGCCATGGCTCACGGGCCCAGCCACTCTGCGGCATGTGGGATCTTCCCGGACCGGGACACGAACCCGTGTCCCCTGCATCGGCAGGCAGACTCTCAACCACTGGGCCACCAGGGAAGCCCCTGCGATGCCACTTCTAAAGTGAGCAGCAGCTACTCAGCTACAGACAATGCTTCCTCATAAGAATGTAGGCAAAGGATATCCAAATTTCTGAATTATCAAGAGAAGCCAAAATCTGAATACTTATGTAAAATCTCTCAGTTTTTAAGTACTGACAATTAATTTAAAATTCTTTTAAATACACAGAAACTTTTCTAAACAATATGCAGGCAAAAGAGTGTGGTCCAAACACCTAAGGGACAAGTTTAGCCCAAGCCAAGGTGTATATTTGCCACCTCTGGAATATACATTCATTAACACGTACTGCCTTAAGTCATCTCTTTTACTGTCTAAAACAGTACGATTGTGTAGCATACACACTCTGAAGCCTAGCTGTCTGGGTTTGAATTCTGTTCCACCATTAACTTGCTGTGTTGCCTTGGGCAAAGTACCTAACCTCTCTGTGCCTCAGTTTCCTTCTTTGTAAAATGCAGATAATAATAGGTTTTTTATAAAGATTAAATGAAGTCCTATTAGTACAGAGATTAGGATAGTTTAAGGCACAGGGTAATTATTTACTATAAGATGGTTGTTATTAAATCTCATATTGAATTTTAATTTGCTGTATTTCTTTGACACCTTCTCCCCCACTAAACTGTAAATGCCTTGAAGGTATCCTTTTACACAACATGACGTTTAACATAGTTTCTTTTTAGAAAAGGATCTCAGTATTCTTTCAGCCCAAAATATAGTAGAAATCTTAAAAAGACATTTAAAGAAATTGACTGGAAATCAAGGTCATGCTACTACTTGCCCTTGCCTTTGTTCTATATATTTAAATCTACTGTAAGGCCAGCACATTGCACTAGTCCATGTCAATTTGTTCTATGATCAGTTATAATGAATGTTTTCCAAGTCCCAGACATATAATTTCCTCTTTGATATATTCTATCCAGTCTACAGTACAACAGACAGGAACTATTCATGTCCTTTTCTTTTCTCCTTTTGAAAAGACTAGGAGAGAGTTAAGGTTAGAGAGAACAGTAGGTACATGTAGGGCAGCCTTGTGTGACTGGAGCCCCTGGGTCTTTCTCACCTGCCTTTACTTAAATTGACAGAGGTTACATCACAAAAACCTGACAGGGGGCTTGTAAAAATGGAGCCATTATTATCCTCATTCTTTTCTTCCACTATAATCCTTGTTCTCTTTGAAAATAAAGAGTAGATTCTAGAAAGGGAGTGTTACAAAACGGAACCCCCATATTTCGCAGCATGAAATTCCAAATTCTCAGACAGGTAACACAAATAGAGTTTTACACTACAGACTAGGATAATGACTGTACCTCAGAACTCTGGGAGATAGGCTCTAAGCATATAAAGTTAAAGGCATGTCTAAGTCCAATCTAAACTTCTCTCTTCCCCAAATTATATTTTAAAATGTTGAATACAACCAACACAAATCATGTGCTACTAAGCAATCAAAAACCTTCTCCTAAGTCTTAGTGGATTGAAAGTAACACAATGGAATGGGACCAGAGAAAGTAAAAATACAAGGTGGTTTAAAATGTGCTGATATTAGTACTAAGGTTTTTCAGAAGAGATGTTTAATGTTAAAGCAATAGTCATGAATCTTGGACCACCTTGCTGTGTAGTGCACATAGGTTACATGTGGGTTTATGTGGAAGAGGTGCATAGAGAGAGAGAATGTGGAAAAGATGGAGTTAAAAAGGAAATGGGGGTTTTGGAAGAAACTTCTCTTGAAAATTTGACTTAAGCAAAGGTAAAATTTGAGGGAAATTAACCATACCAGTATTTACCGTACTCATTAATTTCTTCAAATATTCACTGATTGCTTACTCTGTTCCAGGCACTGGGCTTGATTGTGGACAGAACAATGCAAATGAGACATGGCATCTACCCTTGAGGAGCTGCTGATTCTAATATATGTGTACCTGTGTATTGGGAGTAAGCTTGCAAAAAATGGAGGGAGCACAGGGGGCGGGGAGGGGGAGAGGGAGTAGAAGGGGAAGGAGGAGGAGGAAAAGAAGAAAGAGAGAAGGCAAGGAGGGAGGGAGGGAGAGAGAGGTAAAATAAATAAAGAAGAATGTAGGGCTTCCCTGGTGGTGCAGTGGTTGAGAGTCTGCCTACATCGTGTCCCGGTCCGGGAGGATCTCACATGCCGCAGAGTGGCTGGGCCCGTGAGCCATGGCCGCTGGGCCTGCGCGTCCGGGGCCTGTGCTCCGCGGTGGGAGAGGCCACAGCAGTGACGGGCCCGCGCACCGCAAAAAAAAAAAAAAAAAAAAAGAATGTAAAGATAAAGTCAAAGGAGAGATTGGTCAGTTAGGAAACGGAGAAGGAGTGGAGAGAGTAGAAAGGATTCATGTGACTTAACTCTCTAACTGATCAGGTATTGCTAGGCAGATGGCAGCTGAAGGGTATCACTTCACAAAATTAATCTCTCGAAATGCTTATTTTGCTTCTTTTCGTTAAGTTCCAAAGCCCATGCCTGTTAAGTTATGGGAAAACTCATTTATGCTCTTGCACACTGCCAGGTACGTTACAGCAAACATATCCTAAAAATCACACTTAGTTTGTAAGGAAACAATGGATAGTACTTTGAAAAACATATCCAAAAGTAATACTATCCAGCTCTCTGATAAACTGTATAGACCCCAAACCCAGAAAACAGAAATCAAACACAGAAGAAAACAGGCCTAAAATGATTCAAAAGGCTGTAGATTGGAACCTACAAGAAAAGAAACCAACCCTAGATGATTGAAACAGAAAGAGATTTATTAAAAGAATATTAGGTTGATCTCAGACTCACCGGAAAAGTTGGGGAAGCAGAGGTGTGGATATGCAGCCAAGAATAATGCCCAAAATTAGACCACTGACTTGATGAATTGGAACACCATGGCTGCCATTTCATGGCACTGAAGTTTGGTCCTTGCACTACTGGCATTGCTGGTCCTTAACACTGGACACAGGCACTGGCAGCACTGTTCAGGCTACCACTGAGATTCAACCTAGCAATGCAACTTCCACTGCTGATGAGAGAGAATTCCTCAAAGTGTCCCCTACTCTGGGATGGGCACATCTGACTTCATGGTGCCTAGGTCACATGTCTTTGTCCTGGCTGCAAGGGGGGCTAGGAAAGTATCTAATATTTACACTTTCTATAATGGGAGGTGGATATTCCCCTTCTGAGACTCATAATAAAAAGGTAACTCCCATATTTGGGAATATGGTTCAAATGCTGGACAACCAAGAGGAATGGCAAGCTAAGAGGTACTTTTCTCTAGCAGAAAGAATAAAGAATTTGAAGTTAGCCAAATCTCAACTTGAATAACTCCTCTGCCTTTTATTAGGCATGTGACAACTTCTCCGAGACTCAGTTTCCACATCAGTAAAGCCAGGAAAACAATGTCTGCATTTCTGATTTGTGGGAAGGAAAACACACACACACACACACACACACACACACACACACACACACACACACACACATAGTTTGGAACTGATAAGCCTAGGCATTTTCTCTCTTGGCATCTTTTATAACAGGAGAGACATTTCATTTACCATGAAATATTCACACGTTATTTTGCCTAATTAAAAAGAATGAACAAAAACAACTTGTAAAAATCATTCCTAAAAGATTCAGATCTACTCAAGGATTGTTATAAGGATGTGAAGTAGAGGAGTCTCTATGCTGATTACCTGGCATTAGGAGTTTTCAATGGAACCAAAATTTTGCCAAAAAGAAGGAAAGAAAAAAGGGCTTCCCTGGTGGCGCAGTGGTTAAGAATCCGCCTGCCAATGCAGGGGACATGAGTTCAAGCCCCAGTCTGGGAAGATCCCACATGCCGCAGAGCAACTAAGCCCGTGCACCACAACTACTGAGCCTGCGCTCTAGAGCCCGCAAAACACAACTACTGAAGCCCGCGTGCCTAGAGCCCATGCTCCGCAACAAGAGAAGCCACCGCAATGAGAAGGCCACGCACCACAAAGAAGAGTAGCCCCCGCTCGCCACAACTGGAGAAAGCCTGCGAGCAGCAACAAAGACCCAACACAGCCAAAAATTTAAAAATATATAAATAAATATAAAAATAAATATTTTAAATTTTGCCAAAAAAAAAAAAAAAGCCTAGTTGGAGAAGAGAAGGGCATTCATGGAGAAAAAAAAGAAGGGGAGAATTTGTAGAGTGCTGGCACTTTCTCCTTTCCCTTCTCTTCTTTGTGTGAGTAAGCAGATATCTCAGAGAAGCTCATTATATAGCTGACTGTTTGCTGATCACCAGGACCTGCAAACATTTGGGAATAAGGCAAAGATTGCTCTTTTCAATTTCTCCCTGAGCTAAGGCTCCATGGCAGGGGCTCTGAGGCTTTGTAAGGGCCTAGAGAAGCCTGCAGAAATAATCTCAGGCAAGGCTTGGTGGTCACTGCGGGAACCCACCCAGAGGGGTTTTGAGGAAAAAGAGGTGTCACTGTTCTCCACAGAATCTCTGAAGTTAGGGGGCTGCACAGAGAATGCCCCCTAGGTACCAAAGCCCATCTCAAGTGTCACACCAGAGACCCAGCATTAGAGACCAGCTGTACCAAATGTTACCAGGCATCTGATGTTAAATGGAGAGAAGGCAATGGCTAATCACAGAGGTGCCACAAATTCCTCACAAAGAGCATTCTGTCCCTCACATGAGCAGTAGGACCTTACCTATACCCCAGGCTTCAGCAAACACAGGTGAAAGAGAATGCAGAACACTACCCCTCCACTTAAAGACACTGATCATAATAAATACTGAATGTGACCTGAAAAAAGTATCTGCATGTACTGAGGTACTTCTACTGTAAAGATCAAGCTTCACTCCCCAGCCTTATCAGTGGGTAGTGGAAGGGAAAATAATGTTAACAAGATACTGGAAAAAACTGAACACTACATGTTTGTACGTTTCTAACTTGAGACTGTTCAGTGTACGGCTTTTATAATTATTTCATTGTCCTGTGTGAAGGAGCCTAGGAGAGAGGGTGTATGAAGGGAGCAGAATGAAAAACTGAAGCCAGTCAGCCATCACTGAACTGAGTAAATTTCATCTAACAGAACAGATTCTATCTGGTACTTAGGCACCTTCCAACAACAACAACAAAAAAAAAAAAAACCAAGAAAATGTTTCTATGGATCCTAAATCAATATACTGTTCAATGCTTTTCCTAGAAAAATATTTATATTATACCTGAACCTTGTATCTATTCCAGTAGAACCCTTATAATATTTAAGCTGAACTCGGTTGATTTTCAGCTAAAGGCTACTCAAATCTTGACCGTCAGTGTTGTTTATCCTAATGTACTGCTAATAATAGTTACTTTAATGATAGCAATAACTTCCAGTACACATGTCTTTTCCTCTGAGAAACTCAAAACAACTTCACATTTACTTTGCTCCTTGTTCACAGGCATCCCTGTGAGGACTGGAAAAGAACCCGAAGTGTATCGATTGTGCTCTATAGAAAAAGACCCACTGAGGTTAAGTATTAGACCAAGGTCTGTGGCAGACCCATGATAGATATCACTAAAGGTAACTACATAAACCAGAGTTGAGCTAAACCCAGTTACAACAGATGTGACTAAGGCCCACATCTCTGCAACAGATGAGCTGGACCTCCTCACTGGAGTCACAAAGTCTCTGCCTCGGTGGACCTCAATCTCTCTTTCTAAAGGAACCTTAAATCAGCCCATCAGCCCCCATGTCCTTTTACTTTCTTCAAGTTGTTCGGGTTGTGGTGCCTTTCTGGTCTGCATTAGGTTAGAAATTTTGGCCAAGACAATGGGCAATTTTGCTCCCCAGGAGTCTGACTACAACGAGTTGCCTGACAACAAAGTATTTCTTCAGTTGAAGGAAATTCTTTCTTACCACAACATTTGAAGATCACAAAGTTCCCCTAATGTGTGATCACTGTAAAATTACTGTTAATACTATTTTAATAAAAAAGATACTATCAAGTTGATATCTGATTGGCTAATATTTTTGCCTTTTTTATTTGACCCTACTTGCCCTCATATCTCTATGCACACTTCCTACTTCGACCTTTGTCTTAGGCTAACGTTGTTGGTGACTTGGTGCTATTACCAAGATCTCCTTCAATATGTCTTTGACTCTAGTTTTTGTCCATTATTTACCAAAATCTACACTTTCAACTCAATCATTCTGCCACTTGCCTCGTTCTTATTTCTATCATTAAATATGGAAAATTTTGGCCAAGAGCTAAATTTTCTAAAACACAGATGATTTGAATACAGATTTTAGCAAGAATTTGAGTATGCTGACAAGCCAGTGGAATGGATTTTTGTCCTAATTACAATGGATTTTTGAAAAAATTATCTTAGCTCTACTAAAAGAACAAATTCTTTTAAATCCTTGCCAAGACACTCAAAGGATTTCCTCTATTAAAAAAATGAAGTAGTTTCCCAAGTTTTCCTGAGAGTTTATAAAGCCACTCTCTACTAACATCTGTCCTCCCTCCATGGTGGCATCAGTGTAGATTAAGGGGAGAACTGAAGTCCATGAAGCACCCCCATCTCACACGGACTCAAAAGTAGGGGCCAGCAAAAAAGCCATGTGTTATATTTACAAGTTGCAATAATCAGGAATTTCATTATCTGCAGTGAGCTTATCAACCAAGTCATATATGGTAATGTTAAGAAATCAAGACACAGTGTCACATTCTAGCTTATCTCCTTATATATTATTCCTTATGAAATTTCCTCAATCTATTCTTCTTCCGAATTGTATGCAGAGAAGTAGCATATAGGGAAGATTACAGAGTTCCATGTTCTAGCTCTGGTTCAACCATCACTCACTGAGAATTGGATTCCTTATTCATATACTGGAGGCAGTAATACCCACCCTATCTCTCTAGGAAAGCTTTAAGAATAAAATAAAATAATGCAAAAGTGCTTGGTATACTGTAAAGAACCACTGAAACAATCGCACATATAACATTGATTTTTTTCAACAAACTAGGAGTAGATGTACTCTCTTTTCTCAAAGAGTGAACAGCACTTTTCAAACCCTAATAAATGTCAAGGTTATAAAAGTACAATACCATTTGTAAAGTTCAGCTTAAAGGTAAACAGGGTAGCTTATTAGCATCCACAAGAACTGCAAGTTAATTTTAACCTAATAAATATTCCTGAAAATACCCATAAGAAGATAGTCCATCACGCCAAAAAAAATATCCTTTAAATTAATGTCATACTCTACTGGTTTCTTGGGCATGCTGCTAGCTTACTCTTTTTGCAGAGTTTTATGATACCCCTATCTTCAGCTATAGAGTCTTATCTGGTACACAAGTGAGCTTGGAAGTCAGACAGCCTACATTCAAATCCCTTCTCCCCATATAGCTGTTCTGTGACTTTGGGCAAAATCCATAACCTCTCCATGCCTCAGTTTCTTTAACTGTAAGACAGAGAAAACGTCAATGCCTGCTTCATAAAAGTGTTATGCAGATTAAATGAAATAACAAACATGAAACACTTGGCACAGTATCTGATATACAGTAACATGACGCAAATGCTAGCTATTAATATTGTTAATAATGATCATTATAGTGGCTAATAATTATGATATATTATTAGAACATATTTGTACATTAGGAATCTTCATAATCACTTTAATATTGAATGAGCTAATATATAAGCATCAGCTGTTCTGTAAGGGAGCGAGATGTTTCAGGGCAGGGAAATGTAAACAGGACAATTTCTTACCACCAGTTTGCTTTGAATAGACATAAGTTAGTTATAATCATTTCCTACGTGTCCTTTTATTTTTTCTCTCAGTTGTCAATTAAATTGTCCAGTGTGGCAGAATTCTCAGAAACTTCCATGCTTTAACGTAGGATTTTGAGGTGCTCTACATAAATAATAAAGGTATAAGGTACACAAAATAAAGTGTAAGAGAGCCAGGAGTTGGAAACACATTAACAATCATATATGACAAGTCACACAAGGCTTTTGAGCATAATGCCTGCGTTCTAAGCTACAAGTGACAACAGTCACAATGCAGGCAAAAGAAGGCATCCATTTTTCATGATTTACAGATTCATGTGAAAACATGGTATCTCCTCCTAGGGGCAATACTCCCACACACATTAACATACATGGGGTGGAGATAAGAAACAAACAAACAAACAGTATGTATGGAGATTAGTATCCTGCCCCTTCTTCAAAAAACAAAAAGGAACAAAACTTGTTTCATAAATGTCCAAGTCCAGAAAAAGTAATTATTTGAGAAAAATAACCTTGTATGTTTATCACTGGAATAACCACAGAAGAGTTTGTAGGAGGCATATTTCAACAACTCTGAACTTCTCTCAGTCCCTGAAAAATTATTTCCTCTTTTAATTTGGAGACTTTCCACTTGCTGCTCCCTCTACCTGCAACATTTGTCCATCCTCACCCAACTCCCATTTTTACTGGGTTAACTTCTCTTCACTCTTGACTTCTCAGTTTAAATGTCACTTCTACTGGCAAAGCTTCTCAGACAACCCATGTCTAGATAAGCTAAGATGCCTTTGCTAAGTACTCACATGCCTTGTATTTCACCTCAGATGCTCAATTTTGCACTATATCTTACTTACCCACTTACTTATCTATATCCCCCACTAGAAAGTAAGCTCAATGAAGGCAGGAGTCATGTGCACACTATTATTGCAGCCGAAGCACTTAATACGTGTCTGACACTTGGTAGGTTCCTGTTTACTATTTGTTGAAAAAACTTTTAAATGCTCTCAATTTTAACATCACTTCCAAATTGCATCTAAGCAAATACAGTTATTATGTGCTTTGTAAATAACTTCATTGTCATTTGTTTTCAAATAAATATATAACATGCCATGTTGTGTGGTATGGTCTTCATTATGGTTTTATATTTTTCAGTGCCAACAACCAAGAATCCATTTAGTAAATACTTAAAAATAAGCCATCAGACTTAGCTTCATTTTTCTCTTTGCCAGGGAAATAAGCTCAAATGACTTCCAAGAGCACTTCAGCCATTTTTGCATTCTCAGATACCAAGGGAGCCACTTACTCTAGGTTTTAGTCAAAAAATGCATGATGTAAAGGAAGGATAAATGGACCAAGAGGCAGAGTCAGGCAAAGTCCTGACCTGGCTTTCCGGTCTTAGCAAACTATGTAAACAGAAAGTTGCCTAACTTCTCCACCTGTCTCATGTGTAGAATGATAAGCCTGGGTCAGGCAATTTCTGAAAGGGAAAAGCTTATATGTCATTAAAACAGAAAGAATACAGTCAACTACTCAAAAAGTTTTTCAAAACCCTGGTTGTTGGAATCTGAATAAAAACAGGGAAACTGAGGACAAAACAATATACTGAGGAGGAAGAGGTCTGACCAGTGGGATCTCAAGCATAACAGGATGTGGAAGTTCACTTTGGTCCTCACCAGAGTGATGCGCTGAGGGACAGGAGACCCCAATGGTGAGATCTGTCTACAGAGATACTTACAACCCTGGGTGGTCATTCTCATTCCCTATTTATCTGATACTGTCGAAGTTCTCTTCCATTTACTCAGGTCAAGTGTTAAAAGATTATGTTTGATTTGTTAAATTTAATCAAGGTTTAATAGATAAAAATTTGGACTCTAGAAAATACACACACACACACACACACACACACACACACACTCTTATCAGTAAGTTAGTTTACTGTACTATTGTTAATAACTGTTTCACGTCCCTACGGTTCTCCTGGACCGATTACTTCTTTCAGTGCACAAAGATGAATTCTGCAACAAACCAGTAGATCTCAGCTTATAATGTTAGTATGCCAAGATTCTTTCCTCACTTTAGTTTGATTTTTTTGATGGGTTATTATATTGCAAAACAAAAAGGAACATAAAGAGCAGATCTTTCTTGTTGATTGCTTTGGACCAGCTTTCCCAGCAACCATTAACATTGATCTTTTCCTGTTCAGTGATATTCCATGATAAATGTGAGGATTGTCATGTGTAGATGGGGGTAGTGAAGTGAGTTAGGAGACAAAAATGAAGCATCTGGCCCTCTCCTCAGAGCCATCAGCTCTTTGGAGTACTCTAAGAGCCCAAAGCAATTTACTCATTTGGAGGCAATTTTGGAAGGAATGAAACTATAGGAAGTTAGGGAATGTGATTTGGGAGGACACCTGGAAAATGCCCCCTCATCAAAAATCTGATCTGCAAGCCTGCCACAGGGACTAAAATCTCACCATAATAGAGTAGATCTTTGAGTTCAAGGACTTAATTTCTAGTGAAATTTCACAGTCTGATAACATTTAAATAGTAGTGGAACATATTTTAGCCATTTCTAGCCATTAATATAACAACATAAACAAGTATATCAGATAAAGAGTCATTCATTTAGCAAGATTCTATTGATTAGGGCACTAAAAAATTAAATTTAGAATGATAGGGAGATGGAAAGAGGGGAAAAATAGCTCCAGGATAGAGTTGTCTACTGAGAAGACAAAATCAAGGTAGGAATGAGTACTGAAAGGGGGAAATGTCTACTTCCTAATTTGGGTAATGTTTGAAGAAACAGTCCTGGACTTAAAGTAATGTTCAGGGCATTCATTCATTTAACAATTTATTAAGTACCTAATATGCACCAGGCACTGTTTTAGGCACTTAGAATAACCAGCACTCACAAGAAACTCTTAATACAGAAGCAGTCTACAACTGCGAGAACAGAAGCACATGCAAAATACCCAGAGGAAATTATGGCCAAACTTATATAGAGCTTGAGTGAGGTGGCAGGGAAAGTCTTTTTGAAAGAAGTGACATCTTATCTGAGTAATTAGAAACAAGATAAAACCAAACCCATGTATAAGAGCCCTCCAGAACTTTCTCTCAATGAAGACTGGATTGGAATTGATCATCTACTGACCTCCACATGTGTTTTTAGAAGCCTACTGTCTACAGAGATGAGAGTGAGTGTGTATGGGCAGGAAAGACACTAGAATCTTGAAAGGATATGAGTTATCTGAAGACTTTAAAAGAGAAAGAAAATAAATTAAAAACAAAATCCAATGAAGTTTTATGAATCCAGGTTACTGGAGTCCTAATGTTATCTTTGACGATAATATTCTTTGGCTTTATCGGCTTTTGGTTGTGTAAAGATTGAGCAAAATTATATTCTGGAATGTCCAATTTAATAAGAATAAGGACATATATAATAGGATGATAATGAAGTAAGTTCTTCCTGAGAGTATTTGGTAGTGTTCCTTGAAAAATGTACCTTTGACTCCAAAGTCTCCAAACATTTACCTATTTTTCTTTCTTTCAAGACACTTTCCTCTAAATCAGTTGATGACTGTAGACCCTAATTTATAAATAAGATAAAGCAACATTTCAATAATATAGTAGCCTGAATTTAAGCACAAATGCTTTTTTATTATTTATTATGGTATGATTTGGCTAGTGATGTGATTTGAGATAATGAGTTCATTTTGTACCTGAATCTCCTAGCCCTTGAAAAAAGAGCCCTAGCCTCTCTCAAAAAGAGCCCTAATTATGCCCAGTTAGAATCACAAAATGATACCTGCTCTGGTCCTCTCTCCAGGGCAGCATGAGATAACAAAATATGGACTCACTTGTATTCTGTGGATGTTGCTCCTGGTGAAACCTAATGATGGAACTGCTTCCTTCCCAACAACCACACTACTCTCTTGCCAAGGCAATGGCTTCTTCCCTCCTATCACCTGCATGTGGAGTGATGAACGTTTTGCCCTTTCTAGTCCCTATTCTCCCTTTTTAGGTCTAAGGGTGTATGTGATGAGGAAGGGAAGGAGAAAAAAAATTTTCTTTTACTTTACTAGTTCTCTCTAAATGACCCAGTCATAAAAAGAGAATGTGCTCTTGATTTTACTTTTGAAACTAAGAAATAAATTTTTGTTGCCCAGAATAAACTTTTGAGAAAAAAATAATAATAGTGTTACGTCAACTGATTTTTTGTTTGTCTCCTTTGTCTTAGCTGTCAACCTCACTTGGAGGCCCTGGAACATGGTGGGGCAACTGGGCAGAGGCATATGAAACAGCTAAATCCATCTGATGCAACACGGCAGCAGAACAGGCTGAAATGAGATGACCAATGGGCAACCCTCTGAAGGCAGTAATTAATGGATCTGTTACAGTCCTATCTCATACTGTTATAAGTTAGGACCTAGTGTCACCTGTATGGTAAGGTGAGAATGTTTTCTCCCTACTCTTTACATTTTCTTCTATGATGTGGGAGATCAAATGGCATGACACTTCTGGCCTTTTGCTGTGTCTCTACTCATAGACACAGATAGAGTAACTTCTCTGAAATCACTAAATTTGTGCAGAATAAACCAGAATGCTTAGCGCCGCTCCTCCTTCTCCACTGACGAACTCCTTCAGGACCAAAGTTTGATGTGGTCAGGCTTCTATGGTGGGGGACCAGGCCTGATTTAATTTTATATGTGACTAGGTGGGACATTCTGCTTAACTCTAGGGTTCTATTAACAGACCCACGTCCTCCACCTTAACCTTTATTTTTGCTTCCATCTGAGACTCCTTTGTCTCATCTCTCAGTTTGTTTAGAACTTGGGTAGGGAATAAGGTACTATTTCTTGGGCGCCCTCAAAGACCCAAGTCTCCAGTGAAGTCTGCCAAATACAACAGTCTTGAGTAAACTATGCCTTAGGAAGGAAATGTCTCTGTTTTGGAAGAGAAGTGGTCCAGAGAAAGCTATAGAAACACAGACAACGGATATAAAATTACCTAAGGTGATCTCTGTAGAGAACCGAAGCAACAGTTCAGTAGACTAGTAACAGGGAAAATAATAAACTCTCCAAAGGAATTGTCTGAAGTACCTGGGGAGGAAACTGGAGTTTTAAAACATGGGCTCGGATATTATAAGGAAGGTGAACCTATAAAACTGCAGAATTTGTGATTGACCTGGGTTAAATGTGTGGGGGACAAATGAGTGTGTGCCATTTATTAATCTATTGCCTCTTAGCTCCAAACCCACCCTTCCTTCTCTACTTTAAGGTACTGAATCCAGGACTTTATAATGGTTCTCTTTTGCCAGCTGGTCAAAAAGGGGTGCTTAGAGGCCTGCAACTCTGGAATAAGAAGCAGCAGCTGACTGCTCTGCATTTTTGTTTTCTGTTTACAACTGGCAGAGAGAAGACTGAGGTAACGTGGATGCACAGTGTTCCCCACGGCATTCTCTGAAGCATTTACCACCTCCAGGCCAGCCTCAGGGTTCTGTGAGGAGGCCCCAGAGTTCTTCACCCCAGTAGCATACAGTGTATTGTTGTCGACAGTCATGCTCTCCAGTCTGAGGTCATAATCTCAGCCTTATGGAAGTCTTTCTCTAAATTCCTAAATTCCTTCCTGATTCACTTACTTACAATCATAGAGATGGTAGCTATCTTCTTCAGTTGCTATCTCTATTACACCTTCAAATTTTCTTTTATCCCTTTTACCTACTTAATAATCATTATATTTTCCCTGTTCAAAATATTAATGTGGATTTTGTCTTCTCTTTTTTTCATTTTTTTCAAAATCGATTTTATTGCAGCCAAAACAGTGGAATTAACTTTTATAAATATATATTTTTATATATATATATATATATATATATATATATATATATATATAAGTTATAGGGAAGTTATAGGGAATAAAGTTTATTTTGGCAGAGAGTGTTAAAAAAAATTAAAGTTGCATACATTAGTAACACAACTCAACATCCTTAATTTGGTGTAAGTGTGACACATTTTCTTGCTTTCCTGTGTTCTGCTAAATCACCACAACCTAAACTGCTTTATAAAATTGATATGCTGAAATTTAATTTTACTGTTTTCGCTTATGCTCTGATTCCTTGTATCTTGACTGATACAAGGTCACATTTATAGTAAGAGTCCCAATTTCCTAGTAGCTTTTCTCCATCTATTAATTCAGAGTGTCCAATACCTATAATGTCCAACATCAACACCACAACTGGATATTTCTGAGATCCCACGAAGTGTCACGAAGTATACAGACTTACAAAAAAAGTATACTCATAGTTACATCTCTTTGGCATCAACAGATGCAGAGAGTATCAAACCACAGGGAACCACAATTCCCTAGAGGCCACCACTGGACCTTCATATAATCAAACCTTTAGGGAATCCTATGGCAAACCACAGTAGGAGTTCTGTTTTGTTCCATTCAGGGAAAAGACTCACAAAGCAATGATCCTGGAGTCCTAACGTTTTACACAGATTTTAGGAAAACTGTGCTTTATGATGTTTTTTTACATCTCTCTCCTACTCAGTCTCCATAGGATTTACACATGTGCTCAACAGGAAGCTGAACAAGTGATGGACAACATGTTGAACCTGAGGTTGGCTTTGTCCTTCTGTGGCCAAGGTGCACTTTTTACAACATACTCATCCTTCTTTTTCCCTCAGAATGAGTTCTTCTAAAAGTTCTCTCAATGCACAGGAAAAGTGCCCAACTCAACAGTTTTCCAGACAAATTACATTATGTTTGCATCTTACTTAGAACCCTTCCATACTTGTAAAAATGTACAGTGATGTAGAATAGTATGGCTAGACAGTTCAGTATAATTAGAATATAATATGATAGAGGATAGAGAAGGGAGGAAGAGGCAGGAGATAAAGTCATTTAACTAAAAAGGATTTGTTTATGAGTTATACAACTCACACTCACTTTGATATATTTATATTATTTATAAACAGACTTGAATTCAGAGGATAGATTGGGATGGGGCAAAAGGGGAGATTAAAGCAAGAGAACCCCTTATCTCCCACCTGTCTTTCTAAAGGACAGAGACGATCAACAGAATTTGGGCAAATATTGACAAAATACACTAAATTCCTCTTAGAAAAAATGTTCTCTAACACAAAATAAGATAGAGAAAGCTGTCCTTTTCACTTAATCTGATTTTTAAAATATAACACTGAATATAATCTCTGTTCTGGCAAAGAACAATGAGTCTGATTTTCAATGGATACAATTCATGACTTTCTCATCAATTTTTAAGAAAAATGACCATACCTTCCAAAGATGATATATGAGAATTCAATATACAAAAACATCAAAATAGGAAGCTATTGTTAAATATAAATAGTTGAATTACTTTCTGGGATGAAACTGAAATAATCTTTCTATGTATGTTAGTTCAGTATATTTCCTAAGGTGCATTTACATGACTGATACCTTTTTTCTAACAGTCACATTACTTTTTTAAGTTTAGATCACTGTCCCTATTTAATGAGAAAAAAACTCATTCATATATTAGTTTATGAGTATTTACATCTTATGTATATTTACATTAAAACTTTTGTACAACTAAAGAAGCAAAAACATATTCTAGTTAGTTTGCTTAAGTGAATATTTTTTTAAAATATGTTGTTAACAAACAACAACAGGGGCTTCCCTGGTGGCGCAGTGGTTGAGAGTCCGCCTGCCGATGCAGGGGACACGGGTTCGTGCCCCGGTCCGGGAAGATCCCACACGCCGCGGAGCGACTATGCCTGTGAGCCATGGCCGCTGAGCCTGCGCGTCCAGAGCCTGTGCTCCGCAACGGGAGAGGCCACAACAGTGAGAAGCCCACGTACCGCAAAAAAACGAAAAAAAAAGAACAACAACAACAAAAAGATCTTTATGTACTCAGGTAAACTGTAGTGTTAATAGACTGTACCCAGGACAAATAAGAAAATTCACAATCTCCTATTGTAATGATACCCTTCTAAGCCCATATGTAAGAAAAAATGTGTATTTTAGGTGATTATTCATATGGCAAAAACATAGTTTACCTTCTGGTGGAGCTGAAAAGTTTCAAAAGATTTTAACTACCTCTTCTTAACTTCTCACGTGACTTTGGTACCAGAACTGCCATTGTGATCCTTGCCTATTTTCAAATCCACAACCAAAGGGTTAATAAACTCTATCCTTTAACCATCCCTGCAAACAGACAGAAAACGATAAATGGCAACACCAGAAAGAATGCTACAGGAAGAGGGACAAAACATGTGCCTGAACTGTCTGTTTCATGAATACAGTCCACCCTCCATTATCCTTGGATTCCGCATCCTTGGATTCAAACAACTGCAGATTCAACCAACTGCAGATGAAAAATATTAAAGAAAAAAATTCAGAAAGCAAGACTTGAATTAGCATTTACACTGTATTTACAACTATTTACATAGTATTTACATTGTATTAAGTTATCTAGAGGTGGTTTAAAGTATCATCTCTAGAGAGCTTAAATTTTAAAAACTATCACAATTTTATATAAGGAACTTGAGCATATGCAGATTTTGGTATCCGTGGAGGTCACAGAACTAATCCCTCTTGAATGCTGAGAGACAACTGCATAAATTTCTGATTTTGCTTTGTCTTCAATTTTTTTTTCCAGCTTCTCTCTCTTAGCTCCCACTGCCACCTCTTTCCCCTAATTTCTGGTCATTTGTTTTTGCTATAATAGAATGTGCATTGCTGATAACATAAGAAAATGTTTGTGATAAAATGAGAGTGTATTAGTTTTCTGCTTGCTGCCATGACAAATGACCACAAACTGGATAACTTTAAACACCAGAAGTGTATTCTCTCACAGTTCTGGGGACTAAAAGTCCAGAATCAAAGTGTCAGCATGGCCACTCTCTTTCTGAAGGCTCTAGGGAAGACTGTATTCTTTGCCTCTTCCAACTTTTGGTGGCTACTGGCATTCCTTGACATGTGTACCTATTATTCCTCCTCCATGGTCTGTCCCCCCCCAGTCTGCCTCCAAGGTCACACTGCCTTCTCTGCTTTTGTCGGTCTTCTCTGTGTGTCCCTTGTCATTGGATTTAGGGCCTACCTGGAAAACGGAGGATGACCTCCTTACCTCAAGATTCTCAATTTAATTATAGTTGCAAAAACCCATTTTCCAAATAAGATTTGGAAACTTCACAAATTTCAGGATGTGTGGACTTATCTTTTTGGAGGTCATCATTCAACCCAGTACAAATGGCAGGATAAGTAAATGAAAATAATTGACAGAAATGATGTATTTGCATGTGACAAATATTAGTAGATAAAGTCATTAGTACTTATATAGTCAATGGGAATTTAATGGATCTAGAGGAGAATAAAATAAACATGTACTAAATAGCTGCTATGTACCAGGCAGAGGGTGAATCAAGGTTTTGTATCGCCTGAGGACCTACTTTTTAGAAAATAATATAAAATTCTGCATACAAAAGTAGATTTGAAAGTGAGTATATATTTAGAATAAGGAAAGGCTTCATAACAAATTATAAAGTTTTAAAAAGCTGACAAATAGGGGCTTCCCTGGTGGCGCAGTGGTTGAGGGTCCGCCTGCTGATGCAGGCGACACAGGTTCGTGCCCCGGTCCGGGAAGACCCCACATGCCGCGGAGCGGCGGGGCCCGTGAGCCATGGCCGATGAGCCTGCGCGTCCGGAGCCTGTGCTCCGCAACGGGAGAGGCCACAACAGTGAGAGGCCCGCATACCGCAAAAAAAAAAAAAAGCTGACAAATACCATGAACATAATAAAAATCCAGGAAAACAACCCAGCACTTTTACCATTATTATTAATTACCACTTTTATAATACCTCTGTAATACTTTTTCCCTATATTTTTAGGTTCATTCTCTCTGAGGGAGAGAATAGCATTTGTTCACATTTTCTCCTTAGGAGTCAAAGGTAGGATCCACATGCACAATGAGATCTACCAGGGTCAGGTTTTCACCACGGACATGGGTAGACATGCAGATGCTGATGACCCAGAACCACCCACAGTCCCAGGACCACCACCTACAACATGATCTGTGCTTCTTCTCTACATCCTGAAAGTAGAACATGCTGAGATTGAAAGTGACCTATGCAAGCGAGGGCCCTGACACTTAAGCTTTGTGGGTTTCATCTTAAATTCACTTTTGGAATCAGGTCTTACATATATTTTATTTTAAGAATTACTTTAAAAGTTTAAAATGGTTGTTTAGTTTGAGACGTAGGATTATAAACTCCAATAAGATATTATGAATATTACTTCCAAGTTAGAGCTTTACAAAATTTCAATCACACATGTTGAGTCTAAGAAGATATGATTAGATTTGGCATTAACCTGTGAAACCTACCAGAGAAATAACTAAGATCACTTCCCTTACTAATAAATAATCAAGGACAATGTTTATACCTCAACATATATGTATATGCATATATGCTTTAAATATGCCTTTTCATAAAACCTTTTCCCTTTTTCAAAAAAAAAAATTACCTATGTGCCATAAATGTGATCACACAGTAAGAAAATAAGGACTGAGAATAACAAAACAGCATTTAAAGTACTGTCTTACAACAGTTCACTTAAGCATGTAAGGTGCACAATGTAGCTCCTAAGAATAAACTAGGAGAGTAATCTGCTTTATGCAAAAAAAAAAAAAAAAAAAAGAGGAAATGGCATTCTAAGATACAGCTGCATAGACTATATGATGAATATTCAACATATGAGAAACTGACAAATTTATCTTCACTCCATCATTAAGCATTTTTGTGACAAGCTGGGTATTCATCCCATTAGGGGTATTTTTTGTGTGTATTCTTTCTGTTTAATGCTTGCTCATGCCCTTTCCTGACATCCTGCAAGACTAGCCTTTTCTTTTCTTTTCCAAATTTCTGATTACTCACATTTTTAGAAACTCATACTCAGAGAACTCTTTTCAAAACCTTGGTCAAAACTCTTTACTCCATCACCAAAAGCTTGATCTAATAGTTTTTCCCCTCAGCCAACCTAAAAAAAAGGTATCAGAAATAAATGTAAGTTTTTCATTGGCAAATATATATTCTTAATTATTTTTGCTCACTAGAATATCACTTCCCTTATACTTTCACATTACTCCTAGTTCAAAGAAAGATGACTCCTTATTTTATACCAAAGCCTACCACTTCAAAGATTTCAATTTCTCAAAGTATATTATTATTTTCATACATCTTTTAATCTGTAAACAAGACAGAGCATTTGACTGGGGAGGAGGGGAGGGTACCTCATCCAGTTTTAGATCAATCATTAAAATGACATTCATCTAATAGTTCATTGAAATCAATGTCCAAAATGGATCCCTAGTGTTAAGTTGGGAAACAACACAGGTAAAAGGACTAAACTTTGATCTCTAGAATCCCTAGTATGCCACACTCACTGAGAAGCTTGCTATGAGATTTTTCTGTAAACTGTTGAAGTTTAACAAAGCTGTGCACTAGAAGATTTCATAGTTCCTTTCCAAAATTTGACAAAAAAGAATACTGTCCATGTAAAAAAAAAATCTATATGAAACATCATCAGTAACATCAGAGTTGTGGCTCCTTCATTTATTATGTATTCAGTGCCTTCTTTATGTATTTCACTGCCCCTGAGTTCCCGACCAAACATCAATACATGTTAACACATTTTCAATATTTATAAGCTAAGAGATTAGATCCAAGTGTTATCAATAACAGTCCTGCTAGTCCCTTCATACTCCCCAGCATCTCAATTATACTGCCTACCAAGAGGTATCCTTGGGAATTTATGCAGGCTAACAGTTTTTAAAAATCTAATTTAAGTCTGCTTTAGGGTTAGGATCGCCAAAGGTCTTACTCCCTTGAAATACTTTTTCTAGAAAAGGTTTTGTTGGACACATGACAGAATGTGTAAACAGGTGGTCAAGCTCAAAACTATATTTGCATAGTGTTCATACCAAAGTTAAGTAGAAATTGCATTGCCTACCAATATAAATAGCACTGACCAGTAAATAAAATAAATGTCAGAAATGCATGTTTGTCTAAACAAAGATGAGTGTGAAATGGCACATATTTATAATAAATATCCAGAAAGAGAACAGCCTGTTTCACTGAACACCAAATAGAATCTACTTACTTTGTTAAAACAAATGTGATGGTCTAAGTAAAATGGTTTTTCAAGTGACATTGATTTCCCATTAATAATGTACAAGCATGAAAAAAGAATATAAAAATCCTTCTATTTATAAAAAAAAATGCATATCAGACACATTTTTGTAAGTATGTCTAATCAGAATTTGATTTGTAAGAATTTAATGGATGCACACTGGCCTACTGTCCTGAAGGAGGAAAGATTTCTCCCTTAATATTACTGTTACAATAAACATTCAATTAACAATACTCGGGCTTCCCTGGTGGCGCAGTGGTTGAGAATCTGCCTGCCAATGCAGGGGACACGGGTTCGATCCCTGGTCCAGGAAGATCCCACATGCCACGGAGCAACAGAGCCCATGCACCACAACTACTGAGCCTGCACTCTAGAGCCCGCACACCACAACTACCGAGCCTGCATGCTGCAACTACTGAAGACCATGTGCCTAGAGCCCGTGCTCTGCAATAAGAGAAGCCACCACAGTGAGAAGCCCATGCACCGCAACGAAGAGTGGCTCCCGCTCGCTGCAACTAGAGAAAGCTCACAAGAGCAGCAACGAAGACCCAAAGCAGCCAAAAATAAATAAATAAATAAATTTATAAAAACAGAAAAAACAACAATACTCTACCAGAAATGGAAGGATAAACCCTGGCTACCTGAGAGTTTCCCAGAAAGCATTTTTTAAAAAATATTGACTTGTTATCAAACAATATTTTTTAAATATTAGGCTATTTTATCATTATAGAGTAAAAATTATTTTACTATTGAAATCTATCTGATTTATGTTCCTAATGTACTGACTTCTAATTAATTAAGGTTTTACTGACTGAAGTCTAAAACGGGCACTTGAATTGTAGTATGTGTTTATGCCCCAATTGGAAGGGTTACTCTACTTGAAAGTGTGGTTTTATTATTCAATAATAAGATATTGCCATGATAACAGGTTATCGTCAGCAAGCATCTGCCAAATAATTTTAGTGTTCTAGAAATTTAATTGAATACTGGAATCAGAAGAATCACAGCTCCAACTAGATGTTTTTATGCTTTATTTCACCTTACCTTCATCCACATATACACATCCTAGTACCTCTTCCAAACTAAATATATTCTCTAAATAAAAGACAGGTAGGGGATGTGTCCTAAACAAAACAAAGATGAAGGTGAGATTGCTGTTTGCCTGACAATAGTGCTGAAAATTGTGATTCAGATAAGTGAAATGTGCTAGAAATGGGTACCAATCAAGTTTTAAGCCACCTCTTTTGGCCAATTCTTTCCTAGGAAGATGGTTTCTCTCTCTTTCTCTCTCTCTCTCTCTCTCTTTCTCTCTCTCTCTCTCTCTCTCTCTGTGTCTGTCTCTCTCTCTCACACACACACACACACACACACACACACACACACACTATGTGACTATCAGGTATCAAATGCTTGAATAGAGGAAGCATTCAATCCTCAATATTTTGATAGCTGACCTACTATTAATATGGGCATTGCTTAGAAACAGTCAAATACTTCAACATCGCACTTCCCCAACAACTTCAAATCTCTGTAATCCTAGTAAGAATCAGGAAATGAAGTGTTTTATTAAAGAGCTCAAGGAAGCAAAAGTAGAGGTAAAAAGCTGTGTACAAACTCTGTGTTTTTAAATATCACCCAGTAACTACTTATTCCAACTTCAGATAGAATTCTGTTACGTATAGATATGATTTTTCTGGTCCACAGTAGATTAAAAGCACAAAATTAGAGAAGAAAAGCACATGTTTAAGACACAGAAAAGTCAGCTGATTAAAGACAAATATATATATATAATGTGATATCAAAAATCACTATATGTATATGTCAAATGAAATAACAAAGAATCTCAGTGGTCATTTAGTCTAAGGAGATAATGACCCAATGGCCCCCAAAAGTAGTAACAGTACCTATTATACAATATATATGGATGATGTTCCATCACCTCCAAGTGATTTAATTTGGTTCATTATAGTTGCTGTAGATAGATAAAAGAGTGCTTTTTAATGAAAATTTTCTGTAGAAAATGGTTTAAAAATATACTCTGATAATAAAGTCAAATTTTTGTTGTTATAAAATTTATTTATGAAGAATATTGTACTCATTGATGCTAAGTACTCATTAATTGCTGTATCAACTTTAATATCACATACTTTAATACACAAGCATATACAATCTCACGTACCTACTTTGCTTCATGGACTATTCTCTGAAAACTAAGAAAACAAAAGGATATATTAATACCTTTGGGCCTATCTAGAATAATAGGAAATGAATTCATGTCAAGCAAATAACCAGTCTGATTAATGAGCCCCAAACCAATGAGGCTGAAGTAAAAATTAGAGCATAAAGGAAAAACAAATGAAAAAAGAAGGAAAAAAAGGATGGAATAACTTGCCTCAAAGTGTGGCCAAAAAAAGGCAATAACGTATTACAGAAAAAGAAGATCCATGTTACATGAAATTCGTATTACATAAAAGAAGATAACAGAAGGTAGAGTAGGAAGAAGGGAGTAAGGTCCAATATCTTAGGATGGAAGGAAACAATCCAGAATCAGGCCCTTCTTAAATGGAAGACTCCAGGGCTCGAGGAAATCTGACCTACGAAGAAAGGACTTTTAGCACTGTGACCTGAAGGTCAGCCTTCAGACCTCCCCTGAGAAATAGAAAATTACTACCAATGAATACTCTAGCAAAAAAAACCAAAAAAACACTTTCTGCATTTCTATTGCAAAGTACACAACAATAAGTCTTGCTACTTTGGCTTTAGGAACAATCAAAAAAATTCAACTATTGTGAAATGATGAACTCATAAAAAACCTTGTCCTAAGTATTAAAAGTTGCCCTGTAAAACTGGAAGATGATTAAAGTATCCTCCTTAATGTTTTTCCCAGCTCTAATAATTTCTTTCCTTTCCTTTTGCCGATTGTGTGGAGGACAAAGCCTGTCAAGATTCATGCCTGCAACACAAACACAACCATCTTCCTTCCAGGTCCCAACCCAACTGTAAATCCATCATTTCAAATGACAATTCCATATGAAATCAATATCTTGAAAGGAAGATTGCTTCAACCACTGCAGCGTGGACTGTGGGTACACGCAGTGAATTCAAGAAGACAGACCCATTTGCAGCTGCTGCTCATTCTAGCAGGATTGATTGCAGGTAACTTCCTCAAAGAGGAGGTAGAGGAGCTATTCATTTCTTCTTTTTTTTTCAACTTGTTCCTCTGTTTTGGATCTAATAACAGTCCTAAATTATAAACAGCAGCAGTAGATAAACAAACACCCTGGCTCACTCAAAATGTTAAATAATAACTCCACCTGTTGTTTAAAGGTAGGTGTGTTTCTATTCAACATCTCATTTCATATTACTAACAGTGACTGTGAGTCACTGATGTTACATCTCAGGATACTCCATCCAAAAAACTGCTAACATCCCAACTCATGAAGCTTCTTTGAACACTGTAATTAAACACAACTTAAAAACCTTAAAAGCTTAAAACCTGAGATTTTTCCTGCTTCCAATATTTTAAAATGATATTACATATTTGTGAAATATTTTACTTTTAAATTTTTTATTTTTTCTGAGTATGTATAATACATGATAATTGAAGACTCAGAAGGGAAAAAGAAAAATGGTTCAATGTAAGCCATCTCCGAGAGGTAATCATTATTATATCTTAATTTATTTCCTTCTAATCTTTTCCTATACAATTGTTTTTAGTTAATCTCATACTGAGGATGCAGTCTTATGTCTTTTATAAAACCTTTCAAAACACAAACATTCTCCATAATCATGGACACATCATCAATATATTTCAGGATTGTATAACAATTTATTCTGCACAGTATTTTATATAATATTTTTTAATTTTAAAATATATTTATTACTATAATTAATCATCTCACTGCTGATATTTAAGTTGTATCTAATATAGAATTTTGTTATTAGACATAACCTCTGAGATAAACACTGGAACGTATTTCAAAGAACTCTGACACATATTGATAAATCACTTTCTAAAAGGGTTTCTGGTATGATTTTAGATCCATATTTTTTTAAATACCTCTTTTTGCTGATCCCTGATGTAGATCATCAGAACTGCCCAGATATCTTTAGGTCAGTGTATGAAATATGTTTTCTCTAAGAAGAGTTGAAATGGAGGATGGTTCTATATTACTGACTAAAGCCAAAGAGCAAAGTGACAATCAGTTTAATCCTCCAAAATTTGTCTTATGGCACATTGAGTTGTTAGGCTCCCTAATACCACAGCTTAATAGTGACCCCATGAAAGTATAGGCAGTATTCTCCACTCTTCCCTCAAGAGCACCCTAAGTATGAAGGAAAAGAAAGAAAAGAGAGAGAATATAGAAAATTAGGAACCGCATCAGACACAATGAATACTTCCACCTCGGACTCACGAAGGTCAGGAAGAGAAAAAAGAACTAACAATTATTAAGTACATGGTTAGTGCTTCATATGTATTTTCATTTGACTAATTTTCTAACTTTAAGAAGAGGCTGAATGGTGTTAAATGGAAAGAATGGTGACATGACAGCCAAGCTAGGGGTCTGAGAGTTGGCACTAACAAGCTCTGTGGCCATAGACAAGCCAGATTATCCTCCTGATTATTAGTGTCTTTTAGAACTGCTTGGTTGGGAAAATTAATGTCTCTAAGTTTCTGCAGCGTTTCAAAATTCTGTGGTTCTCTGTACTAATTTATATGTATCAGGATAAAACCTGTAGATTTTTTTCTCTCATTTTTCTTACTGTTCTCTGCTCATATACTCAAAGATATTCATTGCCAAAGGTGGCGAATAGGATATAGACCAAAACAAATAATTCAAATGGATTCTTTAAGCACATTGCATAGATGTAGGTCTGAAGGTCAAAGCTCTTTCCGTTTGTGAGACTCAGCCACACAGGGATGATGTCTACTAGAATTTTAAAAATCTGGCTTGGTTTTGCTTATCAGGAGCAAAGAGTGACTCAGAGTAAAATTTTACAGCATTGCTTTTCAAACTGCTGGTCAAGGCTCACAAGAAAGTCATGAGGGCTTCCCTGGTGGCGCAGTGGTTGAGGGTCCGCCTGCCGATGCAGGGGACACGGGTTCGTGCCCCGGTCTGGGAAGATCCCACATGCCGCAGAGCGGCTGGGCCCGTGAGCCATGGCCGCGGAGCTTGTGCTCCACAACAGGAGGGGCCACAGCAGTGAGAGGCCCGCGTACCGGGAAAAAAAAAAAAAAAAAAAAGAAGGTCATGAAATCATTTTCCTGAGTCTACACTAGTATTATTTCTTTTGTTGTTCGTTTTTGTTTTTGTCTTTTTTCCCCCTAATGAAATGGAATAGATTACATTGCAATTCACAAGAGTAAGCTAAGTATGTGATATCTGGAGTTGATAAGAAAATGTATTTCTCACAAAGAGTTTCTATCAAAAATTTTTGAAAAATACAAGTTTAAATTATAAACTACATTGGGATGGGAGGAGCAACATGTTTATGTATTGTCCAGAACCTTTGTATGTGCCTGTGTGGAATGGGAAAGAGAGTTTGGAGAAGCTTGGGGAACAACAGCTACATGCAACTGTTAAACTGTTGTCCCTGGCTCTTCCTTTTCTCAATGAAGGCTTGAAACCCAGAGAAATGGAGTCTATAGAGACCACGAAACTTTAATGAGAATATGAAGGCAGAAAAAGATCCACTTCTTGTCTGGATTTTGGAGAGAGACGGCCTAGCAGTGTGATGCTTAACATGGAGCTGCTGCTTTTGAGTATAAATTACAGCAGAGCATGTCCAGACAGAGGAATATCTTGAAATTCATGCCCACTCCATCACCCTTTCTTGAATTCTGTGGGATATGGAGAGAATTCAAGAAGACTCTCCTGCCCAAGTAAGGCACAGAAATAAGGTAAAAATTAAGATATGGCATCCCTGAAGGTTAAGAGGATGAGGATTGGGTTGGGGCAGGAAGAGGGAGGACTTACAGCACAGAATAAGCTTTCCAGAATAATCACTGCATTTTGCAGACACTGACAGAACAGATGGCAAGTTATTACAGCAGTGAACACAACAGATAGGAACCCCAGACCATATTCTCTCCCTCCAATGTCAGGAAGATATATGGAAGCACCCAAGAACCTAGATCATCCTAGGGAAGAAGAGTAGGAAAGGAGCCTTGAAGTTGCCTGCATTGATCCAGAAGATACTATTTAAACCGGAAGCTACCTTGATTTGGCAAGAATGTTTTCCATCATAATGGAAATGAGGGCTTGGAATACATGTTAAGATCATTTAAACAGAAATAACAAATCTGAGTTTGTAACTTTTTTTTTGTTACATATCTCTTTTATGTTAGATTTTAAACACTTTTAAAAGCATAAAATGTCTTGTTGTTTGTTTTTAAATCACTTTTAGTTCTTAGGTCAATATCTTCCATGTAATTGCTGCTCAATAAATGCTGCTTTCTGGGTTTCCCAACCATTTTATTGGCATGGCATACATAAAAATTGGTATTTATATTGTATGCTCAGTAAAGTGGAAGAGGCTGACCTGCCCAAAGTCTGGGTCCACCACATACCCCACTGATATATCTGAAGATTGAGGGAACCAACCAATGATTGCACAGTCGTGACAAAGCATGTGGTCTACTGTATTACTAAATACACTTTGCATAGTGGATTAAACTTGTTTGTGTGATACTTAACATGGTACCACATATATATAATACCACATTTACTAAAGCACACACAAATATTGCTAGTAAATGTCTGTGGTGTCTTAAGGCAATCAAATCTTTCAACGTCTTGTAAACATTTAGAAGACTTCTGTTCACATGTTTCTACAGTGATCTGTGTGTATCAGCACATCAGGCTGATAATGCTAAATAGCATGCAAGTACTTAAGAGATTAATTCAGAATTTATGCCAAGTATGAACCATTATTTTTCTTGAATGTTTCATAAATAATCATCAACATTTCCCTGCTTAGCAATGGCTTCATGAACAAGCCCCTGAACAAGTACATAGAAATGTCAGAGGTCCTGTTGTAATCAATTACAAATAGGTTATATATTATTTTTCCTATTGCTTCTAAATGCCATGATGATTTTTCCTGTTTTGAAGTGTGATTTTGTTACTCTAAAAAGCCATTTGAGTTATTTTTAAATTTAAAAGTATATTTTACTGAGTAACCCCATTGATTCTTTTGCTCTCTGGTAAATAAACAATGTTCATTTTTAATGATCTATTGTTTTTCCAGGAGATAATGAAAATATTAAAATAACTGTCTTGCTGGAACTCAGGTCAATCAACTATAAATAAAGATACAATACAGAATTTTGGCTAAACATAATATTCCATAATGAATTAGATAATAGAAAAATTTACTTCTAGAAGTTGCCTTTTCCAAGTGCAACGGCAGGAGATAGGTTCAAAGAGGGCATGATTTTCTTATAATAATTAGTCAAGAATCCACCCATATGGATTTACTGATTTCAACTAAATGTTCAAAACACTGTGAAAAAGAAATTTAATTACTTTTTTGAAGGTGCACCTTTTACCTGAACCATAGTTTAGTACCTTACAAGCATATTAATTTAATAAAGGTATTCCTGTTAGTGTCAATGGTCTCTGGAAACAAATAACTTACAAGGCCCCATCCCAGTACCACCTTCTGCTCAAAGCCTTCCCTGATCCTCCAACTCAGAAACTGACCTGTCTCTCTTCTCAACTCCAGCAGCGCATAGCATCTGGACCACTCATATAGCACCTATGATATGTGTCCTTACAAAATGATTCAAGAAAAGAGAGCATTAATCCCAAAATGAAAGGATATCAGAATATCTTAAATTATTCAACAAAGGTCATGGCCCGTATTTAGAGATCCTTTAGATCATTTGTATTTTAAACATCTGTTCCAAAGGAAACCAGAAAGCTGAATATTGTTAGATCTAACAGAAATAACAAAGTGCTTTAGCCATCATGGTTTTAAGTTTCTCATTTTAAGGCTTCAGTTCATGAATATTTTATTTATTAATACATACACCAAAGAAGTAATCTACATATGCGTGTGTGAATTCATAGCAATGTGGCTTGCTTGGTCTTTTGTGCAAAGCAGCCTTGTACTTTACTTGCCAACATTAAAATGGCTGTACTAAACAATAAAGTCATTTGTAATGAAAAGTGTATTTCTCCAAAACAAAAAATGCATTGGCAATGCTTGACAGCATGTTTATAACCCTTTAGTAAACACATTAATTCCACATACGGTTTCTTATTTTCACTTCCTCTCTCTTTTTTCATAACAACGAGTTAAATTTTCATTGCAACCAATGTATAAGGCTGGATAATCCCAGTGAATAAATTATAAAATGCATGTTAAGGGTTTAGCACAGTGGTTAGCTCCCCCTAAGTGCTCAATAAAGGGTTGCTCTAATAGAAGTCTTACTTTGGCTGCACATGTCAGAAATCTACTTAGAACAGCCTAAAGGGACAAAAACAGATCTTCCAAATGACATTAGTTTGTTTTATGAAATCCAAAGAATAAGTGGACAACCAAGTTATGGGAAAAACAAAGAAGCATCTGGATCTTAGGGAAAAAAATGAGACTAAGAACTTAACACCATTAGATTACTCAGTTCTTCCTCTCTCCTCACACCAGTTTCATTCCTTCTGGTTACACATGCCTTTCTCAACATACACTACCATATCAACCAGCAATTCCACTCCTGCATATTTACTCAAGTGAAATAAAAACTTAGATTACACAGAAACCTCATACACAAATTATTATAGCAAGTTTATACATAATTACCTAAAACCAGAAACAACACAAATGTCTTCAACCAAAGAATGAAGAAGCAAACTATGGTACTGGTACATCCACATGCTGGAACATTGCTCAGCAATTAGCAATAAAAGAACAAACTATGATAAATGCAACAACATGTATGCATCTTAAATGTATTTTATTAAGTGAAAGAACTCAGGCTCAAAAGACATACTATATGACTCCATTTATATGACATTTTTGTAAATACAAAACTATAGAGACAGAAGATAAATCAGTGGTTGCCAGGGATTGGTGTGAGGGAAATTCTCAACTACAAAGGAGTACAGAGGAATTTGGCGGATGGGAGTGCTAGAACTATTTCCACATCTTGATTGTGGTGACATTTACAAGATTTATGCGTTGCTTAAAATCCACAGGACTGTACACTAAAATGGGTAAATTTTACTTTATGTAAATTATACCTTAGAAATTTTTGAGAAAGAAAAGATAAGAATGACTTAGAAAAAAGGAAAGATAAATATTAAAGAGATAAAATACTGAAGATGTTGTCCTGGAAAGCCAACCCAAGATACAGACCACAGGAATCCCTAAAATAAAAAACCAAAGCAAGAGAACAGAACAAATACTAAAATTAATATTCAAGAAAACTTTCCTGAAATACAGATTTGAAACTGCATATTAAAAAAGCACATGTGTACTTAACAATTTAGACTGAGAACTATTATATCAAAGGTACACTCTAGTAAAATTACCAAACTTTAAAGGGAAAAAAATCTTGGGCTTTTTTTTAAAAAAGGAAAACATTTATTTTACAAGGAAAATGAAATTAGATTATCAGACTTTGATGGCAATGCTTTATGCCAGAAGAAAATGGAATAATATATTTGAGAATCTCCATGACAGAATCCATTTCATATCCAGCAAAACTGTCTTTCAAATATAAAGGGCATAAGACAAACTAATATCAACATTCAAGAATTCAGGAATGTTCTCATGAGAACTTCCTTAGGAATCTACTAGGGAGGGAAAGAATTCTGACAACCAAAATGAGAAATATCAACATAAGCACTGACAGTGAGCATTATGTTTATAATTACAATTATAACCAAAAGTAAATGAATTAAGTTTAAAGGAAAAAATATAGTATGTAATTGTTATATACTCAGACCTTACAGGTATAGTTCAACTACTAAAAAATGAGCAAGGAATGAGGATAGCATATGTAAAAATCACATACAACTGTGTTCTGTAATCATATTGATAGTCATCATATTAGTATTGTCATTCTAAGACTGTTGTATGTATAATTTAGGATAAAGAAAATAAGAAGTTATAGCACAATTCTAATGCTATCATCCCCTATGTCCTTGAGGAAAGGTTAAAAACCCTGTAGTACTTAAATTGATTTGAAAATATCAAGATAAACCCATGAGATATATTATCTTTGGATAGGTATATATTTAAAGATGTATATTTCTGGGTGCTTCTCAACTCTGCCTACATAATTAACTTTATTAAAATGCCTAGAAACAATGACCAGCCCAAGATAAATAAGAATCCCTAACATCCAGAGTTTAATCTTGAAATTCAACTTTCCACTAAACAATCCAGTTTGATTTCTCAGAAAAAGTCTGATTCTAGGACTTAGATAGGAAATATATAAGACAAGCCCAGAAAATCTTGTCAAACCAGATAGTACAACAGAAAGTAAGCAATCAAAAACTAGTAGAGTCCTGTCAGAAAATGTCAAATGGAACAGGCTCCCACTGGTCAAAAATGAGACAACTGAGCTTCAAGAAGATGATTATGCCAGGCTTCCCTGGTGGCCAGTGGTTAAGAATCCGCCTGCCAATACAGGGGACACAGGCTCAAGCCCTGGTCTGGGAAGATCCCACATGCCGCGGAGCAACTAAGCCCATGCACCACAACTACTGAGCCTGTGCTCTAGAGCCCGCGTGCCACAACTACTGAAGCCCACATGCCTAGAGCCCGTGCTCCACAATGAGAGAAGCCACCGCAATGAGAAGACCGCACACCACAACGAAGAGTTGCCCCTGCTCACCGCAACTAGAGAAAGCCCGTGCACAGCAACGAAGACCCAATGCAGCCAAAAATAAATTAAATAAATTTATAAAGAAAAAAAAAGATGATAATGCCAACAGACTGAAACACATCAAAATACATTTAAAACTATGGTCTATAAAGATAGAGGAAAAAAGCCAGTGAGTGGGTCTCTAGAAGATGATTGGAAATCAATTCACTATCCTGGAAACTGGTAAATTAAGAAAAGTAAGTAAGCATCTATACTGCCTTCCTTATATGAATTGTACCATTGGGTAATTACCTTAACAGACGAGGAACAGCAACTCTTCATAAAGTTATTCCATCTGATAAATGAAAATGAAATACTAACATTAGAATATCACCATGTCCCAAGGCATTAGCATGAATGGTTGCTAGCATTATAACACAGGAGTTACAGAGAGGGAAAAAGTCTGGCGGTCGGGGTTGGGGGGGAGCAGGGGGGGCAGGGACTGAGAGAAAACCAGACATTATGTGTCTCCTAATAAAAAACCACCACCACCAATAGGTTTGCAAAGGGATCTAACCCATCAAGCCTTCGGAACCATCTGCCAATATGCAAGAAGTCAGAGGGCAGACTTGCTGAATAGCAAAATACTAAGTATGAAATAACCAATCCAGACTGGGAAATTCTGTAGGTTAAAATGAACTAAGTTCTTCAACAAATGAATTCCAAAGAAGAAATAGATATAGAGAGAAACTATATGCTAAAAGACATAACAGGCACAGACAATATGCAAACGAGGTGTAAGACTATAGTTTAGGGATGCACAATTGGGTAATAAATTGATAAAGAAACTCAAGGGAGTGATTAATATAAAAATCAAGGTAGTGAAATTGATCCTATATTCTTCTTCTTTTCCAAACTTATCTTTGCTGATTTTTTCAAGCTAGATTTTGGATTTCTTTAAGTACTGCTGGTACAGTATGAATTAGATATTATCCTGTTTGTTGCTGTACTTAATAAATATTCATTAATTAGGTGAATGAATACGTTCAGCCTCTGGATCTCTGTTACTATGCTCTACTTTTTTCCTCATAGTAATTTTCACCTCCTAGCATACTATGTCATATACTCATTTATTATATTTATTGTTTAATGTCCATCTTCCTCTGATAAAACAAGCTCCTCAGGAGCTGGAATCTCTATTTTGTTCACTGATATTTCCTAGTGCCTAGAACATTGGTACTTAATAGGCACTCGGTACATAATTGTGAAATGAATGAATGAATGAATGAGCATAAGAAATATTCACTGAATATACTAGTTAGAACTTTAAAATACTTTTTCCTCAAAAAATATTTTGCAAAGTACTTATTATAAAAATATATATGCTTCCTCTAACAGATATTATTAATTCCTACAATCATGTATACATCCAAGCTGACTAAACAACAGCCTACTACAAAGAGGAAACCAATACAAGATTCCTTCTTGAAATATGCTCAGGAAGTCTAAGATCAGTGGAAACAAGAGAATATGTGCTCCTCTATAATTGGCTTTTGAGTAAGGACACTGTCTTACAGAAGGGCTCCAACTTAGTCATAATCAGTTTATCAAGCATATTAGTTGTTCTGGAAGAAAGAACAAAATAACATTACCTTGGATAAATTAAATATCATTTGTCATTTTAATACACCAAATAACAAACAATATAATTTTAAATGAACTTGACTTAATATATACTAATAAGACAGTCTACTACTTTTATGGTGGTCTTAAAAACAGTACCTGCAAACAGCACTTTGTAGTTTTCATTGAAGCCTCACCACAACCCTAAGAGCTAGGTAGAATAAATATGATCCTCATTTCAAGGATCAGGAAACTGAATCCTAGAAAATTTAAATGACTAATAGTACTTGAATACATGTTTTTGAACTTATTCCTTTCTGAAGAAGCAAGAAATTAAACAAAAAGCAAATATTCGGAGTCAGAAGTAGATTTCTACTCTGACTCTGTAATTACTTGCTGTGGAAACATCAGCCAATGAAATATCTACTCTAAGCCTCAATTCAACATCTTTTTATTTGTCACTATGCAGAAAAGGATAAAGAAACAGCCATGCATCAAAGGAAATCTATTATCCAATTATCTATATATTGAAAATATACTAAGGTTTGTTATTTATATTGATTCTTGGGGGTTTCTCTGGAACTTGACATTGTTGTCTATTTTTCCTTCTGTTAGCAAGATGCCTCTAGATCTAAGAATTCACTATTGTATAATTTATCCCCCTGCTGCCACCCAACTGGACTGCTGAAGCTGGGCCAGTCACTTGGCACTGTGCTGTGAAACTGCTAAGATAGTAAGGCTCTATTGTTCTACCTCTCTTATCTTTCCTCTCTTCAAATGCATCTGTGACCAATGATAGAACTTTCAGGTCAATCCTATTCCACCCATATGCCCCACCTCCAGTGCCTAAGCCCTCAATTTTTTGGAGTTGTATAAAAATTAACCTTGGTAAAGAACCAGCTAGGTCACAAAGTTCCTGTCTTCCTATTTTTCCTCTCTTGTGCCCTTTTTGGCTAGTAGCTTCCTTAACATTCTGTCATTCCCTAAGGAACACTGGCTCTGATCAATTTTATAAACATTTCTTGAGTGCCTTCTGCACTGGCAATACTAAGGTGCTAGGAATACAAAGATATGTAGAGCACAATCTGTATCCTTAAGGAAATTTTGTTTATTAGGGGAGAAAGATAATTAAAGGGATCATATTGCTATAATTCAATATATACAGTGGTTAAAGGTAAGCTCAAGGTTTTACGAAAACAGAGAGGAGAAATAATTAACCACTGTAAAGGTAGGAATCACATTAATAAAGGCTACAGGAGAAATGAAATCTGCTCTTGCAGCACAAGTAGGAATTAGCAGGTGAAGAAGAGTATTACAGGTGTGAAAATAACATGAGTAACTGCATAGAAGCATGATGCCAAAGGTTTTGTTCAGGTTACAAGCAGTTGGGTATTTCTGGAGCATAAAATGTGCTTGAGTTTTGGACACGTGCATTCAAGGTGCCTTGGGGATGATTAAATAGAAATGTTAATCAGAAAGTTTACAAGAAAAGTCAAGATTAAATATTTGATAGCCACCAATAGTATAGCAAGATGAAAATAAGCACAATGAAGAAAAATCAAATAAGGTAAGGAGGAGACAAAGCATTGTTATTTTATATAGCATAGTCAGGAAGTGCCTCACTTTTCACGTGATTTTTGAGCAGAGATCTAAAGTGAGAAGGTGAGTTACATGAATGTCTCAGGATAGAGCTTTCCAGGATTAAGAAACAGCAAATGCAAAGGCCTTGAGTTAAGGGTGTGCTTGGATTATTTGAAGAACAATGGGTTACATCAAATAGAATCTTAATGGCCATTATACAGACTTCACTATATGGAATCTTACCCTGAATAATACTGAAATCCAGTAGAAGTTTAGCCTGGAAAAGTAATATGATTTATGTTTTAACAAATTTACTCTGGCTATTGCCTATGGAATCTACTATGGGGCAAGAGGCAAAAGCAGAGGGTTTTATTGTTTTGTTTTTGTTTTAGGAAGCTATACCATTAATTCACGAAAGAATGATGGTAGTTTAGAATGGTAATAAGAAATGGTAGGATTCGGGTACCTTTTGAAAGTAGAACTCCCAGGATCTTCTGAGTTTGAGTATGTGAGAAAGGATAAAATTAAGGTTCAAAACATAATGAAAAGTCTCAAATAAGAAAGACCAGTCAGTGAAAAAGGAAAACAAGGCAAGAATGATGACACAGCAGTTCTAAGAGGAAAGATTATAGTGATACTGGATCTAGTCCCTGCTATTGAGAAATGAATGAATAAAATAATTTAATAATATTTCCCATTTTTTCTAGTACTTTAAAGTTTTCAAACATTTTCACATAAAAGATTTCACTGTATAGCACCTCACATTGACCAAGTGACCTGTTCAAGTTGAATTTTAATGATTATAAAACTGAGGGTCAGAGAATGAGTGAATTCAGAGATTGTCCAAGGCCAAACTATTTGACTGCAGGTCTCTTTACAGTGTTCTTTACGTTCTCATACATGAATATATTTGTAAACACATATGTATATATATAGAACAGTGTGAATACTGAACAGTTGAGGAGAAAACACTACAGAGTATAGGGATTAGTCAATGGCATAAAAACATACAGTAAGTACCTAGTGAAGTTTAAAACCAAGTTAGGAACAGAAATATAAGGAAAGAATGAAGGAAGAAGCTTGCATTCAGGAGTCAAATTGGCTCTCCGTACCATATGAAGTATTTAAACAATACCATCCTCAAACAACACAGGGCAAAATAAGCTTTAGCACATGATTATAGGCATTTTTCTTTCAGACTTAGGTGCTGGGAAGATCTTTCACTAAGGAAAAAGGACTATAAGCCCTAGGAAAGATGCAGAGGTAAATATATATAGTCAGTATCTTTATATCAGAGCTAATTCTGGTAAAGCCTGGAAGATTTTCTAAACCTGTGGAATATTCCCATTCATGTTACTTTCCTTTTCTTCTCTGTTGCATCTATGAATTAAAGTAAAACTTTAAACCAAAGTTTAAAAAAAAAAAAAGAGAATGATGACACAGAGCAAAGGAAGTATACTTGTTTAAGGAAAGTTTATAGAAGGAGAATATAACAGTATTACCTAAAACAGTAGAAGAAAAAAAAGGATAAAAATATCTGTTGGACTTAACAATTTTGAAGTTGCTATGCTTTGCCAAAGCAGTTTCATTGAAGTGGCAAGGGAGAAATCAGATTGCAATGGGTTGGAGGGTGAATGGAGCCCAAGGAATGAGAGATAACACTAAATGTTACCATTTCAAAACTCAACAGAGAGGAAAGAAGAGGGTTATGGTTGTTGAATATTTGGAGTAAAAAGATTTAATCAGTCATGTGATGCGATTTAGAACCAGAAAAGATCCAGGGTCATCTCTTTTAATCCAGAGTTTCAAAGACACCCCAGTGAAATGCATCATTTCCTTTGCCAGTCAAGATTTAAATGTCAGTGTTCCCTGGAACCTGAGTCAAGGAGAGAACTCCAGAAGAACAACTCAACTATTCAGCAATTATCCAAACAGAAGCATAATGGATCCAAAGAGTCACCAAAGCACTACCTAAATTGTCTTTTGGGAAAATGATACATCCATTAAATTTGTATGACATGGGTCCAGTGGTTGAGACTTCGCCTTCCCGTGCAGGGGGTGCGGGTTCGATCCCTGGTTGGGGAGCTGGGATCCCACATGCCTTGTGGCCAAAAGACCAAAAAAACACAAAACAGAAGCAATATTGTAACAAATTCAATAAAGACTTTTTAAAAAATGGTCCACATGAAAAAATCTTTTAAAAAAAGTTTGTATGACATTTTATTCAGTTGTACTAATACCTAGTTTAGTAGCTTCGCCTGATAAATCATCTGTTCAGCTTCAGCTTTTGCTAAGCAGATAAAAAAGTTAAATTCCATAAAATAAGCATGCATCTTACTTTCACTTATTTAAATAAGATTTACACAGATTAAAAGATCATTTAATTATAGTGGTCTCAATAAGACCTTAATATTTTTCAACTTTTAATCAAGTACAATCTAACATAGATAGATTATGCAATACCCCCCTAAATGTTCATATATTAACTTGTGTTTTTACATTAGCCTCCCATTAAGAACAAACAGAATAACAGTCATAAAAATTTTTTAATGGAAGGAATTTTAGAGACATCATATCCAAACACCTTCATATTTATAAATAAGGAAACAAGCTCAGGAAATCTTCTTGGTCAGATTATATAAATACCAGTAGAAACAAGATGAAAATATAGATTCCTGGATTTCAGTAGTTTTCTTCCCACAACTGCAATCTATAATTCTTTTAAGTCATCTCTGAAAAAAGTACTGGGATACCATCACCAAAATTAAATATCTAAAATGTACTGACTCCCTTTCTATATTTGGCTATAGGCATTATTCCCAGCAACTCTAAGAGACAGGTACTATTATTACCCCAATTTAGAGGTGGAGAAACTAAGCCTTAAATACCCTGAGCAACTTTTCCATGGCCACTCAGTGGTAAAAATGGAATGGCACCTCAGGCTCTTGGCAGTCTGCTCATTTCCTGATTCAGACTAAGCAGCTTTCAGGACTTAATTCAGAAAGCATTAATTGAAAAGCTACTACCAGGAAGGCACTATCTTGGAAGTTGAGTAAGATATGTAAGATACAGAGCTCAAAAACCTATGCATACACCACTAACTGTGATACAGAGTAAAAGGGGTAAAGGGTGTTTAAGGAGGAAAAAAAAAGCAAAGCGCACAGAAGAGACAGCAGTTTCAGGGCTGAGGGTGAACATGAAACTAGTCAATACTACCTTATAAACTGCTGAGATCTGCTTTGAACCAATCTGCACCAGCAGAGCCCAACGGATATAAAAATATTTCCCTTTAATATTTTTATATGTTTGTCACCCAATTCAACTTTTTTTCCACACTATACTCAACACAGACACTTCTAGATTTAGTTAGCACTCAAGGCATTTTTTTTTCAATAAATTTGTTTTATTTTTTTTTTATTTTTGGCTGCGTTGGGTCTTCATTGCTGCATGAGGGCTTTCTCTAGTTGCATCGAGCAGGGGCTACTCGTCATTGCGGTGTGAAGGCTTCTCATTGTGCTGCCTTCTCTTGTGGCGGAGCACAGTCTTTAGGCACACGGGCTTCAGTGGTTGTGGCTCGCGGGCTCTAGAGCACAGGCTCAGTAGTTGTGGTGCACGGGCTTAGCTGCTCTGCGGCATGTGGGATCTTCCCAGACCAGGGCTCAAACCCGTGTTCCCTGCATTAGCAGGTGGATTCTTAACCACTGTGCCACCAGGGAAGTCCTCAAGGCATTTTCTTTTAATGCCCATGGTGCAGAGGTTAAAAAGTATGCAGTAAATAAATCAGCAGTGCAAAAGCTCTCTTAATACATCAAAGAATCTTTACAGAAAGTTATTAGAGTCCTCAAAGTCTCCATAAAATAGTCTATTTACATTCATTGTCCACTTAAGTGGCAACCTCTAAATTTATGAGTTAGCTACTTGCTGAAATATCATATAATTTGCTGAGTGTTAATTTCTTAGATGACCCTGGTCCTGTAAGAAAACTGCAAGCAAGAGTCAAAGAAACTAATACATCCCATTTCTGGACTCTTAGATACTAACCCAGACCACTCAAGAATCACTATGCCCTCAATGGTGTTTTTTGACAAATGTTTATACTATGATACATTGAAGATTAGAGAACACACCTATAATTTTTCTTTACGGCCCTATACTTTAGCTATATTTTTCTTCAACTAATTGTTACCAAATATGTTTTACTTTTAAATACCAACTTGCAAAATAAACTACATACGTTAAAAAAAAAAAGTCAATCGAAAAGCCATTGTTTTCTCCATTTTCTTAGTATAAACATTACTGTTGCAAGCTAATTCATGCTAAGCATGAGTGTGTGGAGGTGAAAATAGTATTGTTTCCTTTTTATTTCAAGAGTGGTCTATCCCAGCTTCCACTTCAACTATTTGATTGTTTTCCCCAGTGTTGAACAAGGGGAGCTCTGCATCCCTTCCCAGTGTACAGAGTTCTGACCCCGAAGAAGGTGAAAGTACAAGGGAAAGCTTTAGCATATGCTGCTTGGCCAAACATCTCCAGAGTCTCTCATAAATAAGAGAGGGCTTGAAGCATCTCTCTACACCAATGTTGGCCAAACTACCCTCATTTGCATACTGAGGTCCTGACTTTTATCCCTGTAACACCTAGACTCATATACTTTGTATTTTAATTTAAATGGTATCATTAATTTTACTTTAATAAAATTCACTTAAAAAAACTTTCTACCGTTATTGTAAATGAAAAATCAATATCATGTGTCATTAAAAATGTCATAAACATCTTGCTAGATGCAGCTGCTTGCCAAGGCCTGCTTCCTAATTATTAAATAGGGAGATAGCAAGTGTTGGTGAGCTATTTAAGACACATTAACACCACACTGAAGTCTGGTTGTTTTTTGTTTTTGTTTTTTTTCTCCTTATTCTAATTAGGAAGAATACTGCAAAGAAAGTGCTTCTCTTTCTAAAATCTGGCTCAGTGTTTTTAAATGTTGTGCCCATGTACCTTCTAAAATCATCTCAAGTTCCTCCAGGCAGCCAGGTGGCACTCTGAGAACACTGCTGTAAATTATTCAGATTTTCATAAGCCCAAACCCTGCCACTTCTAATTCATCCATAATTCAGTAGCACTGTTGTCATCTACAATCTTATCTGAGCTCTCCTTTCCCTCTCCCTACCCACTCTGTCTTTACCGTGCTCTTCTCAGAGCAGGATTAGTCTTGTTGTTTGGACACTCCTTCCCACTGTGTTCCACGGGCAGGTAGCAGTCACCATTACCTAGCAAATTTCTAGCTCAATCCCAAGTTCAAAAAAATAATGGTGGGTCCCATATCTATCTGCTCATACTGCCTCTAGATTTACTTTTTCATTTCAGTGTTCTACTTTCAAAGGTTTAGACGTTTCTCATAAATGATGAGATGCCTAAAAAGCCTGTCTTCCTTAACATGAACTATTTTCCTTCATTCTACTTGTTAATAACTCTATGTTCCACTTGGAACCAAAGTTCATATTCTCAGTTCTGGAATAACTATATTGCTCATACTAATTTTTACAAACTCTAACTTTGGATATGAGATTTTTCTCATCCATAATATTCTTAAAATATAAATTTCCCACATGGTATATTTTCTACTAGAAAATAGTCAAATAATGCCAGCACAATACATACTTTCCTTTTGAAACTACAGGTAGAGCTGTGTGACCTGACAAAGAAATGCTGGCAGTCAAATTAAGATGTTGTGTACTATCTTTATTGTAATCTCCTTCCCAATTATCCTAGTTTTTAAAAAAATCAAATTTAACATTGTTGAAAACTCAGCATTGACATAAAATAATGAGTCAGTGTCCAGGATTAGTTGTAGTATATGCACTTGTGTCATTTTTTCATACAACCAAACTTCTGCCAGGGTATTTCCTAAACATTACATGTGATCAAATGGCTTTTCACCCATTTTATGGGCTTTTAAAGGCTCACCACAATTTTATTTACAGCTATTATTTCTAATACAGTTGGGCACTGACCTGATGACCCATCAGATCATCCAGAATTCAAAATAAAGGACACATACTGGTCAACTGCTAGCTGGCAAATCCCTCAGTGACCGGGTCATGAGTGAACTAAACGCACTCAGCAAGTATACAGGAAAAGATTAATGGAAGAGGAAGAAAATCTTCAGCTAATGCCACAGTAAAACTAGCTATTCTACAGAGACATTAAACACAAAATTCAGCCACACTGGCACAGAACTCTATACTGGGGCATTAACCACTTTCAGACAACTCAAATATTCTTTCTCTAATTAATAAATGGTGCCTACATTTAACAGAGTCAATGATTTGAGCTGAAAATAAAATACACATTGTATTGAGATGACCCAAATATCAATAACTCATTAAAATGATCTCAAAATGAGGGTTTTTTTTCCACATAGGGGAAAAATTGTAAGAAAGAGGCAATTAGATGATAGATATGGTATGCCTGTGGTGAGCTACTGCAGCAGCTCATCGTATTTACCCAGGTATCTCTTTAAGGTCTTATTTGTGAAAGGTTGTGATAAAATGGAATAGAACTTTAAATTCATTTGTCTTTTGAGATTATCACTCTATTTAACCTTGAAAGCTTTTTTCATTTTCTCATGCCTTTGTTTGCTTTCAGGAATTTATCTTCATTTTAACTTTAATCCGTCTTATATCTCCTGCCTCATCTTTGATCCACAAAGTTCAACCTTTTTTTTTTTTTAATCTGCAGTGTCTACAGTGTAGGTGGGGGTAGGGAGGGCTTCCATCTCCTTTTTATAAAGGTATATAATATGGTCATGTTAAAAAGTTACACATTCATAAGTTTGTGTGTGCACCTGTGAGATTAACCAAGGATCATTTTATTCGTTATGTTGAAAAACTGGCATCCAAGTAAAACTCATTCCATATTAAGTAGCAGTTTCACCTGGGATTTACAACACTGATTCTGTCAGTTACACTATCCTCAAGGTAACAGCATTTTGTCTCAAGAAGCCCAAGCATTTCAACATTCTTCTTACAAAAGCGGAAGCAAACACTTATCAACATTGCCATAAGAACCATGAAACTAGCTTTGCAAGGGGTATCCTAGAGCTCTGTGCAGAATTGCAATAGTTTAGACCAGCTTTTCACAATCCGGGACATTTTTTACATCAGCTATTGCAAACACAAAACCTAAGATCTGTTAGCTTTCCAAGCCTCCCCCACAAATTATATACACTGGCTCCAAAAATTTTAAATATATATATATTCAAATAATGTCCATAAAAGAAATAATTTATTCTTTTAAAATAAAATTATCTTAAAATTTCAAATTAAAAAAAATCAATTTAATGTGATGCATTCAAATGAGCGCATTAGAACTAGAATTTGATATAAGGAATGGGGTCTGCCAAAGTAAGCATGCCTAGGACATATGCTGTGATCACTATAGATCTTCATTCATATGTCAGCAAGGCAGTAATTACAGACTGTGAAACACTGAGAATTTCATAAGGCAATGAAAAATCTGTATTAGAATCGTCTAGAAAGTACTTTCTCATAGACATTAAATCAGATAAAATGGGATTTCCCTAAAATCTTACCCAGTGAAAAGAAAATCCCAGGAGCCTTCAGTCTTCTTATTATAATTGATCTTATTCTTATCTCATTTCTGAAAACAATATGAGTAGAACAGCTATATTCCAAGATAATTACAGTTGATAGTGTCCCAAAGTTATCATGATTATCAATGCATCTATGATAGCTTTTTTTCTTTTTTCACCAACAATTTAAACATGCCAAAGATATACCATAGCAGAGATGCTCAGGAAATGTTCCCCTACAGTAGTAATTGTTTCATATTTATTTTATTTAACAACTCAGAATATCTAACAATGACCCCCATACATTTCTTGCCTGAGAAAAATCAGAGAAGAGAATTCTCAGTAGAATGTCATGGGCTTTTAAGGATCAGACTTATAAACTACCTTATATCAAACCACCACATCCTATTATAGTTCCATACCTTGGTGAAGCCCCTATATAAACTTGGACTTGAAATCAAGCACCCCAGTGTTACAAAAGCTAGCCTGTTTTTTTCACAATAGCAATTCCATGGAGAGAAACTGCTCTCACTTTCTAACAGGTTTGAGACTCTGAAATGTGACTGCTTCTCTTCAGTAATTTTCCATCACATGTACAAGATATATCTTGACAATGAAATAATGTTTCTTATTTACCTCTTCAAGATTGAAAATACTCCTTCTATATAACGGGCATTCGTTTTTACTTAAATAAAACCAGGATTGATCTCTGTGACTGCGTTTCTTTTTCCAAATATTTCCTCATAAAAAAAACATTGACTCATAGGACTTGATGGGGAAATTTCTTTTTAACATGCTACCTGTATCTGAAAGTGAAATACAGACCTACCACTGTTACAACATGCTGTTTGAGTTATATCAAGGCAGTCACATTTAGTGGTTAGCTTACTTTGTGACCATTGATCTAGCTGCTGAGAATACAAGTTGCAATAATGGACACAGTTTAAAGCCATGAACTGAGAATATGGATTAGCAACTCCATGCATATGACGCCTGCTGGGGACTGAAAGTTTTTAAGTAAACTAAAACATTTCCAGTAGTAGAAATGGAAATCAATAATTTTGAAAATTTATATCATAGTGATGAATTATCACAAAGTTTCAGAACTGTGGCTACCAACATCCCCACCAGAGGATTTACTATGTTGCATTATGAATGGGAAGCCCAACCCACTTATAAATCAATCAAAAGCAGTATTAAGGATGAAGTTCATACTGAACTGCAAGTCCTTGTATAGGAATTTATCTCTGTCAAACAACCAGTGGTTCTATTTTCCCCAGCTGCACTACAATAGTAGGTTGGATGATAAATAATAAGTAAGGCATTTAATATTTAAGGCTTCCACATAATAAACTTCAGTAACTATAAATGACACTAATGCCTTGAGATCTTCCAAAATTTCCTGGGAAAAGGGTTAAGAAGGATATATAAGGTTTATCAAAGTTTATGTACAAAAAAGAAGAATCTAGATTTTACCATACACAGGATAAATTTCACTACTTAGAGCCAGGTAAAAAGAAGTATCACCTGAAAGACTGAAAGATCATAATTATCCTGTTTATATATAAAGAAATGTTAATACTTTCAAGCTACAAAGGTCCTGGAGGTGAGAGTAACATGACAGGCTGGCACTTAGGAACTATGAGATCCCAGCTCTCTCGCTTATGTCAGTTACTTAAATTTGCTGTACCTCAGGTTCCTTGTCTATAAAATGGGGCAGATTAAAGGAGAAAACAGTTATAAAGAATTTTGCACAGTGCATTCTGAAACATTGTGAGTGCTCATAAACATTAACTTTACATCCCATAATAATTATACAAGATTAACAAAATATTGCCAGTAACTATCTGGCAATTCTGCTTCAATAACATAAAGCATAATGTTATATAACATAAATTTGTTTTGCTTTGGTGGTGTCAGTTCTATGTGACTAAACACTTCCAGAGGTCTAGAAAATTGCTTGCTGTCTAAGTATGTTAAGTAGATTTTTCTCTCTGGTAACTGATTTATACTTTTCATCTAGTTAGCAGAACCACAAACAAAACAAATAAATGAAAGTCTTCATTTTTATCAAAATTTTCAAATTCAGCATGGCATAGTAAAAAAGAATGGGCTTTGGAGTTAGAAATAGCTGTGTTTAAATCCTAGTTTTACACTATAAACATGTTTAAGTCACTTAAGAGGTCTGAGCTTCAGTTTTCTCATCTGTCAAACTGGAGTAATACTGCTTTGCAAAGTGGAAAGAACTAAATAAAAATCATGTCTGTGTGTATATGTGTGCATGTATAATTATACATATTTAAGTTTATATATATATATATATAAATCTGGCAAGGTGTCTCACATATAATAACTCAAGCTTATTTTTTAAATTAAGAATTTGTGATTAATGATGACTGAATTAATAAATATTTCTATATTGCACTTTAATTCCTGGTCAGTACCAGTGCTCTAATTCATCTGTATAAACCACAATACCTACATCTGGACTTTTGTACCTTAAAAGCGTCTCATCTATAAGGGTATGTTCAGAACTTGCGTGGGATAAGATGATATTTCTGCTCCTCACGTAACTGCCAAATAGTGCAAAGGAAAAACTGTAAATCTAACAACTGCTACTAGGCTTATTAATTTTCAGGATGACTACTAGAAAGTACCAAGTGGTCTTTATTCTTCCTTGGGTTATTATGTAGTCTAGAGCTTTAGAAGATTTTCTAAGCAGTGCCCTCACTTCCCACTGAATTTTTTTCTTCTCGCAAATAAAAGGGGCATAAATGTAAGAACAATATTAATCATTTATTTGTCTTTATACAACTGAGAAATTGTCTCTGTTTTCAGAATTAAGGGACACATTTTAGAAAGACAGCTGTAGGGCCATCAAGTAAGACTTGTTTAATGGCTCATGGACCTTTGTTAAAGATGGCTTACATGGACATCTCTACAGAGTCAACATGGGGAAATGGCCAACAGGTTTCTTTCTGTGCATAGCCTTGTTCCTTCTACCCAGCTGTTGATTTGCTATGTTTGGTTCCCTGTGCTTGGAACATTCAGACCCCCAAATCTTCACATGCCACTGTCCTTGTCATTCAGTTTTTAAATGTCCCCTCCTCAGAGAGGCTTTCCATGACCAATCCACCTAAGTTACCACCTGACTCTGACCAACCACATCACTTTTTATCCCATCAGTTTGTCTTGTTTTCTTTTAGCAATTATCATTATCTTATTCATGTACTGAATTACTCGTTTAATAAACTTGTTTAGCTTGGAATCCTGGCAGCTTCTTCACCACTGTACTGCTAACATCTAAACTACTACCTGGCCTAAAACAAATACTCACTAATTATGAACTGAAAGGATGAATCCTGGTGTCCATTACATATAGTGGAAAAGATAAGCTCTTTCAAAAGCAACCTGCCTATCTAGACATTCTTTATCAAGGCATAATTCCACCTTCTTTACAAACTGTACTTGCCCCTAAAGAACACAAGTCTAATGTGGTAATATCTTTGGCCCAATCCACCTCAGGCCATAAATGAAAGTAAAGGGAGCCACTTATCCAGAAAGATAATAACAAAAGTGGGTTCCTGTTAGTACTGAAAATACATGTAGCTTCATAAAGTGAAAGCCTGAAAGAAAAATGCCAGACAGTAAATCTATGTTTTAGCAAAGCTGACAGAGATTTCTTCACTAGGAAAAAAAACCCTGCATTACAAGCCTCTGTTAGATGGTAAAAGCAGATAATATCATCATGTAGTTCTTAGTGATCCACCATGATGTATAGCTAGCTGTACAGTATCTCCCCCCTCCTGAATTAATTACTAAAAAAGAGAAAGAAAGAATTTTGACACTGAAGTACAGTTTGCACTTCAGGAATTGCTTTCTTTATGTAGATAAATAACTTTTTATTCATTATGTATCCAAATATCCATAACATCTCCCAATATTTTTTTAGTTACTTCTGAGTTGTCCATCTGTCACAGCCTCTTTATATGCACCTAGAATATTGCCTGTGAATATTTCCTGGAGGTACACAGAAACCTGGGCAAGGCCATATAATTCTGATATCCAGAATTAACCTCTAGTTTTCTCCCCTTTTCTACCATCTTGTTTTTCTAGTTTTCTAACTCCTAGTTGGCTACTTAAACTTGCTTCAGGCCCTCCCTTCACTTGCAATCTGTACTTTCTTTGGAAACCATTTTAATTTCCCATATTTAGTATGTCTGGTTCCCTCCCATAAAAGACAGACTCTCCTGGTTTCTAACACACCAGAAGAGAAGGAGAGCTCATACTTCTTCAATAGGCATCAAAAGAATATTGTAAATCACACAGTGGGGTTTGGGTATCAGGTCTGTTATATTGCATTCTTTATTCTTTGGCCATTGATAGCCTTTTTATGGGGACTGTAATAATTCTCAGTTAACTTGAAATTTTCCTTTTGTGATGGTATTCTGCTTTGTTTTGTCCCACTTCCCACATTACCAGTTCTTTGAGGACAAGGACCATGTTTTTACTCAGTGTGAAAGCCTCTGCAACACTTAACACATAGTACTTCTAAAAGGTTGTCAAATTAACTGAATTGAATTAAATTCGAGACAAATGGGCATTTTTGGCTAAAAGTTTAATGTCAAGTTTTAATTTTAAGACTTCTATTTTATAGATGCTTTGTTTTGATTATACATGATGATATTGCCTGCTTTTACCATCTAACAGAGGCTTGTCATGCAGTTTTTTTTTTTATAATTCATTTTATAATTGCTGGCTACCTGGGAAAACCAAACTTGGACACAAATATATGCAAAACAGCATATAAAATGTTTCAGACAAGTTGATCCTGGTGGTGCACGTTAGAATCAGGAAGATTAGAAAAGGAAATAGGGCCTAATCTCAGACCTACTTCCTGAATTAGTATCCCAACTGTCTCGGACATATATCCCGATAAAGAACTACTGATAGAAGTACAGGCAATTACAAAGGAGTTCAGGAAATGAAGTTACTTTATAGAGACATTGTGAAAGTCAAATAAACTTTGTTTTCAGAAAGAGCATCACAAACTGGAAAGTGCTAATATGTTAATGACCAGTCTCATCAGCATCATCACTTCCACTAGGAATTTTCTGGTAGCTACCTGGGGAGAAAGTTTCTGAGCTCAGCTTTCAGAGATGCACTGTATCTGAGACAGGCCATAATTTCAAAAAGATATCCCATGAATCTTCACTTCCTCACTCTAATCTATTTTCAATTGTTTACCAATTTTTTCCAACTCAATTCAACTTTTAAAAATCACCAGTCAAACTGATTTATGAAATTTTCATCTTTAAATCTTACTCCAATTTTAGATACATCCAATTATTTCTAACTTGGTGAATTATTCTTGTTAGTTCTTAAAAATTCATAAAAAGGGGACATATTTGTCTATTAGAATAACCAAACTGTACCCTACTATGTGGTCTTGGTGTGATCCAAACCCTTGGAGTATATTAAATAGTATCACTCACAACTTGGTCTGAAAATATGAAAATGTTTATTATATTCAAAATACTTTGATAACTGGTTGCTTTGTTCCAATATGAAACTTCACCAGATTCTATCTGGCCTTATGCCATAATTCTTAATTAATACTCTTAGGTTCCACAACATGGTTCAAAAACAATGGTAAATCATTCCGTTACAGACAGTGATTTCTGAATTAATTTCTAAGCACCAGCAGCAATTCTACTATTACGAGCTGCATTTAGATCATAAATTATTCTGTGGGTCCTGCTGCCGATGCCAAACAAATATGATGTTGCTAATATGTGTGAAGATGGCAATTTGGCAAAATAATATTTAGAGCACAAAGAGCAAAATTATTACCTCCTCTTGGTCAGCACCCTCTTGTAGCTAAAATGATGAAAAACTAGCCAAATAGTCCCTGAAACACATTTGTTGAAAATCTGCTTCATCTTCAGCAAACATCTGAGAAGAAACTAGTCAGCAGCTTGACAGATTCAAGACAGAGAGAAGCAACATCTTTCCCTGGCACTATTTTAAATTGCTACATGGGAGGGTGAATCAGTGAAACTGGGGTCAGTGGAAAAAAAAAAAAAAAAAGGAATAACTGCTTGTTAGAAAAGAAGAGGAGGGCAATAGAGAATGCTGAAGGAAATGTTATACTTCCAAAATATATATTAACAATAAACCTGTAGTAACTTCATATACTTAAGGAAATAACTTCAATTAGGAAAAAATTACATCTAAGAAATAAAATATGTGCCTAGAAATCAAAATAAAGCATGATTTTTAAAAGTGCTGTTAAGCCTCAGAAGTATGTTCAAGACTTAGCTTAATCCACAACTCAAGATACTACAAGAGTTTTAAGAGGGTCATAGGAAACAGGAAAATATTTTCTGACTATCAGCTTGACGTAAAATAGCCATACCTAAAGTAGATATTGTGACAGCAGCTCTGCAGTACAGGGGTCAGCAAACACTTTTTGTAAAGGGCCAGATAGCAAATATTTTAAGACTTGTGGGCCATAAAGTCTATCACAACTACTTAATTCTGCCACTGGTAGTGCAAAAGCAGCCATAGACAATATGTGAACAACTGGATGTGGCTGTATTCCAATTAAATTTATTTATAAAAAACAAGCAGCCCATTAGAATTGTGGCCAATATCCACAACACTGACCAAATGCTGGTAAGGATATGGAACAACAGGAACTCTCATTCATTGCTGATGGGAATGTAAAATGATAAAGCCATTATGGAAGACAGTTTGGCAGGTTCTTACAAAACTAACCATATTCTTACCATACACTCCAGCAATCATGCTCCTTGCTATTTACCCCAAAGGAGTTGAAAACTTATGTCTACACAGAAACTTGCACATAGATGTTTACAGCAGATTTATTCATAATTGTCAGAATTTGGAAGCAATAAGATGTCCCTCAGTAGTGAATGGATAAATAAACTGTGGTACATCCTGACAATGGAATAGTATTCAGTGCTAAAAAGAGATCAGCTGACAAACCATGAAAAGACACGGAAGCATCTTAAATGCTACTACTAAGTAAAAGAAACCAATTTCAAAAAGCTACGTACAGTATGATTCCAACTATATGACATTCTGGAAAAGGCAAAACTTTGGAGACAGTAAAATGATCAGTGGGATGGAGGGATGAACAGGCAGAGCACAAAACATTTTTAGGGCATTGTATGACACTACAATGGTGGCTGTATGTCATTATGCATTTGACAAAACCTGCAGAATGTACAACACCAAGAATGAACCCTAATGTAAACTACAGGCCCTGGCTGATGATATGTCAGTGTAGGCTAATCGACTGTAACAAATATAGGTCTCTGGTGGGGGACGCTGATAAAGGAAGAGACATGCGTGTGTGGGGGCAGGTATATGGGAAGTCTCTGTACCTTATGTTCAATGTTGTTATAGACCCAAAACTGCTCTAAAAAATAAAGTCTATTACAAAACAAAAACAGGCAGTCCACAAGGTCTGAGAGAGTTAAAGGAGTTCCCATCTATAAAGTGTTTAGTAAAGTCTCTCACACACAGAAGATATTTAATAAATTTAAGCTATTATTTTTATATTTATGCTGTTCCATAAACCTCTGAGCAAAGGAAGCATCTACTCTTTTACCTGCACTAAAGAAAAAGGAAAAAAAATACTGAACACAAGAAGAGAAATATATAAAAAAACTCAAAAGATTATCCTGTCACACAGAGTTGACCCAATATGGCACTGACTGGGATAGTAACTAGAATGTGATCTCCTTAAGATACTTGTTTTGACTCGTAACATGAGGTCAAAAACACACCAAAGCAATTCATCAAAACTCTCACATGTGCCTATGGACTGAGAGAGGGCAATATGGAGACAATACGGAGAAACTTAATAATAAAGAAGTAATACCAGACACAGCATCTTTAGGGAGCAGGCTGAGGATCAACACAAATTTCCAGGTCACCATCCGGAGAACACAGCTGGATACAAGAAAGCAAAGGCAAGTGAATATAACTCTGACTATCACCCACTCCAGCTAATAAAGAGCCAATACAGCTGGGCACTGAATCCCACCCAAAGAGGCTGTGGGTAATGAGTCCTTCTTGAAACAATGTCTATTCCAATACAAAATTAGCAGGTATATAATCCTGAATTTTCCTATTTGATCAAATGAGAAGCAAATCCTAATTTCCTAAGCTAGGAAATCAAGTATATGGGGTTTCATATTAAAATTCTTTTTTTCTGAATTTTGAAGAAACTTATCACGTGGACTTTGAAAATACTGACACTCGGGTCACCTTATGCACACTCAGTGTTGGCAGGTCTGGGCACAAAGGGATAGTACATATTATGCCTCTTAAACAAACACTATCTTGACTTTTTAAAATTTGTTTAAGTTACTATTAATTACATGACTTGAATTACAACATACCAATAAAATATTTACTTTGTATCCCAAGATGTCTTTATGTGTATAGTTCATATCCAAAAAGTGGCCCTTTATAAACTTAAGAGCAAGCAGAAATTATGAAAATAAAATTCATGTTCAGCTTATTACCAAGATATAACTAAATATATTTTAGCACCCTAAATAACTTAAGATTGTTTTAATCATCTTTTAAATACCCAAATTAAACTTTTCTGCCTATTCATTCATGTGTTTTATTAACAAAGCATTTTGGGGGTACTTACTCGGTACCAATGGTGAAAATATTTGCTCTCTCCCTTCCCAGCATCACTCAAAATTTTCAGTATTTGGAACATTAAATTTTCAACTGTAAGTTGTCTTACATCAGATGCCTGAACCAATTTTGTACCATAAACTCATAAGCCCAAAGTTTATCATCAAGTCAGCCTACAGATGGCTGTTCATAGTAGCACCCAAACTCTTTTCTTATTACCTGAATATCTACAGTAATTGGTTTCTTGAATCCCAAATACAATAATTGGTTCTTTACCTTTGGCTCAGACACCTAAAGGGTCTTGATTCTCTTCCAGGAATCTTTCTCTCCTATCCTGTCCACCTCACTATCTAAGATTTCTGGAACTCAGCTTCATGACTGCCACTAAAATCTTTTTCACCTGTTCAGGACTGCAGAGCTTTCTCTTCTCCTGGCCCTACCATATTTGACATATTCTGCTCCCCTCTAAGCCACAGTTCTAACAAGCTGCAAGATACAAGTCAGACATTAGCATAAGTCACAGCTATGCAAATTTCCACAGCCAGGAAAACAAGGCTTGTATTAATTAGGGGTTTGTTTTAAACTTACATTGTCAGGAATAAATGTTGAAGTAAATATTGAAAGAATGAAAATGTCTTTGAATTTTCTCAAATTTGCGAGTTAAGATATAAACTTTCACATAAACCAGCCCAAATTATAGTCAATTCTCAATGACCTTGAATGCATATGATCTTTAATTCATCTAAGGAAACTGTCAAAAATGCTGATGACACCTACAGTATCCATATTATTTTATTTGTTGATATTTCCTTCTATTAATAGCCATCACTTACTCCACTCAGCTTCAAGTGATATGCACTGATCCATTTATGTTCCCAGAGTGATATTCAAAATGTTCTAAAATAACACATGCACTAACAAATTAGAACAGAGGGTGCACATAACTTTGAGATACAACAGAAATTTCCTTCCTTCTCACACATAATCTGAGTGTTCTAAGGACATCCTTCTACACCATGATTCAGAAAGCTCCTTCCTTTTAGTGGTTTCTCTTGATCACCTGTATCCATCTAGGAGATGAAGAAAGAAAGCAAAAACATGAGAAAGGAATGCCTGCTCTTAACCACCTTGCTCTGGAGGTGATACACATTACTGGCACACACATTTCATTAGCAAGAATAAGTTATATATCCCACCAAAATTCGAGAAACCTAAGAGGTATAGCCTAAAAGTATACTCGGTGAGTACAAACCACTGTCTCATCACATATAAAATATATTAGATGGTAAAAGAAAAAAGCAATGGGCATTTGGAGTGCTGGGAGATGGGTCACAAATTTAAACAACTTACTCCAGAGTAGGCTTCGCTGAAGAGGTAACAACTGAGCAAAGGCTTGAAGGGAAATATGGGCAGATCCATAAATATATCTGGGAGAACAGCATTTCAGGAAGAGTGAACAGTCATTTCAAAGGGCATGATGAGTGATGGTGCCTGGTAGGCTCAAGAAAAAGTAAGAAGGCTATTGTGGTTAGAGCAGAGTATTGCAGGGGAGGTCTGAGAGCTAAAAGGGGCCAGTAGTTTTTATAAGCTGTTACAGACTGAATGTTTGTCTCCCCTCAAAATTCGTATGTTGAAGCCCTAACCCCCAATCTGCTGATATTTGGAGGTGGGGCCTTTGGGAGGTGATTAGGTTTAGATGAGGACATGAAGGTAGAGCCCCCATGACAGAACTAGTGCCCTTATAAGAATAGGAAAAGACACCAGAGCTGCTTCTCTCTGCCATGAGAGGATACAGCAAAAAGGTAGCTGTCGGCAAGCTAGGAAGAGAGCCCTCATCAAGAACTGAATCTGCCAGCACCTTAATCTTAGACTTCTGGGCCTTCAGAACTGTGAGAAATAAATGTCTTTGTTTAAAGACTGGTATTTTGTTATAGCAGCCGAACTAATACACATTACATTGTAAGGCCTTTTGCTTTGACTCTGAAAAGAACAGAAGGCCCCTGGCAGGTTTTGAGTTGAAGGGTGATATGATCTGGGTTACATGTTAACAAGACCACTCAGACTCTTATTTGAGAACACACTGAAGTGGGGCAGATACATAATATTAGAGACAGTTAGGAAACTATTACGTACAACAATCCCAATGAGGAATGTTGGTAGGTTGGACCCAGTTAGTAGCAAAGGAGATTGTGAGCTGTAGCAAAATTCTGGATTTATTTTTAAGGTAGAGTCAATACATGTGCTGACAGATTGGCTATATTCCATGAGTGAATGAAAAGAGTCAAAAATGACTCAAAGGTTTTGGGACTGAGCAATTAGAAAGTGGGAGTTGTCAATAATTGAAATGAGGGAGACTGTGAGTGAAGCAAATCTGGGGGAGGGCAAGAGTAGGAATCCTTTTTTAGACATGCTAATTTTTTTTTTTTTTTTTTGGAAAACATAGGCAGAACATTTTTTTTTTTAACATCCTCATTGTAAAGCAATATAATTGCTTTACAATGGTGTGTTAGTTTCTGCTTTATAATAAAATGAATCAGTTAGACATGCTAATTTTGAAATATCTGTTCGACATCTGAATGGAGCTGTCAAGTAGTCAGCTGGATATATGATTCTGGAATCAGGGACCGATCTGGGCCAAAGATATAAATCTGGCAATTGTCAACACATGGATGAGATTTAAGCCATGAGGCAGATGACATCACCAACTTAACAAGGAGAGAAAGAGAATAGGTCCAAGGTCTGAGCCCTGAGCCAAAGTAACACTAAAAGGCCAAGATAAACAAGACACAGCAAAAAGGAGATAGAAAAGACATAGTAGTATTGTAGAAAGTAATCCAGGAGAGTGTGGTATACTGGGAGCTAAGTGAAGAAAGAGTTTTCAGGAAAAAAGGAATTATCAACTGTGTAAAATGCTGCTAATAGGTCAAGTTAGATGAGTACTGAGAATTGAATTTAGTAGCCTGAGAGTCTTTGTTGACCTTGGTGAGAGCAATTTTGGTGGGATGTAAAGTGTCAAAAGCCTGAGAGAAGTGAGTGTAAGAGAGATATGAAGAGAGGAATCAGGGACTGGAGGTGCAGGTAACTCTTAAGGACTTTTTCTGCAAAGAGAAAGAAACGAGTTTGGAGAGGAGTTTTGTTAAGAGATAGATTTCTCTTTCAAGATGAACTAATACCACGTTGTTTCCAATACATATCAATGGTAAGATGCTTGAAATTCAAATATAATAACAGACATAGTCCAATTTTCACATTTCTTTAGATGCTAGTGAAAGTGTCACAATTTTCAGGTCTATTTTTGGTCAAAAATATAATTATTTTGGGCTTCCCTGGTGGCACAGTGGTTGAGAGTCTGCCTGCCGATGCAGGGGACACGGGTTCGTGCCCCGGTCCAGGAAGGATCCCACATGCCGCCGAGCGGCTGGGCCCGTGAGCCATGGCCGCTGAGCCTGCGCGTCCGGAGCCTGTGCTCCGCAACGGGAGAGACCACAACAGTGAGAGGCCCACGTACCGAAAAAAAAAATATATATATATATATAATTATTTTGGTTTCTCTTCAATGATTAACATAGAAATATGCTTATTTGGCCCTGCTAACAATTTATTAGTTTTTAAACATATTCTATCAACTAATACCTTCTCCCAATTCAACTTAAAGTTAGCATAATTACCATGTTGGGAAAAATGTGGATGTGTGTACTTATTCTTCTTTCCCTTCCTGCCAAAATATGATACACATGAGTGCCTTTCTCTTTTTAATCTGAATCATCAAATTGTTTCTCTCCTCCAGTCTTTTTGCTTCAAAGCAAGAAAAGATGTAACTTCCAAAATCAGAAGAAATACACACAATGTATGTCTACAGGAGATGAATCTAAATCTAAAATCTCAGATCTCCCTTCACACATGATATCACTCTCACCATCAGCAACTCTACCTGCAGACTTAAGGCAACAGAGGACCAGTTGCTTTTTTAGAAGCAAGGTGCTCCTCAAAAACGTCTGGCTGTTCCACAGTCTTCCACCCTTAACAAAAGTTCATGTGGCAATACTGCAGTGTACCATTGACAAGTTTCCACTGAATAGCATATGGCTGAAGCGTTTAAGAACTGATATTAGAAGGACCAGGGGAAAAGGCTAAAGTCCATTAATATTACCTGGTTCCCCACAGTAAGCAAAGTTTAACTTTCTGAGTCATCTTTCAGATCTAATTGAGCAAAAATATTTAGAGACTGGAAGTATACAAAGTGAATTTTTTTAAATCCCTTTAAATAAACATTAAACACATAAAATAACTGTTCTAGTAAGAAAAAGCAGTAAGGTGCTACTCAATACTATTTTTTATTATTTCAGTAAGTGGTTACAAGTAAAATCAATTGAAACAGAACAAGAGGTAATTCAGTGCTTTCAACTGATCAAACATTTAATTAGAGCCTATAATGTGCCAGGCTCTGTGCTAGGAATAGGAGGATGAAAAAAGACATTTTTCTTGCTCACATTCTACAGGAAACAGAAAAATTTAAACAATGAAAATATAATGTGGAAAGTGCTCTAATAAAATATTAGAGATAGGTACAGAAAGAAATAGAAGCACAGAGTAATTAATTCCACTATTTTCAGTGGGAAAATTAGAGAGGAGTTAGTATTTGAAGGATGAAACTGTCATTCTAGAGTTTGGAAAGGGTTGGGGGAGGCCAGAAAGACAGGTCAAACAATTTAAAGCTGGGGTATCTTAGTCTACTCAAGACCTCTATAACAAAAATACCATAGACTGAGTGACTCAACAACAAATATTTACTTCTCACACTTCTGGAGGCTAAGAAGTCCAAGATCAAGGTGCCAACAGATTTTGTGTCTGGTGAGAGCATGCTCCCTGGTTCATACATGACCATCTAAATTGCTGTGTTCTCAAATGGCAGGAGGGTCCAGGGAGCTCTCTGAGCTCTCTTTTATAAGGGCACCAATCCCATTCATGAGGGTGCAGCCTTCATGACCTAATCACATCTCAAAGGTCTCATCTCCAAATACTATCATATTGGGTGTTAGGATTTAACATACAAATTTGGGGTAGACACATTCAATCACACAGGGGTAACAGCAAGAACAAAGGCAGGTAAATATAACATTGTTTCCAAAATGGAAACATAAAGTCATTAAAATTCTGGTAGGCCTGCTTCTCATAAACAAGGCAGTCAGAGCAAAAGATGGACTTTTCTTTCCAGAGAGTGTCTCTGAAGAAAGCACCTGAAGTGGGTTCCATTACTAAACATGACAGGAGGCAGACATGGAAGAAGCAAAGGAAAACTACCAACTTATAAGGAGACTGCTTAAAAAAGGAAATTTATCATCCTTCATTCCTCTATTTTCCTCTCTACAAACTTCCCTAGCATTATTTCAATTATCAGCAAGTCCTACAGTTGCATTTTCAAAATATACCTTATTTATACTACTTCTCACCATCTCCAATAGCCCATTAATTCAAGCCACCATGATCTTTCTCCTGGATTACTGCAATAGTTAACCTGTCTCCCTGCCTCTTTTTTTGCTCCTTGAGTCTTATGTCCCAAAAATCCAGAGTGACTATTTTAAATCATGAATAAGATTATATTGTTCTCTTACTTAAAATTCTCCATCAGAATACTACTGCAATCAGAATAAAATTCAAAGTGTTGGATTATTATCTATAAGGCTATATATGATTAGTCTCCTTACCTACCCTCCACCTTTATTTATTTATTTATTTAGCCTAAAATTCTCTTTCCCGTGACCTTTACATAGCCAACTCTCTCACCATTCAGTTTTTAGCTCAAATGCCACCCATGGAGGCCTTTTCTGATCACACTATCTGAAGTGGTTCCTTCTTTCCACTCTCTATTCATTACCTATTATGTTTTCTGCATAGCACTTAGCACTATTTTCAATCATCTTATATATCTTGTTTACCTGTGTACTGTCTGTTCTCTCCCTCAATTCTAATAAACTCCAAATACTCAATAAATTTTTCTTTTTTGTTTAATACTGTTTCCTAGCACCTAGCATTGTGTCTTGTACTGAATGACTACTTAATAAATAAGTTAAGTGTATGAGAATGTTTAGGTGGAGAGATGTATTCAGAGAACTTTTGGAAGTTTTCTCAGTGATACACTATGTAAAATTTCTCCGTATCTCCTTCAGAAACTTATTACAAAACCTATATTCTTCAAAACTTGCAGAGACAAATGGAAGTCTTGATATCTAATACCATGCAGACTTGGGCTTCAAGGCAAGTGAAAACAGGTCCCACTTTATATGGGATAGAAGTACAAGCCTATCTGAAGACACATCACCCCCAAATAGTTAATTCCTGTGCAATGAAAACGTGTATATACTCATTTGTCTTTATGAGGTAATATATGTTTACATGTAATAGTCAAAAGCAGTAAGAGCTACATGGAAACTATAAATCAAGGAGGGTTCTGATGAGGACCTTCCAAGAAAAACTAGAAAATAGGAGAAATTAAATTTTATTTTGAAAAAGTTATGGTAAGTAATAGAACTGGAAATGTGGAGGTTTCAGTGGTAAAACTGGCTCTATGATGTGTCCAGCACATTCCACAGGAAAGAGAACTACATTTAAGAGACATGAACAGTTACCAGAGAGATGTCCTCCACTGTACAAGATATTCTCATGGCTTTATCACGGGCTGAATAAAGTTTCTCCTTCCCCATGTTCTCATTCCTTGTTTCCTACACAACCTTCTAAGTACAATACAGTTTCCTTGGTACCTTGATGCTAGGAAGACGGCTGAGCCAGAACAAGCATTCCAGTCACCAGAAAGGGTTGGATTGTCTGAAGTCCTTGTTGAGACTGAATCACAGCCCAGTTTCTCCCTCTGCCCAGTCAGCTTTCAACACCCCAGGTGTCGATCCCAATATACTTTACTTCTTATATGTTAATCTCTAGCTCACAGTTTGCATCCCTGGAAACCCAACCACCAACCTATCTTTAAGCACAGTAGAATCCAGGTGTTCGAATGATGCCAGAAATCTATCTCTATCTCTCAGCTCTGCATTAAAATCCTTTTTAACAAGTTACTCCTCTGTGGTATAAAGAGAATTTTATGTCATTTCACCAAATTTTTTTCCCAAAATCAGTTCTATAAGGATAAACTTATCTAATGACAATTGTGTAAAAAAATTGTAAGAAGTAAAGTAAGCTATTTGTCATCTAAGGAGTTGGTACAAGAAAGCTGAAAATGCCTAAAATGTAGAGAGAATGTGACATAAAAAATCATCCAAAAGAAATGAAAAGTGACTCTGGTTTCTCACAATAAACTATTAGATATATGAACTTGGAAATAATTTGCTTAGAGATTTGACTTAGAAAAATTAAATTATTCAAAGCAATTATAGCAAAATTAGGATGAACAGAGGCAATTACTATTATTACTGTAATATACTATATGATTACTATGTCTTATTTGTCATAAATGAGACAAAAATAGAAAAATTTGAAGAATCAGCATAGAAATTGGATATCAAAAAAACCAAACAACTTAATCAAAAAATGGGCAGAAGGTCTGGACATTTCTCCAAAGAAGACATATACAGATGGCCAAAAGGCACATGAAAAGATGCTCAACATTGCTAATTATTAGAAAAATGCAAATCAAAACTACAGTGAGGTATCACCTCACACCGGTCAGAATGGCCATCATCAAACAGTCTACAAATAATAAATGCTGGAGAGGGTGTGGAGAAAAAAGAACCCTCCTACACTGTTGGTGGGAATGTAAATTGGTATAGCTGCTATGGAGAACAGTATGAAGGTTCCTTCAAAAACTAAAAATACAGCTACCCTGCAATCCCACTCCTTGGCATATATCTGGAGGAAACCATAATTTGAACCAATGTTCATAGCAGCACCACTTACAATAGCCAAGACATGTAAGCAACCTAAATGTCCATTGACAGGCGAATGGATAAAGGAGATGTGATACACACACACACACACACACACACACACACTGAAATATTACTCAGCCATAAAAAAGAATGAAATAATGCCATTTATAGCAACATGGATGGACCTAGAGATTATCATACTAAGTGAAGTAAGCCAGACAAAGACAAATATATGATATCGCTTACACATGGAATCTAAAAAATATATATACAATACTAATGAACTTATTTACAAAACAGAAATGGACTCACAGACATAGAAAACAAACTTATGGTTACCAAAGGGGAAGGTGGGTAGGGATAAATTAGGAGTTTGTGATTAAAATATACACACTACTATATATAAAATGGATAACTGACAAGGACCTACTGTACAGCACAGGGAACTATACTCAATATCTTGTAATAACCTATAATGGAAGAGAATGTAAAAAAAGAATATATATATGTATAACTGAATCACTGTGCTGTATAGCTGAAACTAACGCAACATTGTGAAATCAACTATATTTCAATAAAATTTTTTAAAAAATAGAAATTGGCTAAAAATCCTAAAAATGATACAATTAAAGTATAAAATTAACTAGAAAGCAAGAGGAAAATCACACCAAATATTATTTTACTACCATTTTTTAGAAATAAGGTAAGGTTTAAATGCCACATGGAAAATTGGCAGAAAAATCTTAACAGTGCTAAAATGTTGATACAAAAAATAACATTAAAAACATGTTAAGTAAACAGAAATTGAAAAAATTCACATGAAATGCTATTGGGTTTTGATGATAAAATATTGTTTTCTAAATATGAATATATATATATATATCACAAAAAATGAATCACCCTATCTATCATCCTCAGAATTCACCAACTATAACATTTAAAATGTTCATATAAAGAAAAATAAAAACAAAGCATCTTCAAAAGCTTTTAAAAGCATTCCCAAGTATAAATCGTAGTAATCTTTGTAAGTAGTTAAAAGATATAAGATTTTGATAAACTGGTAGATTTGTCATACAGTGAATTTTCATTTGGGAAATTTAATTTCAAAAAATTAGTTTTTGTAGAATTGATTTTCATTGAGTTAACCTGCCTCTAGCAAGAAAGCCACTGGCAGCCACAGTTTTATATTCTACCAAGCCGATCAACCCCAGCTAAAATGCATACTTTGTTCCAAGAGTTCCAACTGAAGTCCTAGCATTAATATTGACCAAGACAGCTTGGGTTATGAGCTCATCCCTGAACCAGTGACTGTAGCCAGGGATATGGAATATACCAATCATTCAAGCTTGATGCTTGTGACACCCTCTGAAGCTAGAAGAGCAATCAGGCCCATCTGAATCACGTGGACTGCAAGTAGAAGAGGGAAAACTCTTGAAAGAAAAACCTGAGTCTATTATCAGGAAAGAGGGATAGAGATATCTGTTACACAGCTTCAAATAAACTCTTTTTCTTATTTAGCAGCATTTCTCTAACCATTGCTCATGGAACCAAGTTTCATCCTGGCTTTCAAAAGAGGATATCTTATCATGCTTTAACTTTTTCGATCCACTTGAACTCAGAATGCAAATGGAAATTTTCTTCAAACAAAAAATGTTTGTTCATGGGCTTCCCTGGTGGCGCAGTGGTTGAGAGTCCGCCTGCCGATGCAGGGGACACGGGTTCATGCCCCGGTCCAGGAACATCCCACATGCCGCTGAGCAGCTGGGCCCGTGAGCCATGGCCGCTGAGCCTGCACGTCCGGAGCCTGTGCTCCGCAACAGGAGAGGCCACAACAGTGAGAGGCCCGCGTACTGCAAAAAAAAAAAAAAAAAAAAAAAAAAATTTGTTTGTTCCCCAGTAACATGCTGTAAAGAAGAAATGTTACCCTTTTGTCTATTTTATGATTTCTTTAACCATTCTGCTTTTTTGCTTGGATTCCAAATTTCTATTGCACACTTCTGATTGACAAGAAGGAAAAATGTTCCCAAGTAGATACAATTTGATACTTGTTTGATGTATATGATCAATGTAAGTTATTACATGCTTCCATTGAAAACAGACTCTTTCTGATAAACAGAAGTTTTTTTGCTATATGCCAGAATTTTTAATTATTTTAATTTTTTAACATATGAACTATTATTACTTTTTACCATGTTTAATCTCCAAGTCAATTAACTCTACCCTGGATAACTGAGAGTTGGCATATTTGTAATAAAGCAAAATAAAATTACAAGTGTCTAAACTGAACTTCATATGATACTTAAAATGTTCTTACATCCTTTCCTTTAATAATCATTCAATAAAAATACATTGTGAGCCAAGCACTGCTGTTTCCAGCTCTGGGAACATAGCTTAAACAGATGGCTTACCCTCATTTAGAAGACGAAACAGAGAGCAAATAAATAAAGACATTATATCAGGTATTGGTAATGATTATGAAGAAAACAAAGCAGGGCAAAGAAACAGAGTGAAAGGGGGCTACTTTTGGTATGATGGTCAGAGTTTGGGGGCACTCAGTAAATAATATGCTCAAGTTCTATTTCACTTGAGAAAAAAGATAAGGAAAAGTCAAATAAGAGCCCAAATGTCACCCTTTTCTTATTGATAACACTGAATTTGGAAAATGTGTCTGATATCTGTGGGAAAGAGGACTACCTAATATTAAAATCTACAGTTAGGTAGACCTGCCAGCCCAGTAGCCCAGTTATAGTCAGTGTTGGGAAACTGCAGGATCCCCCACAGCATCAGACCCCTCTCACGGCAGCATAGCACAGAGCAGAGGGAACTCATACTTCCTGCAGGCAGCCAGAGGACAAGGTATATGCTCCCAATTTTCCTTTTCAATCACCCAAGTAAATAAAGTCACATCTCCTTTAGCTCAGAGTGAATGAGAGGATAGAGACAGGACAGGTGTGTTATTAAAGCCCCTCTACATGCAAGGAAACAGAAGGATAGGAATAAGAAAGATCTTCCTGAACATTTGTTTTTCTCCAGTCACATTCTGCTGCTCAGGTGCAGGTGCAAAGTAGGTAGGCAGAGAGTTGGTTGGGTTTAACCAGGGACAGAGCCTGTTGAATACTACAGAGAGCAGGGGTGGGGAAGGAGGATGGGAGGAGAAGTCTTGAGAGTGTCTGGAAGGGATTAATTGTAAAAAAAAAAAAAAAAAAGGATCATAGAATATAAATTGGATAAGGAGAAAATTGAGTCCATTAAGACAGTTATAGGCAATGAATAAGTAGTACAGTAAATGGATTAGATCCAAATGTAATCAAATAATGTTTGAGACAGGGAATCAGTAAGTGACTTAGAAATATAAGACAGATGACTTAGTAGAGAACAATGGCCCATTAAAGATGCCCACATCCTAATCCCCTGAACCTGTGAATATGTTATCTCATATGGCAAAAGGGACTTTGTAGATGTGATTAAGTTAAAGATCTTAAAGTGGGCATCACAAGGGCCCTTACAAGAGGAAGGCAGAAGAATCAGAGACAGAGAAAGGAGATGTGATGATAGAAACAGATGGTCAAAGTCAGAAAGAGATATGAAGATGCTATGTTTCTGGCTCTGAAGAGGAAGGAAGGAAAGTAGGTGGTCTCTAGAAGCTGAAAGAGATGAGAAAACATATTCTCCCCTAGAGCCTCAATAAGGAATACTGTTCTGCTGATACCTTGGTTTTAGCCTGTAAAACCCACTTTAGACCTCTTATCTCCAGAACTATAAGATAAAAATGTATTGTTTAAACCACTAAGATCATTATGGCAGCAAAAGAAACCTGATACAGCTGTTCAACGAGTGGAACGCATGAAGTCATTGGTAATGACAAAGACTAGAATAGGACATGGATTATAGTGTGGTCAGGGAAAGTGAGGTCAAGGAGCTCAGAGGTGTTGAGTGTGATCGCCCACATGGATGCTGAAGTCACCAAGAATGAAGAAAATGACCTGGATGCTCATATCTTCAATGAATGAGGGGGAAGGTTTGTACATTACCAAGAAGGGATGTATTTCATAGGGTCTTGTATTTTGGAGGGAAGAAGGAGATAGAGTGGTCGAGAAGGGACAATGAAACAGAATGAGGACACCTATCTCATCCCCAATCTCCATTACGTGTGGAATACGAGATATAAAAATAGCCACCAGTAGAGAGCACTAGAAGAGAATCAATATCCTCATAGATGACCAGGATTCAGTTAAAGAAAAAGAGTGAAGTGAAGGTAATGATGAGGAGAGAGTTGAAGATACCAAGGATTTTAGATTTTGATGATAAACGGTAAGGGCACAATGAAAGAGTATAGAATATGGGGTGGAAGCAAATGATGTGGTCAAGTTATCAGGCTATGAACTGAGATTCTGGGGCTTCTGAAGGTGACTTTGATAAACAGGAGTGTAAAGCATAATGTAACTTGTCCTGATGCTTTTCTCCAGAAGGGTAAGCAGTTCTAAATATAGCACTTTGGGGAGATTACTGTCTTGGGTAGTTGAAGTGATGAGGTGCATAGAAGAGTAATTGTCTTACCAGCAAGGAACCTGAGCTCCCTGGGCTTCCTTCTCTTAAGCCTTTTTGGGGGGATTGACTCATCAGCAACACACAGAACTAGGAGGCTATGCCAAAATCCATAAGTCCATGGAGCCCTCAGTCCTCCTTTGCAAATTCCAGAAAGTGGACCATAGCTATTGGAGGGGCAATGGAACTGTAGACCTCTCACCAATCTGCTGTGGAGCTAGTTGGGGTCATGGTGAGGAGAGAGGCAAGCAAGAGAAGAAATTAGCATTATCATAGAAGGGTTTTCTTAGGTCTGCAGTCCTATTATTTCCATGAATTCAGGTATCTAAGTAGTAAATATTAGTCTTTTTAGAAACATAATCTCATATTCAGAGAAGAAATAATTTATAAGAAAAACTGAAAACGTTAAAGGAATTAGAACAGTGAGACTGAAAAAGATAAAAAAAAAAAACTGTAAATGAGAAACAGCACAGATTGAAATGGCTTTCACAAACACAGAATGAGAGCTACTTTTTACAACCTATGAGTGTTTGGGCAATCTTAAAATCTCAAACCTCTAGTAGAAAAATCCCAACACATTAGAGAAAAAACACATTCATCAAATTTGTTCTAAAAGTGAATTCTGGTTTTTGCAACCATTTTCCCCAGACAGGAGGATGGTGTACATTTTTAGGTTTTGCACAAAATTTTAGTTAATATTGAAAGAAATGTAGTTAGTACTTATTTCCATGTGGTACAGACAAGTACACAGAAATTGTTCTCTCTTTAGGACAGTAGTCCTTAGCATAGCTTCAGAGTGCCCATAAACCAGTGAAATTTTATTTATGTGACAGGGTGGATGGCAGTGAATATAAGGAGAGGGTCCTTAGTTTTCTTCAAATCCTCAAAATGGTTTCATCTTTTAAAAAAAGAAAAAAACACCAACTCTCTAGGAGTTTATAATAAATACAAATTAATTCTGATATTAATAGTATAAATTATAAAACATTGGGTTACAATATTAGGCTTTCATTCTCAGATTAGTATAGGGAAGGATGTGAGATCAGTGGTTGCCAGAGGGTAAGGGAAGAGAGGGATAAATCAGCATAGTAGAGAGGATTTTTAGGGCAGTGAAACTATTCTGTATGATACACTAATGGTAGATACATGTCTTTGTACCTTGGTAAAAACCAATGAAAGTACAAAACAAAGAGTGAACCCTAATATGAACTATGGATTTTAGTTAACAATAATGTATCAATTATGGCTCATCAATTATAACAAGTATAGCACAAGAAAGCAGGATGTCAATAATAGGGGAAACTGTTGGGGCCAGCAAACTGTATCGGAACACTCTGTAATTTCCACTCAATTTTTTTATAAACCTAAAAGTGCTTTAAAAAATAAACCCATCAATTAAAAAAAAAAAAAAGATGCTGCTGACCACTGTGAATAAAATGGAGTAGAGCTAGAGTGGAAGTAGGGATCCAGTTAGGAGAATTCTGCAATCATCAAGTCAAGAGACGGTAGCAGACTGGACTAGGGTAGATATGAATTAAAAGGTCAGAATCAATATATATTTAAAAATTGGTATGAGAATTGGTGGTGATTTGAATATGTGTAAAAAGGGAGGGGGATTTACCAATAAATGATTTATAAATTTTGGGCTGTGTAATGGAAAACAGGCAAAATTCCAAAGTACAGATTTTGAGGGATGGATACTTTTTGAAGCTAACAGGATGGGTCCAAAGCAGGAAGAGATTTATTAAACATAGCTAGAAGGTTCAACAGTACACTGCATTAAGAAGGTAATGGAGTAATATTTTACATCTTAGAATCATTCTGATATTCCCATCCTGTCTTAGTCAACTCAGGTTGCTATAACAAAATACCATAAATTGGGTGGCTTAAATAACAGACATTTATTTCTTAAAGTTCTGGAGGCTGAGAAGTCAAAAATCAAGTTGCTGACAAATTTGATTCCTGGTGAGAGCTCTCTTTCTGGCTTGTAGAAGGCTGGCTTCTCACTGAGTTCTCACATGGCAAAGACAGAGAAAGAGCTCTGGTCTCTCTTCCTCTTATAGGACACTAATGCCATCATGGGGACCCCACCCTCATGACCTCATCTAAACATAATTACTTCCCAAAGGGCCCAGCTCCAAATACAATCATATTCAGAGCTAGGGCATCAACACATGAATTTTGAGGGGACACAAACATTTAATCTATAACACACCTCTAGCGCTAAGCCAGAACTGCATTATTTTATAACATAAAATTAACTTAAGTGTATGTAAGATTTGTACATTTGTATGTTTATAAGATTATACATGCAAAACAATATTTGGGATTTAAAAGCAATTGGTTATTTTAAATAATTTAAATATTTAAGATTTTGAAATAAAACTTCCTTTCTCAAGGGAAGTCCAGTATCAATAGATGTTGTTTACAGTATTTTTAAGTTCACTCTGTCCCTTCCTCCACCAAAAAAGATTATTTCCAAAGCAAGGATTCATGCATCTAAAACAAGTTTTATTCTCCAGTTCTCATCAATGTAGTCTGAAAACCTTTAGCAAGAATGCCCAGAAGTCTAAATTATTATGTATCACATTAGGGGAGAATAAAGTAACCAAGATCCAAGTAATTTTGGACTTTATAGTCTGTAGTCAACATCTTAAATTTCATCTGGAATTGGACCAGATCACAGAACACTGATGCAATATCCAATGGAAACATTATCACAGCTTGATTATGTAGTAATATGACGCATTTCTCATGCTACTTTCATTAAAATAGCATCACATCCACAAAACTTTTGAATAGACCATCTCTGGAGAGAACAGTCCAAAATTATCATCCTATTAAAATATAACTTCTGCTTTGGTTACTTCTTCTTGTTTTCTTTAAAGTTCTAAACTATGGTGTGTGGCCAGGGAAACACAGACTATCCCTGAGATCAAACAGAACTGGCCCTTAATGTTACACACAGGGCCAGGAGTATATTTCCTATACTTCTTCTTCAAAATAGAAACTCTTCACCCACTACCTGTCCATCCTGACACCAGGGCATCAACTTCCAAGTTAGAGTTGAGATAAACACTTCAGATTTTAGGCCTACCCAGCCTCATTCACTTGTCAGCTATTTTTCTTTTTTTTTAATCTTCTCCTTTCTGTCACAGAGTCTCAGAGACTTCTGCACCCGAATGTCATGACTTGTCATGACCTGAGCTTGTGTTCATTGACAGGAGCTTGTGAGAAAATGAGCTGGGAGAAACAGATGTAACTAGAGGGAAGTCAAAATGAAAGCTATGAATTTAAAATAAAAAAAAGTGGAAGAAGAAGAGAATATTCAGGAGTTTCCATTAACCTCTCATTTTCCCAAAATTACACACACTGCCTGACAGCTATTCTTGATCTCTTTTCATTCAACATTCACAGGATCAAGATGATTTCAGAACACAGAGCAAAATTAAGGCTGTGAGAGGTCACTCATCTTCTCCATAAGAAAAGAAATGTGCACTCCCCTCATTCTCAGAGTAACCCACTGTAAATGATGAATTTTATGTCAAAATGGAATTTTCTTCATTCTTTCTTGTACAAATGTATGTTTCTACACACTAAGATGCATCATCAAGGTAGCATATAGATTTTCCTTCCCTTGAGACCTTTAAAGAAGATAAATATAAAACGTCTTTGAAGGATGGCATGGAGTCCTTACCTAACGTTGAGGAATGAATTAAAAAACCTTTGCTGTCCCTAGTGCATTATGAGTGAGGAATAAAAACAAAACAAAAAACATTAGCTATACTAATAATATATTGATAAAACAATTCCTTTTTTTAACATCTTTATTGGAGTATAATTGCTTTACAATGGTGTGTTAGTTTCTGCTTTATAACAAAGTGAATCAGTTATACATATACATATGCTCCCATATCTCTTCCCTCTTGCATCTCCCTCCCTCCCACCCTCCCTATCCCACCCCTCTAGATGGTCACAAAGCACCGAGCTGATCTCCCTGTGCTATGCGGCTGCTTCCCACTAGCTATCTATTTTACACTTGGTAGTGTATATATGTCCATGCCACTCTCTCACTTTGAACAATTCCTTTTAAACACTCTTTATTTCCAATGTGGTAATTTCTCTTTTTTAAACATAACTCTCTGCCACCCTGACATTAAATGTCAAAGTAGCACCAATTCTGTCCAGTTGAGCTACAAAATTAATTGACTACTATAAAGAATAGCAATTTAGCGTAATGAAGCACAGAAGACCCAATATCAACAATAAATTAGAAGACATAACTGCCTTTCATAACTGAGTTATACCCAAGCCTGTAGTGTCCAGAAATTACTGCAAGGTGATTAGAATGTTTATTAAAAGTACTAGGGGGGCTTCCCTGGTGGCGCACTGGTTGAGAGTCCGCCTGCCGATGCAGGGGACACGGGTTCGTGCCCCGGTTCGGGAGGATCCCACATGCCGCGGAGCGGCTGGGCCCGTGACCATGGCCGCTGAGCCTGTGCGTCCGGAGCCTGTGCTCCGCAACGGGAGAGGCCACAGCAGTGAGAGGCCCGCGAACCGCAAAAAAAAAGAAAAAAAGTACTAGGATATCTGATGTCTTCTGAGTAAACAAAGAATCTAAGGGAAAGATACGTTCTCTTTAGAATTCCAAGTACTAAGAACCGATAGATCTTAAAATAGCAACAAGATGCCCAACGCCTGGTACATAGTAACTGGATGTTGAATAAATGCACTATAGCTAAAATCTTGTTTCCCCTATACTTTTGGTGTTTTTGAAATGACTAGTTACTGCCCCTCACAGTATGCTCAGACCTCTCTCTCATTCAGGTATGAAATCTGGATTAACATATCTTTGTTTTCTTTTTTATTCAAAGTATAATTGCCTGTGTCTATAATCCTACTGGCTTATTTTATTTATACAGTTGAGATTTATTTATCTTTGTTAATTCTTGAGATTAGTATAAATCTTAATAGATCTTCCCAATCACTGTTGAAATGCAGTTTTTAGAGTTCAGCAACAGTATTAATTTACTTCTTTTAAATTACCACCTTCCCCATCTCAACTAGAAACTAGAAGGTTGGAATATGAGCTGGATTATACCCAGAATCTCAATGATCATTTCTAGACATTCATACATAAATCTATGATATTAAGTGATTATTACTTTATCACCCCAAGAATTCTTTATAACAATTTGCCTGTAATGAAAATTTTCAGAGGTATAAACAGAGATATTGCTGCTATTAGATATGTAGGGTTCTAATCTAGATACCTACCTAGGTGAGCAAGTTCCAAGAACCTGATTCCTAACTACACAGCAATGTAAAGAACCATATCACTAGACTTTCCCTTAATTCAGCTCTTGTAGAAGATGGTCACTGAAAAGACAGGAACAGGGCAAATTTTAGGGGCTTCCTGTGGCTCTAAGCTTCTGATGGTGAAAACATGAGGAATTCTGTGAGCTTTGGGGCATCTGTTAGTAAATGACATCCTACAACAAAAAATATTTCCACTGACTCAACATCTGCTCTGAGATTTCATTTCAAAAGTTGATTTTGGGGAAAGGGGGAAGATGGCGGAGGGAGAGGGGGAAGATAGCGGAAGAGTAAGACGCGGAGATCACCTTCCTCCCCACAGATACACCAGAAATACATCTACACGTGGAACAACTCCTACAGAACACCCACTGAACGCTGGCAGAAGACCTCAGACCTCCCAAAAGGCAAGAAACCCCCCACGTACCTGGGTAGGGCAAAAAAAGAAAAAAGAATAAACAGAGACAAAAGGATAGGGATGGGACCCACACCAGTGGGAAGGAGCTGTGAAGGAGGAAAGGTTTCCAAACACTAGGAAGCCCCTTCGCGGGCGGAGACTGCGGGTGGCGGAGGGGGGAGCTTCAGAGCCACAGAGGAGAGCGCAAAAACAGGGGTGCGGAGGGCAAAGCGGAGAGATTCCCACACAGAGGATCGGTGCCGACCAGCACTCATCAGCCCGAGAGGCTTGTCTGCTCTCCCGCCGGGACGGGCGGGGGCTGGGAGCTGAGGCTGGGGCTTCGGTAGGATCGCAGGGAGAGGACTGGCAGTGTGAACACTGCATGTAGTGCACCACGGCTGGCCGGGAGGGAGTCCGGGAAAAAGTCTGGACCTGCCGAAGAGGCAAGACACTTTTTCTTCCCGCTTTGTTTCCTGGTGCGCGAGGAGAGGGGATTAAGAGCGCTGCTTAAAGGAGCTCCAGAGACGGGCATGAGACGCTAAGGCTGCTGCTGCTGCCGCCACCAAGAAGCCTGTGTGCGAGCACAGGTCACTCTCCACACCTCCCCTCCCGGGAGCCTGTGCAGCCCGCCACTGCCAGGGCCCCGTGATCCAGGGACAACTTCCCCGGGAGAACGCACGGCACACCTCAGGCTGGTGCAACGTCACAGTGGCCTCTGCCGCCGCAGGCTCATCCCGCACTCCGTACCACTCCTTCCCCCCACCGATGGCCTGAGTGAGCCAGAGCCCCCGAATCAGCAACCCCTTTAACCCCGTCGTGTCTGAGCGAAGGACAGGCCCTCCGGCAACCTACACACAGAGGCGGGGCCAAATCCAAAGCTAAACCCCGGGAGCTGTGTGAACAAAGAAGAGAAAGGGAAATTTCTCCCAGCAGCCTCAGGAGCAGCGGATTAAATCTCCATAATCAACTTAACGTACCCTGCATCAGTGGAATACCGAAATAGACAACGAATCATCTCAAATTGAGGAGGTGGACTTTGAGAGCAAGATATATTATTTTTTCCCCTTTTCCTCTTTTTGTGAGTGTGTATGTATATGCTTCTGTGTGAGATTTTCTCTATATAGCTTTGCTTTCACCATTTGCCCTAGGGTCTGCCCGTCCGTTTTTTGTTTGTTTCTTTTTTTTTTTTTACTTTAAAAAATATTTTTTCTTAATAATTATATTTTATTTAACTAATTTTTTTTTATTTTATCTTACTTTATTTTATCCTCTTTCTTTCTTTCTACTTTTTCTCCCTTTTATTCTGAGCCATGTGCATAAAAGGCTCTTGGTGCTGCAGCCAGGCATCAGGGCTGTGCCTCTGACGTGGGAGAGCCAACTTCAGGACACTGGTCCACAACAGACCTCCCAGCTCCACGTAATATCAAACACCGAAAATCTCCCAGAGATCTCCATCTCAACACAAACACCCAGCTTCACTCAACGACCAGCAAGCTACAGTGCTGAACACCCTATGCCAAACAACTAGCAAGACAGGAACACAAACCCACGATTAGCAGAGAGGCTGCCTAAAATCATAATAAGTCCACAGACACCCCAAAACACACCAACAGACGTAGACCTGCCCACCAGAAAGACAAGACCCAGCCTCATCCACCAGAACACAGGCACTAGTCCCCTCCACCAGGAAGCCTACACAACCAACTGAACCAACCCTAGCCACTGGGGACAGACACCAAAAACAACGGGAACTACGAACTTGCAGCCTGCAAAAAGGAGACCCCAAACACAGTAAGATAAGCAAAATGAGAAGACAGAAAAACACACAGCAGATGAAGGAGCAAGATAAAAACCCACCAGACCTAACAAATGAAGAGGAAATGGGCAGTCAACCTGAAAAAGAATTCAGAATAATGATAGTAAAGATGATCCAAAATATTGGAAATAGAATAGAGAAAATGCAAGAAATATCTAACAAGGACCTAGAAGAACTAAAGAGGACACAAGCAACGATGAACAACACAATAAATGAAATTAAAAATACTCTAGAAGGGATCAATAGCAGAATAACTGAGGCAGAAGAACGGATAAGTGACCTGGAAGATAAAATAGTGGAAATAACTACTGCAGAGCAGAATAAAGAAAAAAGAATGAAAAGAACTGAGGACAGTCTCAGAGACCTCTGGGACAACATTAAACGCACCAGTATTTGAATAATAGGGGTCCCAGAAGAAGAAGAGAAAAAGAAAGGGACTGAGAAAATATTTGAAGAGATTATAGTTGAAAACTTCCCTAATATGGGAAAGGAAATAGTTAATCAAGTCCAGGAAGCACAGAAAGTCCAATACAGGATAAATCCAAGGAGAAACACGCCAAAACACATATTAATCAAATTATCAGAAATTAAATACAAAGAAAACATATTAAAAGCAGCAAGGGAAAAACAACAAATAACACACAAGGGAATCCCCATAAGGTTAACTGCTGATCTTTCAGCAGAAACTCTGCAAGCCAGAAGGGAGTGGCAGGACATATTTAAAGTGATGAAGGAGAAAAACCTACAACCAAGATTACTCTACCCAGCAAGGATCTCATTCAGATTTGATGGAGAAATTAAAACCTTTACAGATAAGCAAAAGCTGAGAGAGTTCAGCACCACAAAATCAGCTTTACAACAAATGGAAAAGGAACTTCTCTAGGCAAGAAACACAAAAGAAGGAAAAGACCTACAATAACAAAACCCAAACCAATTAAGAAAATGGGAATAGGAACATACATATCGATAATTACCTTAAATGTAAATGGATCAAATGCTCCCACCATAAGACACAGACTGGCTGAATGGATACAAAAATAAGACCCATATATATGCTGTCTACAAGAGACCCACTTCAGAGCTAGGGACACATACAGACTGAAAGTGAGGGAAAGGAAAAAGATATTCCATGCAAATAGAAATCAAAAGAAAGCTGGAGTAGCAATTCTCATATCAGACAAAATAGACTTTAAAATAAAGACTATTACAAGAGACAAAGAAGGAAATTACATAATGATCAAGAGATCGATCCAAGAAGAAGATATAACACTTGTAAATTTTTATGCAACCAACATAGGAGCACCTCAATACATAAGGCAAATACTAACAGACATAAAAGGGGAAATCGACAGTAACACATTCATAGTAGGGGACTTTAACACCTCACTTTCACCAATGGACAGATCATCCAAAATGAAAATAAATAAGGAAACACAAGCTTTAAATGATACATTAAGCAAGATGGACTTAATTGATATTTATAGGACATTCCATCCAAAAACGACAGAATACATATTTTTCTCAAGTGCTCATGGAACATTCTCCAGGATAGATCATATCTTGGGTCACATTCAAGCCTTAGTAAATTTAAGAAAATTGAAATCGTATCAAGTATCTTCCGACCACAACGCTATGAGACTAGATATCAATTACGGGAAAAGATCTGTCAAAATACAAACACATGGAGGCTAAACAATACACTACTTAATAACGAAGTGATCACTGAAGAAATCAAAGAGGAAATCAAAAAATACCTAGAAACAAGTGACAATGGAGACACGACGACCCAAAACCTATGGGATGCAGAAAAAGCAGTTCTAAGAGGGAAGTTTATAGCAATACAATCCTACCTTAAGAAACAGGAAACATCTCAAATCAACAACCTAACCTCCTTGCACCTAAAGCAATTACAGAAAGAAGAACAAAAAAAACCCAAAGGGAGAAGAAGGAAAGAAATCATAAAAATCAGATCAGAAATAAATGAAAAAGAAATGAAGGAAACGATAGCAAAGATCAATAAAATAAAAGCTGGTTCTTTGAGAAGATAAACAAAATTGATAAACCATTAGCCAGACTCATCAAGAAAAAAAGGGAGAAGACTCAAATCAATAGATTAGAAATGAAAAAGGAGAAGTAACAACTGACACTGCAGAAATAAAAAAGATCATGAGAGATTACTACAAGCAACTCTATGCCAATAAAATGGACAACCTGGAAGAAATGGACAAATTCTTAGATATGCACAACCTGCCAAGACTGAACCAGGAAGAAGTAGAAAATATAAACAGACCAATCACAAGCACTGAAATTGAGACTGTGATTAAAAATCTTCCAACGAACCAGATGGCTGAACAGGCAAATTCTATCAAACATTTAGAGAAGAGCTAACACCTGTCCTTCTCAAACTCTTCCAAAATATAGCAGAAGGAGGAACACTCCCAAACTCATTCTACAAGGCCACCATCACCCTGACACCAAAATCAGACAAAGATGTCACAAAAAGAAAACTACAGGCCAATATCACTGATGAATATAGATGCAAAAATCCTCAACAAAATACTAGCAAACAGAATCCAACAGCACATTAAAAGGATCATACACCATGATCAAGTGGGGTTTATTCCAGGAATGCAAGGATTCTTCAATATACGCAAATCAATCAACGTGATACACCATATTAACAAATTAAAGGAGAAAAACCATATGACCAACTCAATAGATGCAAAGAAAGCTTTCAACACCCATTTATGATAAAAACTCTGCAGAAAGTAGGCATAGAGGGAACTTTCTTCAACATAATAAAGGCCATATATGACAAACCCACAGCCAACATCGTCCTCAATGGTGAAAAACTGAAACCATTTCCACTAAGATCAGGAACAAGACAAGGTTGCCCACTCTCACCACTCTTATTCAACATAGTTTTGGAAGTTTTAGCCATAGCAATCAGAGAAGAAAAGGAAATAAAAGGAATCCAAATCGGAAAAGAAGAAGTAAAGCTGTCACTGTTTGCAGATGACATGATACTACACATAGAGTATCCTAAAGATGCTGCCAGAAAACTACTAGAGCTAATCAATGAATCTGGTAAAGTAGCAGGATACAAAATTAATGCACAGAAATCTCTGGCATTCCTATACACTAATGATGAAAAATCTAAAAGTGAAATCAAGAAAACACTCCCATTTACCACTGCAACAAAAAGAATAAAATATCTAGGAATAAACCTACCTAAGGAGACAAAAGACCTGTAGCAGAAAATTATAAGCCACTGATGAAAGAAATTAAATATGATACAAATAGATGGAGAGATATACCATGTTCTTGGATTGGAAGAATCAACATTATGAAAATGACTCTACTACCCAAAGCAATCTACAGATTCAATGCAATCCCTATCAAACTACCACTGGCATTTTTCACAGAATTAGAACAAAAAATTTCACAATTTGTATTGAAACACCAAAGACCCCGAATAGCCAATGCAATCTTGAGAACGAAAAATGGAGCTGAGGAATCAGGCTCCCTGACTTCAGGCTATACTACAAAGCTACAGTAATCAAGACAGTATGGTGCTGGCACAAAAACAGAAATATAGATCAATGGAACAGGATAGAAAGCCCAGAGATAAACCCATGCACATATGGTCACCTTATCTTTGACAAAGGAGGCAGGAATGTACAGTGGAGAAAGGACAGCCTCTTCAATAAGTGGTGCTGGGAAAACTGGGCAGGTACATGTAAAAGTATGAGATTAGAACACTCCCTAACACCATACACAAAAATAAGCTCAAAATGGATTAAAGACCTAAATGTAAGGCCAGAAACTATCAAACTCTTAGAGGAAAACATAGGCAAAACACTCTATGACATAAACCACAGCAAGATCCTTTTTGACCCACCTCCTAGAGAAATGGAAATAAAAACAAAAATAAACAAATGGGACGTAATGAAACTTCAAAGCTTTTGCACAGCAATGGAAACCATAAACAAGACCAAAGGACAACCCTCAGAATGGGAGAAAATATTTGCAAATGAAGCAACTGACAAAGGATTCATCTCCAAAAATTATAAGCAGCTCATGCAGCTCAATAACAAAAAAACAAACAACCCCATCCAAAAATGGGCAGAAGACCTAAATAGACATTTCTCCAAAGAAGATATACAGATTGCCAACAAACACATGAAAGAATGCTCAACATCATTAATCATTAGAGAAATGCAAATCAAAACTACAATGAGATATCATCTCACACCAGTCAGAACTGCCATCATCAGAAAATCTAGAAACAATAAATGCTAGAGAGGGTATGGAGAAAAGGGAACACTCTTGCACTGCTGGTAGGAATGTGAATTGGTACAGCCACTATGGAGAACAGTATGGAGGTTCCTTAAAAAACTACAAATAGAACTACCATATGACCCAGCAATCCCACTACTGGGCATATACCCTGAGAAAACCATAATTTAAAAAGAGTCATGTACCAAAATGTTCATTGCAGCTCTATTTACAATAGCCAGGACATGGAAGCAACCTAAGTGTCTATCATCGGATAAATGGATAAAGAAGATGTGGCACATATATACAATGGAATATTACTCAGCCATACAAAGAAACGAAATTGAGTTTTTTGTAGTGAGGTGGATGGACTTAGAGTCTGTCATACAGAGTGAAGTAACTCAGAAAGAGAAAGACAAATACCGTATGCTAACACATATATATGGAATCTAAGAAAAAAAAAAATGTCATGAAGAGCCTAGGGGTAAGATGGGAATAAAGACACAGACCTATTAGAGAATGAACTTGAGGATATCGGGAGGGGCAAGGGTAAGCTGTGACAAAGTGAGAGAGTGGCATGGACATATATACACTACCAAACGTAAAATAGATAGCTCATGGGAAGTAGCCGCATAGCACAGGGAGATCAGCTTGGTGGTTTGTGACCACCTAGAGGGGTGGGATAGGGAGGGTGGGAGGGAGGCAGATGCAAGAGGGAAGAGATATGGGAACATATGTATATGTATAACTGATTCACTTTGTTATAAAGCAGAAACTAACACACCATTGTAAAGCAATTATACTCCAATAAAGATGTTAAAAAAAAAAGTTGATTTTATTTTGAAAAGCTAACATGAAATCACCAAAGAGATTACTTCTAAAGCAGTTCTTTCAGATAGAGCCTTAAAACTAAATGTCCAAATCATTTATTTTTATTTCCTCTCACTTACAACTAATAGGGAATACAGTTCTCAATTTCTTCTAAGGCTGTCACAAAATAAAAGATTATTTTGAAAAAATTTTGATCTCATCTAAATGTCCAACTAAGACCATGCAAGGAAACTTTATGAAAACAACTCTCTCTAAGAAGCACCTTCCTTGTTCCTGTCTCAATTAATCTATTAATATTTAAAGTTAATTTTAGGTAAGTTGTTTTGTTTCATTGAGTTTATTTCTTAAAATGTGCAAAGGACCAGGGACTTCCCTGGTGGTCCAGTGGTAAAGAATCCACCTTCGAATGCAGGGGATGCAGGTTTGATCCCTGGTCGGGGAACTAAGATCCCACATGCTGCAGGGCAACTAAACCCAGGCGCCACAACTACTGAGCTCACGTGCCTCAACTAGAGGGCCCACGTGCTCTGGGGCCTGCGCGCCACAACCAGAGAAGAGAAAACTCACACACCACAACTAGAGAGAAACCCCAATGCCACAACAAAAAGATCCCGCATGGCTAAACAAAGATCCCGCATGCCACAACTAAAACCTGACGCAACCATAAAAATAAATAAGTAAATAAATAAATACATAATATTAAAAGAAAAAAGTGTGCAAAAGACCAAATGATTCATTAGAGTCTGCCTACAGATGTTTCATGAAATTACATCATCTAAAACAAAATAATTCTAAGACCCAAATTAACAAACAGAAACTTTGTGTTTTGTATTTAGAAGACATTTAATGGCATTTTTGTCTTTCTTTCTCAAATTTTTCCAAAGCCTCTTATTCTACGAATTAATTTCCTCTCTCCAATCAGAAATCCATCTTTACAGATACCTCTCTCCAATCAGAAGTCCATCTTTACAGATAAAGTATAAAACTTAGGATCTAGATTTGTCTAAAATGGTAATTTATGATTTAAAAAACCCTACATTCAGTTTAAACAGCAGCAACTGTAATTACATCCCACTTTTAACACTGCTTTACTGATTTGATCCTATTTAAGCTTTTCAAGAACCAACATAGTGACAACTTGTTCATTCAGAGGAAATCAAGAAAAGATTATATTCAAATGAATATAAACTCATGTCATGTTCATTGAAATGCTCTCGAAGCTTTGGATGTCTTCTGAAACGTAACATATTTTGTGGTCACAAAGATACACTTCTCTCAGTGGCTTCTCATTTTAGGAACTGGTTTGTTCATTTCTACAATGCCTTTGCACCCTCTTATGGTCATTTTAGGATTTGCTTTATTGGGAGCAATTTATTCAAGGCTATTCAATAGTTTCTTTATCTTGTAAATTTGAATTTTTATTAGAATAATGACATTTACACACTTTCCACCTTTAAATCTGTAATTTCGTAATCCCAAATATTAATTGAAGCTCACACTTCCTCACATTGTTGAGAAAACAGAAGTATACAGAGTTGAGGTTACTAGGATAATAATTAGAAACACTCCATACTTTCCAATTATGTCTGACATATTAGCAAGCTAATAAGAATTTAAGATTCTGCCTCCTAGGCACAAAGCAATTCAATAGTAATGCCATCATTAGGTATCACAGTTCTTATTTTCTGATACTGACATGATGAAATCAACTTAGAATCTGTTTGGGCCTGTTTATATGAAGCATGGATATGACCTCTAACTTAGTACAATGTCCTAAAAATAACAGCATAAATGTGGCTGTCCTTCATTAAGAAGTTTCAATAGCAAGATAAACACACATAACACACACATAAACACACACAACACACACACACACGCACATACACTTTACACTTTATAACTCATTTGGCTCGTGTTGTACTGGAAACATTAAATTCCTTTAACCTAGAGATCTTTAAAAAAAACCTAAGGATCAAATGTTACCATTCTATTATATTTAATTTGATAACCACAATAAAAACAAAGACCGCTTGTCCCTTTCCTGACTTAAAATCTCCTTCTTTCTATTATAGTTTCATGTGTAGAAAACATTTAGGAAAAATGTGTAAAGCTTTAATGGCAAGCTTTATTTCTGAATTGATGCTGCTGCCAATGATAAGGATATCTGCTTTGTGATAAAAAAAAAAAGAAACAACTGTTCAAACTGTACATATGGCAGAGGAACTACTCTTTAAAGTGTTTATGAGAAGAACTGTTGCATTACCATATTTTTTTTTTCTTTCCAGGGCGACAGCTACACATTTTAAGATACTTTCAACTTGAAGTATAACTTGAGTACTATAGGCTTTAAATTCCTAACTTATAATACCTTCATATTTTTGTCAGAAAAATACATCAGAACCTATACATGTATCTATAAATCAATAATTTTGGTTTCAAAATACAACTACTGTTATTAAGGGCACAGACGAGTACTAACCCAAAGTGCAAGAAATCCCATAACTGAATAACAGTTGAGGGGATAGAAAATACAATTTCACCAAGCTAAAGTCAGATATCATATAGGATGATGCTCCAAATATTTAAAGCTTCTATCAATTCCCAAATTACAAATGAAGTTTAAAAATAAAATTTTGGGTGGTCCATCTGAAAAATGCACTTATCTCTTACAGTAAATAATAGCACTTACAAAGATCACCAATGCCTGCAAGATATCAATCTGTAGGTTTCCTATGTAATTCAATCACTGTATCAGATGTGCTGACAGCAAATATATACTTCAGAACATTAAAGTTATTGCCAGTTGTAAAAATATCCTTTATCTACAAATGTACTTTCAAAGAATCTAAAAACCCACATCATCTCTCTGACAAAGAAACCATGTATGTTGTCTAAAATACACTGTCCATATTCCATAAATACTGCAAAATATGAAATTGCCAAGTGAACACTACCAATACCTCCTCTTGTATGCACTCTTTCACAATGACAGTCATTGACAACTGGCATCTACTTTACAGGTATGTCTATCTTTCTTAAAACACAATATGCTTTGTTGGACTTCCCTGGTGGTGCAGTGGTTAAGAATCCGCCTGCCAGTGCAGGGGACAGGGATTTGAGCCCTGCTCCGGGAAGATCCCACATGCCACGGAGCAACTAAGCCCGTGTGCCACAACTACTGAGCCTGAGTGCCACAACTACTGAAGCCCGCACACCTAGAGCCCGTGCTCCGCAACGAGAAGCCACTGCAATGAGAAGCCCGCACACTGCAATGAAGAGTAGCCTCTGCTCGCCGCAACAAGAGAAAGCCCGTACGCAGCAATGAAGACCCAACACAGCCAAAAATAAATATATTTATTATTTTAAAAAATTTTGAAAATAAAAAAATTAAAAAACAATATACTTTGTTAATGGATATTGCAAATACTTGTGTTCAAATGTATCCTGTCCTACAAAAGTCTGATAATTTAATTGTATATTCAAAGACATAAAACAATTAAGTCCACTAGCATCAACAACCATTTAGGAAAGCAATAATAAGTGTTGTTTGAAAGCAGAGTAACCCAGATGTCCTAAACTACTTAACATAAAATTTCAGGCCCTTCAAAATCAGCCACAGAACACTACTCTTCTTCAGCCTTATACCTTTTCACATTTCAGTGATTACACATTTAGCTCCCTTTATCAGAAATAATTCCCTCTCTTAAAATTCTAATTCGAAAAGATACACACACCCTAATGTTCACAGCAGCAATATTTACAACAGCCAAGACATGAAAGCAACCTAAATGTGCATCAACAGATGAATGAATAAAGAAGATGTGGTACATATATACAATGGAATATATCAGCCACAAAAAAAGAATGAAACAATGCCACTTACAGCAACATGGATGGACCTAGAGATTAGCACACCAAGTGAAGTTAAGTCAGAGAGAGAATGACAAATATCATATGGTATCGCTTATATGTGGAATCTAAAATATGATACTAATGAACTTATTTACAAAACAGAAATAGATGCACAGACATAGAAAACAAACTTATGGTTACCAAAGGGGAAAAGGAGGGGAGGGATAAATTAGGAGTTTGGAATTCGCAGATAAAAACTATATACAAAATAGATAAACAACAAGGTCCTACTGTATAGCACAGGGAACTATATTCAATATCTTGTAATAACCTATAATAGAAAAGAATATGAAAAAGAATATACATATGTAACTGAATCACTTTGCTGTACTATACTTCAATAAAATAAATAAATAAGAAATAATTCCCTCTCTTACTGTAGAACATCATTATACACTGGGATTTATCATATGGTAGTATAAAATATTTGTTTGAATGGCTCTCTCTCCCAACTGACCACCATATGAATTCCTTGAAGGCAGGAACTGACTTGATTCATTTTTTTTCTTTTTTTTTTGGCCACACCTTGCAGCCTGTGGTATCCTAGTTCCCCAACCAGCAACTGAACCCAGGCCCTCGGCAGGGAAAGCACGGAGTGCCAACCGCTGGACCACCAGGGAATTCCCTTGATTCATTTTTACATGCCCAGTACCTGAAAAATAGTAGGTGCTGAAGCAACATGATGCTTTTGGAGTCCAAAACATCATTATGGAAAACTGTGTTTTAATCCTAGGCTCAATCACTTAATTTTGCAGTTTCCTTATATGTAAATGAGGGATAAACACCTTGCAGGATTGTTGAGAAACTAAAAGATACCCATAAAGTGACTAACCCAGTGCCTGGCACATAGAAGGCACTGTAATATGTGTTCAGTAAATGTTACCTGAATTGATCTTTCCCTACAGCTCTTTCCACTTATATATTTACTCAAAATATTTCCAGACTTCTCAAAATTTAAACCACTACCTTGCTCCTTTTTACTCTTTCCTATATACCAGAATTTAAATATAACCACAGCTATAAAAATAAAGGATTTTACAGTGTATTCAGGCAATTAATGCATTTGAGGGGAGTAAGTTCAATTTTTTTTCCAGAAATAAAATATCCTAAGGAATGGGAACTAAAGTACAGGGCATTCAGCTTTATTGTCTCTTCTATTTCTCACCAAAAGAGAAAAACAAAAATGTTTCAATATTTATAAGACTAAGAAGGGATGAGCATAATTCTGCCTTAACATACATTTCTGTGGGCCGCGAGGCTGGTCGGGCGTCGAGGCTGGGCGAGCGCGCAGTTGGCGCTGGGGCTCGCCGCCCCCGCCTCGCCGCACCTCCGGCTTGCTGCCGCGCAGGGGCCTGCGCTGCCCCTGTCTCCCCTTCCGGGCCAGGGTGCAACCCCAGGGCGCGTCCGTCCCCGCCGCCGCTGGCTCCGGTCCCCCACTCCATGGCCGCCTCGGCGCCGCCCCCACCGGACAAGCTGGAGGGAGGTGGCGGCCCCGCACCGCCCCCTGCACCACCCAGCACGACGGAGTTTGCGTCACCCCCGACTCCCATGGTGGATCACCTGGTTTCATCCGACCCTTCTGAGGATGACTTCGGAGCCCCTAAGGTGGGGGGCGCAGCCCCTCCATTCCTGGGCAGTCCTGTCCCCTTTGGGGGCTTCCGTGTACAGGGGTGCATGGCAGGCCAGATACCCCCAGGCTGTGACACTGGGGGTAGAGGAGGCCCCCAGCTTCTTCCTCAACAGCGCCCCCTTTCCCTCCCAACCCCATGGGCCCTGCTTTCAACATGCCCCCCCAGGGCCCTGGCTACCCTCCCCCAGGCAACATGAACTTTCCCAGCCAACCCTTCAACCAGCCTCTCGGTCAAAACTTCAGCCCGCCTGGTGGGCAGATGATGCCAGGCCCCGTGGGGGGATGTGGCTGCACAATCTCACCCACCATGGGGCAGCCTCCAGAGGGGAGCTGGGTCCCCCTTCTCTCCCCCAACGCTTTGCCTAGCTAGGGGCACCTTTTGGCCCCTCTCCTCTCCAGAGACCTGGTCAGGTACTCCCCAGCTTGCGCCCCCAACACAGGTCCCTTCCCTGGTCCTGACCCTGGCTTTCCTGGCCCAGGTGGTGAGGATGGGGGTAAGCCCTTAAATGCACCTGCTCCCACTGCTTTTCGCCAGGAGCCCCACTCAGGCTCCCCAGCTGCCACTGTTAATGGAAATCAGCCCAGTGTTCCCCCAAACAGCAGTGGGCGGGGTTGGGGCACCCCGGATGCCAATAGCCTGCCACCCCCGGCAAGACAAGTGCGAGCTCAGGGCCCCAGCCTCCCCCAGGCCTGGTGTAACCATGTGGTGCCTGTCGGAGTGAGGTGAACGATGACCAAGATGCCATTCTGTGTGAGGCTTCCTGCCAGAAGTGGTTCCACCGCGAGTGCACGGGCATGACTGAGAGCGCCTATGGGTTGCTGACCACTGAGGCCTCTGCTGTCTGGGCCTGCGATCTCTGCCTCAAGACCAAGGAGATCCAGTCTGTCTACATCCGCAAAGGCATGGGGCAGCTGGTGGCTGCTAACGATGGGTGATGCTGGCGAGGTACCCAGGAAGTGCATACATTCCTCCCTGCTCTTCCAGGGTGGTTGTTTTCTGTCTGGCTCTTGGTCCTCATTTCCACTGGCTTCCCATCCCCATGGGACAGAAACACAATGGCTCCTGGGGGCAGAAAAGGAACTGAGACGGGTAGGCAGAAGAGCCTGGATTGCTCACTTTTCTGGAAACTTACGTGTTGAGATCTACAGAGGTCCAGGAAACCAAAGCCCTGCCAAGCAGAGCCATTTTTGGTGGCTGTCTCTGGAGGCCTAGGGGTGTGACTGCAAGAGAAAAGAGGCTGGAGGAAGACCTGAAGGGCAGGGGTGCCCCTCTACAGATGATGGATGCCCCCAACACCTGTGCCTAACACTCCTATCTAGCCCCCCAGCCCCAGCCTTAGTTTTTGGAGTCCAGTATTAAAGGTTTCTGGCCAGAGGAGTTGGGGGTCTCTTCCCATCTCTGCAGTAGCCCTTTCATGGGTGCTGGGAAACAGCTTTAGGGAATAAATGGAGATTTTCCCCTTTTCTTACCTTCCCCTTGCCTCCTCCAAGACCTACCCAACTCCTCCCCCCTCAGAGAACCAAATAGCTTGAAGAAGCAGGAGAGTACGTGGCTATGGCCACGTGGCTTGGTGATTTGGGGCTTCAAGACAGTAGGTAAGAGATGCTGTCAGGACATATCTCCCTCATACCAAAGTCACTGGTCCTTTCTCAGACTCTCTTGTGCTTTTTCCCTAATGACAATATTTTTGCTAAAAATTGGGGTATGTGGTCTGACAGAGCAGAATATTTGATGTCTGGACTGTCCTGGAAGCCTGGACTCTGGCTGTACACCCCCCCATCTGTTGCACATTAGTCGCAGCGCTGGTCTTCAACTTTTGGCGCCCTTACTTCCCTGCTTCCCTGGCTTGATTGAAGGAAAGCTTGAAAAGGCGCAGAGCCCTTACACCTCATTTTTTCTCCTGATGAAAGGATCCCTGTCACAGCCTGTGGGTGGGGAGGCGGCAGGACCTTCATTGCCATGGTACTAAAATGCAATCCAGAACCTGGATGTTTTTTGTTTCTCTCTTTCCCTGCTATGCTTTATATCTTCTCCGGCCTGGTGATCTAGCTGTTCTCATTCCTCTCAGCCAGGGTCCTGCACTGGGCTTTGTTTCTATTTTATTTTTTAAGCACTGCCTGCCAGAGATGGGCCAGGGGCCTGATCGGAGCCCCTCACAGCTGCTGTCTCTTCCTTACAGCTCGTGCACACATCCTTCAGTGGGGTGGGGAAGGCAGGCTTGGGGTGTGGCCCTGAGACGAGCTGGTGGTCCCCTGCCCCCCGCTTCTCCCGGGACCCTAGCGTGTGCAGAGAAGACAAAGGTATACTGCAGAACTCTTTCGCCCTCCCAGGTGTAGCACGCAGCCTCTGAGGCTGTGAGAAAGAAGGGAGTGGCCTCTGGGCCTCTCTCCTCCAGTGTTCCCTGCTGCGGAGCAGCAGAGACGGCAGCCCCCCCACTGCTGAGCTTTGTGTTGTCTTTGTGGTTCTGTGTGCCCCTCTCTTATCTGTTGCTATTTTTGTGGTCTCCCCCATCTCTGCATTTGGTAAGATGGCTCTTAATGGGGGGCGTGTCTGTTCAGTCCCTCTCTCCCTCTCGCTCCACTGCTTTTTGGAAGGAAGTGGGGGTGGCAGAGATGTGGTGTGGAAATTTTTGTACGGTTGGATTAATAAAATGACTTGGAAAATCAAGAAAAAAGCCATACATTTCTGCCTTTTAAGCCCAGTTTAAACTTGATGAAAGGCCTAGAACACAGACTATTCATTAAAAAAAAAAAAAGATGCTTTAACTGCAGTGCACATTCAGTAGATAAAATCCAAAGAAAGCAGTCCTGCCTGAAACATTTACAAATCAATTCATTATACTGATTTGGAATGAGATGTGCTGTAATTTAAAACATAGATTACCACAGGCCAAACTTAAGTTCCATTTTTAAGGCACTTTCCCTTGGATATGCACTTGACCGCAGAATTTACAAGAAACAACAATTTGCCTAACCTTAAAAAAAAGCCATTGCACTATTTACAATAGCCAGGACATGGAAGCAACCTAAGTGTCCATCAAAAGATGAATGGATAAAGAAGATGTGGCACATATATACAATGGAATATTACTCAGCCATAAAAAGAAACAAAATCGAGTTATTTGTAGTGAGGTGGATGGACCTAGAGTCTGTCATACAGAGTGAAGTAAGTCAGAAAGAGAAAAACAAATACTGTATACTAACACATATATATGGAATCTAAAAAAAAAAAGGTTCTGATGAACCTAGGGGCAAGACAGGAATAAAACAGCACACATAGAGAATGGACTTGAGGACACGGGGAGGGAGTAAACGTAAGCTGGGACGAAGTGAGAGAGTAGCATTGACATACATACACTACCAAACGTAAAACAGATAGCAAGTGGGAAGCAGCCGCACAGCACAGGGAGATCAGCTCGGTGCTTTGTGACCACCTAGAGGGGTGGGATAGGGAGGGTGGGAGGGAGACGCAAGAGGGAAGGGGATATGGGGATATATGTATACATATAGATGATTCACTTTGTTATACAGCAGGAACTAACACAACATTGTAAAGCAATTATACTCCAATAAAGATGTTAAAAAAAAAGCTACTGTATGTAAATACTAGTTTTTAAAGGGGTAATGCTTAAGAATTTAATCATAATGAAATTTCAAAAGTACAAAACATTATGTTTGAAGTAACTAATAACTTCAATAAATCATTAATATTTTATTGAGAACAGGCAATGTGTTTCCATTTCAAAATGATTTATCCCACATATAATGTCTAGAATGTTTCCATCTCATCTCCTAGTTCTAATGTAATACTGGAAGAAAAATTTTAAGTTTGGTTCTTTTTTTTTTTTTCATAGAAAAAGCTGCTCCTTGGGAAACCAGTGATTATGCTTAAGAGTCTTTTTGTCCTACTCAAATCTCCTGAAGACTTACTCTTTATCTATGCAACTTAAATATTTGGGGTTTTTTTTCTCCTTATCTGTCTTAAAATGCAGTGATAATAATAGCTGTCACTATACAAGGTATAGCTCAAAAAGCACTGAAACTACGTTTCAGAAAGACTCATCTAACTACAGTCGTCTAATTACACATTACACTCATCTAATTACACATCAAGCAAATGGGGGCATGAAGTCGACTATTCAGTTAATTAAGTGGCTAAAATAAGTGCTTCTTGGAGGGGATAGAATATTTGTTAAAATCATTTTCTTCACAATATAGAACCTAGTAAATCTCTCTGTCATACACACACACACACACACACACACACACACGCCCCCACCAAAAAATAAAAAATAAAAACTACAGGAATCTGGTGGGCATAAGTAAATAAAATAATAAGACGCAACTGAATCATTCTGGAGTCTGCCTAAGGAGCAAGAATCAATGTAAAAAAGTCTTTGCATACCCTTAAGTCTCCTTCAGTGAAATCTCTCTAGGGCCTCAGTTTCTTCATCTGAGCAATGATCCCATCAACTACATGATTTCTCAATTCTATTCTAATTTTAAGTGTTTTAAGTACTTATTAAGTTAAATTAGATTAACAGAAATCAACGAAATTGTTGTTAGCTAATGTCTAGATGACACACGTACATATAAAGACATGAATGTTTAAATGAGCAATATGTAAGTTATTCAAACACGTTACAGATCTTTTAAAATCCAAGAAACAGTAAACAGTTTTTGATATATCATCCTCAAAAGTCTTCTTTGTTTCTAGTATTATAACACAAAAACTGTGAAAAACCAAACAGGTTTTTTTGGTATTATAACCAAAACCTCAGGGCAAACAAATTATTTTCTTTTCCAGGTTCCTTTTCTTTAAAATGAAAGAGAAATGAAACAAAATTATGGTCTATGAAAAACACCACAACCAAAAAGGATATTTTAAATTATTTCCACAGGACTTCCCTGGTGGTGCAGTGGTTAAGAATCCGCCTGCCAGGGCTTCCCTGGCAGCGCAGTGGTTGAGAGTCCACCTGCTGATTCAGGGGACACGGGTTCGTGCCCTGGTCCGGGAAGATCCCACATGCCGCAGAGCAACTAAGCCCGTGAGCCATGGCCGCTGAGCCTGTGCATCCGGAGCCTGTGCTCCACAACGGGACACGGGTTCAAGCCCTGGTCCGGGAAGATCTCACATTCTGTGGAGCAACTAAGCCTGTGTGCCACAACTACTGAGCCTGCACTCTAGAACGTACGAGCCACAACTACTGAGCCCGCATGCCACAAATACTGAAGCCCAGGCGCCTAGAGCCCGTGATCTGCACCAAGAGAAGCCACTGCAATGAGAAGCCCACACACCACAATGAAGAGTAGCCCCTGCTCGCTGCAACCAGAGGAAGCCTGAGCACAGCAAAGAAGACCCAATGCAGCCAAAAATTAATTAATTTAAAAATAAATAAATAAAAAATAAATTATTTCCACAAATGCCCAAAGCAATTTGGGCCTTCTTAAATTTGTTACCCTGTTGAACCAGAGTACTTTAGCTTTATAAAAAGCTTTCTTGAAGTCTGCCACAAAATTTCAAAATAACTACCTTTTCTTCAACAGAAATAAGTGATGTTGACATTTTTCCTGTGACATTTTTCCTGAAAACTTTAACAGGATTCAGACTACCTAATCTTTCTATTGTAAGTATTTTGGGTTTTTTTTGTTTGTTTCTATAAGCAAAAAATCAAGGAAAAAATAAGCTGGATTTTCTGACTTATGTGGTCCCAAAATTAAAACAAAATTTAGTTTCTAAACAATTATTTTTAAACATATTCATCTTACAATTTTTAACCGATGCCTAAAATAATTCTTGAAATAAAATTAATTGGCAATAAATTTAAGTCTGTATTTAAAGTTTCCTTACTAATTGTATTACTCATGTAGATTTGAAAGATACATTCCTTTCCAGGCTGATCATATACCAAAAAGTCACAACCTTTGCTAGTACTGCCACCTGCTGTTGACTCTAAATCATTTTCCAACATATATAAATTGAAATAAAAATAAGTGGAATAGCATGGACAAGTTGGTCTGGAAAACAAGCATCGAAACAGATTTTAAAGACAATTTGTGTACAATCCACCGATAAAGTTTTTTCTGACAATAAAGTTATATCTACACTGTAATAAGCCTCTTACTATGAAAGAGGAACATAGTATATGACTGAAAAGACCCTTGAGCCTTTTTAGTCACATTTGATTGAGGTACATTTTTAATTCTTTTTATTGAAGTATACTTGTCATACAATATAATGTTAGTTTCAGGTGTACAACATAGTGATTCGACATTTATATACACTACAAACTGATCACCATGATAAGTCTAGTAATCATCTGTCAGACGGAAGTATATTTTTTACAAGACCATTAATTATGTGACAAAAAAGAGGGGATGCAGTACCAAAAGAAGTGAAAGTATTAAAGTTTTTCCAGGAAGAATTAAGTGATTTTTTAATTGAGTAGATATGTCTAATAAATGAAGAAATAAGCATATATGTACAAAGATATAAGCAAAAATTGGTGAATCCAGTTGAAGGATATACAGGATATCATTTTTCTATCCTTTCTACCTTTCTTAGGTTTACAAACTTTCTAAATAAAAAGTTGGAGAAAAAAATATAATGCATTGATATTCTTAATCTGCCTTACCAGTGCAACTAAATTTCATGGAATTTAAGAGGACACTGAACTTATATTAGACAAATTTAATACATATTTTAAAGTCTGAGAAAGGCTGATACTTTTTGTTAAAGAATATTGAGGCTTTCTTTTTTTTTTTCCTCATTCTAGAGAAACATGATTTAGAGCAACCTTGGTCTTGTGGGAGGTGGCTAGTCATACAACTGGAGCAGTGACCTAACAGTGCCTCTTGGGTAAAACAGGAACAAAGTGTATAAAACATAAGTATATCCAATACTTTTTTCTTTTACAATTTAACAGCTTCAAAACTGTTACTTTAAAGCTTTATCAGTGTGCTTCCATTTTCCCTATCTATCAAACATTAAAAAAACCAAAACTGAGAACTTCTTTAAAACATATGCATGAGGATTTTATTATTAAAACTAAAGAAAGTTCATTTTAAAGCTGCTTATTTTTTACCAAGAAATCTAACATTTGCATAATAGACAGCTTTTGGGTTGTCTGTTGAACTCTCTTTCTCTGAATTTCCCCACTCAATTCCCTCATCCACAGAATTTTAAAATCCATGATCCTAGATGGTCATAGCTTATAGGAGAGTGCTCTCTCTTCTTGAAGTTCAGAAGTGGGATTCAGAAAGGATAGTTCAGTCTCTGACGGTTTTTTTTTTTTTGATTTTTTTTTTATATACAGCAGGTTCTTATTAGTCATCAATTTTATACACATCAGTGTATACATGTCAATCCCAATCACCCAATTCATCACACCACAACCCCCAACCCCCCGCAGCTTTCCCCCCTTGGTGTCCATACGTTTGTTCTCTACATCTGTGACTCAATTTCTGCCTTGCAAACCAGTTCATCTGCACCATTTTTCTAGGTTCCACATATATGCGTTAATATACGATATTTGTTTTTCTCCTTCTGACTTACTTCACTCTGTATGACAGTCTCTAGATCCATCCACGTCTCAACAAATGACCCCAATTTCATTCCTTTTTATGGCTGAGTAATATTCCATTGTGTATATGTACCACATCTTCTTTATCCATTCATCTGTTGATGGGCATTTAGGTTGCTTCCATGGCCTGGCTATTGTAAATAGTGCTGCAATGAATATTGGAGTGCATGTGTCTTCTCTCTCTCTCTCTCTCTCTCCATACATCCATCTATCTATGTCTATCATTTCTGCTTATTTATTACCCCCACTGGAGTGTAAGCTCTGTGAGTCCATGGTTGTTGTCTGTCTTATTCACAGTGGTAGCTTCAGCATCTAGAACTGAACCCGGTGAGTGATAAGGCTTAGAAATATTTTTGATGAAATAAATGGATGAATTAATCTACACCATTCATAAAAATACTAAATATATGATTTGAAGGGAAAAATTATTCATAATTTCTCTCCAATAATTGAATTTCTCCTTTGGAATGTTTTATAAAAGTAAATCTTTTAAGTGCCACTCACAATTATGAAATATATTCCCGGGACTTTATACTTTTATAAAACCGTAACTGAATGTGTAGTTTTGATGACATTTGACTGGGAAAGCACAATATTTTTATGTGAGTTGACATTATCACTTTTTTTTTTTATGTCTGTATTGGATAACTTTATTATCTTTTTTTTTAACATCTTTATTGGAATATAATTGCTTTACAATGGTGTGTTAGTTCCTGCTTCACAATAAAATGAATCCATTATATATATACATATGTTCCCATATCTCTTCCCGCTTGCGTCTCCCTCCCTCCCACCCTCCCTATTCCACCCCTCCAGGCAGTCACAAAGCACCGAGCTGGTCTCCCTGTGCTATGCGGTTGCTTCCCACTAGCTATCTACCTTACGTTTGGTAGTGTATATATGTCCATGCCTCTCTCTCGCTTTGCAGTCTCTGACGTTTTGTAACATGGCAACATAAAAATTTAACAGCTATGGGGCTGCCATTGAGTACAAAATGCATGGAAAAGCAGAGAGAAATGCCCATGTGCAAAGAGAAGATAAGAAAAGGCAAGTACAGATTTTAAAAAGGGTGGTGGGGAGAAGAAAACACAGAAAGAGAGAAAGGGAGTAATGCCTGACAGCTTTCTAGTCCCACATAAGCCCAGGAGTACTTTCTACCTATAGGTTCCATGACCTCTCCTGTACCCATATAACCCCCTTCCCCCACTGAACTCACACTAGTTTGCTATGGGATTCTGTTTCTTGAAGCCAAAAGCCTTGACTCCAACAAGTCGTTAATACAGAAGATTCTTGGATATTTTTGATACAACAACAACAAAAATTAGAACCCAGCCAAAAATTTTAAAAACTGAAAGATGTAGATGCTGCCCATGAAGTACAACTGTAGAGATAAGCACTCTCCATAGCAAACTGTAATATTGATATTTACCTTGAGCAGAGTCCACACATAGGAATTACAATGGTTCCTGTGGTCGATTGTATTATTTATTCAAAATATTCACTCCTCCTTATAAGTTCCCTCTCTTATGACTCTACTTATGTAAGAAATATAATTCCTGCCACCACAATCTCAGGCTTGGCCATGGAACTTGCTTTGGCCAATCCAAAGTAAGCCTAAGGAACTTGTGCCGTTGCCAAGCAGAAACCTGAATGCCATCTTGCAGTTTCAAGCTTTCCTTTCTCTCTGACCAAACAGGAAAAAACAACAATGTGAGGCTGTATTACAATAATGTGAGGATGTGCTACAAGTCAACCTGCAATAGACATGTAACACAAACAAGAAATAAACCTATACTGTTGCTAGTCACTGAAATTTAGGAATTGATTGGTACCACAATATAACCTGGAAAAAGCTGCTGGTGCACGTCTCAAACAGATTCTCATTATAAATAAAGCCAATGGGTAAGAAGGTAAATATTTAATTCTGAAGTTCATTTAAATATTGCTAAAAGCTCGTATTTAAAATAAGTCCTTTTAGTTTTCAAGCTACCAAAGTGTTGATGATTTTAAGGCTCTTTATACATAATACTTACCAAAGAATAGATTTATCACTTTATCCATGTTTCTAAGAATTGCCAACAGATTTATCAAAAAGATATATTTCTTCTTAAAATATATTTCAGAGATATTCTAATTTTAGCATATATACTTTACTAAAAACTGTGAATATCCTAAGACTTTTCAAAACAATGTATCATTTGAGAAAAAGTTTTAACAAAATTTTATATTCTCCTTCTATAATTATGAAACCTTGATTCCAAGGATTCTGATTCTTCCAAATAGTACAGACCAAAAGCATTGTTAACACCACTCTTATTTTATTGGTAATTTTATAATACCTTAGGTCTTATATGATCCAGGAATTAATTTTGCTTTAAGTATCTTTTTCTGAAAAAAATATACCTTATTCAATATAGCTTTGATAACTGGAAATAGTTATCAAATAAATATAAAATTAAATATGAAGCTAATTCTATACATTCTGCCACTAAGATTAGCTGTGTGACCTTAGGGAAGTCATTCAACCCCTCTAAGCCAGTAGAAAGGCTTAGAAAAACAAGGAGAATAATCTACGCTAACTGCATAGAGTAGGAACCAAATGATGCTGTAACTCTTTGCTTAAACTAAAAGAAAGGCCACATGGTCACAATAAAAGAAGCAGAATAGTTACATATAGTTTTCATAAACCTTAATATGAAGATTAAATTGTTGAAGAATCAAGTAGTGCTGGAGACTCCTTCTACTTCTCCACTAACCCCACCATTTAACCACAATAAGCTGTATTAATGAGAGAGCTTTCTCATACAATTCACCCTTTTATTCTAGGTGATCATTTGATAAACACTCTCCATTCCAAGTACAAAAATACTGTAATATCTTAACAAAAAAGAGATTAAGGAATAACTCCAATGTGTTTTAAGTTACACATGCCCATATTTCTTAAGCTTTTTCACATTTACTCATTTAATCCTTATAACAATTTTATGAGGAAGTTACTATTAATCAATCCATTATTCAGATAAGGTAACTGAGGCACAGATTAAGCAACTGGCCCAAAGTCACAGCTCAAAGTAAGAGAGTCAGGTTTTGAACCTAGGCAGGTAGTATTAAATTAACCTCCACTTCAACCAAGTATTATCATACTTATACAAGTGAAGTAAAAAGAATTTGGGAAAGAAATGAAATGTAGTAGTGCCAAGAAAATAATAAACTATTATTTCATTAGTACACATTAGGAATGTCTTTTAAATAATCCCATTCACTTGAATTATTGAAGTTGCATATTGGCAGAAATCATGTGATTCATCAACTAATATAAATGTGTTCATCTAAATCCATTACTTCCATTGCTACAATTTATTTCTTCCATCGTTACTGATGAATCAACTTGGAAAAATCCACTTTTGTTTCATTAATGGGGCTGAGAAATTTTAACCTGTGAATTAGATTGTGTCCTTGGTAATGGAAAGGTAAACTGGAAAAGTTAAGATCATGAACAAATGTATAGTAGTTGTAACACTAAAAATAACAGCTATTGCATCTAGAACAGATCTTTGATACAGCACAGTAGTCCACAGGAAAACACCCCAGATTGTATATATAGCATACGTTTATTGTATCTTTTTGAGAATGAATCTTTAAAGATAACAATGTAAAAGAAAAAGTCCCATGGAATGACCTGTATAAATGTATAACAACTCTGCAAATACCAGTGAAAGAAACACATCTTAGACTGAGATTCGAATGCTAATGACAATTTCTTGCAAGCTATTACTTGTATAAAGGAGATATGCCATTTAAACAGAGAAATTTGAATTCGTGATTTGAGAAATCATTCACTAGTTGCAAGAAACTGTTTTTCCAAATTTTAAATTATATCCGAAACCTTCAAGTAAGAATCATAAGATTCAGTTAAATTTAAATAACTCAGATTTGACATATTCAAATAACTCAGAGCCTTTAAATTTAAAGAATTTAAAAACATAACCCTGTCCCCAATATCAGAGAAAGGTGACAAAAATCCATTACTTTCAGGAGAAAAGAGTCAACCATTTCCAAGGAGACTATTTGACTCTTTAGAAGAACTAATTTGCCTAAAATGAGACAGAATTTTTATGATTGGTCCATTATGAAAAAGATCTTATGTATTTTATTCCAATTTTTCAAATGAGAAAATTCAGACAGATTAAATATAAAAGAAGAACCCCTATATTTTTACATCTAAATTTGCTCAAAGACAAGTTATCAACAGAAGAGAAATTTGGTTTTATCAACGTGTCACAGAAAAATGATTACTCAAAACAACTTTCCTTGGTACTGTAAACTTCATAAAACATACACCAACTGGGAAATTACTACATTTTAGCTTTCAAGAAGGCTGCTCAGGATCATATACCTTCTTTTTCCAGAATATATCTGTTGCTTTTCTAACAATATCAATAAGCCCAAGAGGGCATCTACACACATTTCCAAGTTTCAATAATAGTCAAAGTATTAAATAACTAATCCACTATAATGCACTATCCCAAATAGTCTTTGGCCAATATACCTCTTCAAAGAGATACTGTAATTGCTTCACTCTGCTTTCAATGAACGATCAATAATGAAAGTCGCTTTTTAGGCTTAACCTAGAGCTGTGCCCTGTAGGAAATGATGGGTCTTTGTAAAATGTGTTACAGTTTACTAATAAGGATGCAGAAGAAGCACAACTGATGAACCAGCAAATCTGCTCTGACTTATTTGGTCTTTGCTGAATGAATCTGAATATCATCAAAATACATTATCCTTATCCATAACCTGTTTCCTATGATCTGCTCTATCCCCACACTCATTTCAAAAGGAACTTTAAGCACTTCAATATTTTACATACCTGTGCTAGTCCTATGGCATTATATAAAACAGGACATTTTTTTAAAGGATAAAAACGAAGCTTTCAGTAGAAAAAAGTTACCAGGTGACTATTTTGGACCTAGAGAAAAGCGAGAGCATTTACATAGCAATATTTAAATATAATAAACAGAATTTCTCACCTTAAATAATGCAAAATTACCTTCCCTAAATATTTACCAATGACCATCAGGAAACAATGAAGAAATCGGTTAAAATTCTCCTTTTAACAGATTGCTTTATCTCGAACACACCTGTTAATTCTTCCCTCCCTCCCTCCTGCCCTCTCTCTGTCTCTTCGTTCCTTTCTTCTTTCCTTCCTTCCTGGTTCATTCATGAATTCATTTAACTTCATGCCAGGCATTATGGGTATAACACGTGTCAGGCATTATGGTTGCCTCTAAGGATGAAAAGATGGACAAGACAGTTGTTCCCTAAAGGAGCCCCTAGTCTTTTGAACGTTAGAAAAAAAGAAATACCTATACTATAAAATATTATGAAAAAGGTTTATTCAGAGTGCTCTGGAACCAGACAAGAGGATATAATTTGGTTGCCATGAGATAGTGACACATGAACTTAGTTCTCAAAATCAAGTAGTAACTACTCAAGAACAGGCTGTATGAGGGAGGAGGTAGAGTGAGGCAGGTGTTTCTAACAGAAGAAATAGAAGGAGGTGACATGCCACAGCTCCTGTAATTATTTACTTATGGATCTACGGTAGGTAGAAAGTAAGGGAGTAGTGGAGTTCTCCAAAGTTGGGTACACAAGACAAATACAAGAGTACAAGAAGAAAAAATGAGAACTTCTTTTACAATTATTCTTACCACATCCTTTTTCCAAAATTCTGTTTTTCTACATATTATATACTGTATACAATATTTTAGAATGTTAAACCTTGTACATGTGTATAATTTATAAATAAACATATTCTAGATATGTCGCCCCAAAAATGTAATTGATGGTATTGCAATTAAATAAAAAGAAAGAACCTCATAATCTATATTGTCCTGAAGGTGATGCTTAGTAATAAAGTACTTTAAGCAAATGAACAACTGCATTTAAAAGATCACTCTTTTCGTTGTATTCTAGGAGATAAATTAGAAGAGACATGAGACAAGAAAAGCAGTTGTGAAGCCTCTACAGTAATCCCAGTGAGAAGATCTTAAACAATGATGGTGGCACAGTGGGAATGCCAAGGAGGAGGCAGAGGCTGCTTATAAGAAAAAAGATTGTAAAGTATAAATCAGATTGACTTACATCATTCATTACATTTTGGTGCTACACAATTCCATAAAGACAATTTATACATTCTTCCAAAAGTAGGCTTACAAATCAAGGTATAATGTACTATTATCCTATTTGAGGTCATTAAAACTCAAAGATGAAATTATATTCTGATTTCAGGACTAGGACCAATATTTGAAAAGCAATATAATCACTGTCCTAGTTATTTCACTACAGTTTTTTCTCATGGATGCTAAATTAAAATCTTGATCACAGAAGATGCGAGAGAGGGGAGGAAGGAGGGGGTGGCAAAGGTGAGGGTGAAAGATACTGTATTAAACTAAGATGTTAAGATCAGTATCTGATTATCCCATGCCATCCCATAGTGATGGAACAAAGATAGTATTGTGTTTCTGTTTTCCCTTTCAGCTTTACCAGATTCCATAGGCCAGGGACTTTTAAATAAATCTGCATCCAAATATATCACAGATTGAGTTTGCTAAGAAAACCAGAAACCATGCAAAAGAGAATGAATGATGAGATATAACTTAAGTAAGTTAAGCTTTATCCATTGGGGGTTTAAAGTTGGATTTAACAAAATTAGCTACATTTTGCATAACTGATCTTCATTAAGTACTATTCTCCATCAACATTTTAAGAACTCCTTACTTTTGAACGAATGAATTAATGTTCAAATTTTATTTCAGATCAAAGTGCCTGGTCTTACCTAAGATGTATCACATTGATGGTCCTATCACCAGTCAAGTTCTCTGTGATTTAAACTGGAGATATTTTCACCCATAGCAGATAACTTTTTAACTAGGACAAAATGGGATATTATAAGAGCTATCCCTAGTGGCATTTTGTAATAGTTTCTTATCCTGCTTTCTAAGTATTTTACGTGGCCTTCAGTGGCATAGCTTCTCTCTTAAATTACTGTAGCTTTCCCACAATTCTGTTGGTCATATTTATATTGGAACTGGCTAGACTGTATAGTGGCAATAAGTGGGTTCTCAAGGATTTTTCACAAGAACTTAAAATACAGAATGTATTTTTAACATTAATGTGTTAAGCATTAATGTTAAAATTACCAATATTGAAAATCAGTTTTCTATCCTAAAAATGTATAAACTCTGGAAATTTACTGTATTAAGACTGACAATTCAGAGAATAAAAACAAAATGCCATCCCACAGATTCAAACAGTATTTATTAATCATTTTAAATTTCATTCCTCTTTTTAACGTATTCTGATAATATTGAAGCAATCAGCATTATATTATTGTTGTAATGACAGCTTAGGAGGCAACAGAAATCCTCTTTGAGAGATTGAAATCAGACATGTTGGAGACAGCAGACAGCACTGCTGGGGTACTTTGTTTATAAATAACGGGATAGGTGCCCTCTAATCATAGTAAAATTATCCCAGTTTTTCATTCCAAAACTCCAGATTTACTTCTGAACTAACCCTACATGGTGCTCAAAAAAAAGAATATATTCACCTTCAGCAATAAATTAACTGACATGTGAGCACATAACATGAGGCTTTAAATATAGCACTAAATTACCCATCTTCCATAAAGATAGAATGGACTCTGATTCATAGAGCAGGTAACAAGCCTAAAGCTCTCAATCATGGCTGAAGGAATTTACGTGCACTGCAGACATTCACTCTTCCCCTAGAAGGTCATCGTTTCACAACCTGGGAAATAATCCCTGCCAGCTGATTTGCAAAGTGCCTGAGGCATCACTCCTGAGAGGCATAACTCCTCTTCTTTGGAGGCTAGAGGTCAGAGCCATGATCACAGCTCAGTCAAATTTAAAGGAAAAAGTATCTGGGGTCAAAAATATCCTAAGGAAAAATAGAAGACTAAAACGAAAAAAATACATTGTGCTCCTCTGGGCTTTAGTATGATGATGGAAAAAATCTGTTGCAGAATATTAAATTTAGATTTTTTTTTCATCTGATAGCTTCAAAATAGCTAAACTAAAACTGAATACAGAATCTGATGAATGTCATGCTGCAATCAGTTTTGAGGACATTTTTAAATGCTACAAATCCATTTAAATCCTCATCAGCCTAGACATTCTGAAAAAATAAAATAAAATCAAGTGTAAGTAACTTAAACATGAAATGTGAGCAGCGGCTCAATGATTAAATTACTGTATCAATTAACTTGAGTACACAGAAAGAAGGCTGCTCTTTCAAGTAATGTTAATTCTGCCTCTGATCAGACAAGACTCTCACATCATGGGTGTTGCTTCATAAAACACAACTCATACAGCAAAAAGGGAGAGACCATTTGTAAATAAGAACAAACTGCTGTTTGAGAATTCTTTATAAAATACATAAACTAAATTGATGTTTGTGTAAAAAATAGTCATTTCCATATACTTCTAACGGTGAAAAACTCTGAAAATTGTTTTTGAAAATCATAAGACATGAAATTACCATTAAACTCAACAAGAGTGACTTGGTACCCATAAAAATCATAAATGAGCACATTTAAAGATTAAAAGCATTTCTTTGCGATGTACACATTACAAAGGGTAAAGTGTTTTATTTTGGTCATCTCTGTCAACTGCTATTACATGCTGTCATTCTTAGTAAGAAGAAATGCACTTGCAAAAGCAGAGTGAACACAACAGGCCTTAAATAGGACAAGTTGGGTACTGCTGACAGAGCCCTGTCCACATCTGCCTACCAAAGCCCTAGAATATCAGGATTTTATGGTGTGTTTTTCTGACATATCTGACACTTAGTGGACTCTAATACTTCCTTAAAATCTGGACTACTAACCTACTTTTATCTCTAAGTTTGCTCCTACTCTTTTAAGAGTTCAGGTTCTACCCAGGCAAGGGGGAAAGGAAGAATCCCTGACAAACAGATTCTGTTCTTTCATTTCCTGGCCCTTCAAAGCTCAGTTCAGAGGTTACCTCCTCACTGTTTTCTGTATTACTCAGAATAGACTTGTTATGGCCAGGTAGCAACTTAACCCTGAAATTTCAGAGGCTCACACCACAAAAATTTATTTCTTACTTATGCAAAATCCACTGCAAGTCTGATAGCTCTCCAAAGTAGCTCCCTCCCTAGGGTAAATGCCAGTCCTATCTCCTTGTGACTTGGTCATCTTAACACGCCACACCCAGATTACCATAATAGGGTAAAAAAGATCTGGAGCACAATGTACCCTTTCGTAACTACTTGGGCCCAGAAGAGCACCACTTCTACCCACAGTGCATTGGCTATAACTAATCACAAGGCCATGACTAGCTTTAAGGAACATGGGCCATATCCTCTTCCCAGAAGATCTGGAAGAAGAGAAGAAAAAGACATGGGTAAGAACTTTAGGTCTCCAGTGTACCTTTTCTAACCCTGCCATGTAAGTGTAGATTGGGTACCCATAATGTGCTCTCTACTTTGTTTTCACTCTATCATAGAACATGTAATAGTTTATCATCTGTTTTACTTCATTAGGCAATGAGCTCCCTGAAAGGAACAACCAGATATTATTTTCCTGACTAAATTCCGTAAACACACAAACATAACCACAGAAAGTCAGATGCATGCCATTTGAGAAGTTCTAATTTCCAAGGTATGGTAGCAACATCAAAAATACATTTGACTTAATAAGAGAGCAACCATTTACTTAACATCAACAAATATTAACTGAATGTTTCCTATATGCCAATCAAAATTACAGGTGCTGGGAAAACAGAAGTAAATGAGACAAATGAGAACCTTCTCATGTAGTAGTTTACATTCTAAGAGGGACAAACAATAAATAAAGAACAGAAACAAGAAATATCAAAAACAAGAATACCAAAAACAAGAAAATATCAGTGGGAGAGCTACTGTAAACTAGGTCATCAGGGAAGCCCTCTACAAAGGTGACATTTGAACAACCCATGAATAGCAAAAAGGAGCCTACAATTAGAACATCTAAGAGAGGAGTATTTTTAAAAGAGGGACCAGCTATCCCAAAGTCCAGAGCAAACTTGGTGTATTCAAGAATGTAGAATATGTGTATGATGTATGTAAATTAGATCCCTATCTGTAATTACATGTGACATTATTTTATATCAAAGACCTTATGTAGAGTTCAAGGGACCTTCACTTTTTTTTAATTCACCTCTAAATTGTTTAAAGCACAGTTCCCAGCATATCTCATTATCAACCACCAACTTTTATTAAGTGTCCTTACACGTGAAAGAAAAGCAGCTATCACTGTAGAAAATTTTTTTAAAATTAGACTCTTTTCACTTATAAAATAAAATCTATTAGAGAAAAAGGCAAAAATATATGAAGTATTAATACAAAAATTTAAAAGCAATATGTGGCAATAATGAGACATATCTCCAGGTAATTAAAATTAATCACCAAGTAAAATTACCTACATAAACATTTATTTATATGTTGCTCATAAAATAAAGTTTCTATCTAGTTGAAGGAAAATTGACTAGACAGATTTTCACTAAATTTGCAGGAAACGGCTGGCATATTTCTGTCTTAAGAACTATTCTATGTATTACACACAACATTCACTAGCAGGGTGCCAAAACTAAAAGAAAAAGTTTAAGCATCTAAAAACAGCTAAAACTAAAAACTGCAACAAAGGGTCCATGAGGTCTTAGAGGTCTGGTAATAGGGAGGGATAAACCATTTTGGAAATTGATGCAATGGATGAGCAGAGAAAACAGTGATTTCAAATTTGAACTCCAAACTATTTGACTCAAAGGCAATCAATCCAAATTCCATGCATTGATTTGCAATAACACTGACTCTAATATACAAAACAAAAAGGAATGTGTTCCAGGAGGAGTGGTAATAGTGATTTGTTTATTTAATGATTCTCTAAAGTTATGCAGAGGAAGCTAACTACTATATAATAGAGGTTATGAATTCAGAGAAGGAAAAATCCTTGTCTTAGTTTAGTTTTGCCCAGAATCAAATCCTGAGACAAGGATTCACATGCAATTGGTTAACTAGGAGGAAAACAATAGTAAGGGAGGTTGGAAGTGAGACAGGGAAGGGAAAACCATCAATAAAGGGTTGGTTATTAATCAAGTGTCCACTGTAGATAAAAAGAACCTAATCCCACTGGGGGAATCTGGTAGCCAGTCTAGAACAGTGTAGCCAGTGTAGTGAAAGACTGAGAAAGGCTGAGGAATTTATATACTCACTCATGTCAGTCATCAGTTTAGGGCTGCTCCCAGGCAGTATTACTTATCTGGCATTGCTGATCTACTGAGCAGGAAGACAAAGTGGGCTTTGGTGACAAGAAAAGGCCCTCAGGCCAAAAAAATAACAATAATAATACCGTTGCTGGCAGCTAGAAGAAAGGCTAGGATACACTGAAGTGGCAAGAGAAGGGGAATGCTGGTGGTAAACTGATAATCATATGGTCAGGAATGATCTAGAAGAACAAAGAGAAGAGGGACTTGAGATGGGCTTTGAGGAATGGGTTGGATTTAGTTAAGGGAAAACATTTAAGTTAGGAAAAGTGGCCTGAGCAAAAGTATTGAGGAAAGGAAGAATAAGACGTATCCTACCTAGTTCAGTTATAAGCCAGTTTGGCAGGATCAGAGAGGCAATTTATACAGAATATTCTTGGGAAAATATAGCTAAAAATATACACTGGGTCCATATTAAGGAAGGTACCTAATGTTAATCTAAAGAATTTCAACTTTTTATCCTAGGTACTGAGGAAGCTTTAAGTTTCTAAATGGGAAAGTAATAAAATGAAAAAATTATGGCATTAGTATGTATGTTCGCAGCATTACTGCCCCTGGAATATAGACTCCTATTGGATAGGATCTGTATCTATTCAACTTCCCTAAAAGAGGATTACATGCAGAGAAGTATTTAGTACCCCATTAGCAATGAGCACCCCAAGTACAAAGGCTGTGGTATCTAAATACCATTTCTTACTAAAAGGAACCAATGCTCCTTGGAGAAAGGGCTGAATCCAGGAATGTGCAGAATATTTACAAAATCAGTCTAAAAACATTTCGTTATGCCAGAAAGGAAGTAAACTATCAAACACTACAGTGGCCTGGTCACAAGAATTCAGGAGCCCACCTGAGGGAGTTCCCACTGGCCAAAGAAGAAACAATTTGAGCATTAAAGTAATAAATATTATAGATATATATTAAAATTTTTAACATCCATGAGTTCATAAATATACTTAAAAACCTGAAGGTGACAAGGGAACTAACTCATGCTGAAAACTAGGAAATAAAGGAGAAAAATCACACATTTATCTTACTCTTCCTATAAAAACTGTACAAATACTTAAAAAGGTAAAGTTCTTTATTATAAAAGAATTTCTGTTAGTAAAGGTAGAATTAATGATCAAATAAGAATATTGCTATTTTGCACCTCCTAATGAAATCATGGACATAGCAGTCATCAATGGCTGCTAAAACTATTAGCTAAAAAGGCGAAGGAGAATTTATGCTGTTTATCATAAACTTTATCAGGTTGACAACATCTGAACCCAATAACCAACCATAACATGACAGAAAGGTAACCAGATAGTGTATGTCTCTTAAAGTAATGCAGTAGAAAGTAAACAGTAACACCTATGAAGTCTTTTCAGGGGAAAAAACAAAAAACCCTCAATCTGAATAATCCTGTAAATTTAACTACCAGTTTAAAAAAAGACAGGAGAAAGGACATCATAGGTATCCATACAATTTGCAATATTCAGAATGCGCGAAATTCTACATGATCATAGATTGAAATACATCAAAAGTAGGCCTCCCTGGTGGCGCAGTGGTTGAGGGTCCGCCTGCCGATGCAGGGGACACGGGTTCGTGCCCCAGTCCGGGAGGATCCCACATGCCGCGGAGCGGCTGGGCCCGTGAGCCATGGCCGCTGAGCCTGCGCGTCCGGAGCCTGTGCTCCACAACGGGAGAGGCCACAGCTGTGAGAGGCCCGCGTACCGCAAAAAAAATAATAATAAATACATCAAAAGTAATGTGGAGACTTTGTTTAGCTCTTGATTTCAGTAAATCAATTGTAAAATATGGAATAAAATTTAAGACAATTAAATTTGACATTGAATGTCTCTTTTATGATATTACAGTACTGTTAAAATTTTAAGTGTGCTAATCATATTGCAGTTATGTTCTTTTTAAAAGCCCTTTTATATTTTAGATATATATTCATAATTCCAGAAAGCTTAATCTTCTATACTTATCAATAAAATAATATGATGTCTGGAATTTACTTCAAAAGAATCCAAAGGGCTGGAAAGAGGGCTATATATTAATCATTGTTTAGCTGATTTATATAGGTGCGTTCGTTAACCAATTTATTTAAGATATGTTTGAATACAGAGATTGGGTATTCCAAGTGAGTTAACTTAAAGTATTTCTGACCTCCTGCCTCATCACTGAAATCATTAAAGACTGAAGACAACTACTCACAGAAAGAAACATAGAACAAAGTTAGAAAAAAGTAGTTATGGAAGTACAATGTCGGCGCGCACGTAAAAACTTCACTGAGAAAAGAAAGAACTTCCAATGCCTAAAATCGGGGTAGGAAGCAATGGTCAACCCTGAGACTCCTTAACTGTTACTGAATGCCATGGGGGCAATTTAGTAAAGAAAAAATACCTGATCTGGGAGTTAGACGACTAACAACGCCGAGCTTTGTAATTTCGAACTCACTTGTGTACGTTTTGGAGTACGAAAACACGGGAAATTAAATAAAAAATAACAGTAACAATAATAATTGCGTTGTGTGTACATATGTTATTCTACTTAAACTTGAGCTACTGACATAAACTTTTTAGAGAACTACTTAATGAGGTAGGCATCAACACATGGTCTCATTTCTCATACGAGGTGATTGAGGTTCGAGGCCAATAACCTGTTTAAGGTCATATACTGGAACGACTTGGTCCAACCAATATTCTAGGTTTATCTAACAAGAAAGAATGCTTTGAACACTCCAACGCACTGAACTATATCCGAGAGAAGCTTGTGGGGGCTAGATGTGAAATTCTGGAGAACTTAAAACCGTTTCCACAGACCTACAATTTTTCATCGCTCTACACATCTCGGTCTCACCGGGAAAAAAACAAAACCAAACCAAACAGCCCTTCACTCACCATTAGGAAGCCGGTGCTCTCAGCTGGGACCTCCTGCCCCAGCTCCCCAAAGCCTCTATCCGCCAAGCCCCGAGCCTTCTCGAATCTCTCAGTCCGTGACCTTCAAACTACACCTCCCATAAAGCCGTGCGAGGACACCGGCCCTTCGCCGGAAGTTTGAGAGGCTCCATCCGGCGCCGGGAAGAGCGAGCGAGGGGGTTTCCTGGTTCCTCGAGTACAACCTGCGTTCTTCTATTCTGGTCACCTGTGGGTTAGTAGCAGCAGCGGCGAGTTAGTCGGCCCAGTGCCGCTTCTGGAGCTGGTAACCAGTTCTCTGTGCTCTAGGGTCTCCGCGGTGTCGGGCCCTTCCCTGCTGGGTGGTGTGGCGCAGCCTCGCGCTTGGACTTGCAGCCCAGGCGCCGGGGACGGGGCTGGGGACTCAGCCGATCCAGCGCAGTCTTTGAGATGGGGAAAAAGAAGTGCTGCTTCATGTGTGCTTTCACGTTTTTAAATAAAAGTAATCTCACAGTACTGCCAAGGGAATAAACTCTCAAGGTATTTGACTGTTTGGAGACATTGGAGAGACCGTGCAATGGGTGGCGCTTGGTCGGTTAGATGGCCCTCTTGAACGCCCAAGAAATAATGGTCGGTGACTTAAGTGACAAAGCTGTATTTGAGGTCTGCCCTGTCTCTTGAGCCATGTGACCTTGAACCAGTCAGGGGCACCGGGGTACACATCCGTAAAAATGGATGTTCGTTTGGCTAAATCAAAGACTCTTTAAACTCAAGATTCTTTAAAATGACTTCTCAGGATAGTCCGTGTTCTTGGACAGCAAGGACAGCATTTAGCTAACTGAATCACCTCATCCTGCCTTCAAATCCTTACCTTCAGGAGAACCTGACAAAGAGAAGTGAAAAAGTAAATCAGACAGTAGAGGTGGTCTTTAGACTTTGTGTGCTCTTCTGGAATGAGTAATGGTTCTGTTTCTAGATGGCTTTTCTGCTGAGAAAGCTAAGGGGGAAAGTGCATTTTCCACTTCTTTTCACCTGAGACTACTGTATGCATAAGCATTGCGCTGGGGGTAGTGAATGGTACTGTATTTTTGGAGGCCAGTTTTGCAGTCAACCTGCACTGAGTGGGCTGTGGAGAAGGTAAGGAAGTGACCATGACTTAAATATTGCCTGAAGTAAACCTAACTGAAGAACCTGTATGATATGATTTTAAGGAAAAGGCAATTTTAAAGGGAGACCATACATGAGTCAGTATACAGCAGTGCAAAATAAAGTCCTGAAAAGTTGTAGCTTTCCTTATTCATAGTTTTTAAAGCATTTAGGAATCTTAATATGAAGAGAATGGTAAAGTAAATTTTAGAGTAAATCAAAATAAATAAAAAATTGTTTTCTAATCTAGAAGTCACTCCTACTTTAAGTTGTATACAGAATTTCAATATTTTGTTTCTATTCCTGTGAGTAGTTTTCACCTATTTATAGGTAGCAGAAAGATATAAACAGGCAAGGTAAACAGTCACAAAGCCCACTTTTTTCTTTTTATATTGTCATGCTATTCCTACTACACAACTGATCAACAAAATTGCAGTGTCAGAACCCTAGAGACAACTGCTGTCAAAAATTATGGATTATAACCTTTCTTTCTCTTTAGCCTCAATACCTTATGCTCAGAATGGTAGAAACCTAGTTAGAATCCCAAATCTTTTCTTAATAGAATTTCATAGAAAAAAAAAAACATACCTTACAAAAAGTACTTTGAGAAGTTTATAGACAACTGAAATATGAACCATTTCCACCCACACACAAAAAAAAGCTCAGTTTGTGCCCTACCACATTCAGTCCACAATTAGGCAACATTTATTAAAAGGTATGGAACAATTATTTTCTTTTTTACTGAAATAACAGTAACAAAGCAGACAAAGTTAATGGTTTTAAAAGCTTCTGTGATTCAAGTATAGACAAAGTGACCAATAGAACAGTGTCCAATAATAGGTCCAAAATATATGGTCATCTCATTTGTGAAAAGGATAATACTGCAATGTAATGGGACAAAGATAGTGAATTCAAGAATGATGCTGAGTCAAATGGATTATCTATTGGGATAAAATGTATCATGACCCCTACCTCACACCATGAGCAAAAATCATTCCCTGATGGATTAGCAGAATTAACTATGCGAGGTAAAGCAATAAATTTTTTTCATGTGAAACGTAGCTTTTTGAATAGGATCATAATTTCCCTGAGAGGACAGATCTGTTTCTAGTACCACAGATTCTAAGAATACTACTTGGCATCTGCTGAAAACATCTGTCTTTATTTCTGTCTGCTTGCTTTAACTCCCCTCATGCCCTGATCCATATTGAAGTCCCTCTGGTTTGCCTGAAATACACTTTCCTCTTTGTAATGTCTGTTACCTTATTCCCCCTCCCAATGATGTCACCCCCTTCAACTGTATTCCACCAAAGTTCTTTATACATTATTTTATACATCCCCCATGTTGAATTATATTTAAAATTCTCAACTGATAACAGTTTTGAAATGTATGCTGTGATGACAGTTGACTGCTAGTTACCTTTTTAAGAGTATATTGTTTTAGAAACCATAACTAATATTCTAATTATATCAGCACCCTGATAATGGTCAATCATTGATACAAGAAAGCAATTGCAAATGAGTTTTTTTTCCTATTTTCCTATTTTAAGGAAGAAATGTCTTCTGTAAAAAGAAGTCCAAACCAAGAAATTACATCCCAATTTCACTATTCAGCTGCAGAAGGAGATATTGCCAGGTTAACAGTAATGCTCAGTCATTCTCCATCTCTTCTCAATGAAACTTCTGAAAATGGCTGGACTGCTTTAATGTATGCTGCAAGGAATGGGCATCCAGATGTTGTCCAGTTTCTGCTTGAGAAAGGGTAAACATTTTAGGCTGTACCACCTGAAGGAGTATCTGGTTTAATTTCTGGTTTACGTATTTTCTTTTAAATTTTTCTTATAGCCATATTTATAACATTGGGCTTGTAAATAACTCATTGAACAGTCTTGTTATATAATAGCGTAATTTCTAATTAAAAATTTTTAACTTTTTTTAATTGGGAAATTAACTCTTCATACTTAACAGCAAAGAAATTAAGTTAAATTAATTTTTTTCTCCCAAATAGAATGTGTAAATCTAACCACTATGACTATAGAAAACTCCTTGTAAAAATTTAATATCTCATTATAGCATATAAAACGTATGGTTTTTTTATTTTATAAATAATCTTCCAGAAATTTTAAATATCTGCTGTCTCTAACTTTTAATCATTTATGATTGTTTCTTTTACCTTTCCATTAGTATATTATGTGCTAAAACAAAAAGAAATATATGCAATTATTAAATAGAGGGGCTGTCACGTACATCTGGAAATATTGTAATAAATACTGAAGAAAATGTGTCTTTACTTTTTTGCTTCCATCCATAGGTGCGACAGATCCCTTATCAATAAATCAAGGCAGACTGCACTGGATATTGCTAAATTTTGGGGTTATAAGCATATAGCTAATTTACTAGCTAATGCTAAAGGTGGGAAGAAGCCTTGGTTCCTAACCAGTGAAATGGAAGAATGTGAAAATTATTTTAGCAAGACACTACTGGACCGGAAAAGTGAAAAAAGAAATAATTCTGACTGGCTGTTAGCAAAAGAAAGCCATCCAGCCACAGTTTATATCCTTTTCTCAGATTTAAATCCCTTGGTTACTCTAGGTGGCAATGAAGAAAGTTTCCAACAGCCGGAAGTCAGGCTTTGTCAGCTGAACTACACAGATATAAAGGATTATTTGGCTCAGGCTGAGAAGATCACCTTGATTTTCCTTGGAGTAGAACTTGAAATGAAAAAAGAGTTATTTAATTATGCTGGGGAAGTCTCACAAGAAAAAGATGCAGAAAGAGATGCATTGGTTGCCTGGTTTGCTTTAGGTATAGATCCTGTTGCTGCTGAAGAATTTAAGCAAAGACATGAAAATTGCTATTTTCTTCATCCTCCAATGCCAGCTCTTCTGCAATTGAAAGAAAAAGAAGCTGGTAAGAAGTGAACACTGTTTACTTGTATTGGTAATAATCTGATTTTTGGTACTGGATTGAAATTGCATGTATCCACAATTTCTAGGAAGCTCACTCTTTCCAGGAAGCAATGAAATTAGGCTGTCTTCATTAGAAACTTCCTAAAGTTCTCACCCTAGAGGACTACTCTCCCGGGTGGTTACAGCAGTTTTAATCAGCCAGGATTAGTTTCCCCAGAATTAACCCTAATGCATACTGGTTTCACTTGATTTTTTAGTGAATGATTATTGAGTGCCTGCTGTACACTGAGCATAATGGCAAAGACCTTGACTGTTTTGCTTTGCTGTCTGTTGCTTGCTATGCCAGTTCATGTGGGGTCATATATATCATGGTAAGAATGAGGGATTTTATTCTAAATTCCATTTAAATGTTATAACCTGGCCTAGGTTTAAAAAAAAAACCTCACTCTGGCTGCTTTGTAGATGATGAACTGTAGATAATTAAGTGTGGAATTCAGGAGTCCTATTAAGAGGGGACTGGAGATTACAGTAGCCCAGGTAAGAGATTGCAGTGGCTTGGATTAGTGGAGTAGAGAGAAAGGGAGAGTTTGTGATATTCAGGAGGTAGAACTGATAGGGCTTGAACAGTAGGTTGAGACTTATAAGTGAGAAAGAGATGCTGGTAACCTAGACTACGTCTGAGTTGTTAAGATGATAATAGGGGAGATGGAGGAAAAGTGGTACATTCAAGATATATTTTGGAGAGCAAATCAGCGGTACTTGCTAATGGAGTGGGTATGGGGTATATAATAATGAAAGAAAAGATCAAGAATGACTGCTAAGTTTGAGACTTTAGTAATTTGGTAGATAGTAGTACTCTTTCTTGATAAAATAATACAGAATGATGGGTAGAGTGAGGGAAGCAGGACAGACTTGAAGTAAATCAAGATTTTCACTTTGGGCATGTTAACTTTCAGAGAAGGGAAATAGAATCTGGAACTAAGGAGAGGAACTGGAATATACCTGTATGGCAGTCATCAACACAAAGGTGGTATTTAAATCCCAGGAAATTTCTGAGATTACTTAGAGAGTTGAGAGCAAGCAAAAAAAAGAACCTGAATCCCCCTAAATTTAGAGGTCAGATAGGAGAGGAGCCATCAAAGATGATGTTGACAGTGTGGCCGTAAGGTAAGAAGAAAACAGGAGAATGTGCTCATGGAAACCAAGAGAGCAAAGTATTTCTTGGCGTTAGTAGTCAAATATATTGAATGCTGCTGAGAATTTGAGTAAGATGACAAAGATTTTTTTTTTTAAAGAATCTTTGGTTTGATGACATGAAGCTGTTGATGAATTTGATGAGAGGAGTGTCAGTGGAATAGAAGGTATATTACAGTAGACTGATGAGTTAATGAGAGGTGAGGAAGGGGTCACTTCTCAATGTCCACATTCTCTTCGGCGATCTGGTAGGCTCTTCCAGAGACTTCTTAGCACTTATCCCAAAATCTGGGGTGGTATGTTTTATTCCCCACATCTGTGGAAAAAACACAACACTTTTAAAAAGAAAATATCCTTTCTTTGAAGCTGTATATATAATTTTAAGATCAAAAGGATCTTTAAAAAAAAGCTAGTAAGGAAACTGAGGCTGTTTTACTCAGCTGCTTTGTAACCTTACATAGATACTTAACCTCTGTCTGCCTCAGTTTCCTCCTCCCAAAAATGAGGATAATAATAGTACCTACATTATAGTGTTGCTCTAAACATTAAATAAGATAATGTATGTAAAGATCTTTGCCAGGTGCTTGACACATAGTAAGTACTCAATAAATGTTAGCTTTTTTTTTTCCCCACTATGCGGGCCTCTCACTGTTGTGGCCTCTCCCGTTGCGGAGCACAGGCTCCAGACGCGCAGGCTCAGTGGCCATGGCTCACGGGCCCAGCGGCTCCGCGGCATGTGGGATCTTCCCGGACCGGGGCACGAACCCGGGTCCCCTGCATCGGCAGGCGGACTCTCAACCACTGCACCACTAGGGAAGCCCAAATGTTAGCTTTTTGTATTGTGATGATACTGAAATAATGCGATACCTTGAGGTAAATTACATAATACACAGTAACAGAGCAGGCAGATATTTAATGTTGCCTGTGGTTCACTGAATTTCAGTGTTACATTTGTTTTTATTTATGGTTTATTAGTTGCATTTTTCCTAGTTTAAAATGTTGTTATTGCTGTTTCTGATTGTTTTGTTTATTCCAAAATCCTTAGACCGAATAATCTATTTTAGGAGAGAGGTTTTGTCAGGCATTTGAAATGTAGCATTTCTACGCTTATTGCCCCAATTCTAGTATTTTTGGTCAGGCCATATTAATTCTTTTTTGAAGTATCAGGGTAAAGGCTGTAGACAAAGTGTACATATTCTAAGATTTATTCTATTAGGCATTTTTGTCATAAACAAAGTTAATCACAAAAGTTGTAAACAATATTTTTAAAAAATTATTCTATGTAGTTTCTAGTTGTAAACAGAATATGTTCCACAGTGACACAGACCAGTATTGTCTTAGTCCCAAGGAAAGTAGAGACAGGTTCCTACAGTTTCCTAGTAATATTGTCTTTATGGCCCAAATCTAAGTTAAGAACTGTCTTTGTAGTGTATTTTTATAAAAGTCACTATTGTAAAGTCACTATTTGTAAAGTCACTATACGCTAGAGTCATGCATATCCAAAATTTACAAATCACGTATAGTAAATGCCGAAACTAATACAGTGTATACAGATGTTAGTACCTCTATCTTTTTTTTTAATAAATTTATTTATTTTATTTACTTATTTTTGGCTGTGTTGGGTCTTCGTTGCAGCGCGCGGACTTTCTCTAGTTGCGGCAAGCGGGGGCTACTCTTCATTGTGGTGCACGTGATTCTTATTGCAGTGGCTTTTCTTGTTGGAGAGCATGGGCTCTAGGTGCGCAAGTTGCAGTAGTTGTGGCATGCGGACTCAGTAGTTGTGGCTTGCGGGCTCTAGAGCGCAGGCTCAGTAGTTGTAGTGCACAGGCTTAGTTGCTCTGCGGCATGTGGTATCTTCCTGGACCAGGGATCGAACCCATGTCCCCTGCATTGGCAGGCGGATTCTTAACTGAGCCACCAGGGAAGTCCCAGTATATCTATCTTATATGAGAGTTATATGAGAGACAATATTTTATTAGTCCAAATTAAAGCTAAATCTAATTTTCATTTGTCATCTGTAGAATTAAATCTTTTACTTTAAAAGAAAGATACAGATCATAAAAATAGGAATAATAAAACCCTTGAGTACACAGCTATTCAGAAAATACAGTGTACATCTTTATTATGACCTAAGAATATTTTACTTCTATATTAATTTGTTTACAATTTGTCACAGAAGTAAAACTTCTCTTGCTTCTCTCGTAGGGGTTGTAGCTCAAGCAAGATCTGTCCTCGCCTGGCACAGTCGATATAAGTTCTGCCCAACCTGTGGAAGTGCAACTAAAATTGAAGAAGGTGGCTATAAAAGAGTATGCTTAAAAGAAGACTGTCCTAGCCTCCATGGTGTTCACAATACATCATATCCAAGAGTTGGTAAGCCTTTTCTTTTACAGTGAAACCTCAGCCATCTGGAAATCTTAGGGAATAAGGCATTCTGGAAAGACAAGATTTTGAGTTGCTGAGGGGCTTACCTTTTTATTGAAAGCATGTTTAATTTAACTATTAAGACTATAATTATTAAAGTATTACGTACTTTGATGACTTTTACTACCCTTCTTAACCCTGGGTTAATCAGCATGAATTTGATGCACTGAGATACATGATTTCAAAGTACCTGCTTGTGGTATCACCAAAGCAGTAGAGCCTGGAGCTAGCTTCTCATTACTGCTGGTGTCTGCCTGTACTTTCTCTCCTCCTAATTGGTGCTTTGAGTTGGCTGTGGAATTAGAAATCTGATAACCCAGCCCTTTAAAGTTGTGTGAAAAAAGGATAGACTCAGCAACACCTGAGGAGGTCTCCTGGGAGTAAAGTGCATGGCTTAGTGACATATATGTTTGCTGCTTAGGAGCCCTTTACATTTGATTACCGGCTCTCAGTTGTGATCTAGTGAGGCGAATTTACTGAATTAGTGACTTCTCGAGAGAGGAACTATTATTTGAAGTAATTTTTTTTAATGGATTAAACTCAATCATAGAGCCACATTATCTTTTAAAAACATTTTGTTAAGGACTGCGATGGAAGGAATAGGGAAATTCACTACATTTGCTATGGTAAAATTTGAATTTTCTCCATGCCATGTATTACCTACTCAAACTTCTTTCTAATTAAAAAATAAAAATAAGCCTAGCATACCATAAATACACAATGAATGTTGCTATTAAGATGAGAAAGAAGACAAAAATGATCTTTCTTTAGCTTACTGACAATATTCTATGCAGTTTTCCTGAAATACTCTGTCTCCTGGCAGAAAGAAACAGTCTCTTGTAACTAGACAAAAGTCTTGTTCTTACAGGAGATGCATGTTTTTATTATCCTACTAGACAGTGACTTTACAAGGTGAGTCTAAATTATTTTTTCCTGTCATTCATACGTCTGATTTTTTTTTAAACAGATCCAGTAGTAATCATGCAAGTTATTCATCCAGATGGGACCAAATGTCTTTTAGGCAGGCAGAAAAGATTTCCTCCAGGCATGTTTACCTGCCTTGCTGGATTTATTGAACCTGGTAAGCCTTTTCTTAATAATTTTTATAATAATTTTCATTTAACTTATAATTTCTAAATAAAAAGTTTGGACAGCATTTGAGAAATAATCTCTGATAAATTATCATGTTATAAAACTGGGATATTTTTAAATATTTTCTGTGTATTTTAGATGATATAATTTTTATTTTTACCAGTGGAATAGTTTTGTTTTAAAAATTCATTATTTGCTCTTTCATATATCTTTCATATATTGCCCTTACCCAAGGTATCTGCATGATATACACCTCACTTCCTTCTGTACTAGGCTCAATTGTCAGCGTTTCAGAGAGGCCTTCCCTGATAGCTCTAAATACATTAGTTAGCCCTATACCCTGCATTTACAATCCCTGTCATCCAGTCTGATTTTTCCCTACAGCACTCATCAGCACCTAACATGGTATATATGTATGTATTTATTTATTTATCTACCTATTTATTTGTTTATTATTTGCTAGTACCAGAATGTAAGTTCCATAAAGGCAAGGACTTTGTTTTATTTATTGCTCTATCCTAAACCTTTAGAGCATATGCCTGATATGTTGTAGTAGTTCAGTAAATATTTGCGGAATAAATGAATTAATATATCTAATTAACACGTTTAATCTCAACTTCCAATATTAATCTACATTGATAGATAATAATAGTACTAAACATATGTAGTGCCACACTTTCCCGAAGGCTTTCTTTGTATTAAATCATGTGATCCTCATACAAGCTTATAAAGTAGGTGGTATTTCAGCAGTTTTACAGATGGGGCACTAAGGTACAGGGGCTGAATAACTTGCCCAGGATCAAACAGCTAGTAAGTGATAGGGCAGGGATTCAAACCTGGGCAGTTTGGCTCTGAGTCCATGCTGTTAATTTCTATGCTGCCTCTAAGTAGCTCTAGGTCATTTTTTTAAACTGCTGTATAGCCTTCCATTTATGAATATTCTGCAATTCATTTATCCAATTCTGCTGTTGGACATTTAGTTTATTTCAAAGCTTTTACTATTACAAACAACACTGCAGTGAATATTCTTGAACTACTCCTTGTACACATTTGCAAGGAGTGGTATAAGCCTCCATAGGGTGTATATCTGAGAGTAGAATTGCTAGCTCATAGGATATGAGCATCTTAATCTTTTCCACATATTGCCAAGTTGTTTTCTGAAGTGTTCCTACCAATTTACACTCCCTCTGGAAGTACATGAAATGTCTATTATTCCTCATCTTCACCAAGTTAGGAATATCAAGATTTTTATTTGCCATTCTGATGGTTATGAAATGGTTATGTCATTGTCGTTTTAATTTTTATTTCCCTGCTGATGGAGCATCTTTTTTCAGATATGTATTAGGCATCCAGTTTCTTTTTCCCTGAATTTTACATTTTTAGCTTCTTTGCCTATTTTTGTTTTGGTCGTTGATCTTTTTTTCTTATTGATTTTAGGGGTTTTTAAATATGTATTGTATGCTAATCTTTATTTAGTTTGGTCTTACAAATATCTTATGCTAGTCTATGAGTTATCTTTTCACTAATTTTATGAATATAAATTAATTTTAATATAGGAAATTTACCAATCTATTTGAAATAGAAAGCTGTATTTAAATAGCAAACTGTGTCTAAACTTTCAGATAAATTTAACTTAGAAACTATTCCCTTTATTCTAATTCTCAGTTTTAACAAATCAGAAATATAAATTACATTTATAGGCATTACTTTATTATAGCTGGGTCAACAATTACATAGAGAAAAATAATCATTTGGTAAGAGAAAAATAATGAGTTTCAGTGTATGCTGTTTTTAAAATTGTAGTTTTTAACTCTTTGGAAAAGAGTTATCTGCAATAATTGTTTGACAACATAAAAAAATGTTTCGAGATTTTAGTGAGGAAAAGGTTAGCTACATAAACAACATAATATATAAAGTGTTTGCATAGTGTTTAGCCAACAGTAAGTACGTGCTGGATAGTCGTAGATGTTATAATTTTTAAAATATAACAAATTTAGACCTTTAAGAAATGAAAAGTTTCTTGGCATTTTGATTCTGTAGGTAGTCATATAAGAAATAATGTTTCTTGGGCTTCCCTGGTGGCGCAGTGGTTGAGAGTCCGCCTGCTGATGCAGGGGACACGGGTTCGTGCCCCAGTCTGGGAAGATCCCACATGCCGCGGAGCGGCTGGGCCCGTGAGCCATGGCCGCTGAGCCTGCGCGTCTGGACCCTGTGCTCCGCAACGGGAGAGGCCACAACAGTGAGAGGCCCGAGTACCACCAAAAAAAAGAAATAATGTTTCTTGAATTCCAATCTCGTTTTAGGCTTCTGCTTTCTGATTCTTTGAATTGGGTTTCTGTCCAAAGTGTTTTCCAAATGTTTGAACCATTTGGAGCACAAAATGTCCAGGGTATGTTCATCAGCTACTTGTTCTTTTGCCCCATTTGGTTAGGGGAGACAATAGAAGATGCTGTTCGGAGAGAAGTAGAAGAAGAAAGTGGAGTCAAAGTTGGCCGTGTTCAGTATGTCTCTTGTCAACCATGGCCTATGCCCTCCTCCTTAATGATTGGTTGCTTAGCTGTGGCAGTGTCTACAGAAATTAAAGTTGACAAGAATGAAATAGAGGATGCCCGCTGGTTCACTAGAGAACAGGTGAAGTTCAATTTAATTTCCTTCTTCTATTGATTCTCTGACTCTGTTGGTTTGGGCATGTAGCAAGGATACATGTTTTCAACAAGTTGAATGAATGGCTATGGCCCCCTCATCATTCATGGATTACAATGTAATTGATGTGTCCACTGTTAACTCCTTCTGTGAGATTCTTCTAGTATTGATGATTCTGTGCCGTTTTCTCATTTCAAATGCCATTCCTTGAGATTAATGATACCTTTCAGTGGCCTTAAAATGGGTGAACATTATTTCAGAGATGAGAAGCAGGAATATTATTATTAGACATATTTTAGTTTGTAGCATTAAAGCAAGTAACTCAAAAAATATCAGTAAAAATGCATATAAGTTTTGAAAAGTTCTTGTTCATTTTAAATGTACTTGACAAGACTGACCAAACTGTATAACAGATACACTCACAGAACTTTTTAAAACTCATCCTTAAGTAATACAATGAAAGATAAATTACTTGTCTGTGTTTTGTATAACCCAATGTCTTTGTATAGAAAACAGATGGATACTCTACAGTAGTGAAGACCTGAAATCCTTAGTGACTTCGCTTACACAAAATTAATTTTATTTTATGCTCAACCTCAAAAAAAGTAGAAATTAGATTTTTTTTCCAGAATTTTATAAAAGGATAAAAGGGAATTTTTTCCAAAAGTTGATTTTCACTTTGAAAATAAATGTGTAGCATATACTTTGCTTTTTCATAACCTTATTTTCATCAGGAAGAATGTCTTTCTGGAGTATTTAAAAATTGAATCACTGACTCAATGAAGCAACTAAAAATAGTGTACTAAATTTTGCATGTTGAATATAGATGTTATTACTTTCTCCTGTTGTTATTCACTGTAAAAGTCATTACATTTTAGTTGAATTGTATAAGCATAGAAATAGTATTTAAGTATGACAGACAGTTTTAAAATCCTAATATGTTTTATTGTGGTGTATTTTAGGTTGTGGATGTTCTGACCAAAGGGAAGCAGCAGGCATTCTTTGTGCCACCAAGCCGAGCTATTGCACATCAACTAATCAAACACTGGATTGGAATGAACCCCAATCTCTAAATCAAATAACTAAACTTTGACTATGTCTAATTGATTTCTTTTTTTTTTTAAGTCAAAATTAAATTTTATTTCACACTGATAGAAACCATGAAAAAGATTTACATTTTCCCACATTACAGCACAACATTTCAACAGAATATTTCTTGCCATAAATTAGATCTTGCTAATATGTGTGAAACAATAGTTTATATTCTTAAAGATAAAAGCAAAATGACTTAGTAAATGATTGTTTAAAAACTGTAAATCCAGACATAAACATATGGCTTCATTATTAACATCCTATACAAAATCGTTTCCATCATCAAGTAGCACCCATTTATAAAGCATTCCTAACAGTGTTCTGGTCAGTTGGGATACAGCAGAAAAATTAACAACAGTTCAGAAATATCAAGCGTACATTTTTGCTACATATTAACCTGGGTGGTAACTACACCATAAAAATCTATTTAAAATCAAATAATTGCTACCTTTATGTTTGCACAAAAACTAACTTAAAAAGATCCTCTCTGACTACAGTGAAAATTTCAAATAACTCCATTGGCAGATAAAAGTAAAGCAGATTCTTTGAATGGGATTGTTCATTTCCTATAGCAGTCGGTTTCAAACCTATGTGCAAAATAAGTAAACTAAAACTCTGTGCTACGAGGAGAATCATCTTAGAGCAAATCATCTTAGAAATGACAGTTTGTAAGATCAGTCTTAAATATTTCAAAACATACTAGAACATGACCTAATTATTCTTCCAGATAATTACAGAAAAATACTACCACAGAATTATTCTCGTTACCTGGACTGAAGATTCTAGTAACTCTGCAGGCCTAAACTGCAGACAAAGGTCCAGTTTAAGAAGTAGTGCAGAAACTTTGAAGGGATGTCTGGTTTCTTTCTACAAGTATAAATACATTTTCAATGCCATCATGTCTGATTCAGAATGTCAAATTACAGCATGTATTGACAGCAGATGTTTATGGCAAGTAGGCAATATTTGGTCTGTTATGAAGGATAAAAAAGAAAGGACGTATTTCATTTCTAGAGAGGAAAAAGAATATTAAATAGAAATTATATTCAGGAAAGAAAAACCTGGTCCCCAAAATAAAAGGGCCATGACACTTAGAAGCATTATCCCTATAATTAGGAATAATGTAATAACACATTCTTACTATGTATTATAATCATTAAGCACATATGAACACATATATAAAAATGCAGATACTGCATGGTGACAAATTTGGGAATAAGTCCAGAGTCTAAGTCACAGCATGCATAACCTGTCTTAACTGCTCATTTATACCTGAACAAGTTTTCATTAAGCATACTAATAATTTTCAAGTGATGTAATAAAAAATCTGGTTGCAGTATTTTATTATTTTGCTGAATTACGTTTGGGAGAAAGAAGCTAGCTGCTCCACCTATTTTAATACTAGTATATTCTGGATCATATTATAGATAGAAACTTAACAGATCATAAATTTCCCACGAGGAGATTCATTTAGTCTGTGTCATTGGTGTGTATTTGCAAAACATTTTAACACTGCGAACATCAGAGGTTTCAAGATCGGGCACAGGAAAAAGCTTATACTCTACGATGATGCTGGTGTGCACTTCTCCACAAGGTCTCTTAGTGACGTCAATCAATGGGAGGTAGGAGTTTATCAATGAACTGCTTGATATCCATCATTTCCTGTTGACATGAACTGTGCATCATGCCTCCAGAGGTTTTGAAGGTTACATTGGCTGGATTTACCAAGGTTTTCAGCCTTGCAGCATTGGAGAACCAAACACTAGGGGAACTAAAGGATCCAAATCTCCATGGCACTGAAGAATAGAAATGACTCTATTCACTCCACTGATAAGACCCTGTGGAAAGGAAGCTCGCAGCGGCAGCCAGCAGCTGAGAGCGGTGACGCCGGCCGGCTTCTGCTGTGTGGTCAGTGCCATGTACAGAGATAAAGCTCCTCCTTGAGAAAATCCTCCCAAAATAATTCTGTTAGAAGGAATGCCATTCTTCACCTCTTGCTCTGTCAAAGATTTTACACTTTCTGCTGCTTAATTCCAGTTTCATCTTCCTGTGAATCTGGTGAAAGCCCAATAAATGTCAAACCAAGTAGGCATGGCCACGTTCATATTTAATGTTACAGACATAACCGGTCCCGTGTCTCCCAATCCTTGAAGGAAAATCACCGCAGCGGAGGCCTTCCGGACGGCGGGCACGATGGCGGGCAGCGGGGTCGACGTGTTATTGCCACACAGACATCGGCTCGACCCACCGCGCGTCCGAAGCGGAAAGCGGTGCGATCGCCGCGTCCCGCCCGCGCGCGGGCGCGCGCTCAGGCGCGTGCGCGCCCACGCGGCGCCGCACCGCCCTCAGACCCCGCCCTAATTGATTTCTAATCCCATTTATTCCTCAAGTAAGATTAGAAATGTTTAATGCGCTTTAGAACGTCACAACACAAATATCATACTGGGTTTTCGAAATGTTTTCGAAATGTACCTTCCATCTTAACGATAAAATTCATATTTTTAAAAATTATAACATTTCCGCAGATTTTGTTAAATCTGAGTCAGCATTCTCTGAACTTTCTGGGGTGGGGGGAGTTGTGCTCCACAGTTTTATCTCACAAAACCGTATTTCTAATAAGAGAAATCATGTAAAGAAGTATGTGCTGAAAATGTAAATAAACCTAAATTTCAGCACCTCTCGTAAGCATAAGACCATTCACTAAAGGTCTTTTTTGAGAAATGAGACAAAATATTTTTAATGAATTTTGAGCTTGATTTTTAATACTTTCGTTATCACGAAGGTCCTTTTGGTTGTCAGTAGCTGATTTTTGCTCATCTTCCCATTGTAGTCCACTTTTTCTCCTGGTTCCATTGTTCTAACAGTGGCACTGTTACAGTGTTACTACTAGTCTGTTTCGATCAGTGTTAAGAATTTTCTATTTTAACAACTCTATTAGTGAGCACTATACCACGCCCTCAGGGAAAGAGAACTTCAGTGAGAGAATACCATTGTGTCTGGGACCCCCTTCTTAAACATAAAATTAATTAACATATCTATTTGTTAGCTCTACTCAAAGTTGTTCTTAAGACAAATCAGGAGTCTCTGCTTTTTTCAGTGAAATTAAACATATCTACAAGGAATTCTTTTCAAGGTCAAATATTAAATAAAATCCCAGATAGATTTACATATTTAATAAAAACACTGGCTTATGTCATTTTGTGATAAGGGAATGTATCTTCATTAGGGGAAAATTATATAATCATTACTAATAACATTTATTAAACTCAAATACAACATCTTGGTTTTGGCCTTATTTCAACACATTCTAAGAAACGTTTATTTAATAAGCATATCTTAGAACTGAAACAGTAAGATTTTAGAGAAAGTAAACTGTAGCATTTCACAATTTTGCAACATAAAACTCATATTTTATAAGGATGTTTTGAAATTGTTTTAAAAGGTACTTTATAAATGTATAAATTTATATAATTTGGCTCTTTACTATTCTATGTTGGAACTGGAAAAGAACTTAAAGACAATATTTGTAGTTCACTGCCTTTTTTTTATAGATAAGGAAAAGGAAATCCTGAAAGGTGAATTTAATTAATTTATCCGTTAAAGGTGAATCAATTAATTAATTAATTGGTGAAAGTCACACAATTACAACCACTTACAATTGTTAATACAATTAATTATAATTAACTTAATTACAACAGTCTGTACTGTATAACCCAGTGCAGGATTCTCCCTCTAATAGGAAGTAAAAACTATTACTCAAAGTATATGTGGGGTGATAAGAAGAATAAATTTAATTTACCAAATCCTGTTAATTAAAATTTAGGTACTAAAATTCATTTAAATAATACCTTTCTCAAACAAAACTTTATTTTACTAATGAACAATGATTTTCTTAGTAATTGATGAAAATATTGATATCAGGACTTTGGACAAAATTAAGACTTACATAAGACATTTAGATACATAATAAAATTTGACTGTGGAGTAACTAAGCCTGTGCTCCACAACTACTGAGCCTGCACTCTAGAGCCCGCGAGTCACAACTACTGAAGCCCACGTGCCTAGAGCCCGTGCTCTGCAACAAGAGAAGCCACCACAATGAGAAGCCTGTGCAGCGCAACAAAGAGTAGCCCCCGCTCGCTGCAACTAGAGAAAGCCCATGCACAATGAAGACCCAACGCAGCCAAAAATTAAAAAAAAAAAAAAGATCTGAAGGGACAAAAGGCCTTAAGGAGGAAAACAGAAAGGCTTCTGGGAGAAACTGACTGAAGTTCAGATCGTTAGGTATGTAAACCAGAAAAACATACATATCAGACAGTAAATAGGATTGCTGCAAATAGAAGAATTTTGGGCATTCCAATTTAGATCTAGAATTTCGCCATATTCATCTTTTGGTTGTATTATTTAAATATCTTCTGAGTGCACTTTTGAGACTAAAGTATTGAAATGCCAGAAAATATTTAGCATGAAGAATATAAAGCCTTAGTTTTAATTCAGGAAGCATTATCCCAGATACAGGTAATCTGAAAGTTCCTTACATTGAAATTTTAGGGAAGAGTTAATACACATTTCTTGGATATATGGAACCATTAACGGAAAGGAAATAGTCTAATGCCCTTCAAAGGTTTCTGAACTACAACTGGTGGTTATACTGAATGGAGTCTGATCTTTTATAGCTCAAAGACAGCCTGTGATAGGAACAATCTTAGACATATGGTATATTAACATGTGATAGCTAAATTTCTTTCCACCTGACTTTTCTATGTAATTTGTACTATGACACAAGGACCTACTGCATAGCACAGGGAACTCTGCTCAATATCGTGTAACAACCTAAATGGGAAAAGAATTTGAAAAATAGATACATGTATATGTATAAGTGAATCACTTTGCTGTACACCTGAAACTATACAACATTGTTAATCAACTATACTCCTATATAAAAATAGTTTAAAAAATAAAGTAACTATGCAACAGTTAAAAAAAAATTTGAACTACATAAGTATACAGAAAATGATGTGCCTTGACTATTACAAAGAATAATGACTTGAGGTTCAGTTTTACACCAAATGTACTTTTAATACTTACAGATTCTAAGATTACATCATAAAATTCCAGATTTTCATAGTGTTAAGATAGCCAAGTAAAACATAAAATATCAACAGAATGTGATTATAAATTTAGTTTTGAATATTTAATTCTGTACTCAGGGAAAATCAGCATCTAAGTAAATTATTGTTTTAATAATTATTAAACTGCTAACCTCTGAGAGGTGGATAACCACTCGCAGATAGAAGGAATAGCCAAGAAATGTTAGAGGTTCAAGTGCAATGATTGTATTCTAGTGAAAATGAAGGTAACAATACATTAAAATATTTATTTGTTTATTTTCTACTTTGTGTGTTATATGTGGTTTTTTAATATGTTTTGATAAATGTTTTCTGAAAAATGGAAAAAGCCAAATTTCAGTCATCCTCCTGTTTAGAATTAAAGATGTGTAAATAAAAAATACAAAAACCTATTTAAAAGTTGCCATATTTGGAAGCCTTAAATTTTGTATTTAAATCTTTTAAATCTTTCTAATCTTATAGTTTGGGGTCACATATATTTGTGTACATACATACACACACATATACGTTTTATATATATACACACACACAGACTTAATATATACACAAAAATATATAATATAGTTCAATAATTTTTTATCTTCAGATTTAAAGTTATATATCTATCCTAACATCTATTTTTATTACTTGTCTAATATTACCAGTCTTTGCATTTTTAATTTTGTTGGAAAAATGATTAAGTAACTTTTTCAAAGATAAGGTTAGGGACATAGATGAAGACAGAAAAGAATGGAGCAACAGAGGGTGAGACCATGAGATAGAAGGAGAAAAGATAAGTTTGTTAATAAGCCAAATAAACTTGATTAAATCTTGTAAACAACAGTAGACATCTAGTTCTAGAACTGTGTTACTAATGTGAATACAGCAAAATACTAGGTGAGACTGTTCTATAAAACAAATCTATTAATTATTTACAATAAAATGTCTACAGTGCAAATTTTATTAGGGGTGAGAACCAGTTACTGGGTTCTGAGTGTGTGTGTGTGTACACGCACGAGCGAGCTCGTGAACTGGGAGTGATGGGTGATGAGTAAAATGTATGTGCTGCACTTAAAAGGGCCAATTTTCTCTTAGCAGAAAAATGTCTAGGACAAAGTAATCCAAAGTGCAAAATTAGGAATGTCTGTCTACAAATGTAAAAGATCTGGGTCTTGCGGCAAACCAGAAGCACTTGCAAAAGGGTTAGAAAGGGAAGGCAGAAGATGTTGACTTCAGTGCAGATGAGAGGGGTACTTGATAAGGGGGCCAAATGCTTGGGAGCTTTGACACCACAGGGACGGAGGAGAGGCACAGAGACATGGTGTATTTTGAGGAGACAGGAATAATACTGTTGCCAAGAGCCTGCATCTTCAAAAAGAATCTCATCAGTCAGGAGAGAACCGGAAAGGACTTGCTTGTGAAAATAAACTTAGTACTGAAAATGATTTTTTTTCCTACGCTATACCTTGTCCTTTTTCTTCCCAGGACACTTAGTTAGAATTCAAAACAGCTTCTGAAAGGGGGTGTGCAGTTTATTATTATATACAATAGACTTTTCAAATAATTCCATTTATTTGCCCAAAGTAGAAATGTTCAAAAGGAAAGTTATTTGAGTAATAAGATGGCATGAGAAAAATGGGTAGTCAGCAGCCTGAATTCTTTTATACGGGAAAATCTTTTCAACTGTAAAATAAACGCTTGGTAATGTTGATTGGGCTAACAGGCAAATACTATTTTCACTGAAGGATATCCACATATAATTGTACTAATTGGTGGAAGTAGCACTTTTAACTTACCTTTATTCCTTCAAGGATACATTTCTTTTATTGCTAAGCAGACAGCATCATACACTGGACAACAGATATTTCTCCTTTTCACAATTCCCATTATAATGATGCTCTACAGAATAGTGAGGTGGCTTTGGAATTTTAAAACAGACCTTAAGTTTTTCCTAATGGATACATTTTTCTTCCTAACTAGAAGTCTGATAAGAGACAAACTGCAGTATAAAGAATGAAAAAATATCCTGGCTTTCCATTCCTGGGCTCATGGGAACTATACCAGACCAACTCCTTGTCTCACCCCTGATGGATTAAGAACGTTCTTCTAACCACTTAACTTGTGAGGTAGTTTCATTTTTAGTAATGTGGAAGTTTCACCCAGCAGTAGAAATTGAAAATGGTACTCATATCTATCTTAGAACAGAGTAAGTGGACAAGTGATCTAGTCTGAAGTTTATTTTTGTTTACTTTTTATCCTACCCATTTTACTCTAGCCCGAAATTGTACTCTGTTTGGAGGAGTGTGATGTTTTGAACACCTCAGTACAAGTACCTTATAAATATTTATTACTGCTTTCAGACAGCAGTGAGCTGAAGTCATCTCCATCAGTGGGGGTAAAAATATTTTAAAATGCCGTTTATCCAACAGCTTTGCTGCTAAGAGTTACTTTGCTTTTTTGCTGGGTTTACTTGTGTTTATGAAACAAGTTTGAATACTCTAGTGCCAAATAGTTCGGAGGATTTGAAACTCCAAAGAAAAGATGCCCCAACAATGTGTGCAAATTCAAATCTCCGGGGCTGTGTTGGTGCTGACCATCATCTGCTCTGCACTGTCATAGTGAGGGCTTCAGTGGGAATCTAGCCATGAGCGGGAAGCCAGTAGGAACTCCGTGTGTTCTGGGATGACAGGAGAAAATACAGACATATCTGTTTGAACCTCAAAATTTTCATGGCCGTAGAGCTATCTAACAATGATTATTTTTGGAAAATACTCATATTATACAAATTACTAGGTTTGTCATACTGACCTTTTTCTTTATTTCCCAGCCATTTTACACATCTTCATGAGTAATAAGCATATTTTTTCATTCTATTATGATGATATATTTATCACATAAATGCTTTGTTCTGTTTTACACCATAAAAAGGGCACATAATTCTCCTTGTTCAGTATATCTAACATCAATACTAATAAATTATAAATTAAGTTTTCTGGACTTTGTAAAAGTTATTTTTTGCCTGTTCTTTCCAATGTATTTCTAATAACTATGGATCCCTATTTACAACAAGTTCCTAAGAAAACAACTCTAGTTAGCTAATTCTCACAATACTAATAATGTTTACACAGGACTTTATATATAGAATATTAACAATTATTATTTCATTTTATCCTTAACCCTATGAAATGCATATTAATATCATTAGCCTCATTTTACAGTTGGCTAAAAGGGATTAAATTTCTCAAAGTCACATTGTGAATAATTAGAGGAGCCCAAGTAGAAGAGCCCAAGTTTGAATCCAAGTATTTCACTCCAAACCTTTCATTTTTCCACTTACCAGAGCTATCTTACAGAATTTTCTTAATAATGCTGCATTAACAAAAGCACATCTAGTCTTAATTTCCTCCTTCAATCCCTTAAAATTTGGTCAAATTCAGGTTGGGTCTTCTACTCTTGTTACTCTGCACATTTCTGCAGTGTCTTCACTGCTTACTTGGTTCCCAAATTGTATCTCCAACTGTCTATCAGACATGCCTAATTGGATATCTCAGAGCCTCCCAAATACTACATGTATAAAATTATCTTTTCTTCCAAGCATATCCCTGCTTCTGTATCCCTATTTTAATAGTCTTGCAATTACTCAGCATGGAACTTTGGGTATTGTTATCCTTAATTTATCTAATTTATCTCTCACCCTACCCTACCCCACAGCCAAACAATCTCCAAACCCTATCCCTTTTTCTTCTCTTCCTACTTCAGATTTTATTCCCAATCTATTCTTCACACTACAGCCAAAGGAAATCTTAAGGGGCAATCTTTTCTAGGCTTTCCCTTACTTAAAATTCTTGAAAAAAGACTCCTCTTTGGACAAAGGATAAAGTCTTATTTTCTTAGCAGAGCAATTTACCTCTGCAGTTTCAACTCTCATCACTTCCCTTTCTTCCAGCCCCTTATGTACCATAATTGATGTTCTTGCAAAAAGGTACAAGACAAACCTTCTAAATTTTTATTAGGCATTAATAACATTCATTAAGGATCACCTGAATAATTATGATCAATATCATGTGCTACTAGTTTAAATAGAAATGTTTCATTTATTTAAAGATTCTAAACTATGTTTTCATTGATATATTCATAGGACTTCAAAACTTCTAAATCAGGGCCTGTATTATTTATCCCAGTTTTACAAATGAGTCTAGGAGAAGTCAGATGACTTCCCCAAGGTCAACATAGGATATGAAAATGGGACTCACATTTAAATCTTCTTAATCAAAGTCTACAACCTCTACCATACCGTACACCATACTGCTTCTGCCCCTGAATCTACCATACAAAGATAAATGAATGACTTTATAATTAACCCCATCCATGTAAAGAGCCCAACTAGAGCATTTACGTTTTCATTTTTGTCTGGGTTTCTTCCACTTCATTTGCACCACGTGAACATCATAGCTGTGTTTCTTGTATGCCCCATCCAAGCACTTAAGACACAAAACACACAGTGCAGCATTGTTCACTAAAAGTGTATCTGAAAATAAGCAGACTGTTAGGGATGGTTAAGACAGATAATAATAGAATGATTAAAGGATGGTAGCTCATTCCTGACACTGCATAAGATTAAGTACGCTAATAAGATTTTGGATTTAGAAAACCCGATAAATCCCAAGTAGAACAGGACAAGGTACTCAAACCTTTACTTCATTTGCTTGCCTTTCAAAATACATATTTGCATTTTATCCATGTCTTCTTTAGAGCTGAAGAACTTATGAAGGCTTTAGCCAGGTGAGTTATTATATGTTCCTTGTACTTTTTACTTTTTTTTTTTTTTGCCATTTTGAACAAAGTATTCCCTGTGTTAATTCTTGCTATCCTAAATTAGTTGCTTAGCAAAGGATAAAAGCAAAGGGATAATTATTTGAATGTTATATATGAAGATAATTTAACAACGTATTTCTTTCCAGTCATAAAAAACCTAACAGCTGTTTGTAACTTGCTTTGTTATCAAATAGGATGGATACACCCGCTCCCCCCAAAAAAAATTCTAAATAGTCAGTATGCTTAGGCCTCTTTGATTTATGCTAAGAAAGACATCATATGCACATTTGAATAGCCACCATCCATATCCTAATTTGGTTATTTGAGATAAATTGTACATTTGGAAAGCAAGGAAAATGTTACTGAGAAGCTAGGCTGCTAAACATAATTGAAATTCATTCTGAATTCACTGAGGGTCAGTTTCACTTCAAAGTAGCAGTCCTTGTTTTGAATTCCTATATTCTGCTTTGTTTCATCTACAGCATTAAATTTACTAATCACCAAAATGATTTTCTCCTCTGGTTTGGTTAGAAGACTTTTTCTTAATTTTATACTTAAATTTTCTATTGTATAAATGTTTATATTTAATTGTTTTAAAATATATTAATTACCCAAAACATTGTGATCTAATCTCAAGAAAGGAGGCATTAAGGATTAAAATTTGTTCTGTAACAACAACTGCATCTACTCTTAGATTTTGACCAATTTCATAGGCAAAATATTCTGGCTGATATCTTTTGTGTAAATAATCCCATATCAAACTTCGCAAAATAATGTATTTGCAACTTCACTGTCAGTTGATCTTTAAATAATATGTTCCAAGATTTTGATGGCAATGTATATTTACAATCAAAGATTCCTCTGTGGATCAAGAAGTCGGCCAGTCCTTCTCACCTTCCTTACTCTCACTCAGAATTTCAGTATTAGTTTTTCATCTCTTTTTCTTCTCCCAGAATTTAAACATTAGTTCTTTCATTCTAGTGTCAGATTACCATAATGTTGACTAAGTGTCCTAAAATTATTTATTTGGAAAGTAAACTAAAAAATAAATCTCTGTTGTCTACTTTTTTTAAAAAGATACTGGATTCCCTGAGTTGCTAGCAATTCATGTTTTTTCTTAAATGTTATGTGAAGTCATTTAACTTTTCAAAGAAATCTGTAGTGACCATGTGATAAAATTACAGTCAGGACGTTCATAAAATAGTCTTGGTGTCTTCTCTTCAGGGGGAAAATCATCCAATAACAAAGTTTTCAAATAAGTCATTAAAATGACACACCAGGAATTTTAACTGTGATGGGTCAAATTCTCAACTGTCTTATCACCTATGATGCCTCTTTCATAGACTGTTCCTGATTATTTTTGCAAAAATCAGAATAAAAATTCTGAATGTGATCGGACTTGTGAAGATAAAAACTTACTACACAAAATGCACTGATATGTTACTCTTACCTCATGAGACTGCCCAGACCTCAGTGAATTTGAGAGATGGGATGGAATGTTAGCACTGATTATCTGCCCAATATAAACTCAATCATAAAGTGATTAAATTAACTTGGCGATTAATTCTAAACATAATTTCTCATTCCTTCATCATTGGCCAGACTGCAATTTACACACTTTTTAATGACAGTGGACAAAACTACAGCTTAGTCAGTAGATCAAACTATGTAAAAGGAAGGTCAGCAAAAAAATATCAAGCATAGAACATTTTTAAATAAATGCCTTGGGACTTCCCTGGTGGCGCAGTGGTTGAGAATCCGCCTGCCAATACAGGGGACACGGGTTTGAGCCCTGGTCTGGGAAGGAGCAACTAAGCCCGTGCACCACAACTACGGAGCCTGCACTCTAGAGGCCACGAGCCACAATTATGAAGCTCGCGGGACCAGAGCCTGTGCTCTGCGACAAAAGAAGCCACTGCAATGAGAAGCCCGCGCACCGCAACAAAGAGTAGCCCCTGCTCACCACAACTAGAGAAAGTCCGCACACAGCAACGAAGATCCAACGCAGCCAAAAATTAATTAATTAATTTAAAAAAATAGGGACTTCCCTGGTGGCGCAGTGGTTAAGAATCCGCCTGCCAATGCAGGGGACACGGGTTCAAGTCCTGGTCAGGGAAGATCCCACATGCCACGGAGCAGCAAGGCCCAGGCACCACAACTACTGAGCCTGCGCTCTAGAGCCCGCGAGCCACAACTACGGAGCCTGCATGCCACAACTACTGAAGCCCGCGCGCCTAGAGCCTGTGCTCCGCAACAAGAGAAGCCACCGCAATGAGAAGCCCGCGCACCCCAACGAAGAGTAGCCCCCGCTCGCCACAACTAGAGAAAGCCTGCGCACAGCAACAAAGACCCAATGCAGCCAAAATAAGTAAATAAAATTTTTAAAAATAAATAAATTAAAATAAAATAAAAGCCTTTTTACTGCTTTCAAAAACTTGCATTAGTTTGGATTAAGCTACAGAAATGTATTTACTTTAGTGAATAAATAAAGTGAGCATAGAAAATATTTTTAACTGTTGATTCTAAAATTATTGGAGAAGGTATATCCTCTATATATTTTGAATAAAACCTCTTTGAAGTCCTTATATCTTATTTAGAGTGATATTCTTATCAAATTATTCTTTTAGAGGTAACACAAGTAATTCCAAGGTAATTCAAGTTATCTTGAATTATAAATTCTAAACCAGTAATGAGGTTTAACATTGCCCAAAGTACCCTAAATATTGCTAAAAATAAAAAGTTGGCTCTTCATAAGTAGCTGATAATAACATTTCCAATGAAACATTTGAAGAACATTGTTCATTACTTTCTTCTGAGTGTCTTGAAGTAGAATTAACCTGCAGCCCTTTTTAATTTAAATATTTACTTGAAATTATTCTTACTCTTTAGAATTTAACAGTGTGGTTATATATGGGTTTTCCTTGGTTCTAGGCTGGAAAGGAATGAAGATGTTACACATTTTCTACCATGAGCAATCAAAAACTCCAGTGTCACAGACTTGATGAGATTTGCCCCTGAGGAGTAAGACACAACCCTCATTGAAAGAATCACAGGGATTTCATGTTTGGGAGGAATTACATACTGAGGTTTCTGTATGGAGATCAAGACACAGTATATTCAAACGCTGCTTCAAACAGAGTTTTAAGGATGAATGCTTCAAAATTAAGAGGGTGTCACTTAAACCCATCGAGAGTTGGTAATTCAGCAATTATGAAGTCTTCAGATAAGCATAGTTCTTCTGGAACATAGTTATTGAAGTAGTGTGGCTCCACTTCAATAAGTGAAAAAGGAGACAGCATTCCTCTTTAGAAAACTCAGAGGCATTCTTCATTAAATTAATAGGTACGGGAAAGTCTTCAGCAGAAAAAATGTAGTCCCTGAGATTTATTCAATTAGCCTTTGGTGTCTATTCTTTTGCTGACTATTATCAAGTATCTAATGACATATTTAAGGGCACATATGTGCTTTATTTTTCCTTTTTCTTCATCTTAATGGAAACACACCTGTTTAGTAAACTTTTTAGTGTTTGAAATATGTAAGTGTTGAAATGAAATTGTCACCTCTGGTCTAGTTGCAGACAGTATAATTAGCCAAAAAGGAATAATGTGAAGTGTCACATAGGACTGAGTACATGGAAATGGATAGATTCTTAAGATAGATTCTGAAAAGTCCCTGTGCTGGTCAAGGTCAGAGTAGGGGAAAACCATAATTACAGATTTCCCAGATCTAGCAATTGAAAAAAAATTTAGAGTAGGTAGGGTTCTAATTGTAGTTGAATAGGATGATTCCTCTTTGTGCAGTGGTATTTAATTCATGCATCATTCTGCATGTGGGATTAGCTAAACTTGCACCCTAATAGTCATTCCAAAGCCAAAGAGGAAATGAAGCAAAGCAAAATAACTTCCAGGGATTTCTAGTTTAATATTGTCATGATAACAGCACATAGAGTATGACTACACCTTCTAAAGTGAGAGACACATACCATTGCTGATATGCAAAATGGCTTCAGGTGGTACAAGATGAAAATATTTTCTTTTTATTAGTTATTTGTTTTTGTTTTAATGTGTATTAGCTACAACCCAGAATTTCACATATATTGTTGTCTTACATGAAGCTAAAATTAAAAATTTAGTGAATCAAAAATTATTAAGCAAATGACAGCACATATTTCATGGCAGTAGTAAAAATCATAAAGGTAATACACAAATTACTGAAGTTGGGAAACAGTAGAGCAAGTTGTACTCATTCATTCATCCAACAAGACTGACTAGCTATGATGTTTGTCCATACATATGGAATAGGAGCACATTAAAGTATAAGATGGATAAGATCACTGCTCTTGTAGAGCCTACATTTTGGCCCACATCTCTAGTGATTCCTCAGGAGACTGGGGTAACCTAAGGCTGTCTGCACTGGGGTGTTTTATCTACCTTTGCTGGGCGCAAAAGTAAATTTCCTCTGAAGCTCTGTTGGCTCAAGTCAGGTTAAATATGGCGCAGCCAGGGGTCTGGTTCAGTCCTAGGAAGATATTCTCACTAGTGGTGCTTCATGAAGAACCATGCCCTACAAATACTGAGCTCTGAGGAAGATGAACTTCTGGGTGCACTCTCATAAATAGGAAGATCAAGGTCTAGGTGCCTCATTCACCCTGCCAAGTACCCTCCTTCTGAATACTTCCACTTTACCATAATTCCCCATGTACTTGCCAACCACTTCAGTTCTTACAAGCAAAGTCAAACCCAAAATATGGAAACCTTTGACTCTAAGAAACCAAATGTGAACACAGGGGAGACAAGTAATTAAAAGCACAACATGGCATCTTCTTACACTGGTAGCCCTGGCCTGCTAAGCTGACTTGCTAGATTTTTATCACAAGTCATGGTTAGCACAAGATGAAAGAAGGATATTGGGGAGTTAACAGCACCTAGGATTGATCTAGGGCACAGTCTGGGCAGAGACACTTTACACTGGTCTGAGAAAAATTAAAAAGTGATCTCTCAAGGAGTTTTCTTCCTAGAAGCTTGCTGATATAGAAAGAAAGAAAAAGAATCTGTGTTTAAACCAAAACAAAAAAAATTAAAAATTAAGTCTTAGTGTGTACCAATTGGGAAAGGAGGAAAATGAGGTGAAATGAAATGAAACTGAATTCATTGCAAGCTTCCTCAGGACTGCCCTAGTTTAAAATCTCAAGGTTGTTAAAGATTTTCTGAATTAGGTTCCATTCTACCTATCCAATTGTATCTGCTTCAATGGGGTTTCTGAATCAGAATCACTTGGTGTGTTTGTAAGGGGGTAGGAGGTTTGGTGGGTGCTTATTAAAAATGCATATTCCTAGGTCCCACCTCAGAATCCAAATCTCTAAAGAGGCCCCAAATCAACATTTTTAGCAAGTTGCTCAGCAATTCTTAAGCACTGTTAAGTTTGAGGATCCTTGTGCTAAACTATAAACTCCTTGAAGTTTACATTATATTTACATTTTTACATTAAGTCCAGCTCAGAACCTTGAGCCCCTAGCACAGAGTGCCAAATTCTTCAGTCTACCTCTGTGGGAAGTACACTAAGTTTTCCCACTTGTAATCCATCTCCTTTTGCCAGAATCATTCTGTAAGGAAGTGAGAGAGGGAGGAGAGAGTTCCTGAAGCATGTCAAGAAGAGCCTCTGCATTTAACATAGTACAACAATAAAAATCTTTCAAAAATCTCAAGTAAAAAAAGTCTTCACTTTCAGAGTCTTGCCCTGGTGAAAAAGAAGAGAAGCAGCATCTCAACACTATGTTTCCTTGGGCAATTCACTGCATCTCTCCATTTCCTCTAGGGAGAAACGAGGAAGTTGAGTAGATGATCTCACACCCATTTAACCTCAGTCAAAGGGCAGACACTTTTGAAAGTGTAGGGGATTTTCATTTTTAGTTCATCCTTCCCTTCCTTTACTGGCATTACTTAATGTAGCAAGCTTTATTAAATACTGAGCTCAATTTCCTTTGGTTCACTAATATAAATTTTTCTTTACCCAGTTTTTAAAACATTAATAATAACAATAACAATAATAAATTACACACTTAACAATGAATGCTCTTTTCTATCTGCAGTTCATTTCTTCAGAGATTCTGATTTAACTTGTATAGAGTGAGCTTCTCGTTCTCCAAGGATTACCCTCATCCACTAAGTTATGTTTGATCAATTATGGGTCAAATAGGGTGATGGCATTCCAACAAACTTATGTTTAAAGATAATTATTTTAATATTGAGGTTTTTTAATACCTATTCTTCTGAACTCAAGATCTTAACAGATTTATGCTCCAATGATCACCAAGAGTCTCTTTTGCAGATAGAGCTTCAACAACCTACTCAATGTATGGTGTTTGGGGAAAGAAAAAGTCAGTTTCATTGGATGTGAGATTTGGATGTTTCTATTTTAAAAATTTAACCTAATAGGTTCTAATATTTTATCCATATTAATATATATAAATATAGATATAAATACATTTACTCATCAATGCTTTTGGCAGTGAGAAGGAAGTAAAGGTGTGAAGAGCAACTATTACTCAGTAATAGCACCAAGACACACCCTTAAATGATTTTAACTAAAGCTGTTTAGTTTCAGGATACCAGGAAACTTACATTATTTATTAAGAATAACTGCCCAGCAACCAAGTTTGTAAAGTTTCATTCTTACAGACCCATAGAAGTTGAGTGCAAGTCTGAATTGATATATGGACATTACTGAAACAGCTGCTTTCCAGTATAACTCTTCTTATGCTCATACATAATTTTTAAAAATTTAAGGACAAAAGAATATAGTTTGAAATTCAGGCTATTCAAAATCAGAAATGACAGTAGAAGACAAGTTTGCGTACTTTCAACATACTTTCAAACGTAAATGGAAGTTTTAAAACTTTTTTTCTTTAAATATTTTAACTTGAACTTTTCATAATTTGTTTTACATATATAAATTTCCTTTAAACATTTAGTACAGAGAACATAGGCTTTGTGTTAAAATCAAGAAAATGAAGTTATAAGAAATACACTAAGATTTCTTTCAAATTCTACAGGAAACGGGAGCCAATGGGCATTAAAAAGAGTAGTCAATAATATGCTACACTGGAAGTTAAGCATTTAACCTTCTGAATTTATTTCACAGTCTCCTTCTAGAATTTTAATAGCTATCATTATATACCTTTTTATGAATCGTTCTCTTACTATTGGCAATAGAACATTCCTTTTGAATGTTACAAGGAAAACGTTTCAGCTTTAGCAACACAATAGAGAATTTTTAAGTAATTTGTCAAAAAAGTGGCACCAGTAAAATTTTCTAACAATACCTTTAAAAAAACTTTACCATCTAGCAATATTCTGAGAATAATGGTGTTACTTTGTAATTCTGCAGTAGAAAGATATTGTTTTTATTTCCTGTTTACATTTTTCCTCATTCTTCTGTGAATTATAGGAATGAGTCAAAGCCCAGTTTAAAAAAAATCTATAAAACCCAATATAAAGGTCTCAAATATGATACGGTTTGGCTGATATATAAAAGCAATCATGGTAACTTTCCTGAGCTTTATTGCCAATTTTGCACAGAAGAAATAAACATTTATGAAAAATATAAATCCAGGAAATCTGTAGTGGAGTGGATACCTTAAACTAAATATCAAGGTCTAGTGGTGATATATTTTACTTGTGGATAAAATTATACTTCATGCATATGTATAAAAAAAACTAAAGTGCTTAGAATTTTTTCACATACTTCATGCATATGTGTAAAAAAAACTAAAGTGCTTAGAATTTTTTCAAAGTCCAATAAGAGGCCATTAGAGTGTATTAAACAGGGGAGATGACATGATTTAATTCATATATTTTAAAATCTGGCTACTATGTAAATTCAAAGAACATAAATACAGAAGTAAGAAAATCAGTTAGAAAGCTATTGCACTTGTCCAGATTTTTAAAATATATATTTTATATATACTCATAATATATATTATATACACTTTAAGTCTGGACTATATATATATACACACACATATATATATATAATAGAATATATAGATAATAGAAACCTTATTAACTATCAACAAATTAATACAGAGTAAAAGGAAAGAATACATTTAGAAATAAAGGAGGGCACATTATTAAAAACATAATTAGGTACAGATTGGGGATGTCCATCTAATTCATTTCTTCTTGCATATTTATTAGGTACCCATTATGTGTCAAGCACTGTGCTAGATAGTAGGCACATAACCAACAGTTTTTTCACTTTCCTTAAACAAAGTTGTATTATTTTGGAGCTAAAATGCAAACTGATTATAAAATGTGCTCTACATATATATACAATGGAATATTACTCAGCCATAAAAAGAAATGATATTGAGTTAATTGTAGTGAGGTGGATGGACCTAGAGTCTGTCATACAGAGTGAAGTAATTCAGAAAGAGAAAAACAAATATTGTATGCTAACACATATATATATGGAATCTTAAAAAAAAAAGGTTCTGAAGAACCTAGGGGTAGGACAGGAATAAAGACGCAGATGTAGAGAATGGACTTGAGGACACAGGGAAAGGGAAGGGTAAGCTGGGACGAAGTGAGAGAGTGGCATGGGCTTATATGTACTACCAAATGTAAAATAGATAGCTAGTGGTAAGCAGCCGCATAGCACAGGGAGATCAGCTCGGTGCTGTGCGACCACCTAGAGGGGTGGGATAGGGAGGGTGGGAGGGAGATGCAAGAGGGAGGAGATATGGGAACATATGTATATGTATAGCTGATTCACTTTGTTACAAAGCAGAAACTAACATACCATTGTAAAGCAATTATACTCCAATAAAGATGTTTTTAAAAAATAAATAAAATATGCTCTATAGATCAGAAATAATTTCAGGGCATCTATACTGTGTGTTGCTCAAAGAGTTGCCAAATTCCTAACAGCCTGGGTTCTAGTCCTGAATTTGCCACTATTATTGCAATGCAGGAAGCAAGGACTCTCTGGGTATGTTTTCTCCTATAAAAGTAGAACTTAGTAAGATAATCTTGAAAACTTCTAGATCTTCTAGTTCTAAAAGAGTTTATGGTTTGGTCAGCTTTGTCTAAGCACTCATTTACAGCTCTGGTGTGATGGATCTTCTCCCAATGTCAGGCACTGTTCAACTCTAATTATGTGTGTATTCTAATAGTCGTGTATTTATATTCTAATACAAGGTTAAGAATAATAGATGCCATTTACTGGAAACATTTATAACATATTTTCAGTTGCGTTTCTTCAAAACAACTCTGCAAGGTGAAATTTGTTATCATTTTCAATTTAGGGGTGAAGGAAACTCAGCCTCACAGAGATTATATGACCTGCTGAGTAAGGAGCAGAGTCAGACCACAGCCCAGATCTTCCACTAAACAAAATGCAGCAGACTACATTTTGCTGTTCAAACTAATGGGATCCTAGAGAAATAATCAATAACCTAGTCAATGCTTTTGAAGCATTTTTTTAAATTAGAAAAGCCAATATGTGTAAGACAGCGGTTAAAAAAAGATTTTAATTATGTGTTTGTAATCCTCTTCCCAACCCCACCCCATATTGGCCTTCTAAGAAGAAAGGATTATTGCTTGCTTAGTCAGCCATAGGAACTTAATTGTGTCTATTGGGGAGAGAATAGAAAGGATAATTGGAAGACACCAAATGAGTGTTCACTGCTCTATATAAGAAAGGCAGCCTAAGGAAAAAGAATTTTCATAAAGTTATGAAACTTTGAGATTTTATGGAAGAAAAAGGATTTGAAATCAACACATACTATGATGTAAGGAATTTTGAGGAGAGAAATTCGTTAAGAAGAATTTAAATAAATTTTTGCCCAAACTGGCCACAAAACAGCCCCATTTAATTTGAGTTACAGGTAAAACAAATAAAAGACAAGCTTCTCAGCTGAGATGTCCAAAGGCACAGCCCGCCCAGATACACTCATAACAAACTGCTTCAGTGAGAAACAGCTATTTCTCTTTGCATCTTTGCAGACAGTTTAATCCTCTAAAAGTAAAGCAATTGAAATGGGTTTAGCTCTTAGCACAGGCAGGTACTCACCTGGTTAGTTAGCATGCTGCCTTCCCCTAGATATCTCCCCAGTACTTTCTATTATTTAAGACATCAACAGGGAAAATAATCCTTTATTTCACAATAAAGATAAAGAATTAATTTGATCTTCTACAAACAGTTGATCCTTCTACAAAGAATATATAGTATATACTAAACCTTATAATATTTACATATAGTGTATATGATGATCATGTAACGAAGGCAAACCACCTCTCTACCCCACTTAATTTAGCAGGGCTAGAAATTTGATGATATTGAATTAAGGCCAACTTCACAAAAAAAATTAGATATTTCTATTAGGCTAAGAAAATTGGAATATAAAAATGATCAATTAAACAGAATATGACTTTATAACTTGCATCCTAAATGTCTACACATATGAAAAGAATATATGTTAGAGTGTTCACATAGTATATTAATAATGCACTAAATAGTTGGGGTGGAATTAAACAGGAAAGGAGAATATAATTATGATAATAAAATGATTCAGAGAATGATATTATGCTATCAAGTTGGCAAATGAGTTGTTAGTAATTTTACTAAACCTATATTCTGAGTGGAAAATAATTTCAAATCTGTTGCTTTCAAAGGACAGTGAAAACTGAAGACCCCCAGCTCCCCAACATGAGGAAGAAAAGAAGAAAAGCCTATAAAAAATGGAAAATCTTGAATCCCACAGTATGTAAGTCCAATTCATTGGTATTATAAGTACATATAAAATGAACTACCTGGCTTATGTATTTTGTTCTTTGTCACAGGAATATCTATAAAAGTAGGAAGATAAATGCATATAGATATTATAAAATGATTTAGAAATCTGGTCAATTGTCATTATGTATATACTTCTGCATTAATAGTTATATGAATTACAAGTAATAAAAACTTAAATATAAATATTTACATATTCAAACAAAGGCTATTAAAACCCCTATTCTTAGAATCTGTTATCAGTGTATTATTATGCAACTGTCTCAAATCTATCTTCCTACTTGTGGAAATGTTAGTATAGTCCATTGAAGGAGGCTATAAGCTATAAAATTATAAAATTGAAAGTGGCTGTAAACTGAACTGTTCTTGGCAGAAGGGTGTTATCTTAAGAATAAATTGTAATCTACAATTCTGGAAGGCAGCCTATCAGTCTATCAACCACTGTAAATGGGCTTTAGAGAGCCATGTCTCCATGTCTTTTCTCCCACAACTTCCACATGACAGTTCTCAGACTGTAACCAGGCCCACTGGAAACCGTTTTGGGACTTGTAAGAAAAGCCATTTCCTCAGACTAGAAGAGAGACAAATGGGAATGGTTAGACTCTCCAAGGCACTTCAGTATGCTTGAGAACCTATAGGTCAAATCAGAAGTCTGTATATCTCTCCTCAAGTTGGAAAGTAATAATTCCTAAACGTATGAATCTTTATTTGGTTCTGAAACAGCAGTTACTTTTCTACACCCCTTACTTCCATGCCACCTCTAGCTAAATTTTGATAGGATGTTTTCCTTTTTCTGATTGAAGAGAATTTATTTATTTACTCTTTATATAAGTATTTATATAAGTATTTTTATTAAAAATATGTTATATAAAAATCACATTTAAATTAAGGATATTTAAAATAATTGTAAGCAATACTTTTCCAATTTTTAGCTTAATCAGCTTATTAAAAGTATCCTTGTGGACGCTTGGTTGATAGATTTCCATGACATCATTATTTATTTGTTGCTCATTCTTCTTTCTTTTCCTTTTGAGATTCTCTCTTTCAGATGTTGTTTAAAACATAATTTGAGATCTTCGTATTTTGTCTACTGTTTTTTACACAAGATCTAGTACCTCATGCTCAGGTTCACAAATTTCTCAAGCAAAATATTCTAACATTATAAAGCAGAGGAGTAAGAGTCACAAGGGGGCAGTTCTTGGGCCAAATACCTGACCATGGCAACTTGCTCTTTATCAAGAAGTCTCTTGAAATTTATTTGCATAAATTTGCTCTGAAATTTTTATTTCACCTGTCTTAGAAGTCTCTGTTTTAGAGTAAAACTTAATTAGATTCTTACTTCCTAAAACAACTAGGTGATATTCTGCATTCTAAGATTATTGAGTTAAAATGAGATATTAGAAATGAATTTTTGTAGAAAATACCTTGACATACTAGAAATGAATGAAAAATGTTACTCAAAAAACATACAAAGGATATGCATTGAATTTCATCCTAGAATTTGGAACATCTGCTTTCTAAATGGACACAGAAAACTTTCTTTTTTTTGCTTCTTCTTTAGGTGAACCTCAGCCTGCTAATCAAGCATGCCAAAAAAATATAAAAGGTCTTGAAAAGGAAGTCAAAGGAGACACCTCGGAAGCTTTGCTTCATCAGACTGGGACATTAGGGAAATCTAAGGAAAATGGAGATGTGCATATATCCGTTTCTATGAATAGAAAGCAGAAGTCCCCTTTTCTCCCTAAGGATAAGAAACAACCTCCATCTGACAGCAGAATAATTAGAGAGAAGGAAAATGATGATCCTCCTTCATCCATTTCTTATCAACTAGAGAAAGTCTTACCAGTGGTCATGTTTAATGACTGTGAAGAATCATTATCAGGAAAAATTACACTGCAGAATTTCCCAAACACATTAGTAGCCTTTAAACCAGCAAAAGGCAAAATTATTACAGAAGTGAAAAATGGGGCTATCAATGTACAAGTAGAAATCAAGAATAGATTTTTCTGTAAAACAGGAATACAGTTTCCAACAAAAAAGAGATGTTCGAAATGTCACCAGCATTATTCTGTCAGATACTTTCAGAGATGCTACACTTCTAGAAGCTGCCGTTCTAAATTCAAGAATACATCAATAGAACTAAAACCTGAGGCACCATCTAAATCTGAAGGAAAAATTGCCAGAACTGAGAGCCCCTCACTGAAAGTAAGCATTGTAGGAAAAGGAATTAAAGTTAAATACATGAGTAAGAAACAGAATATATTAATAAATATAACTCATCCTAAAAGAAGTAGAAAAATAGCTAAATACAGAAACACTTCCTCCAATCACAAAACTAAAGAATGTTCCAAGTCTCCTGCACAGTCCAATATTAGGCACCCTGAAAAGTGGCAGCTTGAAAACAAGCATCAGAGTTCAGATTGTTTTCATGTCTCTCCTCCTGTTGTGTTTGCTGTCCAGAAGGAGGAGAATTTTGGTACAATTGTGGTTTCTCTGTGCTCAAGCCCTGAGAAGAAGAAGAAGGAGCCTGACACACCACCTTCAGTCTTAGATGACTGTGAGGTAGAATCTGCCATCTTTCAGCAGAAGAACTTTATAATTAGTAAGAATACCCCCAAAAAGAAACATTTTTCCGAGGCTGAGATGCTTCTCAAAAACAGTCTTCCTACTTCACGTGATACCCTAAAGACCACAAGTTTAAGTAATACAGGCTTAAGTAAAATGCCTTTTGAGGACCCCAAAGACGTGAATAGAGAGAGAAAAATCATCTTTGATAAACCAGAAAATATCACATCAGACTCATATATACAGCACAGTACAGAAGGAATAAATTATTTGCCAGGTACCATTACTGGCATCTTTCCAGTTCAAGATGGCAAAGACTCTGAATTTTGTTCTTCATCTTCTCTGAGTGTGCAGCTTGTAGGAGAAAAGGCATCCAACATTTATTGCAAAGGCAGCAAAATTCCACCTGCAGATTGCTATGAGAACCCAAATTCTTTATCTTTCCCTTCTATTCAAAATGCTCTGAAGTCTTCCACTTCTTTCAGGCCATCACACTGGGCCACCAGATACTCAGAACCTAAAGAAACCCCTGGGGATACATTTTCCTTTAATCACTGTGCTGAATTTTTGAAAGACTATGAGGAAGGGCTTACTGATATAACTGAAAGAGACTTTAACAAAACCACTTTACATAGTGACTCTCATACGAAAGTACAGCGACTACTGGAAATGAAGAGTACACAGTGTGCAACTCTCAGCCCTGCATTCTCTGGCAGCCTCTCTGCGGGCAGCCCACTCAACAGTAGTAGCCACAGCACCGCAGAATGGGGTCAGACAGAGTCCCAGGCAAGTCATCCAGACACAGAAGTCCTCAGCAAAACAAAAACACCAGTTATGACCTTAATAACTGATGAGTTAGACCAGAGATTAATTATTCAAAGTGATAAAGAAGGCATGGTTTATTCTAATTATCCCATGGGAATGAAAAAGCCTAAAGAGTCACCCAGCTCTCTGGAAAACGTTGAAAAAGACAAATTCCAGATAATTATGCCTGTGGTAAAGAATGCATGCTACAGAGATTTTGAAGACCTATCAAACAAGACTCATGATGAAGTTTGTTTTCAAAAGAATTTTCCAGACAGTGCTGAGCTCAACTGTGCAGTGTGTGCTACAGATAATCTGTTTCTTACTGAGAAAAAACTGACCAGTGATGCAGACCAATATGGTAATCAAGATGAAAAAAGCCTTGGACTAACCAGTTTTAAACAGGAGCCAGCAGAGTGCCAAAGGATTGCATCGACAAAGCCAAATTCTGAAGAAAATAAAAATGACCCAAAGGAAACTTACTATCACCAAGTAGACATGTTGTTCTCCCCTCAGAAGCAGAAAGCTTTGAAAGGTACAATGGACTATACAGAATCTTTAACTTTAATTATTTTTACATGTTTGAGCTTTGGGAAGTCTTTTTTATTGCTTGGGGTTTTTTCTTTATTGCTGAAGATATATTGAGTATTTTAGAGTTAGATGAATACGGACAAGCATATATCAGCCTGCTTCTTTCCATTATCACCTACCCCACCCATAAACAGTGCATAACAAAATCACCAAGGCTGCAGTGTAATATAAAGTAAAAAAAAAAAAAAATCAATTTCTCTTTAAAAGGTTGATGTATTGCCAAATCAATTTTGTAGGAAACGTTAGCCTTTTGCCACTCTTAAATAATCTGCCATTTCTTTCCTTCTTGCAAGCTAAGCATGTTCAGAAGAATAGGAAGAATATGTCTGTGATAAAATGTGTTTTTAAACCTTGCTGTGTTGTTGCAGAAGCATGGCATACACGTTTCAGGAGGCCATGTGGAATAGTAATTAAAGCAAAGGACAAAAAACAGAAACAGCCATGGCTAATCCTGATTGATCCGTCCATGGGGACTCTGACCTCAAGCAGACCTCTGACCTCCCTTGTGGATTTGTTGGCCCTTCTCAAACCATTGACAGAACCCAGAAGCTCTCCAGACCTGGAGAGGGCTAGGATAGAAGCTCCTTCCTAAGTACATAATACTGCCTGTCTGCTTTCAATCTAGAATCCACATTATATCATTTGGGGCATTTCATAGAAGGCCCTTCTTGTTTTTCTTCAATAAGCCCCAAATATTTTATATTTAAGGTTAGCATTATTCTACATTATATATTAAAATACACCCTGAACAAGTAAAAACTTCCTTCCAAACTGCCAGTAACATTCCTAATGGGTCCACAGATGATATCTGGAATGATGAAATTTAGTCAAGAAGCTATCTTTTCTTTGTTGTTATTCTATCCCTAATTTTTTAATAGAATAAAATTTAGAAGTAGAAATAAAACACAGAAGCACAGAAGTATTGGCATGAAATATGAAATTTACTTCATAGAGAATTAAATGCCCTAAAACAACACAAAAGCTATGCAGTCACCTGCTTAATATGAACACCCTAAGGCAAGGATCCATCAGTCATAGTGACTCCTTCCCAGTTCCAACATACCCCTAGATACCAGGATCAATGGCAGTAATCCTTACATTTGCTTCAGTCCATAATTATTTAAGTCTGCAAGAGGCAGACCTGCAATAAGAGCACTGTGTCTTCCAGAGTAGGTGTGTGCTCACCTGGATGAATATCCCTCCCAGGCTGACTCTTCCCCCGTGGACATGCTCCCCCCTGGACTGCCTCTCCCAGCAAGGCACATTTCCTTAAGAAAATTAATAATTCAAGTCAGAATCTTCCCGAAGCTGATATTATACTTCATTAGACTTTGAAACTGTCCCATTTGGTGAACAATTCCAATGACCGATTCCCTGTTACTGTGTTTCATCAAAAGGCTGTTCCTACAACTCTCTCTCTTGCCCCTTTGGTCCTCTTCCCCCAGATCACTCTGTTCCTACCACATTGACTTCCTTGAGTTGCTGGAACCTGCCAAGCAAGAGCCCACATCAGTCCTTTGCTTCGGCTACTCCCACTACCTGGACTGCTCTTCCCACAAATGTCCACATGGTTCACACTCCTTCAGATTTTTGCTCATGTGGTACCATCTCAGTGAGGCCTTCTCAGGCCACTCAATTTAAAATTGCAAACTGAGCTCTGTCCATTCCAGCCTAGGCATACTATATTCCTTTTCCATGAATTACTTTTACACATAACGTCTTCACCTGCTAATGTGATGTATATTTTACTAGTTTATTTATTCTGTCTTCTCCCACTAGAATGTAGTCGTGAGGGCATGTATTTTTTCTGTTTTAATCATTGCTGTATTCAGAGCACCTGAACAGTGCCTGCCTGTAGAGTAGGCACTCAATGAATATTTGTTGAATGAAAGAATGAGTTCAGGGAAGTTATATCAGGTTTCTTTGTGGAAAACTCTATGTTCACAAACAAAAACAAAAAAACAGGAAAACAGTTCAGAAATCAAAATGTTTATATTAGAAGATATTTGAATCTATAAATATTTGCATGGATTTTACTCTCCTAGAGCTATGAGTTTTTTTATACTTTATTCAATACCATTGTTATTATACTATTGATACCTCAGGCTAGGATTTTGTCATTTTTCAGGGTACAGATTGCTTTGAAGAGCTTGGGCATCTTTGTACTGTTTCTCCAGAAATTTTATATTGAATATAGGCACAAAAGTATGCCTCTGTTTGCAGAGGGATCCTCCAAATTCTCAAAGTCTGTCCACGTACCTCAGATTAAGAATCCCTGACATGAGTGCTGTACTTATGTAGTTCCTTCCTTTTAGGAATTAACTAGATTAGAGGTCACAATCTAGAGGGGCCAGGCAGGTAATATAAGTGAGTAAAGCAGGCTGCATGTGAGAAATAATGGAGTGTTGGTGGACTAGAGGGAACGCAGTCCTGAGGGAATGAGAGTTCAGGCCCTGCCTGTATAGACAGGCCTTCTAGTTTTTCAAGCGTGCTGGAGATGTGGCGGTTTTATCTGTATGAAAGTCTAGATTATATGACATTTAAGACACAGTACAGGCTAAACAATCTACCACCTCTGAACTAGATAAACCAGAGGTGGTAGGGATTGGCATGTGACAAGAGTTAAAGAGCCAGTGGTATAAAGGAAAGCATGCCAGTCTGAACCTCTTAAGACTAAATTCTGGGTTCTGGTCTGCACATTCTTAGGTAAAGAGGTTTATCAGGGCCTCAGTTCTTCCGCTGTAAATTGCCTGAAATGTATCTTTAAGATCTCTGCCAAAGGACCAGAAATTCTCTGTGGTAAAACATTTTAATGAGGAAATCAAACCTAGGCTACTCTGAGAGAATGACAGATAATGAGAAGGATTAAATGATACTTTACATGGCAGAGAAATATTTATAATTAAACAGCCCTGTATATGTAACATGATACAAAACTTACATGTAATGTGTGAGATATTTTATTTCCCTGTGCCCCTAACTAAGGAAGGAGTGATTCTGAAAGCCCACACCAAGGCAAAAGGTGTACAGGATTGTAGCTCTGACAAAGTTCGTAGTCCTAAGATCTACACAAAACACTAGGGATAAAAAGATACATAAAACAGTTATTCTTTTTCTTATAGAAGAATACAACTCTTGGGATAATTTCCAACAAGCTGACTTCTTACGAAATTGGAAACTTTCCACACTTACAGCCATTTCAGTGTTTCTCAGTAGATGAGCAAGTCCAGGGTCCAGGGTCCAGCTGCAATGCCCCAGCTTTCTTCCAGCAGGGCTCCACCCAGATCTGCATCTTCCTCTCCTTGGTCTATAACTCATTTCCCAGGCCTCCTTCTGGCTTTCATGGTGGTAGCTTTCTACTTTCATACTCACGTTTGATAAAACGTTAGTGTGTTTTTTGATGTATTAACATACTGTCCCTACAAAGGGACAGTATGTATTTTAACAGAGTCCTTCAAGATCCTTGAGTGTCTTCATTTCAGCACCAAGCAAATTGTCGGATTCCTAGAAAGGCTCAATAAACCTCTATTGGGTAGTCATGGAATGAGGGAGAGGCTTACATGTGAACAAAGGTTACCGAGACATAAGTTAAATTCGCCATGTAAAAACTCTCTATCAGCTTGAAGTATTCAAGGATTATGCTGATTCAGGTAGTAAATCTGAGTCTGGGAAGTGTTCGAGCTTAGATTGAACGACTCCTTGGTAGAAATCCTGTAGAACTGTTTTAAGCATATAGAGGGTGGTTGGACAAAATTACCTTGTATATTTTTGCAAACCTGAGATTCTACAAATACCAAGCAGGACAATGGGAGTGATGCTTTGCTCTCAGTGCACATTACAGTGGTTCTCAAATCACACTTTAAAACATACTGTAGGGCACATATTCTCCTCATTTCAGTATTTAATATTCTAAAGGAAAACTTTTCTCACAATGTCACAGAATCATATTTCCATTACACACACTTTCCTAGATTCATAAGACTTCTTTTTTTCCCCAGCAATTTCAGAAAAGAATTGCTTTAAATGTAAAAATTTGACATTAGAAAATTCTCCTTCTCATGGGTGCCTTCAGAGTCAGCCTGGACTCCCAATCTCAACAAATAGTGGAACTAGAGTGAGCATTGAAGAAAATGGTTAGAGGCCAGCTCTGTAGCATTTTTAAAAGTTTCACCACTCTGTAAAATTCCAGAGGGCAAAAAAGTCATCTTGTTCATAGCTGTAGTCCTAGTAACCAGCACAGTAGAAATTAGTTTATATATACATATATATATATATATATACACACACACACACACACATACACATACATACCTACATATTAGTATAGAAAAGAACAGTAAATATTATAGAATGAATGTCATTTTTCTGTCACCCTCTTAAGCCCTAGAGAGGAGGTAGGAGTCAACATCAAAATTATGGAAAATAAGAGGAATTGAATAATGATTCCTCCCTTCCCATATCTTTGGCCCTGCCAAGTGAAGTTTAAATTGTTAGGTAAATGGATTAGTAATAACTATCTATAAAAATAAAGAAGATAATTTATTCATGGATATATCCCATTTATTATTTAAATAGTTCTCAGAACAAATTTTGACACTGATAAATTCGTTTTTAATTTACAAAGACCAAATTTTAAAAATTCATTTGCTCTTGGGAATAGAATAAAAATAAAGGTTAAAATCCAGTTTCTTTTTAATTGATGTTGCTTGCCTTTTGTATAGTATCAAAAAGTGAAAGCAAGAAAACTCCTAACCAATTCTAGCCTATTAAATTATTTTCTAGGTATTACGTACTCTGCTATTTGAGGTTTCATTTTTTTCACTTTGACAATTATTTTCTTAAAGTTCGCTTGTATTGCAATTAGTTTATCTGAAATTTTCTTACTTCTAATATACAGCCTCATAGCTTGTGATGACAGAAACCAGCAGTTTGGAAGTATATAAAGTATTTCAAGTTGTTATTTATTCAAATATAAAATTATCAAAGCCTTCATGTAATTTGGCTTTTTTTTTTCCTTTTCTTCATTTTGAGCCAACACATGCAGCAAGAAAAGTATCATGAAATTTGTAGTCTTGTGATGATTAGAGGTCAAACCATAAAGGACTTGAGTTCAATAGTAAACTTGTTTTCAAAGACTGTAATTTAACTAATTCAGGTAATCATATCTTGTCTTATTGAACTTTCAGTGGACATAACTAACAATTTATCTGCACTGTGATCCTCCAAAACAACTAATAGACTAATACAATGTATCAGGCATACTTCTGGTGCCTAAGGAATATCTACTGAATTGAATTCAACTGGGGAAATGCATGGTGATTCCCCCCTTTCCTATATGTCTATTTTCAATCTATACAGCTCTTTCTTCTTCTTCTCCCCCTCCCCTCCCCCTCCTCCTTCTCCTTCTCCTTCTTCTCCTTCTTCTTTTTCTTCTTCTTTTTGAGTAATACAAATTTAGAAAGTGAATCATGAAGGAGTTGAATGAAATCATTCTAGTTCTAGTGTTCTGTGGTCAAAGACTGGAATATTTGAAGTTCTATCTTGAAATGCTGTCTCACTTTCATACTTAATGTGGTTTAATCTAGATTGGAATTTGGAAATAAACAGCCACCAAAAGTTATCCCAGGAAATGGCACCAAAAGGTACAAGGGCCAGTGATGGTTCACAGGAAGAAGCAGTAGACCAGTGGGCCAGGAGGAGGGAGCAATTCAGAGATGGTAAAAGATGCAGCTCAGCTGGAAGAAGTTCGTTTGCCAGCAACATCACTGAAGGATCCAGTGAGTAGACGAATGCCTTCTTTTCCAAAACCAGAGCAAAGGCAACAACCTACTGAAGCTTAACCAGATCCCCTCCCTCTTATCTTCAGAATATAAACCCTGTTGCTTGACCATGGCAATGTGGTAATTATGTGCTTTCATATGAAAGATATTTTTAGAATAATCAACTCTTTATTACACACTAAGGAATCCAAACTTGGTAAATTACCTCCTTCAAAACACACAACTGCCTACTAAGACTACTGTCCTCTTCAGAAACTGGAATAACTAAATACAGGTTCTTTACTGAATGAAATGTGTGTCCTGTTTCAAAGAATCTGAGTTGGCTTACAAAAATACCTGTAGTGCAAAAAGATTAGTATGTTTGATAAGAAACAATTTTTTTTCTTGTTTTAACATTTCTGAAATGAGAAAGTGTCTTTAAGTAGATGTGTACTTTAGTGAGATAGCGCTTTTTCTCTTGCTATTGAAAAGATGTTATTAAATCAGCATCATACTTCTGTCAAGGAGGAAAAAGACCTTCCTCAACCCTTCTATGTTCTTTTGGCTGGCGTAAGAATTAAATTGACATGAGACAAATTAACAGGAGAAAATCAAACTTAATTTCATAGGTGTGGGAACCCCACATACATGAGAGGGTCAGAGACCACGCATACTTGGGGGTCAGAGATGTCTTTGAATCTCTTTGAGAGATTCAAAGACAGAAATGTAAGGGACTTCCCTGGTGGTCCAGTGGTTAAGACTCCACCCTTCCAATGTAGGGGGTGTGGGTTTGATCCCTGGTCAGGGAACTAAGAACCGCATGCCTCTCAGTGCAGCCAAAAAACTTAAAAAAAAAAGGTGGAAATATAAAATGAGGTATATATGCCATCCTGAGCTAAGAAATGGGATAGGTGCCTGGGGCTTTCAAGGACAGGAGGGTCATTCATGGGATGATAAGAAGAGCAGAGGTTTGGTAATTAGATGTTTGCCCTGCCATAAAGAGGGGGCCACTTAGATAAAACTTATCTCTGGCAATAGCTTTTTCTCTGGGAAAAATCCCCAGTTTAATTTCTTCTAGGTAGTTAAGGGAGGGGCAGTATTCTCTTGAGCTCAGAGGGTTCCACTGCCTTTATCTGAAAGAAATCCACATGCCGAACTGGTGCATCTTGGGGAGGCCTCTTTTGAAGCCCTACATCTCAGTCCCACAATCAATGGCAAACTAAGAAAGGAAAGTAAATAAGTCATCAATGAGGAAATTTAACTGAAGGAAATACGGGTTTAAAAATTGAAGGGGGGCCACTAATGAATACCATATTAAAAATTTTTTCTTTTTAATTTATTTTGGCCACACTGCATGGCATGTGGGATCTTAGTTCCCCAACCAGGGATCCAGCCTCTAGGTAACCCAGGGTGGGGCTGGTTGCCAAGGGAACCAACCACATGATTAGAGGGTTGGAATTTTTAGCCTCACCCCCATCTTCCCAGCCCCAATCTGGAGAGGGAGAGGGCCTGGACGTTGAAACAATTGCCAACAGCTAAAGATTTAATCAATCATCCCTATGTAATGAAGCCTCTGCAAAAATCTTGAAAGGATGGGGTTCAGAGAGCTTCTGGGTTGGTAAACATGTGGAGATTTGGGGGAGTGGCACAACCAGAGAGGGCATGGAACTCCATACCATTTCCTTTCCATACCATACTTTGCCCTATGCATGTCATCCATCTGGCTCTTCCTGAGTTGAGTATCCTTTAATAATAAACTGGTGATCTAGTAAGTAAAATGCTTCTCGGAGTTATGTGAGCTGCTCTAAAATATTAATTAACATGGAGGTCGTTGGAACCCAGCTGGTGGGTCAGAAGTACAGGTAACAAGCTGGATTTGAGATTGGCAGCTAAAGTGGGGGGTGGAGGGGTGGGGGAGGTAGTCTTTTAAGACTGAACGCTTAACCTTTGTATTTGGTAGGTAGTGTCAGAATTGAGTTGAACTGTAGTACACCCATGCGGTTTCTAAGAATTGCTTCTTGTTGATGTGGGGAAACCACCGCCCCCCCATGCACACACATACGTTGGAATTAGGTCCAGGAACCCAAAAGAGTTGTGACGCAGAGAACGGTGTCTCTATGATAGAGACAATAGTGAGCATGTGAGTGTCCTAGGTTATGTCCTATGGACAAGCTCCCGGAATGACCCAAGTACAGTTCAGGAAGACAGTGGTATAACTTACCCAGAGTGAGTTAGACAGCTGGCACAGGTTAGAGATTGAATGTAGCTATAAATGTGTGGCAAAATTATAAGTAATTTAAATAATTAAACACTACTGTATTATCCCACCACGGTGTTCTTACATTCATGTGAACAGTGAAGAATACAATGTAAATGTTCCATTTTGTCCTGAGAGTTTTGTTCTTGTCTCTTGATCAGTGTCTAATCCCTCTAGTTGGTAGGATAGATGTTGTTTAAGGGTACAAACTTGCAAAGAGTAGTAAATAAATCTTAGAGGTAAAATGCACAGTATAGTGAATATAGATAATAATATTGCATTATAATCATCAAATTTGCTCAGAGACTAGAACTTAATTATTCCAACCACTAAAAAGAAAGGATCATTATGTTAATGTGCTAGAGGTGCTAATTGTCACTACAATGGCAATCATAATGTATAAATGTATCAAATTAATATGTGTACACCTGAAATTTACACAGTGTTATATGTCAAATATATTTCAACAGGAAAACAAAAAAAACACAAAAACAACACCTCTCGCATATATCCTCTGCTGTGATTTCATTCCATGGCTTATAGTTTGATTCTGGATTTCACTTTTTTCCCAGTTATTAGCTAGTACTAAGAATTCCCTTCTTTCTTCCAAACATATCTATAGATCTTAAAACAGTTACTATACTATAGGCACACACACATTCTCTATTTCCTTCCTAATTTTCCTGTGGACTTTGAAATACCTCTCTCCATTATGCAGAAAACTTCAGCTGCAACCCCTGTTTCTACATAAGTGCAATTGAATTTATCATAGTGTTCATAAAATAAAAGACCTTGTGGGGATTAAGACCTATCCAAAAACATGTTTTCTAGCATTCCTATCAAAATGGGATACAGGGTCTGTGCTTACTCCACTATCTTGAATCCATGTCTGCGAATAGCTTCCATTTGCCCCTCTAGCTTCCTTTTGCACCCTTCTCCACCTTACTGTCTGCCCCAGGAGTCTCACCACTATGGACTATATCAAGGAGTGTATTTGCCCCCTGGCTTCCTATGGGTTTGGCCAGTAGGGAAGATCAGCAGAAGCCTGGGGGGAGAGTGAGATTCTGGTATTATTGCCCCAGATCTCTCCCTGTGGTGTACCAAACGCTGCTTGTGTCCTTAAAGTCACACTCCTATAAAGCAGTCCTCTCCACACTGCCTTCTATGGCTCTGGGGTCTGGTAACTGGTACCTGCTTCCTCCCTTACTGTTTTAGTCTTAGATGGACTGGTCTATCACACCTGATTTCCTTAAGTTCTGTCCACAGTTTGTAGATAGTGTTTTTATTAAACTTTCCTCAAATTACTCATTTGAGTGTGTCACCTATTTCATGCCACAACCTTATGACATACCAGTGCTCTGTTCTCACATTATAGCAATGATCAAATATCACCTACATTACATATTGATAAGAGAGAGCTGTCCATTGCTTACAGAGATAAGGGGGGATACACCCCCTTGACAGAGGTTTGGTAGTGCCTCAGAGGGGGAAAGGCAAAGTCCGATTTTACAGAGAATTAGAAATTTGATTTAAGGCAGGTCTTTCAATGTGAGGGCTTGATTGGAAACGGGTAAGCATCGTGATTTAAAAGATTAGGACTTGGGGAAATGGCAAGGTGAGGATTTTGAGTGTTTCAAAGAGACTAAGGAAACAAACTATTGGTGCATTCTGTTGAAGACCTGATGGTGCGGACAGAAGTTCCTGTAATGAAGGATAAAGGTGTTTGCCTGGTCAAGAGTCTTCTGGAGTGTAAAATGTGTTGATAATGTGAAATAAGGTCATGTAATTTAGACAGTAAGATGTGTGGGAGTAGATGGTTTTGGTCCTCAGTGTCCAAGCTGTAATAAAGAATAGAGGTTTTGGGGCTTTCCTGGTGGCGCAGTGGTTGAGAGTCCGCCTGCCGATGCAGGGGACATGGGTTCGTGCCCCGGTCCAGGAAGATCCCACATGCCGCAGAGCGGCTGGGCCCGTGAGCCATGGCCGCTGAGCCTGCGCGTCCGGAGCCTGTGCTCCGCAATGGGAGAGGCCACAACAGTGAGAGGCCCACGTAACGCAAAAAAAAAAAAAAAAAAAAATAGAGGTTTTGTTCTCAGCGTACTCGAATCTTCCCTAGTCTTAAGGTAAATAAACAGACAACATTTCACTAAGGTGGATTTCCCCAAACTGGATTTCCTAGACAGCAATATTCTTGAACTGTCATTCATGTTTTCCTTGGCCTTTTGTTTGATTAACTTGCAGTCTTTGAAAATTTTCTTCCTTTTCACCTAAGAATATAAATCTTGTGTTATGCATGTAAATCAGATACAATTGCCATTGGCCCTACTCTTCCAGGTCCCCCAAAGAATATACCCACACAAAAGCAATATAATTGGCCCTCTGAATCCACAAGGGATTGTTTCCAGGACTCCACCCCTATGGATAACAAATCCCTGGATGCTCAAGTCCCTTACATAAAAGGGCTTCTATTTCATACTGCACAGCAAACAACTTGAAATCCTTTGTTTTATGGACAAATTCTCTACTACCAATGCTCTTTCATGTTCATGTCTCCTCTGCAGAAAAAGGAACAACTACAGGCGTGTTGGAATCAACTCACAGTGGTTCATGATAGCCAACTGTGCACTTTTTTTCCCTTAACACTGCAATTCAGTAACATCAGTTTGGTAGCTTGAAATTGGCCATGATGGGAGTATCTGTTCAATGGAAACTGGCAAACACTACAAATCAGGGCTTGTTTTTTATCCCTTTTGGAGAGTCACTTGTTAAACATTTACCAGTACCCACTTGAAACAACATAGGAATCAGCTGTATAACTTATACAAGTTCAAATTCAAGCCAAAATAACATAGTCATTTTAATCAAAACAATGATTGTTTCCTTTGGGGTGAATTCTGTTTTGAATGAAAACTTATACTAACAATTTGTTTCAGATTAGACATGAGGGAATTGAACTGCCATTTTATTTTTCAGTTTATCCAAGGCAAAGACACTCAGAAGGCATATTGTATTTCCTCAGAAACTTTTCAGTAGAGACTGCAATTCACTAAGAGCTGCTGGAGCTAGTATTGTTTAATGTATGGTTTAAATTTTATCTCATTTATAGAGTCAGGATATGCTACTAATCCATGAATTCAAATCTGACAGCTTTATCGAGCATCATTACAGCTGGTGTTTCTCAGTCTGTTAATCTCACTCAACTCTGACTTCCTACATAATAACTGGAAAAGACATTAGGAATGACATATTTATGTCTGTGGACACAGTTGATCAATCCATCTAGGCTGTGGGGAATGCTGACTAAGGCACACCAGGTAAATAACTTGAAGGCTGTAAACGGAAGTCAGAAGGGTCCGCAAAATGGAGCTCTGATATTTATAATCTCGAATGGTTCCTGTATTACAAACAGATGTGGCAAGAATTTGGGTCTAATTGTGTGAGGATACTTGATAGCACTTCCCTTATTTCATTCAGCAATGAGAATTTTTATGGAACTGTATTTACACAATAAAAGAACTTCCATTTCTAATAATAAGAGCTAACAATTACATTGTGCTTGCTATGTCAGTCTTTACAATATAAATTAGTTAAGTGCTGTACTTTCATCCTGACTTTACCAAGTGGGGAATCTGCATCATGGAGAGAATAAGTGACTTGCCCAATGTCACTTTGCTATAAATAGTGGTGGAGCTGGGTTTCAAACCAGACCTTCTGACCAGGAATCCACCCTCTTGAACAATACAACTCACTGCCTCTGGTTGGATCATTCATATCTGACCCGGTCTCTCTCTGGAAATGTCCAAACAGGGTCTCACTTCATTAGATACCACTTTTTTCTTACTGTCAAGTAATACAGTAGAATGAAAGAGATATGAGAATGTCTAAAGACACCTGAAAGTGAGCTGAGTATTTTATCTTTTTGATTCTCAAGTCCCAAAAAGGAAGTATTTAAATTTTTCAAGAGCAAAGAAGTGCACATGCAGTTTCTGTCATACTGAGCCTATTTAAGAGCTCATTCTGTGTACATGCCATGTACACACTGCTATATTTAAAAGAAATAACCAACAAGGACCTACTGTAAAAAAAGTTTTTTTAATTTTAAAAAAGAGCTCATTCTGTTTTAAAGTTTCATTTATTAAAAGGCTCATCTAGCAAGCCAAATTTAGATGACCAAATTTTGGTGACAGAAACATTTGGACTTGTTTTCTCTTTGGCTCAAAGTTCCAAAAGGGCAGTTGAGAAATCTAGCAGCTCAAAGCTGCAGCAGGTGTGTGGTGTGCTGCTTCACTGGATTTTAACACAAATTTTATGTTTCAGTTTATGTAAGAACATGTTGATTAGCTCTGTCCTGGTAACTGAATGAACAGAGAACTGCTCATCCATATAATCAAATCTGTTTATAAGTAAGTGAGATGTTTTAACAGTCTCTTGCAAGCTGACAAAAACAAAGATGATTATAATTTAAAGGCCCACCTCAGAACTTTACATGATAGGGGGATGATTACCTGTCCGACATGGACAGCTCCTGCTCAGAAAAAAAAAAAATAAAGATAAATCCTTGCCCAGGAATCTACATATGTTATATTCATAAATATTAAAATATAACTGAATATTTAAGGCCAAGGATATAGGAAATAAATCAAGTAATGGATGACACTTTAAAAGCCTTTAGGGCTTCTGTAACTTTAGCAAGTATGTAGGAAGCAGCTTTGATTTAGGCTTAAAGCTCAGAAAGATAGGTCATTGAATTATTATAATTTTTTGGTTTACTCTTCCTACCATTTAAAGTCAAATGTCACATTCAGATTTATTCAAAAAATTAGTGGAAACATACTTAAGGAATTTTTAAATATGATATGTGGATGGTGTTCTATATCCTGAGTTAAAGTGTTCTATTAGAAAGTTATCACTTTTATTTCAATAAACAAGATGTCCCATAACATTCTCATATCATTTACATTTCAACTTTATCATTACATAATATTACTATATAACATCCCCTTTATTTTCACACACCAAAATTATATTTATTCAATCAACATGGTCTATCTTTCCACTACCTACTTCCCTACTGTGGGTCACCTGTCCATATCCTGTTTATCTACCAATCCATAACCCGATCATCCTGTAGAAATTTTGCCCACTCCTCCTTCCTTTAATCCTTCCCTTCCCTACAGCCACAATTACTCTCCTTACTCTGAACTCTCTTACTGCATCCTGAGTCCTATATCTTACTCATCTTTCTATCCCCATTATGCCTAAAACTGTACCTTGCTCATGACAGAGGAACAATTATTTTAAATTAACTCAATACGTGAGTAATAAATGAATAAATATATCTAAAACCATTTAAGTGATTAATGAACTTGTATTTGGTATATAAAATAAAAACTATAAGAAAAAGCATTGGGTTTCCCTGGTGGCGCAGTGGTTGAGAGTCCACCTGCCGATGCAGGTGACGCGGGTTCGTGCCCCGGTCTGGGAGGATCCCACGTGCCGCGGAGCGGCTGGGCTCATGAGTCATGGCCGCTGAGCCTGCGTGTCTGGAGCCTGTGCTCCGTTCGCAACGGGAGGGGCCACAACGGTGAGAGGCCCGCGTACCGCAAAAAAAAAAAAAGAACAAGCATTAAAAACGTTTGGAAAAAAAAAAAAAAGTTTGGTTTTTTTAAATTTTATTTATTTATTTATTTAATTTTGGCTGTGTTGGGTCTTTGTTGCTGCACGCGGGCTTTCTCTAGTTGCGGCGAGTAGGGCTACTCTTCATTGCGGTGCGCAGGCTTCTCATTACGGTGGCTTCTCTTGTTGAGGAGCACAGGCTCTAGGAGCACGGGCTTCAGTAGTTGTGGCTCATGGGCTCAGTAGTTGTGGCTCGTGGTCTCTAGAGCGCAGGCTCAGTAGTTGTGGCTCACGGGCTTAGTTGCTCCGCGGCATGTGGGATCTTCCCAGGCCAGGGATTGAACCCATGTCCCCTGCATTGGCAGGTGGATCCTTAACCACTGCGCCACCAGGGAAGTCCTGGGGTTTGCTCTTGACTGTCTGCAAGAGACCATGCTGTAGCATGCTTTGTCAGTATACCACCCCTGACCATTTCCACACAAGTTAAACAAATATTTGAGCTAGAAACTTATTGTTGCATTTATCTATGTATCAGGACAACTAACATTTACACCCTTCAGTCCAGTACTAGGAGAGCAGAGGTGGAAATGTAGGGCCAAGGGCAAGAACCATTAGGGATGAGTCTCCAGAGAAAATCAGTGACAGCAAAAGAACCTTTCTTTCTGGGGTTTATATAACTGGCCTTCAGCAAAAGTCCAGCTGATTACTGCTGGACACGGTGAGGGGAGTAAGTAAAAGGTTTTACCTATAATTTTTAAGATAAACACATGGGAGCAACTATAGTATGTGAGAAGACATTAAAAGAGAAGTGTTTTGTTGTTGCTGAATCATTCTGTGATCTTCAAACCCTACTCCCTTCATGATCATTAAGAAATGTAAGTAAAGGACCTGTGTCTTTCTTGAATGTATGTTTTGGTTATAAAATAGTGCTTCTCAATTTTGTATCCTTGAAAGACTGAAAGGCTTGGGGCATGACTTTATTCAGGTTTCAAACAGGACCACAAAGAAATACTTGGAAGATAAAATAGAAATGCACTGTCATTTCCTTAACTGGCATAGCCTTCTATACAATCCAAGAAACTCCCAAACACACAGAAAACTGTAAACTGCTATGACTGAAACTGTCAGATGAAACTTTACTTGCCTCCGTATATGCTTCATTCTACATTTAAGAGCACAGAGAGTTTTCTAGGAATGTATGTTTTTGCAGCACCTTCTTTGAAGCACAGAGAAGCAATAGTGATTTTTTTTCCCCCTGTGCCTGGAATTTTGAAAAGGATTCTAAAGCTAATTCTCAGTCTTATGTGGCTTCCTCTTGACCCCTAGATACTAATACATAAGTCTCAAAAACATACTTCTCAGCAAAAGGATTTGTAGTGCTGTCTTTAGTACACTGACTCCAAAAGAATAGGCCCTCAAGCAATGCCTACTTTATTTATGATATTTTAGGACTATACAAGTTCTTCCGAAGAGAATTGTCTAAAAACCTGAGCTACTTGTTTTTCAGGATGACACTGCCTTTAGTATAGACTTCGCCCCTGCACACATTCGGGAGCTTTCTTACCTTGGCCATCAGCATGTGCACATCTTTCTTCCCAGACCATAATTCATGTTATCACCTTTTCTGCTCCTCAGTCACCTCAGAAGATGGCTGTTCTGTGGATCTTGGCTTTCGAGTTGGTATTGAAGCAAAAGGATTCTACACGGAGAATTTCCACTCAGCAGCATGGGTTTTCCGAGGGGATGATGGGAATCCTGATGACAGCCCCAGATATCTTAGTAAAAAACCTCGACCAGTAGCTGGTAAGGACCCTACAATTATGGTAAAATGAATATGTCCTAGAGAACCTGTAACCAGGCAAGTCTCCAAAGTGGGCAAACTTGCACACTGGGTGGAGCATTTGGAGAGAAGTATGGGTATGTGTGTATGTATATGTGTATGTGTGTGTGTGTGTATATATATAGAACTTCTTAATATTGTGAAAGAATCTGAAGCTATTAAAATACAAACTGTCTTAAGCACTCACTCAAAAATAGAATAATAATTCCAAAGTTGGAGTTAAAGATTAATGTAAGAAGAGTCAAGAGTCTTTTTCATTCTATGAGTAAAAAATGCTTACTATTTTTATTTTCTTTAACCATGATTTAAGGTTTATTTTTTTAACATCTTTATTAGAGTATAATTGCTTTACAATGGTGTGTTAGTTTCTGCTGCATAAAAGGGAATCAGCTATACATAGACATATATCCTCATATCCCCTCCCTCTTGTATCTCCCTCCCACCCTCCCTATCCCACCCCTCTAGGTGGTCACAAACCACCGAGCTGATCTCCCTGTGCTATGCAGCTGCTTCCCACTAGCTATCTATTTTACATTTGGTAGTGTATATATGTCCATGCCACTCTCTCACTTTGTCTCAGCTTACCCGTCCTCCTCCCTGTGTCCTCAAGTCCATTATCTATGTCTGTGTCTTTATTCCTGTCCTGTCCCTAGGTTCTTCAGAACCACTAAAAAAATGCTTACTATTTTTAAAAAATGTACTAGAAAGTATAAACAAGTAACAAACCATTTATTGTTCCAGCACTGGAATATGACCATTTTACTGTTTCTGCATTCTTTTTATTATACATAGGTCTAGTCCTGTTTTTAAATGCATATGAAATATGCATTTCATATTATCATGTATATAGTTTGATATATAAGAAAAAACCCCTACCAGTAGCTGGTAAGGACCCTACAATTATTAAATTATTAAATTAAATTATATAGCCTGATTTATATTTTAATAATATAATTATATAATAATTGTACCTTCATTTAATAACATATTTTCATGTGTTTTTGCAGATGTCATTATATTCTAATAGTTTCATGATGTTTTTTAAGAGACTAAAATTTAGTTTACTAAATCTATTGATATTTCCCTAATGCAATAACAGCATAATGATTTTTTTAAAAACTTATACCTGAATAACAACTTTCAGCATGTGAAATTATTACTTCAGTCCAACCTTTGCTGCAAAATTTAAGCTGTAGAGCTTTTATAAACTTCTGTTTTATTGGTATAAATAAATGACTTTGATAAATAGTAAACAATTTAACTCAAGCAAGCAAAGATTCAGATTAAAAATAATGTTTTAAATTAATTATACAATCATTGGCATTCAACAAATACCATGCCTACTATGGTCCAGGCACTGGGGGAAGTTGCTAAAGATACACAGAAGTGACAGGTATGAGTATGATAGATTCTATTGCATAAAGAGGTACTTAACTTTTCAGTACAGGCATCAAAATGTGCTTAATTTTATCTTAATCCCATTTATGGAGACAAGATTAATTGTTGTTACATATAAGATCATCATTTGTTTTACGTGTAGAGTAAAATAGAGCCTTTCTTAATTTTTTCTTATAAATATGAAATTCAGCATTGGAGGATTTTAATGAGGAAAAGTTGTAAATCTGAGCTCCTGTGCACATGCATAAGACAATGCAAGATTTGTATATTGCACATTTAGAATATTTATTTATACTCATTTCATAATATGAATTAATTGAGATTAACCATTCATTGAAAAGCAAGCATGAGACTTTGATTCTAAAACTTAAGGAATTTAGAGTGGAATTTTTGAAAATTAAATTAGAAGCTGATGAACTGCATGCAAATCAATGAAGTTAGAACACTTCCTCATATCATACACAAAAATAAACTCAAAATGGCTAAAGACTTGACTATAAGACATGACACCATAAAACTCCTAGAAGAGAACATCGACAAAACATTCTCTGACATAAATTGTAGCCATGTTTTCTTAGGTCAGTCAGTCTCCAAAGGCAAAAAAAAATAAAAGCAAAAACAAATAAATGGGATCTAATCAAACTTATAAGCTTTTGCACAACAAAGGAAACCATAAATAAAATGAAAAGACAACTTACTGACTTGGAGACAATACTTGCAACCGATGCAACTGGCAAGGGATTAATTTCCAAAATATACAAACAGCTTATACAGCTCAATAACAACAACAAAACAAGCCAATCAAAATATAGGCAGAAGACCTAAATAGACATTTCTCCAAAGAAGACATGCAGATGGCCAACAGCCACATGAAAAGATGCTCAACGTCACTAATTATTAGAGATATGCAAATCAAAACTACAATGAGGCATTATATCATACCAGTCAGAATGGCCATCATCAAAAAGACTACAAATAATGAATGCTGCAGAGGGTATGGAGAAAAGGGAACCCTCCCAACTGTTGGTGGGAATGTAAATTGGTGCAGCCACTATGGAGAACAGTATGGAGGTTCCTTAAAAAACTAAAAATAGACTTGTCATATGATCCAGCAATCCCACTCCTAGGCATATACCCAGAGAAAACTCTAATTTGAAAAAATACATGCACCCCAATGTTCATTGCAGCACTGTTTACAATAGCCAAGACATGGACGCAACGTAAATGTCCATTGACAGATGAATGGATAAAGGAGATGTGGTACATGAATACAATGGACTATTACTCAGCCGTAAAAAAGAATCAAATAATGCCATTGCAGCCACATGGATGGACCTAGAGTTTATCATACTAAGTGAAGTTAGCCAGACAGAGAAAAACAAGTATCATGTGATATTGCTTATATGTGGAGTCTAAAAAAATAATACAAATGAACTTATTTACAAACCAGAAACAGACTCACAGACATAGAAAACAAATTTATGGTTAACAAAGGGGAAGTGGTGGGAGAGATAAATTAGGAGTTTGGGATTATCAGACACAAATTACTATATATAAAATAGATGAACAACAAGATCCAGGAATTATATTCAATATCTTGTAATGAACTACAATGGAAAAGAATCTGAAAAAGAATATATATTGTATATATAGGTATGTATTTATATATATGTGTGTATATATATATATATCTGTGTGTGTGTGTGTGTGTGGTGTGTGTGTGTAACTGAATCACTTTGCTGTATGCTAGAAACTAACACAACACTGTAAATCAACTATAAAAAAAATAGATGCTGAGAATTAGGAATAAACTTTTTAAAAAAGAAACAAAATTTTCTATAGTTAACTTTTATTTGAGTATTGGATGGCATAGGAAAAAAACACCAGGCTGAAAATAGGATTTTCAGGGTTAGGATCTCTATTTGTTCATTGATGTATTCTAAACACCAAGGACTGTGTCTGTTTTATTATAGGAAACCAATTTATATTTGTTGAATGAATGAATAAAAAGTAATTTACCAGCTATGTGACCTTAGAAAAGTCACTTATTTACTGTTATTATCTCTCTGCCTATCATACAGTGTTATAAAAATATAAAGTGAGTATAAAGTGAGACTATATATGTGAAAATTATAATGCACTTTTTTTTTTTTTTTTGCGGTACGCGGGCCTGTCACTGTTGTGGCCTCTCCCGTTGTGGAGCACAGGCTCCGGACGCGCAGGCTCAGCGGCCATGGCTCACGGGCCCAGCCGCTCGGCGGCATGTGGGATCTTCCCGGACCGGGGCACGAACCCGTGTCCCCTGCATCAGCAGGCGGACTCTCAACCACTGCGCCACCAGGGAAGCCCTATAATGCACTATTTTTATCTATCTTGACAATTTCTATCTGCTATCCTTATTTTTCTTAATTTTTATGAGAGTTTTAACTAAATATTAAATACATATTCACATCTGTGTATATTTATATATATTTTATATAAATTGTAAACAATTGCTATTTCATAATATACTAACTAAATTGACCAATATGTATTGACTGTTTGTGGTAGGGAGCTGAAAAAATAAGTTGGGTAAAATACAATTCCTCCCTCACAGTATCTTGGCCAACACCTGATATAAGAAAGTACAATTATCACCATTTCTACAACTGTTTGTGGTCATCAATGAACAAGCATTTGGTTGATTCACCATTATTTGCTTTAGCTAAAAAAGAAAAGAAAATTTGTTTAATTTTGCCCAAAAATTCATGTGTGTGTGTATACACACACACACACATATGCACACATACACACAACTAAAGAAAATGTTTAAATGTGGTGAGTTTTATACTATTTATTGGACTGAACCTCAGTTCAAGAATGTGCTAATTTTGCTTTCTTACTGTTACTGACATATACCAGATACATGTTTTTAACCATGTGATTTTGAGACATCAATAGAAGAAGATGGAGATTGGGAGGAAACATGAGTTGGAGGCAAATGAATAGCTTTAAGACTGAAAGATACCTTTATTAGCCTAATGGCATTTTTAAAATATTGTAATACTAATTTATATATACCAGTATGTATTTTGTGAAAATAAATTTTACACTTAAAAAAATTCAATCCTGAATCTTCTAGAAAGTGTCCTTCTATAATTTGGAGAAATAGATAAACAAAGGTTTGCATCATTACAAAAGTATATTGCTGGAGCTAAAAGAAAATTTAGGGTATTTTCAATATATGAGTTGTATTTATGGAAATATGTACCCTTCATTTGAACTTTTACATCTAACAAGATGATTCCAAGGAAGTGTTATTTGGGGGGATAAATTACTTGACGATGTGCCCACACAGTCTCTGAAAAGACAATGACATTCATCTATGGCTTTTCAGCAGCTGTGAATGCACAGACTATTCACCAGAGAGTAGCAAGGGAATCCAGGGCTATAAATCTTAAAATATGAGAGAATTGTCTTCAGAATGGGAGGGGAACATGTTGCAAAACATCTTGATTGTATCTCCTCCCACAGGAGAGCACTACAATTGAGCTTACCATTTAAAGACTTTATTGAATTGTTTATACTGTCACGCATTGTTGACATTCGATTTGCCTGACTGAACAAAACCACCACCACCACTACAGCCCTGAAAGCAACAGCTATCTTACAGTCTCATGGACTACGAAAACAAACAAGAAAACATGATTTGATTTGAATCAACACAGTAAAAATACTCCATTAAACAAATATCTATTGGGTAATCAATCTGTCAAAAGCAGAAGATAGTATCAAGACGGTAACCTATAGGGAGCAAGAAGTTTTGACAAGTAGGGTTGTTAGAAATGATTTCTACCGAGGTCAGAAATAGGATTTCTGATTTTCTTTTTGCCTTGATTAGCTACCAGCTTGTTGCAGACTGCTAAAATATTCATTTCTGTGTCCTTGAATTTCCCAGTTCTGTCACCTAAATTATGCTGAGATCCAGTAAGTGGCAGTCCGAACAGTCATGTAAAATAATTGCCAAAAGGGAATCATATTAACAAATGATAAGAGATCTTCCCAGGAGCATAGAATAAAGCAGAGCACAGCATTTTAGGGCTGGAATACACTAATACCTGCACAGCAGCTTTGGTTTCCTTTTCCAGTAGAAAAACAGTGTATTTTGTTCAGACATTTTGTAATAACAAACCTTCCTTCGGGAATCCATATGAAGAGAATTTATTCTTTCTCTCTTTGAACCTTTGCCAATTTTGGTAGCCAGTGTCTAGGATGTAAACTCCGTGAGAAAAAGTCTCTTCTCTGTATTCACCACTACAGTCCTAATACATAGGAAAACAACTGGGCACAAAGTAGATGCTTAGTAAATGTTTGTGAATGAATTACTTCTGATATTAGGCTACAGTGGATTATTAGAGACAAAGATGCTTGTTTCCTTGTTTTTATCAGATCTTTTTGTTCCCTAGCTGACCAAGGAGATGATCACACCCAAGAACATTTGGGGAGATTACCTAACCTTTTACTATCTTTGTCACTTTTTAATAAGAAACTTAATTTTTTAAAATAGATTTACCTCAGAATATCTGGAAGGAAATTTAATAAAATAATGGCAAATCTTTTTATAAACTCTGCAAAATATAAGGTACATTTATAATAATAATATCTCTCTCCAAAGATCAGGGACTCACCCACCCAGACCATCTGTCAGCAATGGCAAAGAAAGAGATTCCTCATCAAAGGGGAAGTGGACTAAGGTCCTTTCCCACTCAAAATGCAGTTGTTAAGAGTTCCTTTGAACTCTTGATTGTTTCTAATTTTGTCCAAATTTTGCCTGCACTAGACATTTTTTTTTAGTATGAACCTTTGAATATGAATCTAGAGGATGCAACCCTTCAAAGAAGAAATGTCCTTGATCTCCAACCTGGAGGAATATCTACATATTTCTGAGAAATGAGAAGTGAAATACGGAAATATAAAAATACAAAAGAACGGTTGAAAAGAAGCTACAAAATATATTACCCATAAATTTTAATGTATTCCCCCTTTTTTTTTTTTTTTTTTTTTTTTTGGTACGCAGGCTTCTCACTGCTGTGGCCTCTCCCACCGCGGAGCACAGGCTCCGGACGCGCAGGCTCAGCGGCCATGGCTCACAGGCCCAGCCGCTCTGCGGCATGTGGGATCCTCCCGGACCGGAGCATGAACCCGTGTCCCCTGCATCGGCAGGCGGACTCTCAACCACTGCGCCACCAGGGAAGCCCTGTATTGCCATTTTTTAATGGAAGGGAATTCTATTAAATTATAATTTTAAGGTGTGAATTTGCCTTGCCCTTATTAATAGATGAGCATTCTTATTTTATAATTAATTACCTTTTTCCCAGAGACCTAATAATACCTTTTTCCCAGAGGCCTATTACTAATAATTCACTTCTGCAGCTCAGGAAGTTTATCATTATACTTTATTATGATTTATTCTTTATCATTTTAAGATATTCATTAACAAATAGGAAAAACTTGACTAATAAAGTATGCCAACCTAATCGTTGGGGGCAGATTAATTCTCCCAGTATTGCATTAATACTTCTCTCTGATGAAGTTTTCCTTAAATACAACCAAATACTCAATATTTTGAAGACTTTTGTTGTAATTCTTCATTGGATAACATTGTCAGCATTTAAAATAGGATTCTTCTGAGATCACATAAGCCCTTCAAATATTTTATTTCAGTTTTGTACTCTAGCATGATTCAGGTATGATTTTTTTTTTTTCTAAATAAAAAACAAGGTGTAAATATACTGTAAAAGACAAAACACCTACCATGGCCACATCTCCCTTTATGGAAATTGCCCTTGCACAAAAGGAACAGTCTTGCAGAGACATGTTTTCTGCCTTGGAACCCTGCTCTTTCCTCATCTCTGAAGAGCAATAGCTCAAAGAGTTATGAGTTTCATCCTGTGAGATTCTCTCTTTCAGGAATTCAGCCTGGGAAAATGCTCTTGGAAAGTCTTGAGGTAGAGAAAAGTCAAGAGGGCCCAGGAGTTAGTCGAAGTTATGAATTTGTCAGCAAGCAGAAGCTTTGAGGAAGAAATACACATACACACACACCCACACACCCACACACATACAGAAAAGACAGCATAAAGGTAGCAGAAGGAAAAGGGAGAAGACACATGGAAAAGCAGACTGAGAAACAGCTGGGCCACATTAATTAAAGATTATTAGACTAATGTAAAAATTCTTGAATTTTTACTGTGAAGTCTCTGGAACTCTCCACTTTCAATGCAGCATAACCTTACGGTTACAATTTCGGCAAGGCCCAGCTGTTCCCATTGTTTCTGAGAAGCTCAGTTGTTCAGGATTTCCTGGGGTCCTGTAAGAGCTAAATGTATGGCTGAGTATTCTGTTTTCTTGTTTCCATGTGTATTATAACCTTGTAATAAATGTTCCACTGTTTATGGATCTGAGTGCCTCAGACCTGTAAGGCTCAGCTGCCTTTTGGGAGTTGTGCTGCCTCCAAGTAGTAAGCACTGCCCCTTACTCATTATGTGACTCAGATGAGTTGTTAACCATTTTGTGCCTCAGTTTCCTCCTATCCAAAAAAGGAATATTAATTACAGGCCGATGTTAAGATTAAATTAGACGATACTTGTAAAGTACTTAGAATGTTTTTATTACCCCTGGCATGTAATAAATAAGCAATAAATACTAGCTGCATTTATAATCATATCTGTAGTAGCTAAAGAATAACTCAAAAGAATGCCCTTTTTGTTTCCTCTTTAGTTCGTGAGCGAACCGTGAAACTGGTCAAAGGAACTGGCGATTATCCCTGGGGATTCCGAATTCAATTCTCCAAACCAATTGTGGTAACTGAAGTGGATGCTAGTAAGTTATCTCACTACAGCAACTGTAATTCGGACAGGAACAACTATCTCAAGCCTCGCGCAATATACTATACTAAATAGCCTCCAATATTATAGTCTTGTAAAACACATATATGCAAGAGAAGCAATTTCTAACTCTCAGTCTATAAAAACTCATGATGATTGGCAAGTGGCCACATCATGATCAATTATTTTTTAAAAGACCATGTTTTCCTGATGGAACGGACACCTCTGGTATACACAGGGCCACCCCACTAAAGAAGAGCCCTACCTGTACCTACGGAAACAGGGCTCAAGCTCTGGAGATAGAAGGGTCTTATGAGTAGGCAGCTGCCTATTTACTAGTATTTAATAGTTTCCAGGAGCAGTTCCATTCCCCCTAAATTATTCCCTTTCTGGCTTCTCAGATTGATTTCCTAACAAGCAAATTAGGAATTAGTAGATGCCTAATGAAAGATAGATCCTTTGCTCCCTGATCTGTTAGATATAAAGATAAGATAAATATACCCATACCCAGCATGGTGCATTAGGGGAGGCCTAATGAGGTTATCACAGAGGGATGCCCAAGGCCACTAGGGGTTTCACAGTCCCCATCTGGACTGTGAGTTTTCCAAGGTCAGAAACTGTATCCTATCCATTATTTTAATCCTCAATACTTTGTGCAGTGTCCCAAAGGCAACAAAGCAGATGCCCCCCAAAATGCTTGTGGAGTGACTACGAGAGCCCTAGGTACCTGAAGGCTGGGGCAGTGTGGATAGAGGGGAAGGGAGGCATACTGTCCAGGAAGATTACAACACTCTGGCTTGCCCTGGTACCCAGGTGCTGTTATCACCCAGGGTCACATTTTGTTTTTCTTTGCTTATCAGCATTCGGATGTTTCCTCTGTGTACTCTCTGTGATTCCTTTGAGAATATGTTCTCCTATCTGTAAAGAAGTAGATGACTACTCAACTCTGGGAAAGGCCAGAGGGGTGACAGCTGCAGCAGATGAAACTGTTGCCTTCAAGCCCAGCCTTTCACAGTCATAGGTGATATCAGTGGGTAGGAAACAGTGTGCACAGACAACCACCTATTTTTTATATGAATGGAGTATCTAGATAGAATGTGAGATATTCCTGGTGCAGCATGGAAGTCAAGTTTTACAGTTTTAGGACCCATCTTAAGGAAACAACTTCTCACAGGTTATCACTTATGCCAGGTGATCAATGGCACAGATTTTGTATAATGTAGAGGCTTAGTCTCCTTTAAATGAAGCATAGGGGGAATGCCTAAGTACTTAGCAACCTAGATATCTTTCACACTCACTGATGTTTGTAAGGAAAGAAATTTATTTACTTATTTATAATATCAAAGTAAAAATTAAATTTACTTTAAATATAAAAGCCATGTGATGTTGCAGAGAGGAAAGACACTCACATTCACTGGACACCTAGTATGAGCAGGGCATTTTATATATGTACTTCTATATAATCTATACAACAGAACTTGAAACTTGGTATTATTACTTCCATTTAACAGATGAATATATTAAGGCTCAAACTGGTTGAACAACTCACCTCAGGTTATATAGCTTTATTATGGCTACTCCAGGATTCATACCTCAGAATTTCCACCTTTAGAACCAGAGTTTTTGCCCTATGACTTATATCAGTTAGGACTCTCTGTCTCAACTAGTAAGAAATTTGACTCAAAATAGAAGGGGATTGATTGACTCAAAAAACTTGAAGGTTCTGAGATAGCACAGGTGTTAGATTTGTTTCATGTCTCAGTTATTTAATCAAAGGCATAACTTCTTTCAGCCCCTTGAGCCAGACTTCCTTAGCGTTACAAGCCTCTCATCTGGATTCAAAACAATCTGAGCAGTTCTAGTTTTCCCATCGCACATCAGAGTCATAAAGAGAGAGGGGACTCAGCTTGGTGCTCTGTGGTGACCTAGATGGATGAGATGGAGGGGGTAAGGGAGGTCCAAGGGGAGGAGATATATGTATACATATAGCTGATTCATTTCATGGTACAACAGAAACTAACACAACATTGTAAAGCAACTATACCCCAATTTAAAAAAAAGAGATAGAGGGAGAGGGGACTGGCTTCAATCCTCAAATGTTCTCTTATTTCCATGTCCCTGGGGACCACTGTAAGCTGTTTCACTTAAGCCAAATGCAAGGGGAATGTCATTGTCCTGGTTGAGTTTCTAGCAAACCAGGGTCCACCCTGGATCTACAGGTGGAACAATGCTTCTTCACATTCCCCAAAGTACCAATAATAATGGAAAAGAGATGGAGAAGATATGAGAAGGCCTCAAGGAACTCTACCACCTCTCAGCCTCAAATCATACTGACACAGTGACTGACACTCTGCACCCAATGAGTGATAAACAACAGTCACACAAACAAAGGAAACATCACCTAGTGTACACAAAGGTGGTGTTTTGTCTCTTCCTGATGTAATATTACTTCCATCTTATCCCGTTTTATAAAAATCCTATTATTCTTATCAAAGAATTGCCTTTGAATTTTTCATGACTTGAGTTAACCTACTTTATTCTCAGCTGTTAAGAAAAATATTCAGTACATTAAAAATCACACTAACTCTTCTTAGCTATACAGTTGAACTGACATTGCCCCAAATATCTGACCATTTATGAGCAGGATTCAGTCAGTGCGCTACATAAAATAACTTTTTCTTAATACTCTCCATTAAGCTTACCTTGCAGACCTATTCTTTCCTGCTCTGGGTGAGTTCTGGGATGGATTCTAATTTTTTGTAGTCTCAGACAATAAGAACATAACTGTTTTGTAATTAAAAGTTCAGTGTAGTCTAATAATCATAGAACTACAGGTAAGTCTAATGTAATAATCAAAATTTCTGAATTCTTTTCTAATCTTGAGTTTCCTCTCCCAGCTTGAGCCTCAGGCTTGCAAGAATGGATTATCTTCTTCACTAGTTCTCGCCTCTATTTTCTGTTCATTAGAAATCCCACCTCTATACCTTATAATGCACTTGAATTTTTACCTTTTTCTCCTTTCCTCCTTCTCCAATTGAAAGCCAATACTTCTATCTTCTCGTGACTTATAAAAATACTAGTAAATTAGGAACAGATGTAAATTTCTTTAAGGTAATAAAAGAAATTCCTTTTTCTCCATTTCTGTAGTCTGAGAAATAGACACCAATGCAAAAGCAGATGTGCAAAAGACTGGAGGAAATCACTATGACAGACAAAAGAGAGCATAAGTAGGCAGAAGAGCCTGTAGACAACAATGCAGGTCTGGCCCCTGTGAAAGGAGAGGGAGAAGGAAGCAGGATTGTGTAGGAAGAACCTCAAACTGCACTGTAGCTCTGAGAAATTCTGAGACAGCCCCAGAGTAAAAAGTGCCCATTAGACAAGTCCCACATTGGCCAGAAACGGCCTTGCTCCAGTACCCCCTCCAAATTCAGTCACTGGCTGGAAGTAGTGACTTAGTGGGAGGAATGTAGCCTTCGTGTGAGGCAGGATGATCAGAAAGTATAGCAGTTGAAGGCTTTCACTCAATAATAATCCTCACAGTAGTTTCTCTTGAAGGTATATCTAGGCAGTGTAGACCTAAGAACTCTATGTAGAGTATGGGATATAAAGCCTTCAGGAAGGAAAAAAAAAAAAGGCAAATTGAAAGGAATAATTCCCATAAAGGTGTGCCAAATATTACTTTGAAAAAAAATACAGAAAGAAATTAAAAAACACTTAAATTAACGGCAGGAAAAGTGTGTATGGTTTGTAAATCTTAATGTTTAAAGACGTCAGTTCTTCCTTAAATTGACCTATAGATATAATCCCAATTAAAATTCTAGTAGAGTGGCTGTTTTTGTTTCTGCTTTTGTTTTTCTTGGTAAAAAATATTCAATTAGATTCTAAAATATTTATAGAAAAGCAAAGGGCCAAGTTATTAATTTTGATGTGAATGAATTTCAATTAAAGTTTAATCAGCTAATCAAATATATATGTGACTATTAAGCAGATAATTCTCTTAATGATTGGGGAAGGGGGGGTTTACCCTAATGTTGGTGGGACTTGGGGGTGGTAAGGGTGAACCCCAGACGAATGAGGAGAGAGTAGAAGAGGAACACGGCAATAGAACTCAGGCGAAAAAACATAAACATTACAAATTTTGTCCAGGGTCAACCTTACTCTGTCTCTTAGTGCCCTTCAAATTAACAAGAACAAAAACCAATTGTGGCTCTAATTATTTCTATATAGACAAAAACAGTCAACTTTTTATCATCAAGTGGTTTCTCACTTCTTACAATGTTTTAAAGGACATCTGGCTTTAAGAAAATAAATGTTCATTCATGGGGAATGTGTTCACGATGTTCCTCAGCTTTCCACTCCACTTAACTCCTCTCCCCCTTCCTCCTCGCTCCATTTTCTCTCTCTTCTGTCCTCTTTCCCTTCTCCCTACTCTCCTCTTTATACCTTGACTTTGCAAGATTAGCCTTAAACAAAGAAATAAAATAATTCATAAGAAAAATAAAAATGACTACCCTTTCAAATTCAAACATAAGTTTAGCAAATTTTTGCAAAATATCAAAAACCCTGACATACTTTTCATGCCTGCCTTCTAGACAAAATAACTAAATGCAGTTTAATAAAATGTTATGATTTCTTTAATGTCTGATACTGTCCAACTGAGACAGTTAACTGTATCTCATTCATTCAGATGTGAAACAAATCAAAATATATGCATTGTAAATGATGTTGTATTTAGGAGGCCCTGAGGTTTTGTAATAGGAAAAGCTGAAGCATCTCTACTGTAGCAAAAAAGGTACAATACACAGTTAACCTAGGATTTTATTCAACATCAGAAAGTGCTGCCTTGGCAGGGATTCATGTATGCTGAGTCTACTTCTCTTTTTTTAAAACGTATTCCTCAATGCTGAAAAGCAACCCCTGAAATCCACTGTCTAGTCAAATCTACTAAATGAAGGGTTGAGGGGCTTTAAAATTACATGTATTTTAGCATTTCTGAGAATCTCATTCACACCACAAAACATTGTTCTGGATGCACCAGAGAGGCTTAATTACACACTGACGATAAAAAGATAAAGCAGGAAGACCTGTAGGTGCGATAGAATTATTATCCTTAAGTATACAGAGAGGGAGCTTGCTCGTAGCTTACATAACTAATTGTCCACACCCAGCTGTCATTTGCATGAACATTTTCTATGAAAGCCTAAAGGCTTGTGAGATCTGGCATAAACAAAAGAAACACATGTTCCAACTTTGATACAAAGCAAACTTGAAAAGAAAACTATACATTTAGGGATGGGCAGACCATAGAGGAAATTATGGACAGGGCCATCTTTCTGGAAGCTCTAGAACTTAAAATGCTACTGTTATAGTAAAATTTTTTTAAATGAAAAGGACAAGCCTGCTTTTTAATTTTAAGGTTTTCAGATTCTGCACTATATGTAAATATGCATGAAAGGATGAAGTAGCTCGGCATTTAACTCTTTATAATAAATACAGAAATATGTAGTCAGGTATCCTACTGGGGAAACAAACTTAGAAAAGCATGGTTTTGTTTTCTTACCACCTTGATCATTCCTTTGCAATGTAGGATGTATACTTCCATCTGCTCCCAAGAGCAGCCTCAAGTAGGGCAACTGTCTATGTGGTATATTACAGAGTCACCTTGAAATACCTCCCTCCCCTAAGAAATCCTAATGCCACAAACTGTCACCATAATTAGTAGATAAAGGGAAAATTTGTAAGTTGCATTCAGATTAGAGGAACACAGTCAATACCCTCTATAATTAAAGCTAAAAGCAATCAAACTATCAAGAAGCATTACACCGCAGAAGTAATTCCTCGACAAACAAGAATAATTTTCACTCATAACTCAATAATACAAAGATAAATAACACAGTTTTTAAATGAGCAAAGGATTTGAATAGACGTTTCTCCAAAGAAGATAAACAAATAGCCAATAAGCACATAAAAAATGATTCCACATCAGTAGTCATCAAGGAAAGCAAACGAAAACCACTCCATACCCACTAGGATGGCTATAATCAAAAAGTCAAAAATAACAAATATTGGCAAGAAAGTGGAGAAATTCAGAACACTTATACAATGGTGATGAGAATGTAAAACGGTATAGCCACTTTGGAAAACAGTCTGACCATTCCTCAAAACGTTAAATAAACATAGAGTTACCATTTGACCTGACAATTTCACTCCTAGGTATATACCTAAGACAAATGAAAACGTAAGTCCACAAGAAAATTTGTACACAAATTTTCATAGCAGTATTATTCATCAAAAAAAAGGAAAACAATACAAATTATCATCCACTGATGAGTGGATAAACAAAATGTGCTATATCTTTACAATAAAATATTCATTCAGCAATTGCAAAGAATGCAGTGCATACAATGTGGATGACTCGAAAATATTTTGCTGAGTGAATGACACTGAACACAAAAGACCACATATTATATTATTTCACTTATACAAAATGTCCACAATAGGCAAGTCCATAGAGACATAAAATAGATTAGTGGTTGCCTAGAGCTGAGAGGTTGGGGGAAAGAGAGAGTGACTACTCTTGGTTACTTAGTTTTTTTCTGGGGTAACAAAAATGTTCTAAAATTATATTGTGATGATGGTTGCAGAACTCTGTGAATATACTAAAAAACATTTAATTATACACTTTAAATGGGTGAAATTATATGGTATGTTAGCTTTGACTCAATAAAGGTGTTAAAAAAACAAATTATTTCCATATTGCTGGATCCTTTAAGTCACATTGTTGTTTAAAGCAAAGTTTACTTGGGAGAGGAGATCTGTTATCAAACACTCATACCTTTGATTATATAGTAGTTTATGACTTCATCTATTCAATCATTTAGCATATACAGATCAGCACAAATAGCTCAGAAGTTTGACTTTCACTTCCATCGTACCCCTTAAAATTCTTTAGTTATCAATTTACTTTTCTTACTCCAGATTTAATCACTTTCCCTCCATCTTTGTTCTTCTTGACTTTGTGAACAGAAAATTTAGAATACCATTATTATGGTTACTTCTGTGGTATCACTGTAGAACTGTTGACCATTTTCTCCATCTTGAAATTCTTCCTTTGCCTTCACTGATCTTATACTCTTACTTCCATGCTCTCTAGGACCTATCTTCTCCTTTATGTTCCTCTTTGGCTACCCATTTCCTCTCTGTCCTTAAAGAGAATTATGATTATTCTTCAAGATTTTGTCCTCAGTGCTCTGTACTTCTCTCCTTACGTTTGTCCCTTTGGTTATAAATTCTGAATCCATTTCTCAGGCCAACTTCATATCCTAGGTTTCAAAGATATTTTCATACCTGGCCCAATGAACATTTTCAGTTTTTCTCTTCCATGGTTATCTCAGTATATTTAGCCAACCTTTTTAATACCCCTACCATGTGCCAGAGATTATACTAGCCACGGGAAATACCTAAATAAATAAATAAATTTTACTTGCTCATGAGATGCTTATAGTCTATTAGGAGTAGGAAGGCATCTGCCCCTACTCGTGCAAATGAGTGCAATGAGGTATTTTAGGTCCTATGACACCATTTTATACCTTCTATTCATTTCTAGTTCCCGTTTCCAGAGCCTGTACTGCAGGCCTGTATTGATTCTGATAATAATATCTTTGCTGAGATGCTTAACTTAGTCTCTCCCTATTCTAAATTAATCTTCTGAAAACCACTGTATATCTATTTTCTGCTCACAAACTTTTTTTTTTTTTTTTTTTTTTTTGCGGTACGCGGGCCCCTCACCACTGTGGCCTCTCCCGTTGCGGAGCACAGGCTCCGGATGCGCAGGCTCAGCGGCCACGGCTCACGGGCCCAGCCGCTCCGCGGCATGTGGGATCTTCCTGGACCGGGGCACGAACCCGTGTCCCCTGCATCAGCAGGCGGGCTCTCAACCACTGCGCCACCAGGGAAGCCCTGCTCACAAACTTTTAATGGCTCTGTATTATTGAAGGATCAAGTAGAAATTCACCATCTTCACATCCAAGACCCTTTACACACTGGCTGCCTTTCAAACCTTATCCTCCAGGCTCACTGTATCCAACCACAACCTCTGCTCCAATTGATCTGAGTCACTAACTTTTGGCATGTCTTTAAAACATTCTGCTTGTGCACCTTTGCTCAGAAGATTTTCTTTCTTGGCTTGCTTGCTGATTGTTTGAGGTTATGCTAACTTTGGTAACAAAATATACATTAATGGTTTAAGACAATAAAAGCTCATTAGTCACTCATGCTGATAGTCCCATGTGGATGTTCTTGGTTGGAAGATGGCTGCTTGCCACATAATTGTTTGAGATCCAGGTTTATTTTTTCTTTAGTGTGTCATGGCATAGGATCTTGAAGTCATCTGCATCTGGCAGGCAGATGGGTAAAGAATAGAAAGAGTGGTCCATGGGATGTTTTTATGCGCCAGGCCTGAATGTGGTATACATCACTTCTATCCCATTCCAACGGCTAGAACTCAATCATATTGCCAAACTGCAAGAGAGTCGGAGAAAAGCTGTCCAAATGTGAGCCCAGAGAGAGGAGAAATTTGGTTTGTGAACACCCAGCAGTCTTTCTCACCCTGCCTTCCTCATTACTCCCCACTATGGAGAATCTACTTATTCACCAAGGTCAAACCAAATTCCACTTCTCTGGAAAGCATTTCTTAGCCACTCCAAATGGGAGTGAGAATTCCCTTTTCTGAAGTTTCACAATACCTATTATCTTTGTGTTTTTACACTTGCTGCTCAGAGTATTGCACTATTTCTTTCTGATTATGCATGTCTTTTCTTCTCCAATAGAATTCTAATCTCCTTGAAGGTATAATTTTTAGGTCATTCATTTGTTCAACATGTATTCATTGGAAGACTACGGTATAAAGATATAATATTTAGTAGCATATGGAATACAAAAATTGATAAGTTGTTTCTGGATCGATATCATCATTTTGGAATTTGATTCAGAAAGCATTGCCATAATCAAGGTCTTTAAAGCAATGGAGGAAATTTTTTCAAATGATCAGCCATACCATGAGACTTTAATTCACCACAAGGATGATATTATGCAAATGAATGGATATATCAAATATTACTCTTCACTTAACCTTCCTACATTGATTGACCATTTCCTATCCAAGCAGAGATCTTCCCTACTATTATAAACAGACTTAGACAAACTATAGTCGTTACTAAAAATATTCAAAGTCATGTTACCTCACCAAATGAGTCATGCTTTCAGATTAAAAGTATTTGAGGAGGTTTATGACATTCTAGATAATGACAGCCTAATACTGCTGCGTAATTACTCTGCAAGCCCGTAAACACTCACCCAGCACTAAGATCTAAGAAAGAGGAAATGGGTTTAAACTGAAGTGAAAAAGAAAAAATAGATTTAAACTGTTGCAGAAAGAATCTTGTTCAAATATATGGGACACCTTATTTAAAATAAATTAACCTTGAAATGATTTATTATATCCTTTTTTACCCCTAGAGAATATTAGGTATGTCACAGTAAATGCAGATGCCCCAAAACCGAGGGATAAAATAAATAGCCTCTGGAGAGGTCCTCCCCACCTTCCAAAACTTAAATCTTAAGGCCTAAGGCTATTTTTGGTTTCCTCTCTGAGATGGCTTAGAAAGGAGCCTATACAATGAAAAGTAAAAGCAGCTCTTTATTTCTTTTTTCTCTGACTACTCCAAGATCTGTTTTTGCCAAAACTTCTTAAGTATTTCAATTACTTGTTCCTTCAACAATACTGCTGAGAAGCTCTGCCCCCCACCTCCCTTTTTATAGATGAAGATATTGAGGTTAAGTGATTTTCTCAGGGTTACAAAGAGACCTAGCAGCAATGAAGGAATGAGAACTACCAGTTCAACCTTCTGGTAGATGAATAGATTGAGTTTCTGAGCAGCCTTGCTATTATATTGCAAAGAGGCCATGCAGATGCCTGGATGAATGTGCAAAGAAACCATGTCCTGGAAATGAAAGGAGCCTGCAAGGACAGTATTTTCCTTCTTATTAATGACATCAGCAATTGTCTAAAGTTTGAAAGAAAGGCCCTTTACAGAAAGAGCCTTTTAAAAAGGGGACAAACAGCAGGGCAATCAATTTGAGACCCCTCCTCAATGAGACCCTTGTTGTCTGTCTACTTACAGACAGTGCTGCTGAGGAAGCTGGGCTCCAGATTGGAGATGTGGTGCTGGCTGTCAATGGCACTGAGGTCACCAGTGTGAAGCATGCAGAAGCTGTGCACCTTGCAAGGAAAGGTAGGTGGTCTACAGAGTCCAGGGTTGATCTGAAGAAACAGAGAGCTGAAATACAGTAGGGAATGCGAACATGAGGAGGAGGCAACCACAGAATGGGTATAACTTCACTTCTCTCCTGAGGCTACCATTACTGCCTTGTCATCAACATGATTTCTCATAGGAATTAAATCACATTTCTGCCCCTTGTTCCTTCTGTATTGATGGCCAGCCGCAAAAGTGAAACCAGAAAGTGGCAGTAAGCAAAATGTGCTCTATTTATTACCAATATATTTCCTTAAACTCCTTGCCATGAAAGTAGCATTACAAGAATCCATTTAGTATGTCTCTTTTCCCCTTCCTCCCTTCCTTTGCCTCTCCCTCTCATTCTTGCATCCTCCTTCCTTCCTCCCTTCCTTTCTTCCTTCCTTTATTCTTTTCTGTCTTCCCATCAGTTTTTAGAATTAACAGCCTCAGGGTTTTAATGTTATAAAAGAGAGAGAAGGACAAATAGAAATCACAAACCTAAATCTTCTACAGCTTCTCCTAGGGCCACTTGAGGCCTGCCCTTCTAGCAATTTACACAGGTGGGACCACCAAGAGAACAAGGATAACACATGCCCTGTACCCTTGTATCCACTCACATTAAAATATTGGAAAGGTTAATACCACAGTCCTCTCTGCAAAACAAAGTTACTTTCTTTGGCATCATGTGACAAATCCTCATCTCCCCAGAGACCTAAAAATAAACAGCTGGTAATTGCTGTGTTCCATCATGGAATTATTTGGTGAGGTGTCCTATTCCTGGCTTCCCAAAGGCTGCATGCATACCTCTGTGGCCCTGAAATATATTATCAGGCAATGAGGGATTAAAATGTGTGCATTTGGGATAGGCCACATGTGCCATAAGTATAACCTGCTGAACAGTATGTATCGCTCACTATTTCTCAGGATGCCATCATGCTTGTGGGTTAGCAACAGCAAGAGACTTCTCTAGTGCAGACCAGCACAAGAAAATCACTAACAAATGTTGTGTCCTGATAAGCATTCTGGAGCTTTTGAGGTAGAATTTAGCTTAGTATTTGGCTGCTTGTCATGTACTTGGTGCACCAGGAATCCAAGGACACTGTCAGCAGGCGCAGGAACTACTCATAAGTCCTACATAAATATTTATCCTTATGCAGTACAGATTAAAAATCGAGATAATACGGTAATGATTATACTCATGAATTGGTAGTATCCCATTCAATGAGGGAATACTACCCCTTGCTACTGGATCTAGCTGTTCCTAGGTTCTTTCTCACAAATTAATTTTCCAATTTTTGAGTTAAATAAAATCTAATTTTAGTAATATTTCCACTCTTAGTACTTCTTTTATTTTTCCCCAAGAAGCTTAATGTTCTTTATAGCATTGAAGCATTCAGCCTCAGTTAATGGAAGATAGAAAACAGCTCTAAAACTTGAATGGAGGGTTTTTGGATTTCTAAAAGATGATGAGCTAACACTGATGCTGGGAAAAGAGCTAAATTCAGCACCCTAGCTTGTGCTGTCCCTGGCAGTTATCTGTAGGATGGTTTTATATGCTGTTATTATCTGAGTTCCGCCACTCCTTGTTTGCCAGCGTGGACTTCCTATCCCAAGACCCTGACCCTCAGGGAACCTCCCCGTGTCTTTGTCAATCCTCCTCAAACCCAACAGTAGAGATGCCTCAGAAGCAAAAAGGTGAATTATAGACCTGAGATGTTAAAGTAAGGACAGTAAGAGACTTTTATGGAAACAAGGATATTTGGTACCTGTGTATGTTTGGAGGGGTGGGAACTACAGCCAATAGCTAAAGAGAGCTGAACATCTCATATACGGAATGGCTGAGGGGCTGTTTCTTTCTTATTTTTTTTATTTTTATAAATTATTTATTTATTTTTGGCTGTGTTGGGCCTTCGTTTCTGTGAGAGGGCTCTCTCCAGTTGCAGAGAGCGGGGGCCACTCTTCATCGTGGTGCGTGGGCCTCTCACTGTCACGGCCTCTCCCGTTGCGGAGCACAGGCTCCAGACGCGCAGGCTCAGTAGTTGTGGCTCATGGGCTTAGTCGCTCCGCGGCATGTGGGATCTTCCCAGACCAGGGCTCGAACCCGTGTCCCCTGCATTGGCAGGCAGATTCTCAACCACTGAGCCACCAGGGAGGCCCCTGAGGGACTGTTTCTTAGTGTTTTTCTCCCCATTATAGCCCTGGTGGCCAATTCCCCACCACACTCCACTGAAAGCCGGACAGATGGCACCACCTGTTATGGACAGTCAGCGAGAAACACCAGAGTAGCCCTTGAAACACAGCTGGATTAGGGAGTTGATCATTCCTTCCTCAGGCTTAATCTTCTGCACATTTCTAAGGCTACCAGCTTTTAACTGAGAAATAATAAAAATTTAAAAGATGCAAATAAAATGGAGAGTAAAAAAAGGAAACAATAAAAAAGGAAAAACAAAGTTTTAAAAATAATAAAACACTATTTGAACACTGCATAACAATAAATTTGAAAATTAGATAAATAAGGGGGCTTCCCTGGTGGCGCAGTGGTTGAGAGTCCGCCTGCTGATGCAGGGGACACGGGTTCGTACCCCGGTCCGGGAGGATCCCACATGCCGCAAAGTGGCTGGGCCCGTGAGCCATGGCCGCTGAGCCTGTGCGTCCGGAGCCGTGTCCCGAAGGGGAGAGGCAAAAAAAAAGAGAGGCCCCCGCACTGAAAAAAAAAAAAAAAAAAAAAAAATTAGATAAATAAGAACATTTTCCACAAGCATTTAAAGAGCCAAAATTAGTGCAAGAATAGTTAGAAAATTTGTATAGACTATAATAAAATATTTATAGAATAAACAAAGAGACCACCTTGCCTCTCCTCCATTTCCATCCTCCCCCCGATTCCTCACTCAAAAGCCCAGGATACAGTCACTTTTATAGATAAAACGTATCCAACTTTCATAGAACAAATAATCCCTATTCCATAGAGTTTTTTCAGAAAATAACAAAGAGTGAATACTTCTCAGCTCATTTTATAAATCTACTGTAACTTTGATTTCAGAACCAGGTTAGTATAGTATGAAAAACTAAATCATATGTTAATTTTACTTTTGAGTGTATAGATGCACAAATCCTAAGAAAAAATAGTAAATACCTGAAGCAAACTGTTTATTAAAATTACACATAATACATCATAATCAAGTAGAGTTTATTCCTAAATAAAGACAGCTTATAAGAAAATATTGTAACACAATTCATCACATTAATGAATTAAAGAAAAAAAATCACATGACTATATAAAGAAGAAAAAATCATGTATCAAGTTTTATATATATATATATATATACACACACACACATGTATAATATATATACATATAATTCTCTAAATAGTAGGAATAGAAGTTTCTTTTCATAACTTGATAAAGTCTGTCTACCAAAATTCTAACCATGAAAAGAGAAAAATAAATAAAAGTGTATACACAACAACAATAAAACATTTAATAGAGAAACTTTTGGACACATTCTTTTGAGATTGAGAAGAATAATGCCAATTTTAACAACCTCTGTTTATATAACATCAAAGGTCCTGACTTGTCCAATACACAAGAAAGACAAATAAAGGTATATGGTCTGTAAGAAAAGAGACAAAACCATTATTATTTCTAGATTATATGATTATTACAAAATCAATAGACTGATGCTTAGAAGTAGTTAGAGAAAGATTGACCAAACTAAGATCTCCTTATAAAAATCAGGAGTGTTCTCCTACACCTGGAATAACCAAAAAGAGAATAAAAGGAAACTAATATATGATGAACAATAGAAACAAAACTACAAGGTAGAAAAGAATTAATCTAACAAAGAATGCACAAGGACTTCATGAAAAAATGTTTACAACTTGACCAAAGTACATAAAAGGACACCTAAATATAACTGGAGATACATAGAATCCTTATGGGTGGAAAAGCTTTGTAAAGATCTTAATTCTCCCAAAATTAATCTAAAAATTCAATAAATTTTCAATAAAATTGTATTTTAAATGTTTGAGTAGCTTGTCAAACTTATCCTCAAATATATGTAAAGAATAAATGTCTACAAATAGCTACATCATTTATGAATAGGGCAAACAAGGGCAGAGGATCTTTTCATATCAGATATTAATATATGTTATGAAACCATAATAATAATAAATTAAAAATGTAGTACTGTCACAGAAATAGACCAGTGGAACGGAATGGGTTAGAAAGTTCATAAATGGACTTAAAAAAATATTAAAGCTTGACATACGATAAACGCCCCACAAAACAATGGGAAAAGGACAAACATTTTAGTACATTATTTTTATGGAGAATTATAATTTGGATGGATTCATACCTTCATGTATTATGCCTTATTCTTTATACCATATACCAAGGTTGACCTCAGATGTATTAATGACCTCAATTTTTAAGTTAACAGCATAATGTTAATAAAAGAAATTATAGTAGAATAACTTTGTTAGTGATCAGAGAAATGCAAATTAATAAGGTGACATTTTAGATCCACCAGGTTAGGGGAAAAAAGTGGAAATTAGATTATAGCCAGCTTTGGTAAGGATATGAGGCAGTGAGAATCTTCATGCAGTCTTGCTGGGCTCTAGGCATCTCAGAGAGCACTGGCAATATCTAGTGAAGTACCTGTAGATCCTTTGTCCTACCAATTGCACGTCTGGGCATTTAAGCCCAAAGAAGCTGCTGAGAAGACAAATACAAGGACGTTCATTGCAGTGTTCTGTGTGGTGGGGAGTAGTTAGAGGCAGTCTGGGTGACTGTCACTAGAGGAATGGATAAGCAGACCAATAATGGATGCATACTCTGGACTTCTATGCCTTCTTTGAAATAATATACGAAATGCACATTTAGCCAGCACCATGGATAGATCCTTAAAAACATGGTTTTGAGTTAAGAAAAAGATAGAAATAGAATGAGATGTTAGCAAAATACCATTTATGTAAAATAAAAAGACATGCACAAAAGAGTGTATTCACAGTCCTATATCAAACATGTTTTGTGAGTGCCTATTGTGGGGAGCAGAATGTTTGAGGAGAATCAGGAATGGCAGGAAAAAATAAAGTAAAACAAAAAACAAAAGGGGGCTGTACTCTAAACACAATTGCGTGCAATGACCTCAGTGTTATGATGGGCTCAGTTGTCTATAGTTGAGTTCAAGAGCAACAGACAAATGCCTCCTGAACGGGGACCCACCCATACACAATTTTAGCTCCATCCAAGTTCTAAAATGTATAGGTGGTAGTCGTGAAGGAAGGCAAAACAAACAAACAAACAAAAAGCACAGCACTACTGAGAGGCAGTGAGTCTATGAGAAGAATATACATGACGTGAAACTAAAAAAAGAAGAGGAGAAAGGGGAAGAAATAATAGGAATAATTTGATTTTTATGTAATGCTTTACATGTTCGATATTGTTAGCAAGCCTATACATTGGTCAAGGTATTTCTGGAGTATATAGAATCTGAAACAAGATTTTGGAGGTTCTCTTTGGGAGAGGAAGTCACCAACTTGTCTGAAGAAAGTAAAAATTGTGAAACAAATGATAGAGCTTTTTGTTAAATTCATATGAAACACAGAGGTCTTGAAATATATATTTACCAGGTACCTATTAAGAGCGTGTTTAAAAATCTGAATGTTTCCACCTGACTCTTGGGTCTGTTTGCATAAACTTCTTAAAAGTCCATCTGATTGACTGCTATATATGTCTGCACAATTTCACTCCCATGCATGTGAAACTTTGGCAAAATCCTACTATATTACTGATTGCTACGCTGCTGATTTAGATATATAAACACCAAGTAACTTTTCTCGAAACATTAAATCTTAAATCTAACTGAATGCCAGAATCACCTGAGAAACTCTTAAATACAGAATTCATGGTGGGTGGTGGCCTGCACATTTGTAATTTTAATCAAGTCTCCCTGGTGGTTCTTTCACAGCCTGCCTAGCATCAGTACACAGACCAGCATCTCGGAGGCATGGCCAAAAGGTTACAGGCATAGGATTAAAACTCAATTTTGTTAGCTTCCAGTGCAGGTGTTATCATATCTTCCTAGACCAGCATTAGAAAGGGGAATTATTATTGAAATAGTAATTCCATTCAATAATAATAGAATAACATGTTAGTATATGTTATATATTATATAATAGGAAATAATATAAAATAAAACATAATCAAATAACAATTCTGTTCAAATACTAATCACACACACCTAGACAAATTACCTCAATTTTGCTGATGGAAATACCAAAACAGATTTAAGAAAGCATTTAGTATCACACTGGGAATGACAATAGCTCCATGTGAATTTTCATTTAATTAGGTCCCTCATACTTTCTGGTTTGAGCTATTATAGGGCTTGGTTACTTGCAGAGTCAAATAGAAGATTTAATCATTAAGGAAAAGTGATGAAAAGAAAGAGAGGAAAGGGAAACAATGAAGCTTAATCAACCTGGAAGTCCTTTGGATTCATTAGGGCTCCTTTGTTTCCCTAACAGCAGGCTGTACTAAAAACAAGCACAGAGGTGCCTCTGGAGCCTAGGACCTCGCAGCTGAACGCAGTACCAGCCCACTGCGCCAGCCCTCGGGGACCGCACTCATCTTGCACGTTGCTCATCCACGCCTGCGAGGGTGGTGGAGTTTGTCTGACAGCAGAGGTGCGACTCTGACACAGTTTAAGATTGGTGGCATAATAAAAGACAGTGATCCAAGGAGAAAGTGTGAATTAGAAAAAGAAATCATTTTTCTCTCTCCTGTAGCTGTAAATAACCTCACCCACAACTCCTTACTTCCAAAACTATAGGCCAAAGCGCTAGGGAAGAAGAGTTTGCCGGAGAGCTTTTCTTTTTAAGGACGTGGTCACCAAAGAGCTGTATTTGCTAAAGACATGGATTTTCAAACTCTTTCATCTCATGAAACAAACAGTTCTCTTAACTCTTTCACATCAGGCCATTCATCCTACCGCATCCTTCCTCCCACTCACACCCAAAAAGCAGGAAAGATTTCTGGGGTGTCCAGTAGAGGAAGGCAATGATTATGTGTCCCATTTCTCCAGGGTGGGGAGATATCTAGAGAAAGAAGTAATGGTGGCACTGGGATAGGTCGTGGAACTAATGATTTTGTTGTTGCAAAATATTGGGGATGAAAATGAAAGCATACAGGGGAGACTAAATCAGAGCCAAGGAAAGAAAGAAGCATGGTGGTTGGCGACAAAGACTGTGCTCATGAACAGAGCCTCTCAGCAACTGACAGTTGCCTGGGGACTTGCCACTTAAATTGTGGTCCAACATTACCTGAAAGCTCCTTACAAATAAGGAATCTCAGGCCTCATCCCAGACCTACGGAATGAGGATTTGCATTTAACAAACCCACTGGGTGATTTGCATCTACATTTAGTTTGAGAAGCACTGAGCTAGGACATTGGCATATTTTTAGGCTCCCAGTAAATTAACAGATAAATAATAACAGAACCAGAAGGGTTTAATTGTTTGTACTTAACATTTAGTTCTTTTAAAACACACACACACACACACACACACACACACGCACGCACGCACACTACAATGAGTATATAAATAATCTAATGTGGAGATAACATCAAAAGTCTAAAGTCTCTGTAAATGTCAGGCCCAGGTCCTCCTGGCCCCGGATAGGACCTGCAAAGAATATAAAACCACCACCACCCAACAGCTGTTTGGAACTCAGCAACTCCTCATGCATCAGGATCATGTCCTAACTGTGAACATGAAGAACTTTCGTTTCAATATGAATGCACCAACTTTCCTTTCAATAAAAATATAAGACCATCTGTATCCTTGTCCCAGAGAGAATTTTTTGGTGTAACAAGTTATGTTTACGGCCGGCTGAAACTCAAGTTTAGCTTGATCAGTATCAGAGAAACCCATATGCAGTCTTTGTAAGCGAGAGAAAAATGACCTCCAGGGGCAGCCCACTGCAGCAGTACATAAATAAGTTGGCAGATGTGTCAACTATGCATATTAGTCCAGGAGTGCAGTTCTTTGGGGACTGAAGTCCAAAGACAAAGACATTTGTGGGTTGCCGGTCAATCTGGAGCATTTCTTCTAATTATTCTGGATGTGTTTTTGACAGGAGCTTAAGGGCAGTTCAATAAATTAAAATGTATTTACATGGCAACGAAGAATCATCTCAACACGCAGAGTTATTTAATTACCAAGGTGCTTTGCGTGCTGCTAAAGTTAAGACTGTGTCAGCCTTTCTGGGACAAATCTTTATTTTCAGGGCCATGTGGCTCAGCCAGAAATGATCCCCTGGGTTGGAACTTGTCACTTATATAAGAGGAGTCTCCTCACTGACCCCCGTTTCCATGGACAGCTCTAAACAGATTGGTAATCTCAATGTCAGACATCATGATGAAGTCAGTGCTGCCAAGGCCAAATGTCCCCCTTCAGGGATGTGGCCTCCATCTCAGAGGAATTGTAAATGTAGTCACAGCCCATTTGCAGTTTTCAACGCACGTCAGGGTTGCTGTCTGTCTGAATGACATTCAGAGAATTTTCTTGAGGCATCAAGAGGTAGGTATATGATGAAAGTCTACGTTCATGCTGGCAGCATCAAAGAACAATTGATAAACAGTGACCTCATATTATCAGGGACAGGGACAATTTTTCTCAGGCTCTTCACCACACTGATTCTACAGGAAAGGGGGCACCACTGAAGTCCAGGCACTCCAGAAGGAGAAGATAGGCACTTGGAAGCTCAGGGTCACATCCTCAGCAATGAGTTGGGTAGGCAAAACAAAAAGATAAAAAACATTTGTACCTAAAGTCTCCTAAAATTTCTGTCTACTTCAAGTTCAAAGGTTAGTAATTGATTTTGATCACAGACAACATTGGCAACATATACTAGCAGTGGTTTAGATCCTCCCTTTAGCTAACACAGGTCAAGGAAACTAATTATCTTGAATAAAAGTGAGATAGAAAAGCCAAACATCACCTATCTTCTTTCTTTGGATGTAAATCAAAATATGTTAAATATTTAGCTTGCTGTTACTATAGACAGAATGAGCAGACCTGAGTCCTCCATAATCAGACCCAACTAGGCCATGTGGTTGAATAGAAAGAGTTCTGTCTTAGATTCAGGAAACCTGGGTCTCACATTTGATTCAACCCCTTATGAGCTATGGGTCCTCAAAGAAGTCCCTTTACCTCCCCAGTTTTCATTTTCCTCTTCGACATGAGGGGCTGAATCACTAAAGGACTCTCTGACAGTGTAGAATTGTAGAATTCTATTTCACTGATTCCATTTGTGGTAACTATACCTCTTTTTCATCCATTCCTTCTGAAGAGCAACAATCCTTCCAGTTGATTGTAAGAGTTTCAGTCACTGAACTATCTCAAATTCATCCCTCTAGGTCCAGACATCTTGACTCTGGTGGTGGGATCTGACATCAGCTGCTGTCCCAATACACCTTGGCCCACCTGCCGCGGCTACCTATATAAGAGGACCCAGTCTGGGTTCATGAACGGTTGGAGGAAACGGTGGTTCGTGCTGAAGCATGATGGCTGCATCCACTACTACAGACATAAGAAGGTAAACTAAGGGGAAGGGAAAGGGTTGGAGTGAAACCCTGGGAAGTACAGGAAGTCCATTACCAAAGTATTGTCTTGTAAGGTACCATGTATGTGGTAGGATTCTAGAAACAGCGTTCTCTCCAGTGGCTTTTAAAGAACTTTTCCTTCTTCAGAAGTTCAGAGAACTGTAATTTATTTTCTCTGCTGCGGCATAAATCAAGGCTGGCATACATTTCTATCTGATTTATTCCTACTTTCAGATCCTCTGTGAAAACTTTCTTATCAAAGCCAATAAAATAAGAACCAAACTATATACCTAGTACCCTAGAGAAATCAAAGTGGGCTAAGGCAAAGCACAGCTAACATCTTACTAGACCGCTGTGCCTGGGCACTGTTCCTTAGGTTACAGGGACTGATGTCAGTAAGGCTTCTGAAGCACAGCACCTACTAAGCCACCTGAAATACTTTGTTTCATTTCCCAGATTTCCTTAGAGCAGTGATTTCTAACCATAGGTGAGGGTTGAAATCTTCTAGAGAATGTTCTCAAAATATGAGATCCAGTCCTCAACCCAGTTGTTTCTCATTCAGCAAGTCTGGGATGAGGCCTGGGCTTGTGGGTGTGGGGAAAGCACTTCAGGTGATGCTGGCCTGCCGTTCAAACAACCAACCAGCAGGTCAGGGTCTCATCAGCAGAATTGTTCTCTTTGCCCTATGCAATACGATGTTTAATTTTTTTAATCAAAAGCAAGCATCATAAATTTTAGAAGATTTCACACAGAAATTCCAATTTCCAATTTCTCTTGAAAAATTCTCTAGTCACAGTTGGTGGGAACTGTGTAGTGACTTCCTCCTCTAGGGAGGGTGAGAGCTGCCCAGTTCAATAGAGGGCCCACTGCTTCCTATGTCCTCTGCCTGGCTGGCTTCACTCTGAACCACCTGTGTGACCTTCTGCTAATAAGCGTGAAAAACAGGAGCTTGGGTTATTTACCTTATCCATGACACAATTTTATTTTTTCTGCCTTTATTTTATATTGCCCTAGTTTCTTGATTTTAAGCTTTTTTTTGTATTTTATATATTTTTTAAGTGACCTTAATTCCCTTCTGGAACAAGGAGTATCTATCTATCTATCTGTCTATTTATAAAGAAATCAGTACACTTAAAAAAATGAGTAGTAATTTTTCATATGGAATCATTGTGAAGACTCCTCATTCCTAGACTGTGAATCATTTATTTGTGACATAGACCAGGAGGTGTCTGCCTTTCGTGGCAATGCGAGCCATACAGCTACTTTGCAAAAACTTTGTCTCCCTCCAGTGCAGGAAAATAGGATTCTCTGTAAGCAGGATGAGAAATGATGGTCTAGCCTTGTTTTCTGTATTCTGAGTATTAAAGTGGAACAGACCAGAAGGTTCCAACCTGGGTATGCTTCAGAAGCCCCTGAAGAGTTTTCCAGAATACACATGCAAACTATCTCCTTCCCCCTTCCCTCCTGAGTGGGGCCCTGGAAACTGTATATTCTTTTGTAAGCTTTCAAGGCCATTCTGAAGGAACTGATTTGTAGCCTGGATAAGTCCCACAGCAAAGTTTATTCCCATCTACAGTCAGAAGACAAAAATAAAACAATAATGCAAGCTTGCCAATTCTTCTTTCATGGAATAGATGGTTCTTTATCCTGAGATTGTGTCCTTTCTACCTCTCGGTGATGATAATTTTTGTTTCCTCTTGTGAAACGGTGACAATAGTAGATGCTAGCTTTTCTTTAATGGCTTCTTCAGCAAAACAAATACATAAAGCAACCCTATGTCGAGCATCCCATAGTTTAAGATTCCTGGTTCTTGAGATTGAGAATGATTCCTGGAGCAGTGTCTGGGCTTGCCAGGGGGCAATCATGGGGCTAGTGGTGCCTGCAGATGTTATATTTGGCTTGCACAAAGTTTTCATAAATTTTTTAATGAAATGCATTCAGGTGAAGCAGGTACTATCCAATATGCCATAATCCCTACTACTCCTCATTTCCTTACACTGAGTCCGGTCATTTAAATTACCAACTAGGCCCTGCAGGGATTTGAGTGTATGAGTCCTGAGGTAGAATTTATGTGAAAAATTACAAGTGTGGTGGTAGAGAGGTTAGAATTAAAATAGATTTTTTTAAAAAACTGCTTCTAGTCCTCTTTGGAAAAGACATGTACATCTTATAGTAAGTTTGGACACAGCTAAGAAAAAAACATCTTGAGTAACTGCCGTTGTGAGCATCACCACCACAATAGGTCTAACATGGAGATGGTAGAATATAAAAATACAGCTTTATTTTGTTTATAAAGAGCCAAAATCAGATCCCTTGTAATGCTACAAATTCCAGAATACATTATGTCTAATCTTTAGAGTAGACAGCAATGACTGAGAAGAGTTAAGGGGCATAATAAGAATACAACAGATTAAATTAGCAGAAAGTGAACTCAGCTATACAGTATTCATTCATGCAGCAAATATTTAAGAGCCAGGCATTACGCTAAGCACTGGGAATACAAAAAAAAAACAAAAACACAAAACAAACAACAAAAGAAAACAGACATGGTGCCTGCCCTGTTTGTACTTATAGTTCCATAGAAGAGACTGATATTAAGAAATAGACTTACGAGTAAATATGCAATTGTGATTGGTACAATAAGAAAAATTATGGGATGGGAGAAGAGAATTGTAGCAGTCTGAATCCAAACAAGAGATACAATCACACAGTGATTTAAACAAGTTTAATATAAATAATTATTAAACTATGATAAAAGAATCACTATAGGCTATAAGAAAAATCTATATGCTACCAAGGGAAAGTACCCAAGGAAGGACAAACTTAGAAAATGTACCCCTCTCCAAGGCTGGGGATTCAGATCTCCTTGGGAAATGTAGTTGAATCCACTGGATATCAGAGCCGCTCACTAGTTCGCTGAGACAGAGGTAGTTATTCGGCAGTCAGAGGGCAAACAGGAAGCAACCCTTTGGAGCACAGATGGGGCAGGTAAACTGAAGCTGGTAGCTGGTGCATGGGAGCATAAGAGGAGTTGGGGACACCACTGTGGCAGGAAGCCTGGAGCATGAGATATCCCTGTTGCGAAGAATGTCTGGAGTGAGATAGTGCAGGGAGGACCTCAGGAGACAAACCTATAGGAGAGGGGAAGTGAGCAGAGGGAATCAGGGCACCAGGGTAGGCAGGAGATGTCCATATGGAGAGGGTCACAGGAAGGTTATCATCAGGTCACACTAGGGCTGCAAGGTTTCCAGGGACAGTGTGTTCTGGGTGAATAGCTAAGATAGAGCACCCCCAGATGTCCACACACTCACACTGCAGACCCACCCTAAACCGCTGAAAAGAGCGGGAGGGCCCCTTCCTCTTGCAATGTTCCTCTAGCGCCCTCTACTGAGAAGACAATGCACTTACTGTTAAAAAAAAACCTATGGAAAGGAATTCCATCCATTATTGCAGAGCATAGATTGAGGAGTGAATTTGGAGCTGAGAAGCAATAAGTTTGTAACTGGCACAAGAGTGAAATGGAGGGTTTAGTATAGATTAGAAGACATGGGAGTATGTAACGAATTCCTTCTTGAGGATGTACTATTTTAGCTTAGGCCTGAGGACTGCAATAAAGCTAGCCGGACAAATGGTTGGGATGAGGGTTCTCTAGGCAGGAAAAGCAACATGTATGATGTCCCTGAGCTGGAAAAAAGCTTGGCAAGTTTGAGGAATTCTGAGAAAGCCCAGTGCGGCTACACCAGCGTGCAAGGAAGAGGACAGGGAAGGCAGGAGGTCCAGCTAAAGGGTTAGGCAGGAGGCTGTCAACTCAGGGTCCTGAGTCAATGACAAGGATTTTTGGATGTTCTTCTAACTACAATAGAAAGCCACCAAAATTCTCTTGGGCAAGGCAATTTCAAAAGATCATTTTGACTGTTACGTGGAGAATAAGTTGGAGGGGGATAAGAGTGGAATGGAAATAACAGTTAGAATGCTAGTACCTAGGGGTAAGACAGGAATAAAGACACAGACCTACTGGAGAACGGACTTGAGGATATGGGGAGGGGGAAGGGTGAGCTGTGACAGGGCGGGAGAGAGGCATGGACATATATACACTAACAAACGTAAGGTAGATAGCTGGTGGGAAGCAGCCGCATGGCACAGGGATATCGGCTGGGTGCTTTGTGACCACCTGGAGGGGTGGGATGGGGAGGGTGGGAGGGAGGGAGACGCAAGAGGGAAGAGATATGGGAGCATATGTATATGTATAACTGATTCACTTTGCTATGAAGCAGAAACTAACACACCATTGTAAAGTAATTATACCCCAATAAAGATGTTAAAAAAAAAAAAAAAAGAATGCTAGTACTGTAGTCTAGGCAAGAGGAGAGCCTAGGTAAGTAGTCTTGACCAGAGTGGGAATAAGGAAGCTAAGTGGACAGATCTCTAGAAATATATAAAAGCTGAAATCAAAAGGATTTGGTGATGGATTAAATGTAGTAGAGAAAGGGGAAATAAAGGACAGCCAAGGATGACTTTGAAGTTTCTGATCAAAGTAACTGGTTGGATAAGATATCTTTTACTGAAAAAGGAGCAGGTTACGAGGGTATAGGGTAAGGTGAGATCAATAGTTCAATTTGAACTACATTTAGAGTATTATATATACTGTATAGTTATAGTATAGCAAATATATATATATGCAGTATTTAAAGCCATGGAAATTGATGAGATTACTAAGGGAGAGAATATAAAGTGAGATGAAAAGAGAACTCTCAAACCCTGAGAGTGGACAAAGTAGGAGGAAATAGGAAGGGTGATTGAGAGGGGTGGCCAGAGAGATAGAAACAAAACCCAGGAAAACATGTGTCATGGAGCCAAGATTTAAAAAAAAACAGTTTCAAGAAGGAAGGTGATAGTGTTTCCTGGCATTGCTGAAGGGTCATACTGTGAAGAGTATTAGGAAGCATCTGCTGGGTTTGGCATTATGCAAAGTCCTTGGAAACTTTGGCAAGAAAAGTCTGGGTTATATAGAGTGAGTTGAGAAAGAAACAATTTATTATATGAATTGGAAAAGTATAAAGAGCATTTGCAGAGCAGTCTTTTGAAAATCTTGCCTATGAAAGAGATTAGAGAAATAGTGTGAGAACTGAAGAGTATTCAGTCCATTTACAGTTAATTTAATTACTGATATAATTGGGTTTACATCTACTGTAGTTATTTTTGCTTTCAATTTGTCTCTCTATTCTGTTTCTATTCCTCACCTTTCTTGCTTCCTTTCAATTAAGTTAATAGTTTTATGATCCCATTTAACTTGTAGTTATTAGGTCTTTTAATGTTCTTTCACTGATTACCAAAAATATTACACCGTGCATTTAGATTACTAGAGTCAAACATAAATTAGTACTTATACTATTTTATGGACATCACAACATCTAATTTAGCCATGCCTTAAGTAATATGTTTGTGTTGTCATATATTTAAATTCTATACAGATTGCAAATCCTCTGAGATATTATTTTATACAATCAATATTCTTTTGTATTTACCCATATCTACCTTTTGCATTGGTATTCATCTGTTCCTGCATCTTTAAACAGTTAACCTGCAACATTTTCCATCTTCCAAAAGAATGGTATTTAGTTGGAGGTCTGCTGGGGGTGAATTTTTCAGCTATCTTGGGCAAATATCTTTATCCCCCCCTTAATACTTTAAGAATACTTTTACTGGATATAGAATTCTAGATTGGGTAGTTGTTTACTTTCAGATCATTGAATATGTCTTTTCACTTTCTTTTGGCTTTCACTGTAACAATAAGACTATTAGATAACTTCTCAGTATAAGTTGTTTCTTTGTGCTTTATTCTGCATATATTCTTCTGAAATTCTTCTGTCTAGTTTAATAGCAAATAAACTCCAGTAAGTTCTTAATTTCAGCAATTATATTTTCAGTTCCAGAGTCCATTTGATTATTTGTTTATATTCTCCTGTTTATGCTGAAATGCTTGAACTTGTCTTTTATTTTTTGATCGTATTAATCATAGTCATGCTAAAGTCCATCCTTTATCAGGATCCTCTATAGGTGCCTGTTTCTTTCATCTGCCATTTCTGCAATTTTGTTTGTGTTAGAAAGGTAAGGGCACTAATCCTAGGTCATCTTAATCTATTCAGTACTAAAATAATTGTAAGACAACCTTCAGTCATTGTGAAGGTTGGTCTTTTTGTCATTCATTCTAATTCCCAAGGTTATTCTTCAAGATTCTAACTCAGAGCATGATTTATAAGGACCTCCTCCTTGATGGGGTCTGAACTCCATGAGTATGTTGAAATCTCTGCTCAACTTCTTAGCCCCTTCAGGTGGAAGTGACCCCAATGTTGGGCTCATCTTCTGCTGGATTTTAGCCCCATTATTCTTCACTGTCTTATAGGCTCTCTGATGTATTCAAAGAGGCATTTATATATACTTCAAGTCTTCTAGTTTTCTCAGTAATAGCGTTGATACTAATGACTAGTCTGCCATTACCAAAAGGACAATTCCAAGCTGTCAAGCTTCCTTGACAGCTGAAAAGGAAGGATATATGAGGGCAGAGTTGTTTTTGTTATTATTTTTAAGGTGTAAGATACCAGTTTAAGTGTGAATGCTGCTGAGAGTAGAGTCAGGAGAAAAAAGGAGAAAAAAGCTGAAGATACAGAAAAAGAGGAATTACTGGTGGATACACTTACCTTACAATCCACCTATGCTAAAATTGGGTATATCTAGCTCATAGGTACCAACAGAGAAACTGAACTTTATGAAGGATAAGACTGAATGTTCAACCAGGTTTTTCAGAAAAAGGAAGCATTCTCTGTACATTGTAGCAGAACAAGCCAGTTTTTGTTCTGTTCTGGGGATCTATGTATGCAAGAACCCAAATGTGGGTGTACGTGGGGGGAAAAGGACTGAGAGACACTTCACACACTGGGCTTTACACTTCACACACTGGGCTTTACAGATCTCAAAGAAGAAAGCAGTGTTATGCTTTAAATACTTGTCTCTATTTCAGGAATTGTGATTGTCACAGCGTATTTACTTTGCTATGTTGGAGGAGGAGTCCAAGGGACTGAGTAGCATACAATAGTGTGAGAGACTTCATTTTGAACAAAGAGTAAAATTGGGGGCATGAAATAAGATTAAATATTTTTGTCATGTGTCTTGAATTTCTTTTATAAATGAGACCTGTTAATCTTTGATTTCCTTTTACGAAAGGAGAGTGAATGATATTCCCTTCCAAAATTACCACGATGTTAACAATGCACTTTTAAAGGCGGTTAAGCTCTAAAGCTAGAGGCGGGGTGAAGTAGAATAGAGTACGGGCCTTGAAGGTCAGTCTGGCTCTACAGCCCACAATCTCAGAATAATTATATACTATGACTTTTCGTAAAGTAAGAGTTATCGGAAAAGGGATTTGCCCTAGAATTGACCTAAGAAGCAGAGGAAAACCAGGCCCACAGAATGGGCTTGAACAGACAGTAGAAGGAAACAATACAGTTGATTCCTGATGGCACCTTATGGTCTTGCTTATTACCAAAATGGTTCTTTGCCTGCAGCTATCCAGGAGACCTTATGGAAGAGACGGAATGGTGGAGCTCTGAGGAGAGATCTGTCAAGAGATTCAGCTATGTTATAAAATCATTTGCATATGGAGTTGGCACTATATGTCATGAGCTCACATAGGAAGAATGTAGATTACAAGAGAAGAGAGCTGAGGTCAAAGACATTGGGATGAGGACAGAGCCAGTCAGAAGTCTGGCATGGGGAGGATGATCCAGCATTAGAGGCTGAATAGGAACAGCCAACGAGGCAAAAAGAAAACCGAAAGGAGTTTTATGTTTCCAGAGCCCAGACATGAATGTGTTTCAAAAGGGTAGGCGCAGTCAGTGGAGCTAAATGCTGCTGTGAAACAATTGCCTGCCAGATACAAGCCTCTAAGTGGGAGAGTGGACCTCCTCTGCTATGACTGGCCTTCTCTGGCCTGGCCTTGCCTCTATCTTTGAATTCACTTTTTCCCAATCTAAAGGCATATTTGTCTATCATATCCTGAGGGAGGGGAGAGAAAACCCTTCTGAAGACACATTTATTGTGACTAACTTTCTATCTCTCATCACCTTTTCTAAGGCAAATTCTTGGGAAAAGTTGTCTAACCCTACCTTCCTTCATTTTCTTTCCTAACTCACTGCAATCAGGTGTCTGTTTCTGCTATACATGTGGACATTGAAATTATGATCATATCTAGATTATCCAGGAAAAGAGTATAGGATGAGAAAAGCAGTGGGCCAACATTTAATGGGACATGATAATGTCTACCTGATAAAGCTCTTATGTGGATTAAATTAAGTATCATATATAAATCAATAATTACAGGGCCTGGCACATAGTTTCAACTACTAGATTCCATCCCCTCGACCCATTTTACCGTAATCTAAGTAATTTGCCTGTGGTCATGTAGCTCATACGTGAGTACAGATTCAAACTCGTGTCTTCTTGGCTAAAAAGCATATTTCTCTCTTTCCACTACTCCAAACTTCCTTCCCAGTGCTTCAGTCCCCAGTTTTGTGCCTAACTGCAAACTACCTGCCCCTGAAAACCACAGTCCCTGATGCATTTCCCAGGTTCACACCTCAAACCTCATCCAGCTAATCTAAAAGAGAGGTGAACGTAAGAACTATTAAGTAAGATTCGTGAGCGTCGTTTGCTGATTTCACAGGAATGGAACAAATGAATACCTCATCAATGGAAGAATGCTTGTGGCACTCAGAAAGCAGGGAATGAGTCAATATATGTGGTCAATATAACAGAGGGTTTCCAAGTTTCCTATAAAATCTTGAGTAAGTTCAGCTCCAAATTTCAATACCTCATTGGAACCTTACTTTGTAATTTAAGTGACTCCCAGTAGGTGGCGAAGCTTACTCACAAATGGTTTCTCAGAGCCCACCTGGGAGAGCAATTTGGATCATAAAATTCTCGTTAATGCAGGAAGAAACAAGTAATTTAGACCAACTTCCTCCTTTTCCAAAATATGAAAACGAGGATTAAAGATTATATAATTTATAAGAGAAGACCCAGCATTTAAACCAGGTCGTTGATATTCACCTGGAATCCTCCTATTTATACTAGTTACCAGTCTCTAACTTTGGGTAACGTCCCCTAGGAAGGCCATGCAATGGCAGTAAGCAGCTAGCTCTGGGTTAGGAAAGTGTAAGGCTACATAGAGAAAGTTGTCTGCCATTATATGACCACAGTCTGAGGATGATAACCTGTTGAGCCTATTTATCCAGTATTAAGAAATCTCAATACGAAAGGACATTTAAAATGGGAAGAAATCCACCCCTTCCCTTTCACCTTCCTGATCTTCTCCTACCACCTTCTGCTCTTTCTCCTACAGCAAAATCCCACTTGCCAGGTATATGTTCAGATTATAAATTAGAAGAAAGCCAGCTTCCCAAAGCGGCTTCCTTCCCAGGCTGTCCCAGTATCTGGAATTCCCAGGGACAAAGACAAGGCCATCATGCCATGTCCACTTCTAAAAGATATTCCTGGGGGAAGTTCATATCCATTCTGTTATTGGCAAAATAGTTATTGAAAACTTACTGTATGTCAGAGACAGAGCTGTAAAACTAATAAACAAGGCCAACAGCTCTCACGGAGTTTCGCTTTACTGTGGGAAGAGACAGAAAATAAACAAGATAATTTCAGGAACTAATAAGTATATGGATTTGAGAGTGGCTGGGAGGAGGGGTAGGGTTGGGAGGCTATTTTTAAGTAATCATCAAGGATGCTTGTCTGGGAAGATGACATTTAAGATAAAACAAAGATCTGGGGGAATGGTTTCAGTAGAGGAAACAGCTAGTACAAAGGACCTGAGGGGGGAGCATCAAGCTGTTTTCAATCATTATAATCTCAATAAGCATTAGGTAGTTTATCCCGTGGGTTCTTAAGTGCTTGCTACCTGGTATAAAGAAAAATACTGAAGGCACTGAGGTTTAAATGAGGGAAAGGAGAGGGATCATCCTGGAACATGTCAGGCGTATCTCCTTTCCCTAGTGTGGAGGTCGTGGGGACAGCTGAGTCCAGCAGTGTGGCCCCGGTCTGTGGGGAAGTGCCAGGACAGGAGGCGGGCATCACAAGGAGAAGAGACTCACTAAAGGGATAAACGAGGGCACCAAATCCAAACTGCAAGTACTTAAAAGAGATTTTAAAATAGCCTGCTTATCTCCACCTCAGTGTTTCCCGGAATGTGGTCTGGGAACCACAAGTTAGACTCACCCACACACTTATCAGATACCCCTGGGCATCATATCTGGTCTTCCAAATCTGAATTTATGGGATAGGGCTCAGGAATATGGCTTATAATAAGTACACACACACACACACAAACACACACACACACACACACACACACAGAGTAAATGTTATATACACTAAAGTTGAGAACTGATGCTCTAGAGAATTTGCATTTTCCCAGTGCTTCAGCTCTTCAAATAGTATGGCCTTCAACTTTCTCCTAGCACAGGCTCAGTTCTTCAAAGTAGGAAGAGACTAAAACACCTCTGAGAGAAAAAGGGAAGATTAATGCATGGCCCAGAACCCTGTGAAACATTAGGGAGTTTTAAAGAGATCTTTAATAGTTCCCTATATTAACAAGACATAGGTCTTTGATAATTCGTGATTTTTTAAATCTATAATATATAAAGGAGCACTTTTCTTTATGGATTTGAGTAAACAAAAGCTTTCTTCAAGGGTTTAGTATTAGTTTTCCTGTGGATGGTGTAATTTTGTGGGCAATAATGTGCTCTCTGTAAACCTCAAGAGCATTGAACTCTCACCTCATCCTGTTCTCAGGGACACAGTGGGAAGAAAGTTCCTTTAGTCAAACTGTGGGCTGGAAGGATGTGATTTCAGCTCCTGCAGCACACAACAATGAGGACACAGCAAGTGCATTTGGAATGGTGAAGAAATGGATATGTTCCTCATGTCCACTGGTATCTTTGTATTCAATTTACAAAACTATGGCCAAAAAAGCAAGAGTAAATTTGGACTTCTTACCCACCCACCTCCCATCTGCCGTTAGGTATTGAGGTGTTTTCGTTTGTTTGTTCATTTGTTTGTTTGTTTTTTTTTTTTTTTTTTGCGGTACGCAGGCCTCTCACTGTTGTGGCCTCTCCCATTGCGGAGCACAGGCTCCGGACGCGCAGGCTCAACAGCCATGGCTCACGGGCCCAGCCGCTCTGCGGTATGTGGGATCTTCCCGGACCGGGGCACGAACCCGTGTCCCCTGCATCGGCAGGCAGACTCTCAACCACTGCGCCACCAGGGAAGCCCCATTTGTTTGTTTTTACTAATCCTTCCACTGACCTAACCCCAATAAACCAGCAAAAAGCAAGATTATCTGGTTGCTTGATTCAGCCCAATACATTTAATGCTTGATTTCTTTTTTATTTTTCATCATCAAAAATTTGAAGAGAAAGCACATGACTTCTCTCTTCCAGATTTTTCTAGCAGGCCATAATGCCTAACAGTAGCAGCAGCAGCAGTAGTTGTAGCAGCGGGGCCTTTGGGAAGATCTTTCAGAAGCCCAACAACCCTTGCTTAAAGACAGTTCAACCACTATTCACACTCTTCAAATGTTTTAACCAAAATGTCAGAGGCTTCATCAGGGTGGAAACTATTTGATGGCTCCATAATACATTATTTTTCCTTGACATACACTTAATCTCCTTATTCCAGTAAAATGTGCTAAATTGGCAGAAGGAGAATCAGTCAAATTTGGTGTTTTTCTTCTTCACAAGGAATTTTGGGGGTATAAGAATAGACAATTAAGACAAATTATTCATGAAGTACATATGCCATTTGTATTTTTCCCTTTGGGATACATTTGTCATCATCATTTACATGGAAGGTGTTTGCTTACAGATCTGCCCTTTCACCTCAGAACTAAGGTAATGTTTCCATTTAAACTGCGTCATGCTTGTCGTAAATATTGCATAGTGGCACAGACCTGCCATCTCCTGTTTCCTTGGGCCAAACATGATGACAAAGCAAACTAGACTATGGTCCCCAAATCTCTTTGTACTCACTGCCATTTTGAGTGGTGGTCAGAAGTATTTGTTACATTGCAAGGAATTGTAACAGTGAATCAGTTGCGCAGAATTCTACCCAAGGAATTCTAAAATAAAAAGCTTGCATATGAATGCCTGCTCTAGCTATGAAAAATGTGTTCTGAAAGCACAGAAGGAACATTTGCAACTTGAAACTTTTCATCAGAAATTGAGAGAACTCAAGGTCAGTTTAATATTAATACTCTCCCAGCTCTTTCATCTAACAGATATCAAGTTGCATTTGAATCTGGTAAAGAGATATGAATTTAGGTCAGTTTAGCCTTCAAATGACAAATTTCTTGAGAAATATTCTGTATCCATCTATTTAGTTTTGAGTATCATTATGTTATTTTAAGGTGAAAGTGACCAAAACTTGCCTTTTTTATAGAATGGGAAATTCATTTCTGGTAAGCTGAAATTGCTTTTGAATAATTTATAGGGAACAGAGAATTCATCAGATCTGATATCAGCAGCCATGAGATTGCCTTGTTCTGTAATGGGTGCTAGGGGAGCTGGAAAGCTGGAGTTGGTTAGCATGAGAATTCCTATCCAGAATCTCATACAGGTTAAAGGCAGGCGAAATTTAAGAAATGGAAAGCTGCGGTCAAAACTATGTAAGAAGGAACCTTTAAAAAAATAGCCTGTAAAGGATACTGTCTAGACCTCCCACCCCAATGCTGATATTCATTCTACCATAGCTGCCAGTCAGTAAGCAGGACCTCATCTCATAGCACCATCCTCTCCTCTTTTTCATTGGTAGGGAGATGATGATAACAGAAACAAGATGAAGCACTAAAGCCCAATAAAATGAAAACAGATTAATCCAAATAACGTGAGATAAAACCTTCAACTGATAACTGATCAATTCCCTATTTCTTACACTCAGATATTAGAATTTTTTCTCCCACTCTTTTAGACCGGCTCCTGAAGCACTCTACCTCAAATCCCATCTGAAATTTTAAAATCTATAATCTTGGACTTCCCCAATATCCCATGTTTAGTCTCCTGTCCTTTAATTTTAAATGCTCTTATTAATCATCTTTTTGTATGCAAGGGATATAGCTAATCATTAGTCTAGAAATCAAGTTGAATAAGACAAAGTTCCTACTCTTATAATGGTTGGTGATTGAACTTAAGCTTTTAGCATGGGTAATATTCCTGCACATATAATGTGGGAAGGAAAATTCGAGGTAGAAGCAACAGCCTGAGGAAAGGCTGTATAGGAATATGTTGAGATCCAACTAAGGAACCATAGTGGATCAATTTGATTGCATCATGGGGTATATGGACAAGACTAATGGAGACTGAGACTGTAAGATAGACCAAAGCCAAATACTAACAAACCTTAAATTCACAGTAAAGAGCTGTCCCCTATGCGGGTGGCAATGAAGAACCACTGAGTGGTTCTGAACCCCAGAAGCATAACTAAAAGATAAATGAAGCTATTCCTTAGGACTGTGGGGAGGTGCTGGGAGGTTGGGTTGTAGGGTGAGCTAGGAAGCCTTGCATTAATTAAGGCAAGAGATAGGAGGCTGAATTTGGCTGATGGCACTAAGAATCAGGGAAAGAAAATGGATTTCAAAAATATCTTAGATATTCGACTGCTATTCCAAATTTTTCCTGTTACCCTACACTGTTTTCACCAGTCTTATATCCTCTATCCCACTATACACCCTCCTTTACTGTTCCTTGACCAACCTCTCCAGCCCCTAGCTATGGAAGTTCTTAACATGGAGTTCAAGGACTCCCAAGAATATAATATTAAAAGGTTCTTGGGCTTGGATGGGAAAATAGTTACCTCTTTATTTTCACTAACCTCTAACTGAAACTTAAAATTTTCCTCAATTATAAAATAGGGAACAAACCACCATAAAATTGACTGTTCTGTCAATTTTTTTAATGATAGAAGTTACAGGTACTTTGTGTCATATTATAGTTATTGTTCATATATTAAAATATAGTTTGTATTCATCACTATTTCAAAATTAAGGTAGCAATTAGTTCCATTACCAGATTCTATTGTTTAACATGTTATTTAAAAAGCAGGTGCTACCATATCACACATTTTTCTTTAATATTTTAATAATGGTATTTCAGTATACTTGGTTTTCTTTGTAATCCTAAGTATTTTGATTTATGCATGTAAAAATGTTATTCTAAAAAAAGATACACAAGCTTCTCCGGACTGCCAAACATCAAGAAGCTTTGTAGAGATCTGGGTCATCATTTGAGGTCGTGGCCTGACATAATTTTCTGACCATCTCCAAGGTCTAGCTCTATACCCTTGAGAGGAAATATTCCATATCTCACTCTTTTAAAAGGCAGCCTTGCCTCTGCTCATCACCTACAGACAAGGGAAGGAAAGATGTTCCCTCACTTGTCACCTCATTGCTGGTTTCACCTCTTCCCCTCCATTTTGTTTTCACTTTTTCTTCTATTTTATGAGCCTTCTTTGTACACCTTCAGAATGCCAGTGCTTTTGTAACCAAGCATAATTTCAATCTCCGTTTTGTCCTTTTTTTCCTGGAGAATTCCTTCTATACTAAATAAAAATGCTGTTCTCTGCTGGATCTAGTCAGTTTGTTGTTGCTGCATACCAGAGGCCAACAACTTTTAAAGGTGAATGCCAAGTCTCCATTGATTCACTTCCTTATAAGAGAGAGCAGGAGGTGAGAGACGAATTTCCTGCTGGGAAATTAATGCTGTGTGTGAGGCACCTCAACAAGCCTGTGGACCATACAGTGATGTGGGGAGAGAGGACAGGAAGGGAACTGTTGAATAACGAATGGAGAGAGGGTATTTTTAAGGGACAGGGAGTGCACCAAACATGAATTTCATCCAGGGTTGACCCTGACTGCTCCCACTGAATGACCTTGTGTGTTGAGAGTCTTGGCACATGTGAGTAAGTTGATAACCTCTGTTATGTAACATCTCAAAGGGCACACGCTTAGGCCACACACTAAAAATGAAAGCATGATAAATATTTTCTTTGTTGACATTGTGACTAATCTAGAATAATTTTAACAGATTTTGTTTTCATGAAACTTTCAATTTACCTCATTTCCTATGACTAAGAGATGGCACTGGTGATAGAAGATACTATGCGTTTTGTAGAACTTTGTGGATATTTTAGTACGATTTTGTTTTGTTGGGTCTTTTTTTCTTTTAACATACACATCAAATGACTAATGAAAAAAATAATTAGTTGGAAAATTATACACAGAATTTTCATTTAATATTCTCTCCCAGTATTGGAAGTAAATAATGAGGTTTCAGGGGTTGTTTCTGAAAATCTGTAACTTGACATTTGCAATAAAAATCAAGAAAACAGGAATAGAAAGTTTGATCAATAAAATTGGAGCCACAGATACAAGGATGTCTAGTATCACAAAACGTAAGCTTAGAATTCAAATGACTTTTATAATTTGAAGAAGTAGTTGGTGGGGAGGGACAAATATATACTGAGGGAAGAGGAGCCAAATGTATGTTTCTGTGACACTAAAAATGTCACAGGGTTAGAGTGGGCTATAATCATCCAGAAATCAAAACTAGAATGGAAAATGCAAAAATGCTCACTCCCTGGCCACTGTGAAGTCACTGTTTTAGTAAGGACAGCACAAGGGGTGACAGGAAGACATGAAGAAGGAGGATAACTGTCCCAGGGAAGGTCAAAGTTCATAGAGTATGAAAAAAAAAAGAATTTAGAAAAAGTACAAGGGACATGACGTATTACATTTGGAAAAAAGAAAATTGTGAGAATTAGTGTGTTTGGGTGTGCAGACCAGTACTGCTCCATGGTGGTATTCAGAGCCCACAGGAAAAAAAAAAATTTTTTATTTTTGGTTGCATCAGACCGCTTGTGGGATCTCAGTTCCCCAGCCAGGATTGAACCCAGGCCATGGCAGTGAGAGCCTGGAATCCTAACCACTAGGCCACCAGGGAACTCCCTTAAAGGACAATGTATTAAGTTGTTCATAAGTAAATTTTTTTCCAATTTAATGGTTTATCCTTTCTTCTGCAAGTACATACCTCCTAATTTTCTAGTATCAAATTGTCTTTTATTTTTTTAATACAAATAATAGATGTTAGATTTTTCTTAAACACTCCTCGTTGGGAAAATTTTTTTAAAAAAGAGGTGAAAAGTATATCCAATCTCTCTAATTTATTTTCATTTTCTACTCTTTGAATAGTTAGTTCAGACTAGTGATCCTGAACTTGTTTATTACATAAATCTTTCAGAAAAATTTTAACGCACATCCTTAGTGCATGGGATTATTTTATAAATACATTCCTATGCTGCTCTGATAATATACTGATATTATTAAACTTACACAAAATATAAATTTAAAAGGATGAGATGAAAAATAAACATTAAAATTTATTTTACTTGTTAAAGATTCAAATGACCCATTATGTTTTCTCTCATCTTGAATATATTATTGAGACCACCTTATTTCATATACCTCATTGTTTTAAAGTCTTGGTTTAACATTTTGTGAGACAGGAATTCGAAGGCCTAGCTCAGAATTCTGTTTATTTTCATTCATAGTTTTAGTGACTGTCATAACTTAAATGTACACTTTACAAAGATAGAAGAGATCTAAATGGAAGAAGTGCCTTATTGGCTATACTTCCTAAATCATGGGGCTCATTTTTCAATCCCACCCACCAATTATGCAAAAATTTTTCCTTTAAATTTGGCCAGTAAATTTCCATCTTCTCTGATATCAGTGACTCATCCATGCAAACTAACTGGGTAGTGTTGCTGTTTACTATTTTTAACAAGTGGACTCAGAAGATCTTATTTGGAAGATTTTAAAATTCCAAGTTCCTTAAATGTGGAGATATGAGTTTTTATAGGTGAAACACACTGTTTATGGCAACTAAATCATTAATGAGAGAAACATTCCCGAAATGCTTTTTTCATAACATGAGTTTCTTTCCAAAGCATTTCCTTTCTCATCCATTATTAAAAAGTGACCTTTACCTTGAAGGAGCAAATCAAGTTTGCTTATTTTTTCAAATATCTGCTAGATAACACACTACTGGTAGCTACTTGTCATCACAAAAAAAGGTCAGCAAACCTGGCAAGTGAGGGGTTTGGGGGTTTTTTCTTTTAATAAAGAAAACAATGTATAATTAATCTTAAATTTGACATGTTAACTTTCTGTAACATAACCAGCAAACCTCTGTGTTATGCAAAAGATTTTCAAGTTCACTGCTCCACATCATTAGAAAGTATTGTAAGAACTTTTAAAACAGAAGGTAATATAATTTCTGAATCCCCTTACTCACATACTAACTTAACACTGCAGCATGCTGAAAGTGAACACACAGCTGCGGTGTGCAGCCAGTTCCTCTGAGTGTGGAACTCACACTCTTGCCCTGGGGAGGTGGAACCTTGGGTAGAGGTTCCTAACCTGTAACCACCTGAAATACAGTCTATACGACGATGCCAGGGACAAGCTATGTATTCAATATTCATAAAGCTTAATTTATTATATTTTTAGCTAAAAGTCTAAAAATAGAAGTTCTAGTACTTTCTTCTTGCATCTCAGTCTCTGAGCTGTACATACCATGGATACTAAGGTCTTAATTGATTTGAATAATGTGTTTTTTATTTTTCTAATTGACCGTGAAAGGCCAATAGTTTAAATGGCAAAGTTTATTACTTAACATTTTGATTGTCTTTATGAACATAGTGGGCTATTATATAGAGCGTGGTGTCCACAAATTCTTTAAATTTTCCAAGAACAATTAAAAGTAAAAGAACATAAAGCCTAGGAAATAACTAAGGATAAATTAAAATAAAAAATTTATTTTCAAGGAACATTGTTAAAATAAAAACAAATTCTGAAAACAAAAAAAACTTTTCTCTACAGATCTTTTCTAAAATATTAAACTACCTGAGATGAAAGGCAATCTGTATTACAACATGGTATTGGAGCCAGACTTCCTGCTGATCTATGAACACACAGCCCTTGGACTTTCATGTCTGAGTTTTCACAAGAAGAACCTAGGCACAGCCTTTCCTGGTTCACTAAGAATGTCATTCTCCCTGCAATTAAAAGATGCATTTGATTTCTATTAATACCACAATGATCATGTTATCTTGTGATCATTACTCAAAAAGCTCAACCAATTGAAATTAAATACAAACAAAAATGTAATTGAAGACTACTGAGACTTATAAATAGTCTGAAATGAGCATCTAAGAAATAAAATACTGAAAACACTAGTTTTTGACATTTTGTTTAAGTTGATTTTTCACAAAATTGTTATATAAAATTAGAAGACTATAACAAAGGGCTATAAAAGCAAAAGCAAATGAAATTACTACAATTGGGCCATATGAAACTACCAAGAAATAACAAGTTGCCAGAAATTTTAAACGATTTTTATATGTTTGCAAGGATACATATTCTTATAGTTTGTGCTTACTGATTAAACAACTAACACATCACCTATTATATTCATTGTTATAAGGATAAAAATACAGTCAATTCTTATTAGTCTCGGTAGTTATGTTCTATGAATTCACTGCAAACATTGAATTAGAGAATACTGAACCATTGCTCCTAGGGAAACACAGGGCTAGGTTCCTGCAGGCCTCTGGTCACAACATTTTCATCAGTCATTCAATACATAACCTTGTTTTATGTGGGTTTCTGTTTAAATATATCTCATTTAACATATATATAGGTGATTCATTAACATTGAATTCATGGCCTACAGCCCTATAACTTATGCTTGAAAGAAACTTAACTGACACAGATACAGGCATGCCTCACAGATACTTTGGATTCAGTTCCAAACTACTGCAATAAAGTGAATATCCCAATAAAGAGAGTCACATGAATTTTTTGGTTTCCCAGGGCCTATAAAAGTTATGTTTACACTATCCTGTAGTCTATTAAGTGCGCAATAGCATTATGTCTAAAAATATGTACATACTTTAATTAAAAAATACTTTACTGCTAAAAATTGCTAAACATCATCTGAGCCTTTAGTGAGTCATAATCTGTTTGCTGGTGAAGGGTTTTGCCTATATGTTGACGGCTGCTGACTGATCAGGGTGGTGGTTGCTGAGGTTGAGTGGCTGTGGCAGTTTCCTAAAATAAGACAACAATGAAGTTTGCTCCATCAATTGACTGCTTCTTTAATGAATGATTTCTCTAGCATGCAGTGCTGTTTGATAGCATTCTACCCACAGTAGAACTTCTTTCAAAATTGGAATCAGTCATCTCAAACTCCACCACTACTTTATCAACTAAGTTTATGTAATATTCTACATCCTTTGTTATGTTAACAATCTTCACAGCATCTTCACCAGGAGTAGATTCCACTTCAAGAAACCACTTTCTTAGCTCATTCATAAGAAGCAACTCCTCATCAGTGTAAGTTTTATCGTGATATTGCAGCAATTCAGTCACATCTTCAAGCTCCACTTCTAATTCTAGTGTTCTTGCTGTTTCCACCACATCTGCAGTTACTTCCTCTACTAAAGTCTTGAACCCCTCAGGTCATCTGTGAGGGCTGGAATCAACTTTTTTCCAAACTCCTGTTAACGTCGATATTTTGACCTTTTCCCGTGAATCACAAAAGTTCTTAATGGTAGTTAGAATGGAGAAGCCTTTTCAGAAGGTTTTCAATGTACTTTGCCCAGATCCATCAGAGAAATTACTATCTATGCTAGTTATAGCCTTATGAAATGTATTTCTTAAATAATAAGACTTGAAAGTCTAAATTAGTCTTTGATTCATGGGCTGCAGAATGGATGTTGTGTTAGCAGGCATGAAAACAACATCAGCCTCATTGTACATCTCCATCAGCACTCTTGGGTAACCAGGTGCATTGTCAATGAACAGTAAATATTTTGAAAGGAATCTTTCTTTCTGAGCAGTAGGTCTCAACAGTGGGCTTAAAATATTCAGTAAACCATGTTGTCAACAGATATGCTGTCATCCAGGCCTTGTTATTCCATTTATAGAGCACAGGCTGAGTAGATTTAGCATAATTCTTAAGGGCCCTAGAATTTTCACAATGGTAAATGAGCACTGACTTCAAGTCACCAGCTTTACTAGCCCCTAACAAGAGAGTCAGCTTGTCCTTTGAAGCTGGAAGCCAGACATTGAGTTCTCCTCTCTAGCTATGAAAGCCCTAGATGACATCTTCTTCCAAAAGCTGGCTGTTTCATCTATATTGAAAATCTATTGTTTAATGTAGCCACCATCATTAATGATATTAGGTAGATCTTCCGGATAACTTGTTGCACCTTCTACAACAGCACTTGCTACTTCACCTTGCACTTCTATGTTATAGAGATGGCTTCTTTCCTTCAACCTCATGAACCCAACCTCATGAACTGACCTCTGCTAGCTCCAGACTTTTCTTCTGTAGCTTCTTCACTTCTCTCAGCCTTCACAGAATTAAAGAAAGGTAGGGCCTTGCTCTGGATTAGGCTTTGGCTTAAGGGAATATTGTGTCTGGTTTGATCTTCTATTCAGACCACTAAAACTTTCTCCCTATCAGCATAATGCTGTTTCACTTTCTTTTCATTCATGTATTCACTGCAGTAGCACTTTTGATTTCCTTCAAGAACTTTTCCTTTGTATTCACAACTTGGCTAACTTTTTGGCACAAGAGGCCTAGCTTTTGGCCTATCTTGGCTTTCAACATGCCTTCCTCATTAAGCTTAATCATTTCTAGCTTTTGATTTAAAGCGAGAGATGTGTGACTCTTCCTTTCACTTGAACACTTAGAAGCCATTGTAGGATTGTTAACTGGCCTAATTTCAATATTATTGTGTCTCAGGGAATAGGGAGGCCCAAGGAGAGGGAAAGAGATGGCGGAATGGGGAGAACAGCTGGTGGTGAAGCAGTCAGAACACACACAATATTTATCCATTAAGTTTGCCGTCTTATATGGACACAGTTCATGGAGTCCCAAAATAATTACAGTAATAATAGCAAAGATCCCTGATCACAGATCACCACAACAAACATAGTAATAATGAAAAAGTTTGAAATATCATGAGAATTAACAAAATGTGACACAGAGACAGGAAGTGAGCAAATGCTGTTGGAAAATGGTACTGATAGACTTGGCAACTCAATGCAGGGTTGCCACAAACCTTCAACTTGTAAGAAATGCAGTATCTGCAAGACACAATAAAGTGAAATGCAATAAAATGAGATATGCAAATATTTTCTCCATGGGGCACATCACCCCCATCACCTCCATGGGGCACATCTTGAATGCCTTCCTGCATTTAAGAACACTAGCCAGAAATTCAACACTGCCATTGGAGGCCATTTAAAAAACAAAATCACCAACAAAAAAAACCCATAAAAATGTAAAAACATGACACTAAATAGACCATGAAAAGGATACTTGTTTACAGAATAAGAGCTGAAATAAGAAGATAGAGTATTGCTTTGTTCAGCCTCAGCTGGGGACATGGCCTAGACAACTCAAATTTTTAGCAACTTTAAGCACATCCATGAATGATTGTGAAAGTGCTATGAGTATTGATTTGGGTCTTAATGAATCAATTTTAGCAAGTAGGTGAATTTTCACATACGGAATTTATGAACAATGAGAATCAGCTATTGCTTGTAAAACTTAAAATACTAAATTAAGAGAATAGGAAAGTGAAAGATGATTCTTTTTTTGTTGTCAAGTTTTATTAAAAATGGGAAGAAAGTATTCCAGTAAAAGCGGCAGATATTAAGAATTTATTATGAACAAAATGGGATTTTGTTAAGCACTTAGCAGGGTTTTAATTTCAATAACCCACTGAGGTGGTTTATATTATTATGCCCATTTAAAGATGAGAAAACTGAGGTTTAGAAGAGAAATCATATTTTCCAAGCTCATTCAGCTGCTAATTGGCTGAGCTAGAACTCTGTGTACACTCAAAAGATCAGAGCGCTCCTGCAACTCCATGAAATATGACCTTCCTAAATTTAATCCTAGTCACTAATTTTGAAATAGATTGATAAATTTACCATAATGTCACTTTTTTGGCCAGAACTCAGCTGCATTTTTCAAACAGTTTTTCCTTTGTTCAGGTTCTTGTAAACTTTTCGTCTAAATTATTAATCTTAACCATGCACAAATATTTTGTTGACATTCTTGTAAACTCTGGAATATAAAAGAACATCATGTAGCCCTTCAGATAACACAGTCCTTTTTTCTTATATTTGTGCAGGAACACACTCTTTTGAGTTTACAGTAATTTCTCAAAAAGAAATTAGGAAATGTGTTCTTCCAGGAACACAGATGGTATATAAACACTTGTTGCAGCTTAAACATGCAGCTAACTCTTCTTTATATTTTATTATAAGTAATGGGAGATTTTGTCACTTCTCTGTTCAAAAAGTTTCAGCAATTCCTTATTATCCATAAAGCAAGGTCACACTCCTCAGCCTGGTATTAAGAGTCTCTACAATAGGAATCCAACTTCCAGACTTACCCCCATAGACCATAGTATTCCTCAAGGCTAACTCAGCACCATTCAGCCCCTTCCACTTGGTGCTACCCCAGGACACCCTTTCCCTCCAACTCCTAGACCACTTCTCACACCATTTCTTCTGCTTGCCTCTCTTACCCTCCAGTGTCTACAGATGTCAAAATATAGCTTCCTTCATAAGACCCTCTGAGTATCTCCAGGTCATAATTAATTTATTCCATCTCCATACTCCTATATGTCCTTGTCTTTAAGAAACTGCCTACACATTGTAGGTGCCCTACAAATGTTAGTTAACAGAAATGAAAGGAAAGAGTCATAAATATCTGGGACTTAGGCATATCTCTTAGGACATCTTCTAAACAGGAAAGCTGAGATATCATTGCTGACTCTTGTTGAAAAATGGAGACAGACTAGCTATTTGGTAATCAATCAGTAACTTGACACTTAAAATACAGGTTTTGAAGCTCTTTGTTTTTGCTGGCACTCTCTACACAATCCTAGCTGCCTGTAAAGATATTTACTACCCATAGATTTGGTAAATCTAAATCTTGGGCTGATGAGATCTAAACCACGTTAGGAACTATCTTCTGATCTGTAAACTACACAGATTTCATTTATGGTGCTCTTATGAACAAAAACATGCCTATGTCCTTGCACTCAACTCCCAGTATGAGAGTGAAGGGTGACTAACAGCACCTTCTCCATGAAGTGGAGGGTGTATTGAGGCAGTAGTAAATGGAATGGGGAATAGTGCCAAGAAATGGAGCTTTCAAAGGTAGGTTGGGATGAGATCGTTGAGAGACTTATTGAACAGTGAAAGATGTTTGGGCTTCATTCCCAAAGGACTCATTGGAGGCTTTAAGCAAGGATATGACATACTCATATTACCATTTTTTTAAAACAGATTTGTCTTTTAAACATGGCAACATGAAGCACTACCTGGAAAAGAAATTGTTAGCAGGAGAGCTTAAGTTATGTACTTTATTAACCCTCCTGGTGGGAAAGGAAAAGTGTAGCTTTCCAAAAGTATTCCACTAGGGAGGCAATCTTAGGAGGCGGAAAGCTGCTGGGTCTCAGGACATTTTCCCTAACCCACTTGGAAGATTGTTTCATTCTTCAGCTTCCAATGCCCTAAATAAGCACTGACTTCAAATGAGCTATTGCTCCAAAGAACAGCATTTCACCACTGATAAATTTTTACTCTTTCCTGAAGATTTTGAGTGAGTTACAAACTATTCATTATTGATGGGGAAACCTGTTTCAGTGAATTTGCGCTTGAGGACATTTATGAGAGGAGGAAGTGATGATGAAAATATAGCTATTGACCAGGAGCATTTCTTCCAGGTTTCTTACTCAAGCTTCTTTTAAACTAGAGGGAAACAAAGAAGCAAAACTGCTTCTAAGAAGAACTTAGAGTCGAAGATTTCTAATAATACTATTTTAGATCTCCCATGTGTTAAGCATTTACTTTCCTTATAGTTATTGGTGCTAGATACTTGGCATATCTTATTTCATTTACTCTTATAACAATGATATGAGATACTAATGCAATGCCTATACAGCTTCTGCATGGAAAATGGTTTGGAGGGGATCAAGGGTAGGACTGGGAGGCCAGTAGAGGTGCTACTACAGCAATTCAGACAAAGTAGATCTGTACAAAAGTAATGGAGGCTGCATAGACCTGAGATAAGGAAACATACTAGAGGTGAATTTTGAAGGTAGGGCTGATAGGACTTGCCAAATGCCCTTAGCTCCTAAACCATTCTTTGTTTTGGTAGGAGCTGGAACCCCTGGGTACTACTGGCACACTAGAGTCATCAGTCTTAGAAAGCAAGTGCTGCTTTCCTGGGTGACTGATTTGACAAATAAATAATTTACTTACTAACCAGAAACATCTAGCCAATGGAAGAAGAAACAACTCAGAGCCCAGACTGAACAAGTCAAAAAGCACACTCCGGTTCTATACTGTCATCAAGAATGGAAAAGCAAGGTCAAAGATAGGAGCAGGCACCAAAGTGGATGCCTTTGAGGGGATGAGTGTACCTGTGGTCTAATTTCAGGCTCCACAGAATTTCCTCCTTCCAAGAAGTAAGAAGAACGATTTTCTCCATAGTGGAAAAGAGAAGGAAAGAAATAGCTTTTTCACCCCAGCACCATTTGTCAGACCTGTCTGAGTACCATCTTCCACTCCTTCGTACAGCCTGCAGGCCAGAGTCCCACTTGGCTGGTTACAGTGAGGCATTCCTATACAGTAGACAAGACTTCAGGCTGTGGCCTCTACCCACAGCCCTCTCACTGCAGAGTTGTCCAAAATGCCAACTTGGGGACTGAAGACCCAGAGAAGGGGAAAATCCCACAGCAGACCAACAATGCTGCCCTGTCACACAAGAGGTATTTCCTTCCCAGGGAGAAGACTAAAATAAGCCTTCGCTCCACCAAGCCCTCCAGGACCTTGCTTGCAGGATTTCCCTGAAATCACCTTCCCAACCCCAGCTCCACCACCCCACATAGTTACACCTTTCTCCCTCAGTACCAAGAGCCAATCTCAGCTTCCTCAGGAGGGATCTGACCCCAGCACACAGGTCTTGGGGCTACAGCATGATTCCCATTTATCCCACAGTTTGCATAGTTATGTTTTTCTTTGTGTGCCACACACTACCCCTCCCCTCTAAGAAACCCTCTGTGAATTCCTAATTCTCCCCAGGAATGAAACCACGTGTCCTCTCATCACAGAGGCTCCACATCACAGGGGTTCTGCACAGTTGAGGGAGGCCATCCTCATTTTTACCATTAGCAGTGGGAGTGCCCATGGGGAGCTCTGAGGCTCAGCATTTACCAGAATCTCTTCTGAGGGGTAAGGGAAGAGGAAGTTGTATAAATGAGTTTTAGAACATTGCACATCCTCTCTTTCTGCCTGGCCTCCAAATCCCTTGGCCTTGTGCATAATTGCTCTGTTCTCCAGTGCCTGGTGGTCTTCTGCAGCTCCAGACTTTTCTCACAGAGCTTAAGAAGTCTCATCTCAACCTAGCTGAGCTGGTCAGTGGCCTCATGTTCTCCTTGCCCAGAACAATCAGAACAGATCACTCTTCTGCTTTTTTATGTACACCATTTTGATTTAATGGTCCCATTTCTGCCCCAAACCTGTCACTCTCTAGATTAATGCTGCATCTTACCTTCTTCACACCCCCTAGATTCCCCAAATAATTTGTGGGTGAGCACCTCCATTTTTATTGACAATGGAAAACAAAGTCCTTTGCTAAAAGAGTAGCACAGAGTCCTGATGCTGGTAAAGAAGGTGCCCTCCAGCTCTGAGTCCCTCCCATCACAGCTAGACCTCACCCCTGGTCTCTATTTTGGGAAGCTTTTCATCCCAAAGGCCACAGAGGCAACCAATTGCCTGAAGAGAATGGCACTATGATGAACATAGAGGTCACTCTGGATACTGTGTGCTGTTAATTGATTACACACTTTCCCAAGGCTGTCCTTGGTACATATGCAGTGAATGCTAAATGGCATGTACTCCTCATTCCAGCAATTAGTTTTGATCACTCTGGCTTAATGCTGTGTCCAGTTGTTCCGTAAGAGAAAGGAAACACTCTGCCTCTGCACCATTTATTTTTATATATGCATTCAATGAAGACTTACTGAAGCCTAGGTCTCTCCTAGGCATTGTGAGGGATAAGAATGGATCATTCCCTACCCTCAAGAAGCTAACAGCATAGAAGAGGAGGGAAAACATGTAAGCAAAATACAATGTACAGTATGTTCCAGTGCTTGGAAGAGGGAGAAGAACCCTTCCTTTATTCAACAAATATATGCTAAGCAAGGTTTAAGGCATGAAGATACAGAGTGAAAAAGGCAAAAGAGGTACCCACTCTTGTGGGGAGAGATGATCATTACACTAGTAAAAAAATTAAATATACAAAGTTAATTTTAAAAGTGGTCAATGCAATTAACAGAACAGGAATAGGATGGGGCGAAGGTTAACTTAGAGCAGGTATTCAGGTAGACCCCTCTAGAGAGGTGACTTCTCTGAATGATGAGATGGCTGTAACTGTACAAGACCTAGAGAAAGAACAATATGGGCAGAGGAAACAAGTGCAAAGGCTGTGAGGTAGACACAGGATGGGAGCTTTAGGAGACAAGTGATAGTTCAACTTCAAAGACTGAGGAAAATGACATTTCTGAAAAATAAAATGGCATAAGAAAAGGCACTGAACTGGGAAAGCATGAACTGCACTGAGTTGGAAGCAAGCATGAATTTGAGTCAAGGTCTAGTAAAACCTGAAATTCAAAAGATAAGATGAGGTAGATTATTGACGGAGAGCCCAGGACTGGGCTATGTCTGTGGATTGTATCCTATGAGCACGGAGCACTGCAGGTTTTAGAGCAGTCTCTGACTTGATAAGAATGTGCTTTAGGAAGATTTCTCTGGCATTAGCGGGAACCATTTTTGCCTTTGACAAGCAAATAGTCCTCTGTGCTTTAGTCAAAGCTTACTATTTCCTGATACATATTCATGCCTTGGTTTTTTGTAAGAGGCTGGGCTATAAAATAGTTTTAAGTAGGGCTAGCAATATAATTTGTGGGGCCCTGTGCAAAATGAAAATGTCAGGCCCTTTGTTCAAAATGAAGTTTAAAAGCTTTTTCCTTTCTCCAGCTGTCTCTGTCGTGACTTGTCATGGTGCTTTGTATTTGTTATTTAGTACAAAATAACTCCTAAAGCACAAGGATACTTGCCAGACAAGTACAGGCCCTCACAGGTACCAGATGTCTTCCTTCGACCCAACACCCCGGCACCCACGCCCAGCACCCCGCAGTGGGGAAGGCAGCAGTGGTCTCTGGGTGGGAGCAAGAGAGGAGGAGGCCTAAACCCCATCCCACAGAGACAGGGAGGTGGACTCACACATGAGTGGGCTCCAAGCCCCTGGTGCATGCTCCGTTGTTTCTTCAACTTCACTTACAAAACATAAATTCAAAGATAAAATTATTAAGGATTTCGAGATGCTCATTGCATCCTTCTGCTGTGGGGCTTTGTGCAAAGGCACAGGTGGGACACCCACGAAACCTGCTCTGGCTGAGACCTGAGGAGAAGGCCTCAATACAGAGTTTTTCCTCGGAACTTAAACTCACTGAGCTACTGTCCTTCAAAACCACATGTGCTACTACTGTTTTATAAGACGTTACCATTGGGGGGAACTGAGGGAAGGGTACATAGGGCCTGTCTTTATTATTTTTTTCAACTTCCTATGAATCTACAATTATTTGAGAATAAAAGGTTATATACCAAAAACCCTCACGCATATGCTACTTTTCTGAAGAAAGGAAGGGGTGGAGGGTGCCGGGAAGGAAACCAAGAGCAAGGTTGGGAGGATGAAATTAAAGTTACTTAGTGGTATTCAGCTGGACATCACAAGTTATCTTGCAACCTCAGCTGGAAAGGCAAAAGGAGCGTGGTCAGGCTCACATTCCAAAGGTGAAGGACAGATCTGCTTGTTTCTGACCACACTCCCCTGTTCAAATCCACTAAATGATCATTTTCTGATTGCTCCCTATATACAAGGAATGCACTGCACTGCCCTATGCTCTCTGAGATTACAAGTGCATTTTATGCAAGGAATGCATTCCCAAGAGTTGATGGAATCCAAGACTAATCTTGACAAAGAACTTCTAGTTGCCAGCTAAAGCAGTACTACCTCATGGCAATAGAGTGAACAGAGTTTTCTTGGCCCATGTGTGTTGAAAGTCTCTATTTTTTATATAATTTGAGAGTATTCACCTTATTTCTGACTTTGTGCGTGATGTTTACATAATACTATTCCAAATTTGCACAGTTTAGATTGGCATAAAAAGATCTACACAGATTTTAAAGGGATATTGCTGGAAGTAAATAAACTAACATATATAAACCATCTAGCATAATCCTTGGAACAAAACAGGCAGAAAATTAAAGGTAGGCACTCTTATTGCTATTATATTCAGTAATATTTCCAATAGATCACAGTCTTCGATCCCAAAGAAAAGGATCTCCAAACTACAAAGCTGGGAGAGGTCCATTTTTCTAAAAAAAAAAAAAAAAATCAGTGTGAACAGAATAAAAGTAGAGCTCATAGAGTTTCTATGAAAATACCATTTAGCACTGAAGTTCTGTTTTTCCAATGCAGGGAAAATTAATACCCAATCAATTCTCTGCTTCTGTGCAAATGTGGAACAGAGTAACAAATTAAAACTACACACCATCCCAAAGCTTTGTTCTAGTCAGTGATTAGAATACCTCTTCTCTTATGTTATTTTTCTTTGCTCACATCATGGGGGAAGGACTAGTAAGGACTAGTAACCAGATTTCTGAATTAAAAGCAAACACTGTAGAGGCACTCTGCATGATCATTCCCTGAATGGACATAAGTAGCCTATCATGTTCTTCCACTCCTGGGTAATAGCTCGTGAATGAAGGACGTTTAAGCAACAGAGCAGGACCAGGGCACCAGGGTCCAGAGCACCCAGCACCGTCTTCATACAGTCTAAAGACAAGCTTCCCTTTGGATCTGGCCATTGTCATCATCGTCATCTGTCCTGAATAGCATGTCCTCCAGAGCCAGGCTTATACTGTGGTGGGGCCTCAAGAGCTGAAAGAAGGCCAAAGCTGCCTGACAAGTGCACACATTCCAGGGAGAGGGAAATTTTTCTGAAAACAGAAGTAGGAAGACTTGTCTCTGGAGAGGTTATGTCATAGCAGTGAAGAAACAACAGAACACCAGAAACTTATTGCAGAAGAAACTATAGATAGTGCTGAATACCAGGACCACGGGCTCCTTAACAGTTGTCCACCGGATCATTTGGTATTTAGTTGAGAACTTCCTCTGGCTGCAGCACTGTCTTACCTACTATCCGTGAAAAACACACTCTGTCTGCTCACATGGAGCTGGTATCTACCTTGGTCCATAACACCCAAGTGAAACAGTTCATCTCACGACAGATGAAGAGCACCAGCTTTGGATTCAGCCTCAATGCTGCTAACTTTCTGCCTGAGTGGAACTGGGCAATTCGGTGAGCTTTTCCAAGCCTTAGTCCTGAACTATAAAATGGGGATAATAACATCCCTGCTCTCCCAAGGTGAATGTGAACACGGCAGGTAGGAAATCTGGCCTTTACGAAATACATCTCGTTTCGTGGAGACAGTCCCATGTTGTGGTTATGTAAACCATGGTTCACATCCTGGCTTTACCACCTATTAGCTGCATTTCCTTGGTCAAATTACTTAACCTCACTTGCCCCCATTTCCTTGTTTGTAGAATGCAGATAATATAGCCGTCATAGTGTGATGGTTTTACAACCTTGCCCAACTCAACAAAGAGTGTTAAGACAAATCTTTCTAGATGTGAAGAGTCAGGGTCAGTTTGCCACCATTTAATTTTCACTCCAGGCAAGACCCAATGGCATTCAGAAATCACGTACACTATTTTTTCAGCAGTATGCTCGAAATTTCTTTTCCCTTTCTCAAAGGTCTAAGCCATCCAGAAGATTTCTTGAGGTTGAACAGAAAGGGGTTTGCTAGAAACTCTCAGTCAACTCTGTGGACATAACAAAGCACCTACTGCAAAGAGCAGGTGGTATTCTGACCCTTTTTATTACCTCCCTGGGGTTTCACAGTGGATCATAGGATAGGTTATCTCACTGGAGGTGGGTTCAATGGGAAGGCTCCTGTCTATTATTTACTAGATATACTAAACCAGCAGGCCACCATAATTTCCAGATGCACAGAGAGAATTCTCACAGGAATGTGGCACATGTTACACGTTCTCTCCCCCTGTTTATAAACTTGTTTATCTTCTGAAAAGGGGGACCTTATTCTGACCTTATGACATCTTACTTAAGAGCAATAGACCATAGTCCTAATTTGCTAATTTCACTTGGTTCCCCAGAGAAAGAAGAAAATTTTAAATTATATCGTGACTCTTAGGGGAGCACGTAGGCCCATACATAGAGTATCTGATGGAGAATCTTCAAGACGAGATGATCAAATGACTAAAAGTGCACAGCACAGTTCCTGGTGTGTGATAAGAACTCAATCTCAATAAATATTTGCCAAAAACAAAAGAACCACGAGAGGCACTATATAATTCCTCACTCAATTATATGGCACAGGCATGCTTTGTAAGAAGAGAAAGAATGGTGATGGCTATAAGAAGAAAAACATGACTTCACAAAGGAAGAGGGATTTGAGCTGGACCTTGAAGGACAGCTAGAATATGAATGAGAGGAAAAGAGATGGGAGGGCATGAATGGTGAGGGAAAGTTGAGTGCAGACAGAGAAAGAATGAGTGGTATGTTCCTGGGACACAGGACTGCTAACAAAATTAGATAGAATTGGTGGGGCCTGTTTATAGAGGGGATTGGGAATCAGCAGGAGAACCCTGATTGGATATTTTGATGTGTTCATGAGTCTGTCAATCTGGGTCCATTCAGGAGATAGAAATCACAGAGTCAGGGTACTGCTCCCTGGTGTCTGCACTGGAATATCCACAGAAACAAATGTCCATACTGTTGGTGAGGGGAAGCTGACGCTTGGGCACACAGAGGGACCTGAGTACACAGATAGTGCTGGGGTGCTACCGTGTGTGCTGCTGGAACTGGGGTCTGGAGAGGCCTTCCTGTGTAAGAACCTAAGGTACTTTTGGGTACCTCAGGCCAAGGGGTCCAGAGTTCCCTACATGTCCAGCCCCATAGGGCTGAGGAGAAGGTGTGCAGGCAGAAACTTGGGCTAAAGCACAGGTTTCATTGTCTGGGGCTCCCCACTATGCCACTACTGTCCAAACTGGGCGCGGAGGACACCTGGGGAAGTTGCATCCTGCAAGCTCTTAGCACTGTCAGAAACCTCGAGGGCTGAGTAGTGGAGAAAAAGAAAGCACCGTCTAGTTCCTTTGGAACTATCCACAGGAACCAGGAAGAAGAACCCTTCTTCCTGTGATATCTCTCCAGTGCTCTATACAGGCGGAGTTGAACTTCATGCCAGCTGGCACAGGAAAATATTTAAAGGTTCAAGATCCATTTTCAGAAGTCAGGCAGTGAAGGATATGTTAGGAGCTAAGAGGCAATAAACTGGCAACTGTCACCATGGGCAGCACAATGGAAGCAGACCTTTGGGGGTGATTTCAGGCAGTTTGGATTACATTGTCAAGATTGTACTGGCGACAGAGAAGCTCAGCCAGGAGGCTGCTGTAGTGACATAGGCATGAGATACCAAGGCCTTGGACCAAAGTGATGTCAGTAGGAAGGCAATGGAGGGGTTGGGTAAGATACTTTGAAGGCAAAGGATCATGAGTAATAATGGACAAGCTGGGTTTGGAAAATTCCAGAGTCTAAGAACATGGCCAGAAAGGGGCTAAGGAATTGTCAAGAATGAGAGAGGCTGAAGACTAGGAAATCCACCTAAGGTTAAAGGCCATGTAGGTCCTTAGTGCCTAGCACAACGTCCGGCAGAAGGTACAGACACACTCAGTAAACACTGGTGGAAGGGAGGGAGGGAGCGTGGGTGGTAAAGAGAGAGAAATCCTTTAAAAGGTAGAATCTTAATCCAGGAGGGGCAGGGTTTGGCAAAGGTCCCCAAAGCAGGATGTGATCCCAGAGGGAGGAAGGGCCAGGAGTAAGGGCCTGGCTCTTGGCAGCAGTCAGCCTCTACCTGTGGGCTATGGGAGATCCCCAGTCCAAGTGTAACCAGAAGCAGGGACTGAGTCCTCCAAATCCCTGAGAACATTTCATGAACTTTGTCACCTAAATGACAAGAATCCAGGCACAGGAGCCAACCACTCAGATCATCCCAACTCTCTTCCAAGATATGACAGTGAAGTTGCCCAGGCTCTCTCCCTCTCCGCTCCCTCCTCCCAGTAATACCACCAGTGGTTCTGGAGCGGGGGCTTTTCCTTTATCCCTAGGCTTTTGAGTCCTAGGGATATAACAGTGATGCTTCATTTGTACTTAAACTGAAAGTGGATCCCAGATGTGGGAAAGAATGAACCTTCACTGAACAGCTGTTATGCACCTCACAGAGAAAGGTACTCCTACCCCCATTTTACAGACGAGGACACAGATTCTCACAGATTCTGAGAGACTAAGTCTTTCCCCTTGTTCATGCAGTATGTCATTCTTGGAGGAAAGAAAAGACATATATAGGAACTTACTTTAAATAAAGTTCCCCTGTCATCCGTTTTAAAGCTTCTTGGTTGACTAATTTTTTAGGTTCTTACTCTTCACTTTCATCAAATTCTACATAATAATGAAAGCTAACATGTACAGCTCACTTACAAAGTGCCTGGCAGTGTTCTGAACACTACATATATATTAACACAATCCTTTTAACAACCCTATTTTACAGATGAGGAAACTGAGGCACAGAGAGGTTAAGTAACTTGACCAAGGTCACGTAAGTGACCTAATAAGTGGTACAGTGAGGAGTCAAACCCAGTTGGTCTGGCTCTAGAATCCATCCACAAAACAGCACACTGAGTTCAGAGGGAAACCTCGTAGGACAAACAATCAATTGCAGAGCGTAAGATGTAGAATGTCTTGATTTTACAGTTAACCTGGTAACTTTTTGACAATTTTGAACAGGGTCATGACTACTTAGATTCACTACTTCACAGTTTTTCTGTTGTAATAAAACTATGGAGCTGTAGTTGTTATATTCTAAGGGATAGTTTAGGAGCCAAGTAAAATGTTGACAAATGAGACATGTGATTGAGGTCAGAAGTGTACTCAAATCTGTCAACCCCAGGTAGCCAGGACCCCAACATCATTAGCATCCCTCCACTTGGCCAGCTTTCCAGCAGGAAGCTTGGGTGCAGCATAATGTGTTGGTGGAGATGAACTCCCTCAGCCCCCAAAGCCGCCCATGTTTCCTGGAGCCCAGTCTCCCTAGTGCCAGGAAACATGGTGTTGCCAGCATGTATTTATCACTCCGAAAACATGGTTCACCACTCCAGGCAAACTGAAAAGAAAAGCACAAAATTCTGAGTTTGGAGCCAGTTACCTCTGCTGATGTCACAAATAAGCTAGGCTGCATTATAAAAGCAGGGAAAGAACAGTAACCATACTTTTATTCAGACTAGTGAGTTGCTGCAACTGTGGGGTGCAATGAAATTGTCATCATCTCAAGTTCTTGATAAAAGCAAAAAGAGAAATAGTAAATTCACAAAGCTTTGACAAGGCACCCAGTACCACTTACAAACAAGGGCCTGACCTACATGCTTGCTTTACTTTCTGCTCTGTTCTTCATCCATCCTTCCTTGCCTGCCTGGAGGGAAAGAGGAAAGCATAAATAAATAAACAAATACACACATGCATATATGAATGTATATAATAATCTTGAGTTGTGTAGTGAGGGGCTTGAGCCTTTAAATAGAGTCAAGACTTCTATTTAATCCCAGGACAAAGATAGCAAAGATCGCTACAGTGAAAGCACTCTTACATCTTTCCTTCTTGCCTTTGCAGGGTTTGCTGCTATCAGGTAGCACATGAACAGAGGCCATCATCTCGTAGCTACCAAGGAGTGATGGTTTTCAGTTACCAGTGGGCAGGGCATGCCTCCAAACTGCTGCCTAGAGATAAAGCGTTCTCAGAATCATTAATAAGACTCCGAGAGACTCTCCATCTTCAATTTTGCTTCAATCTGCTAGCTTTAAATACAGCACTTGAGATGTGTATTTCATGCACCCTTTCATGTGGTGCATTGCTTTAGGACATGCTTTCTTTCCCTCTAAATTTATCTTGGCTCTTTTTATCTGACCAAGAAACAGCTCTTTTTCATGGCTAAAGATGCCTTTTTCCTCCTTCTTAGTTTGTGGATTTTCATGGTTGTGCCTTCAGATTAAATGAACCATTGTTGGTATAATGTCCCAATCTTTTCTCTTCCCTTAGACAAAGAGGCCTAGCAACAACAATAAAAAACTTCTAACATGTTCAAACCAAAATTCTGACCAACACAAATAACCCAGAGATATCTGTAGGTAATTTTATTTTACCAGAGAGCCCAAGTTGCAGACAGACACAAATGCCCTTGTCTGTATTTTTCTTTATAGAAATAATTGAATTTAGAAGTGAATTCACTCTGGGTTGGGTTTTTGTCATTATTATTATTTACTATTTCCCTCTTCTGAGCACTCTGACCTTTGGGATTATTGCTGTAGAAATCTTATTTCCATGATTGACAATGTCAACATCATCTAAGGCCATATGGCATAAACAGCCCAAGTTCTTTTATTCTCAGTCAAAAGCTTCTGGACCTCACTAAACAATTCCTTGGTAAATCCCTTCAGCATCCCTGCTATTTTAATCAATCCTGCACACATGAAGCAGCTGGATCTCTGCTTCATGATTTGTCTCAGGAATAGAAAAATGGAGCTAGAGCCTTCTTATGCCTTGGAAAGAAGAATATAAAGTTGCGGGGAAGCCAAAGTCTTAAAGAAATTTTCATTGTTTCTAGTTCTGACTTGAGTGAGACTTTTGGCAGAGCTAGAGGGAAGGAATCAGACAGAACCTATTTAAGAATTATTGCCAAACTGAAGGATTGAGTTTTGCTTAAGGGATGAGTTAAAGACCCCAGGCCATGGCAATAAGACAGAAAAGAGATTTGTTTTCCTTTATCTCTAGAAAACATTTGATTGGGGAATATAGAACGACAGTCCAAGCAGCATTAGGATTAGACTGAATGGAGAACCTTTTCCAACCCTTGTACCTCCATGACGGTGGAGCTTAAAGGTGCTTGGGCAGGTGAAACCAAGAGAAAAAGAGTAAGATGAGTAAGCACAGCTGCAAGAGCACCTGCACCTGCTACACAGGTTGTGTCCATGGTTTTATTGCAGCTGCTCCCAGGGCCACAGTGGGCTCGTAATCACGGGCAATGACGCAGCAGCTTAGATTAGTAAAAATGGAATATGGGCCATGATGGAGACCATGTAAGAAATAGTAGCCCTCATTTTTAATCTACTCCATTCGCCATTCATTCTCCTCACACAGATGAAACTTGAGCAGAGGCAAAGAGACTCATAAGTGACTTCAGATACTATTCTTGGTTGTGTGTCATATGTCATAGGAATGTATTCCTTTGCACTGTCCCACAGCAAAGGATGAAGGAGAATACTGGTAGTTTCAGAATTACCTAATAGTGCTGATACAGAGAGACAACTATATTATAGCATCTTATCTGCCTAATGGGTCCAAAGGATAGCAGACCCACTGAGTATTTGCTCTTAGCAAATGAGCACATCTGTCACTTATTAATAGAATAAAATCTGCAGGCTTTATTTATGTTTCCCCATTTCTTTTTGCAGTTTAAGATGCTCCTGAAAGATAGCTACTCTTTATAGGCATGCAAACTCTTTATCCCTATTAAAGCAAATGAAAATATATTCTTCTGTTTTCTAATGTTATTATTATTGGCCATAGACAATTATTATAAGATGTGCTGCCTTCTTTATATTTACTAAAACAGAGCAAAATTTTAGATCTCTGTCTATATTCCAGGAAAGCTCATGGCTTCAGGAAATATTCTGTCTCCTAAAACGTAAATACTACAGCTTTCAACTGCCCAAGAAACCAGACATGTGAGAGATGTAGTGTGGAAGATAGAGCCAGAAAGCCAGTGCTTAAGTTCTGTTTCTGTCTATGTAACCTTGGGGCATCTTATTGAAACTCAGTTTCTTCTTCTAGAAAACGGGGAGAACATTAGCTTCCTGCTTTATAGAGTAGTTGTGAAGAGTAAAAAAGACAGGGTCCACGAAAATGTTTTATAAACTAAAGTGCCATACAACTATGAGATATTACTTTTAGTGGAGCATGTATTTGTATATATCCACTTGTGAGTTGCAAGAAATTTTTTGTATATGTGTATAAATTCACACATACACATTTATGTATTTTGGTGGGGGGATGTCCATAGTTTTCATCAGCATCTCAAAGGAAGTCATCACCTAAAATTGATTAAGAACCTCTGGGCTAGTTGGTGTTCCGCATCAATACTCATTAGAAATATGCAACTTAAAACCACTAGGAGATACCACTATACACCCAGTAGGATGGCTGTTATCAAAAAGGCAAGCAATACAGAGTATTGGTGAGGGTGTGGAAAATCTGGAACATTCATACACTGCTGGTGGAAACGTAACCTGGTACAGCCACTTTGGAAAACAGTTTGGCAGTTTCTTACAAAGTTACACTTACCATACGGCCCAGCAACTTCACTCTTAGTAATCTACCAAAGAGAATGAAACCATATGTCCACACAAAGACCTGTACACAAATTTTCATAGCAGCATTATTTGAAAGAGCCCAAAACTGGAAAGAAAACTCTCCATCAACTTGTGAATGGATAAACTAAATGAGGCATATGCATATAGTAGAATATAGCTCAGCAATAAAAAGGAATGACACACTAATAAGAACTACAACATGGAGGAAACTTGAGAACATTACACTAAATGAAAGAAGACCCTATAGTGTATGATTCTACATATACAAAATGTCTAGAAATGGCAACTTTATAGGGACAGAAAATAGATCTGTGATTGCCTGTAACTGGAGGGGCAAGGGTGGCAACTGATTGCAAACAGACTCAAAGGAAATTTGGAGGTTGATGGAAGAGTTCTAAAACTAGATGGTAGCAATGGTTTCACAGCTCCGTAAATGCACTAAAAGTCACTAAGTTGTACACGTACAATAAGTGACTTTATGGTATGTAAATTTTATCCCAGTACAGCTGTTTTTAGAAAAGACATGAATAATGGACAGGATATTTTGACATATAATTGTAAAATAAATACAAATAGCAAAAATTTACCTATAAACTGATTTTAGTTTTGCATATAGTTTCAAACTACTGTCATTTATAGAAAAGTGTTCTTTATTCTCTCTATGCTGCAGTTTCCTGACTTGTAAAAAAAAAAAAAAGATAATAAAAGTAACTACCTCATAAGCATTTGTGAAGATAAATCAATTAATAGATTTAAAGAATTTAGAAGAGGGCCTGACACACAATAAGTATGGAATCATGTTAATTATAGCCACTAACTAGAGCTCTCATGCCACTACCAAAAACATATATTTTGTAACATCAATTTCTTTTGATGTTCTTTTCTCTGATGGGAAAAATGGGCATGAATGATTAATGATACTCTCCCAAGTTGACATAAATAAATGCATATTAATAGAGGCTATTCAAAAGGGATGTAGAAAATTTGGAGTTTGATGTAATATATCACAGAGAGCATAATCTACAAAAACTCATTTTGGTTTTAGTTTCATTTCGGAACAAAACAAACAATCAATTCAGAAAAATAACTTTAGTTCTCCTTTCCTCCCTCATTTTCTTCCTTATCTGCTTAGTTGCAGTGCCCATTCTGAACCTCTTCTTATCAATTACAGGATGAAGGAAAATGCCCACCTCTAGACGTAATAAAATTAGAAGGTGCAGAAATTGGCATTGATAGCAGCTTGGGAAAACCATTTGTGTTTAACTGTGTGCCTCAGTCTGGAAATAGAACTTTCTACCTCTGCACAACCTCAAACCAAGAAATGAAAAGGTAATAGATTATTCTTTTATCTTACTAGTTTCACATTGGGTGGGGGAATGCTTCTTCAATAGCAATCTGACAGATTCTTGGGACTGGAAGTAGGGAAGGGAACAGCAAATTCACAGCATGAGTCAATAAACTGTCTTTTTCTTATGTATGAGAAGTTTGGATTTTCATGTTTCTGCCAAGTTTTTTCCTAACAGAATTTCCAAAGAACAGAAGCATCTTCTTCTAACTCATTTACCTTAGATCTCTATATTTTCTAAAAAAGCTCACTACTGCCACAGTTCACATCTAGCTTCCCCAAAAGTTGCCAGATTCATGTATTTTAAACTAATTGGATGGATAGTCAGAGGAATAAAACTAATGTAGTTGGGTTACAATTTAACACACTACAGTGAAATGAGCAAAATTAATAATAATAATATAGCTTTGTGGGGGAATTAATGCAGTTGACAGTCTGTAAGCATACAAGCCAGTCTGAGGGTAGAAGTGTGAAGGCATTCTAAGAGGGTAGCCTACAAACTCTAAGCATTCAGCAACTTACGATCATTATTCAGTGTGTCACCCCGAGGGAATGGAGATCATTGGTCAGTCCAGTGAGTCAACTCAGAACTGCTGTGTAAGTACTGCTACTTTAGGGTGATGGGTGGGATAGAATGGGGGAGAGGGAGACAATGACAAAAAAATGGGTCAACAGCGTTTAGAAGAATGCCATATCTCTTTAAGAGAATTTGGACTCCAATTTTAAAGAGAGCCCTAGGTCTGAAACCTCTTAGGCAAACAATATACTGTCTCTATTTGTGGAACATTGTGTATTCAAATGCATGTTTCTTTATAGGACAAACAAGGAAACATGCTGATAGCAACTTAATTGTATTTCAATTCACGGACAAAATATTTATTGGATAGCTAATATGTCCAAGACACTGTTTTAAAATCTCTGAGGACTATTAGTGTGATTAGGCACCAATCCTTGCCTTCAAAACAGCTCTGAACCAAGAAGGTAGGATTTTTAATGCAAAATAGAAATTGAGCCGTGCTATAGGAAAAGACAATGTGGCGTAGGAATTGAGGGTGGGGAGAAAAGGTTTCTGGACGTGTGCGTGAGGGAGGAGTTTATGAAAGGTGTGGTATAGCATCAGATATGCATACAAAAGAAGAAATGGAACACAGAAGTGCAGAGGGATTAAATCAAGCTTTGGGGAGAAAAGCATGCAGGATGGTTTGATTGGAAGTTATGGGGTTTAAAAGAAACTTGGAAAAGATTGGCAAGATGGGGTGGGGTAGATAGGCTGGTACCTGGCTAAGGAGACAAGACTAACAAATTTCAGTCCTCAAGTAGGGACACTAACAGTGCACTAAAGGTGGCCACCTTGTCCAAGGAACACTTGGGGAGGTAGCTTAGAACAGTGGCTATTTGCCAGTCTTTCCATATATTAATAGCCAGGGCCTTACAGTTATCAGCCCTGCTGATGTTAAATTCACATACCTCAGTAAAATAATGAATACATTTTCCCTTAGGCACTAATTAAACTATAGTAAAGGAGAAGAATAAAAATAAATTTATTTTAAATACCCCTGGTGGGTGTGGGATTTTGCCACCTAGTAACACCAATTTTATAAGAATGTGTTGCTCTTCAACCATGAATTTAGAGCCATGAAATATACCTGAGGCTCAGGACTCTTCTGTCTGAACAATGGGTTTCAGGGAGAAAAACAAGGCCCTCTGAATGACACTTATCAAGCTCCCCAAGGAAAACACCTCTCATCTTTCGGTCTTTCAGGTGGCTTGAAGCAATGGACAAAGCGGCCCATCCTGTCCACCAGGTAAGGTGTCCTTGATGTTTATCTGTGCCTTCGTTCTGCTTTTCTTCTCCGAGGGGGAAAGGATCAAGTTAGATGTCATGCAGTCCACCCTGGGACTTCTCATATCTGCAATAAAAGCTGGGATTTGCAGTCAACAGGATTTTCCACTCAGATTTTATGGAGGTGCTTGCATTCCTGCTGTTCTTTTTGTTTTCAGCAGTTTGTATGACATTCCTCTCCGTGAGCTCAATGGGTAGTTCCAACTGGGGTGGAATTTCTCCTTGACACAGAACAGCCCAGTGGTTCCCCATGAGGTTAAACCACTGCTACTGTTTTTTTCACACTCCCTAAGAACAAGGGCTCAGGGATATCTTGGGATAGTGCTGTTGGCCAAGCAGCTTATTAGAAAATGATTCCTAGCCCTGAAGTAATATCGTTTTTAATTTAGATTTGACCTATAAACTGAGAGATAACTTTGTAAGATCAACAGGTGAGTCATCACTTCAGCCCCTAAGTCATTGGATACCCTTCTTTCTGAGCTATGACCTGGTCAAGAGGGAAGAAACTGCTTCAATATTCAATTGTTTTATGTTTATGCTGTAGATATGATTTCTAATAAGGTTATAGAGTTCCTTTAAATATGCTCATTTCCTCACAAAATGGCATACAAGAAAAAGGTATTTACTGTCAATAATCTTCTCTACATATTTTGGCTCTTGTACATTCAGGTAAATTTGGGTTGCTTGAGCTTAAATGTACCAACCCCGTGCCCTGTAACTGTACTTTCCGAATAATCACCAGCATTATCATATGATAAACAGCAGGACTTGTGTTTCACTTTACATGGAGCACAACGCTCAACACACGCATCCGTCTCTCCAGTGCATCATCGTAATGAGCCTCGATATTTTCAAGAGGGATCTATTCTGCTCATGCACTCAGGGTGTCTGCAGCAGAGTGAAAAATGAATACCCAAACTCCCAGCAGGCTCCCACTACACAGCAAAGAACTCAGCCAGCTCTGCATTCTGAAATCTTTTGCACTGCTGTGTTAAAACTAAAGGGCAAAAATGAAACCAATAAAGAAGAGAAACTGGCCAGTGCCCAGCAAGGTATTCTGATAAAGGGATGAAGCACCATGTCCCCTGCCTCAGGTCAAGTTCCCAGGAAAAGCCTGCCACTCCCTCAGGACTATGGATCGAGGGCTGACCTCCAGGGTAGAGGATCTTGATTTATCATGGGCCTTCCACAACACGGACCATATGAGCCTAAGGCCTGATCTGGCCTGGGGCATTTAACTCATTCCTTTGTACAAATGGGAGTGCTAGATAAAGTAAAGCATGAACCAGGGGCTGCAATTAGTCACAGTGGACATACCAGGAACAGGGCTAGAAGGACAATCCCAATGGTGAGTAAAATAACACATTGGGGCCAGCACTTATAGACAGGGCCTTTAAACAACAGCCTTTGCTGAGCTGCCCATTTCCATTTCCTTTCTATACATCACTGATAATTCTTTTGATTTCCTCACAATAGAAAAGAAGCCAAAGAGAAGGGATGTCTATGGACACGAAAAGGGAGAAATTCTCTATAGCCAATGGATAAATTCAGATTGTCTGGCTTGTTGCTCAAGTATTCAGATTGCCTTAGCAATAGAATCACTTAGGACAGAAGCTTCTCTGAAGTCAGTCTTGGTGCTGATGTCATTGGCTCTGGGAGTCAATGACCATTGGCACAGGATGGCCACTCAGCTGATCCTTTTGTGTCACACCTGCAGAAGCATGTCTGGGAAGACGTTACTCTGCACAACAGGAGCCTCCCGCCCCTGGCTATCAAGAACCCAGAGTGCCTGGGCCTTCTGCACCAACTTGACAGAAGCACAGACATGTGGATCCAGCACTATTGCATTCTGAAGGATGGCTGCTTGTACTTCTACGCTAGCATTCGCTCCACCCAGGCCTCAGGTATGGACTTAACTTTCACCTGAAATAATAGTAATTACCGTCATAATAGTAATGACATCTTAGCTTTACAGAGACTTTACCAAACTTTATGCTGTGTAAATTAGTTCAGTTATTGTCTGGAGAAGGGATACTATTATTATTCACATTTTACAGATAGGAAAACTGACTGGAAAGTCTACACAACTTGACAAGATCTCGTGTAGTAAGCAATGAAGCTGAGATCTAAATGCAGCCAACCTAACTCCAGAGCCTGCACCCCTAACCCCGTGATTTTACTGCCTGGAAAAACAAAAACTAAACCCCTTCATTTTTTTTATCACTGATGACATTCAGAGTCAATGCCAGTAGTTTTCTTGGCTAGTGGCTCTACCCTTTTCTGATAGTATCCCTAATCTTGGACAAGTGAGTAATGAAAAGAACACTAATTGTCAATTTTCCTTAGGCAAGTTACTTAACTTCCTAAAACTTAGTTTCGTCATTTATAAAATGGAAACAGCTATCTATTTCACAGGACTATTGTGAAGATTGAATGAAGTGATTGCCATTTAGAGTCTCTTAAGTTCTACATACAAAGTACTCGACACAAAAAGCTTTCTCTCTATAAAATGTATATATATTTATTAAATTATATATAAATATTATACATAATATATATTTTAATATGCTAAAAGCTATATATAAAAATAAGTATGTAAACAATATAATATAGTAATAAAATAATTGTGCACGATTTCTACAAGAACGATTATTTAACTTCTTGTCATTTTTGACAAAATAGATTACAGATGTTTTATTTGCAGTTGAACTTTTTCCCAAACAAATAATCCTTAAATAATTTTCAGTAATGAAGATCCTGGAATCTTAGTCATTTAATTTCCTTTTTTAGCATAAATGCCTTTCTTTAATTAAGCTAGATAGCCATGCCAAATGGGAAGGAGGTATCTGGTGACCATTTTGACCTTCTTGGAAGGGTATGAAAGAGGTACAAACTGAGCATCACACTATGGTCCTTTTCTCATCACTCAGGATGAGCAATACAATGACTCTCTTTTACTTACTCACCCTTCCACTTTGAGAGTATTAAAACATGACCCAGAATATTATTCAACTATTAGGAAATAGCCAGCATCTCTAAGCACTTACAGAATTGTTCCTATGCAATCCAAATCCACAGCTTTAAGCACCTGACTCCAGGATGAGAATGAAGATAGACAAAACAAATCTCTAAAGTAGTCATTGACTGGGGCTTTTATTATAAAATATCACTGCAAAAGTCTGAACCATTATAACTAACAAATCAATGAAGTTCATTTTCAAGAGAATGTTTCCATAGGTAGAAAGTGAATGTTTAGGATTGAATGCTCAGATTACTCCAAACTTAAATATTAACCAAGTGCTTCCAAACCCCTGGGGCCCAGGGACTGCTACTGATTCCAAGAGTTTAAAATGGTAATGACAGCCACTAAGTGGCCTCCCTTATTCTGAAAGGTCCGAGGAGGCCCTATTTAGAAAAGTCCTAGTTGGAGAGCTGGGAAACAGCTACTAATAAATGGCCTAAAAATAATAACAGTAAAAGCAGATAACAGAGTTATCTTTTAGTGGGTAAAGATTTTGTACTGGTCACTCTAGTAAGCGTTTTTACTTATTACGTTTAATTTCTACAACAATCCTATAAATAGGTTATTAGCCCATCTACAAGTTTGGAAACTGATGCTTAGCAAGGTTAACTCATTTGCCCAAGTTCCCTTAGCTAGTAAATGGTGAAGATAGAATTTGAACCTAGGCAGCCTAAGTTACACTAGCCAAAAGGAAAAATAGACAAGGGGGAAAATGTGAAAGCTTTCTTTATATTCATCCTTATTATCTCACACATCTTTCCAGAAACTTCCATGGTCCTTTGTTGCATCCAGAGCACTCTAGGGCCTTCTACTTTGTCCCCAAACCCTTCTTTCTGGCTTTCTCTTCCACTCCTGTGTTAAAGCACCCTGTACTCTACATGCACACATGGTCACATTCTATTTGCTTAGCACACCCCACCTCTTGGACTTCTCTGACCCCATGTCTTTGCTTATGTTAATTCCTTCCCCTGAAACATTCTCTACCTACTGATTCCCCAACACAAGTTGTCCAGATTCGATGTGTCCTTCAAGTGCTTATTCAAATGTTGGCCATCTCTGTTAGAAAGGAATCCCAGATGGTCCTAGGTAAACAAAGCATCTCACTTTTCCGAACTTCCACACTCACCCATCTTGCGACACTTATCACCCTCTACTTTGTATTTTATCTCTAGTTGGCTATTTATCTCTTCTAAGGGATTATGTACTCAGAGATGACTCTATATTTTGTATGTTTAATAAATGAATGAGTAAACAACCAAATTGACTCAGTTGGCCACTATTCCCATGAAGTGTGGGTACTGTAGTTTGTCATACCCTCATTTAACAATGGAGAAAGATTAGAAGATTACAAAGCCAATTCAAAGGCAAAACCAGAACTCAGGCCACCAGATACCTGGGCTTTTGGCCATATTACACTCTTTCCAGCTGTAAGAAGTTATCTAATTTCTATCTATTTTAAAATTTTTCTCCTGAAAATATATTATTTTGTGGCTAATAAAAATAAATTCAAAGCCATTCATTCTTTCCCAGCCTTACTTCTTTTCTTTTTTTTAAAAATTTTATTTATTTATTTATTTTTGGCTGCATAGGGTCTTTGTTGCTGTGCACGGGCTTTCTCTAGTTGCGGTGAGCGGGGGCTACTCTTCATTGCGGTGCGCAGGCTTCTCATTGCAGTGGCTTCTCTTGTTGCAGGGCATGGGCTCTAGGAGCGCAGGCTTCAGTAGTTGTGGCACACAGGCTCAGCAGTTGTGGCTCACGTGCTCTAGATCGCAGGCTCAGCAGTTGTGGTGCACGGGCTTAATTGCTCCGCGGCATGTGGGATCTTCCCAGACCAGGGCTCGAACCCATGTCCCCTGCATTGCGGATTCTTAACCACTGCACCACCAGGGAAGCCCCCAGCCTTACTTCTTGAATATCCTATCTTCATAGGTCCTTAATTTCTAGCCCAAATTATTTCAATATGAATGAAAAGAAAATGTTCCTTACTGAAATTCCAACAGAATTTTTATATCTAGGCCAGGTTCTAAAATAGAGGCCTGTGATTTCTGTTTTTACATGACTCTACTCTTCCTTGAATAAAAGATGCCTGAGTATGCACCTTGTTCCAGAAGGTGTACTTTATTGCCACCGCCTCCCCACTGCCACCCTGACAGGTGTTGGGTCCAGCTGGAAGCTCTCCCAGGGTTAATCCACTGCTAATCCTTCTTCAGCATTAAGGTGGCTGTGCAGGAATTCTTCTGAAGTTCTTTACCCTTCCCTAGACTTGAATTTTAAATTGAGGTTTACATCCTTTTTCTAAGAGTCCTTTTCAATCTTCTTATACATCTTAACTCAGATCATGACCTGAGGCTCACAGCCAGTGGTCCTGCATAATGAAACTTAAGATAGGATCGAGGCAAATCCAAATTTGCTGTGGAAAATTCCCCAAATAAATATGCCCCTCTCCACTGTCCACAAAAAGTCACTGCCCTGGTGAACCACATTTTTTTTTTCCAGAGGACTGGATCATACTGCTCAAGTGTATTGGAATGGGAAAGTTAGCATGTGCTATTGAATGCTTCCTATGCGTCCAGGACTTGGATAGGCACTTCATGTTCTTTATCTAAAACTAATATTTGCAAAACATCCACAGTTATTGTCCTATTTTAAGTGAGAAACTAAAGCTTGGAGAAGTTAACTAGCACACCACTGGTCAACCAGCTATTAAGTGACAGAGACAAACTCTGAACAAATGCTATCGAAATGCTATGCCCAAACTCTTAGCCACCATACTCTGTGTAGCACTCCCTGACAGAAATTAGTCTTCTAAAAGTACTACTCGGTCAGTAATGTTGTGTGTCTGGTCTCTGCGCTCTGGACATCAGCACACTGACTGCAATAGCCAGGGTCCACTCAGTCCAACAACCAAAGGAGTTGTGAGGACAGCAAAGAAATTGAGTTGAATGGCTGAAACCATGCTGCACCATGAACACTACACGCACTAATATGTTTAGTTTAACTTAATCATTTTATATGCATGGAATATGAATCATTATTATATTAATAAAGATTATACAGGGTTCTAATACTCATTTTCTTCTAGTTGACACTAAGTAAATGACCTTTGCGCTGGTCTGATCTATAGTTCGTTCTTTACTTACATTGTTCAAGCTCTGCTTGGCTCTTGCACATCCCACCCTGGTTTGGTTCCTAGTTCTCCCCTGTGAAGGTCATAACCTTGAAGCAGGCCTTGATTACCATTTATAGCAGTATTTATCAAACTGCAGGTTTTGACCCTGTTACTGTGTCATACAATCAATGTAGTAAATTGTGACCAGTATTTAAAAAACAATAGCATAGGATTTAATTGAATAAAAAATATCATGATACATCACAATGTTTCACAAAACTTTTGGTTTAATTGTATTAAAACATGTAGAGGTCTGTATTTATTACATGTTTATATCACAGCCAAAAAAAGTGGAAAAATACTAAAGTACAAAAACCCCGTCTCTGCATATATCCTGGTTCACACAGTCAGTTTTCTTTCAGAATATTAGAAACAGAATATTTAAAGAAGGTTCTTTCATTTCTATTATCTTTGTAATATGTCTGTCATATTATCTGCTTTGTTATTAAGACTCAGCCTTCTACGTTCACCACTTCAGAGACATGGTCCCCTGGCTGCAGCATCTCGGTTACTTTACTGTTTTATTTTCATTTATTTTATTTTATTATTCATTTTACTACATTGATTTATGTTCTTTATTAGAGACCTGGGACACATCATATGATATTTCTTATTTCTGAAGGTATCTGTAGTATTTGGGGCATGACTTAGCTCTTGTGACAGTCACCTGTGATGCTGAGAGAATAGTGAGGGCAGCGAAGAGGAGGCAGGGAAAGATAACAGTGAGAGGAGGGGAAAGAGCAAAAGCCATGAGAAGCAACACAGCCCTGATTTCCTGTAAAAACCCTATGAGATGCTAGTCCCACATTTTACTTTCAGCTAAATATGCCTCAAATATATATTTTGGGAGTGGGAGAAATAGCCCCAGTCAGTTAGGTCCCTGAAGTCTTTTCTCACCGTTACGGAAGGTGCTAGTACTTTAACAATATGTATTACTGGCTGGCCTATGCCTGCTAATATTAAAAAGCCACTGTGATTATTCCAGAAGCCTGTTAGTCAAAGTGCCTCTTCATAGGCCTGAAGCCCCTTGTCATTCACAGTACACTTGATAATTTTTTTCCTTTTATCTCTCTCCAGCAAGAGCTGGAAGTAACAAATCGTGATTGTTAACTATTATTCTTAAACAAATCACATCAAGTTCTGTATGTGCCGCTCAGATATATTTTACATTATTGCAACAAATGGATAGTTCTTGTGAGAAATCTCTGTCCAAACACTGTGCCAGCTTGCTATTTATTGCTGCCACCTAATGACAGACAGAGACCAGCCCAATGAGGTCACTTGAAATGAGGTAATGGGGTTATAATTCGATGACTTTACTGCTAATCATTTCTACCCTACAATTAGTTAGGAGAGGTGTCAGAAACTTTCCTGTTTGTAGCAGACACCTTTTGGGCATAACTTTCTATCCATTCTCAAAATGGGTAGGAATGGAGGAAGGTATTCTTATCTGTTCAGACATATGAGAAAAGGAAATTCACAAGCAGGAAGAAGTCAAAAACCAGTACATAATATAAATGGTGTATACTGTTGTTTGGAGCAGAGAATTAAGACAGCAAAATAACCCTCAGATAAGTCCTTAGGTATCCTATAGTCCTGAAACATCTAACACATTGCTTATTCTACATCTAGTATATACCCCCAAAACATACACCTATGCAAAAACTTGCGCTCGAACATTGCAATGTTATTCATAATAGCCAAAAAATTGAAGAAAACTCAAATGTCCAAACTAACGAATGGATAAATCAAATATGCTATATCCATACAATGAAATTTCAGCAACAAAAATAAATGAAGTACTAGTACATGATACAAAATGAATGAACCCTGAAAACTTTATGCTAAGTGAAATAAGTCAGTCACAAAAGATCACATAGCGTATAATTCCACTTATATTAAGTGCCCCAGGAAAAATCTATAGAGACAGAAAGTTGGTTAGGATTGCCTAGGCTTAGGATGGGGAAGCAGACAGGCAGTGACTGCTAATGGGTATGGAGTTTCTTTCTGAGATGATGAAATGTTCCAAAGGTAGATTATGGTGGTGGTTGCACAACTTCATAAACAAACTAAGAATCAGTGATTGTACACTTTAAATGGATGAATATTATGCTGTGTAAATATTATCTGAAAAAAGTTGTTTTATATCTGTCTAGCTCAAAGAAAGAAGTCACTCTCCGATTTTGGTAAACACCATTTTACTGGAGCCTACTAAAAGAAAAAATTCTAACCATTTCTAAAATAAATACTTTCCTAGAAGTTAGTTCTAAAATGGACTCTTTTTAAATGAAAAATTTTAAAGAATTTAATAGTGCAACTAAACCCCCTCTATAGAGTAAAGAATTTTTAAAGTCCAAAAGCCACTCATTCTGTCTAAAAAGAAAAATTTATGACTTCCTGACAGTGTGTATTGTTATCAAGTGTAGCCAAAGAAAAACAAAAATGAGCCAAATTTTCCTTTCACAGTCCCTTACTACCATACCAGTATAGAATACTTATCCCATAGAGTAGCAAAAATCCCAGTCGTATTTTGGCATTTTCTTTGCTACTATAGTGCAGTAAAGTGGCTACTGGGGTGGGGACAGTGGGAGGTTGGGGAGCGAGAATAGTAAGAGTTAGTAAGCACAAGAAAGAGATCTAAAAATCTAATCATCACTATTAATGGCGTTACCTAGACTATCTGCATGAGATTCAGGTTACCTCAGAGCATCAAGACAACATAAGGAACACACAAGTGTTGATTTTTCGGCACCTTCTCCTAGACTGATGTCTTCTCCCCGCACCCCAACCCCTAAACAATGTAAACAGAATTCTGGCCAAGCAATATACAACCACTAACATAGATTCAAAGGACCATGGGGAAGAAATTATCTTTTAAAACCAGTCATTTATTCTCATTTTAATTCAAGTTGGCACCCTCACATCACCCTGTGGGTTCATATTTTAAATGTGCTTTGCATATGCACAAAGAAGGTGAGAATCTATGTTGGTTGTAGAAACCTCTGGCCATCTTCATAACTCCTCAGGATGTCTTAATGGTTCTGCCCAAACAAATACTATTTAATTTTTCCTCTAATGTAATATTGTAGGTGTCAATATTTGATACTGAAAAATGTATTTCAAAATGTGTCCTCCAGGAACACACTAAAAGAAGGAGCCTAAAGAAACTACTTTAGGCCCACAGTAACAAAAAGCTAAATATTGAACATGTCACGAGAACACTGTAGAAATGAAAAACAGGAAATCCAAACTTTGTTACCAGTCTTGCCATTAATTATTAGTGGATGACCTAAGTTATCAATATATATTCTTTTGGAGCCTCACTTCTTCATCTGTAAAACAAGACACCTGGACTAGAGGTTCCTTCAGATACAAAATCTTCTTGACACCTTTTCAGACTTTTTCTCCATCTTACTCTTTCCCTATTCTCCTCACTTGCTTTTTTCCTTTCACCCTCTGTAGGTGGCCTTTATCTACAAGGATATATGGTGAATGAGCAGACCCTTAGCTTCAAGCAATCAGTAATTGAACTCAAACCTCCATCTGAAGAATTCAAGACTTTCTATTTCTGTGCAGAAAATAAGACAGAAAACCAACGGTAAGTCAAGGTCTACGTATTTCTTCTTCTTCATCAGTCCTGACAGAAGCCTTCTAAGCAAACCCTTATCCTTATTTTCCAACTTCAACTCCACATCCTCAATTAAATATCTCCCTTTCTTTGCATAGTCCCTATAGTTAATATTCCCCAGGATTTTTTTTTCTTTCAATGCACAGAAGATGACTCTTCTAGAAGTATTTTTTTTCAAATGAAAAAGGAGTCCATAGTTCTTCCCAAGGTAGTGGCTGACTCAGGTTTCAACATAAAAAATCCACTAACACTGTAACCCGTAAATATTGTAATTTATTAATTCACAGGTTTGTTGTTTCACCACCTTTCACATAACTCTTATTGATATGTCCATCTGGTCAGTTGTTTGGTTTTGTTATAAGCCATCAAAGGGCATAGGACTCATCCATCTAAATTGTATGTTTAGTATCCAACTTGTCATGTACAAATGGGTACTGGTTTCATAAAGATTCTGAGAAAAACCCAGCAGTAAAGTTAACAGAGACAAAACCATGAAACAGAGGAAGTACCTAGAGTATCCTCCTTCATCTCTCAAGTCTCCCTGACCTAACTCCAATCCCCAGGACATCCAATGTCCTACATCTCCCATTCCTACCCTCAACTGCTTGGTGACCATCCAGACACTTTCTTCCAACCATCTGGATAAAAAGGATCTAATAAAGAAATTTACAGTGATTTATTAGAACAAAGGACATGGTAAAGCTTCCAGGGCCATTTGCAAGAATCAAATTCACTGTTTCAACCCAAAGAAATAAAACTCCAAAAGTAGAATTTCAGTAATCTCCAGCAAGTGACCATTTGGAGAAGGGAAAAGGATTTCCTAGGCCTTCCCTCGTTATGTAACCTTCCTTGCTCCACTCACTCCTAAGCATGGGCTAGAGTGGGAGGATAATGAATATAGAATTGCTAGATACTTGCCAGGATCTTCTTCCTCAGACTGTGCTGTATAATCTGGTGGCAGATAAAGATGGTCCCTTGAAGGTGAGGCTCCAGCCTTCTATTATTGTAGAAAAGGGGTCACTGAAAGAGAGTTAACTCCTATCTGATAAAATTTACTGGCTTCTCTAAGAGAGGAAGTTGAATAGTTGGATCTCACTGCCAAATCCATGAGTGGATACTATCAAGAGGAAACAATATTAAGTCATTAGAGAAATATTTAAAAGAGCAAGAGTTTCACAAATTGTGGTTTATGGAACTCTGGTTCCACAAGATAGCCCACTCCCCAAAAGTAGTGAAATAAGTTTAGGAAATGATACAAATCATATTCCCCTCTCAGAGAATCACAAAGTATATTAACTCAATGTTTCTGAGACACATTGCTGGAAGGAATCCTGGTTAACTCCCCTTAACTCCAACTACCTAAGCTTATCTGACCTAAACTACTTTAAAAAAATAACACCTATTAACCACCCTTAGAATAAACATCATATGGGCACATTTTATAAAACATCATCCAAGAAAATGAAAGGAACAGAGAGGAAGAGAGAGGAGAGTTAACTGGAGTGTTTGCTGTGGTTTCAAGAAGGTGACAAAGAAGTATTTGGTCCTAATGGCAATATTTGATTACTATACATTTGATCAACTAAACTTTAAATAGAAACAGAAAATACTAGTAATAATTTTTAAATCCTATAACTGCATTAATTACTATTTACTAACATTGTACCCTCTTCTGGCCCTATTATTTACATTAACATGGATTTAAATCATAGCTACCATTGCATATTTCTCTTTTGGTGTTTTACCTTTTTGTTCAATCCAAAACCTAAGGATCATGGTTTACTATATTAATTTTGAACTAAATAACAAAGAGAAACATTTACAAGATAAATTAAAAGATTTTGTAACATTTCATCTCCCTAGAGTCCAACAATTTTTTAATGACCTGTCCTGTGATGTTATTTCTGCAGCTGGATTACAGCTCTGAAAACGTCTATCAAAAAATGGCTTCCTTTGCATCAGGCTATTCAAGACTTCATGAATCGACCTCTAGAGGAGACCAGAATGTGACTGAAATCCTAATCTTAAGAGAAAGGATCCACAAAATCACCACCATCTAGTTGTGGGAAGAAACAAAAACATTTATCACTATATAACTTTTCAAATGAATGTTCCTCCAATATATTAAAATTTTGTGATAAGATTATAATTTTTATTCTGAACCAAAACACCAAAATCTCATGTGACACTCAAATAACTTATATCAACATCATTAAGACCTCTATATTTTTTCCCCCATGGGCTGTACATGTTAGCATCAAAATATAGTATGCCCCATATCCCTGGCTTTTTGAAAGGATATAATACAAGAAAAGTTAATTTATTTTATTCTTTCTTTTATATTCTTTGCTAAATGTTCCACTCTGCTCTTTGGCTATAGGTTTCCTAAAATTTCTCTAGGACATGATATGGGAAGCTGATATTTGGGAAATTTAAGATCATGGAAATTAAGTGGCTTAAATGATGAGTAAATAATTCAGCTAAACAAAGGTCATCTTAAAATCAACTGGCCCAAGTGCCTTCCAAAACTTCCCAGATGAAAGAAAATAATAATTATTGTTATAAAAATAAAATAAGGAAATAATTAGACTGAATTTAGGGGAGAAAACTCAGAGGCATGGGTCTTATTATTACCTGAATTATTGTCTGAATATCTATCACACTGAAAAGGGAAAACAAATCAAGAATTTTCTGTTCTTAATACTGAAAGTAAAATTCAGAGAAATTCAAAAGTGAATTCCAAGCATTGACTTCATTTCTCAGTGGAACAATCCCAATGTGTATCCAAGACGTTGTGATGCACTCAGAAGTCCCATGCCCTCACTAATGGAACATGGAACACAGCTTTCAGAGCACAGATTCAAGTGCTCTGGAGCAACTTATGACAATAATAAAAACTTGAAAATTTGTCAAAATATTTCGGAACTCACAAGGACCTTACAGCTTAACCTCTCTTCTTTGTGGCTGAGGCTCAGAGAGGTAATTGCCTCTTGAAGTTCACAAAGGTTGAACTGGAGCTGAAGCCTGGAGCTGAATTCAGATCTTCTTCCCTCTATCCAGCATTGTTTCCACTCATCCTACAGCCCCTCATTGTGCCCAAGGATGTGGTGGGGTTTAATAGAGATAATGCAGCTACTCACTCCCCAAACTTGTTGAATACTTCTAGTCTTTCGCTGAGAACTGAAAAACATTGATTCCAGCAATAAACCATGTTTATATTTCTACAGTCTCATGGAAGGCCTTCATGTTAATTCAAATCATAGCCTTTTCCAGAGAATCTTAAATATAAAAAAGATATAAAAATTCATGCCATTTTTCCTACACTCTTCACCTCCGTCCCCCACCCAAAAGACTGAACTCTTTAACTAGAAGGTCACACTTTGCAGCTGTCCTTCACCACAACTCAGAAAAAGGAGGCTTGTGAGTGTGTAAGCATGTGCAACTTAGTTCCCATATTAAGAGAAGCTGCCTAAATGAACTCATGCCCTAAAAGGCATGCTGTAGTACTCTGACCAACTTAATACCATAATCAAAAATATTCAATTAACAATAACAGATAGCCCTCTGTTCTGACAATGGTCCCTTTGTGCTCCAGTATTTGTCATGATAATAATGAGGACTTTCAGCAGAGGCATTACTGATAGTAATGTTCATGTCAGAAACCTGGAGCTCACACATCTGCTCCCCAGCGGAGCACTCCGCCTTTCTGGAGCCCCATCAAAGAATGTACAAACTGTGCTGTTAGACTGCCAACAAACACATGAAAGAATGCTCAACATCATTAAGCATTAGAGAAATGCAAATCAAAACTACAATGAGATATCATCTCACACCAGTCAGAATGGCCATCATCAAAAAATCTACAAACAATAAATGCTGGAGAGAGTGTGGAGAAAAGGGAACACTCTTGCACTGCTGGTGGGAATGTGAATTGGTACAGCCACTATGGAAAACAGTATGGAGGTTCCTTAAAAAACTACAAATAGCACTACCATATGACCCAGCAATCCCACTACTGGGCATATACCCTGAGAAAACCATAATTCAAAAAGAGTCATGTACCAAAATGTTCATTGCAGCTCTATTTACAATAGCCCAGAGATGGAAACAACCTAAGTGCCCATCATCGGATGAATGGATAAAGAAGATGTGGCACATATATACAATGGAATATTACTCAGCCATAAAAAGAAACGAAATTGAGCTATTTGTAATGAGGTGGATAGACCTAGAGTCTGTCATACAGAGTGAAGTAAGTCAGAAAGAGAAAAACAAATACCGTATGTTAACACATATATATGGAATTTAAGAAAAAAAAATGTCACGAAGAACCTAGGGGTAAGACAGGAATAAAGACACAGACCTACTGGAGAACGGACTTGAGGATATGGGGAGGGGGAAAGGTGAGCTGTGACAAGGCGAGAGAGAGGCATGGACATATATACACTATCAAACGTAAGGTAGATAGCTAGTGGGAAGCAGCCGCATAGCACAGGGAGATCAGCTCGGTGCTTTGTGACCGCCTGGAGGGGTGGGATAGGGAGGGTGGGAGGGAGGGAGATGCAAGAAGGAAGAGATATGGGAACATATGTATATGTATAACTGATTCACTTTGTTATAAAGCAGAAACTAACACACCATTGTAAAGCAATTATACCCCAATAAAGATGTTAAAAAAAAAAACAAAAAACTGTGCTGTTACCAGGCAGCAGGCTAGCGACCACAGCCAACTGTAACACTGGCATGGAGCTTTCCCCTGATGGAGAAAAACAAAAGTGACTACCTCAGTAAAAGGTGAATACAGTTTTTCCTGAATTAAGCACTCATGTAACTCACTTGAAAGTGAAAGGTATCAACACTCCAAGTTCAGAGCCACTCCTCAAAAACTACTGTAGTTATTCCTGGAAGGTTCTAGAGATCTAAACAATGCCAGACATATTAAATAAAAAATTTTGTGTAAACATTTTAATGTGGAGAGGATTCTGAGCGTTTATATGATTTTTAAGGGATATATGACCCCAAAAGAACTTTTATTTCTAAGATTAAAAACATTTCCCAAGATCCACAAGATTTCCATCCCCAGTAGGAATACTAGGGAGGGAAAAGTACAGGGCCACCCTTCTACGTAAACACTATCTGACTGCACATTTTAGGGTTAGCCCACCTTTTGGCAAATCAAGGACAGCTCCCCATGAGCCCAATAGTCAGTTAGTCAATAAATGTTCATTGAGCACCTACTATGGGTGAAGCGCTAGTTGTCAGCAGTGCGCTACTATTCAGGAGAGGCAGAAAACATAGTTCAAAGCATGCACTCTGTAGCCAGATGGCCTGAGATCAAATTCTTACCCTGTCACTTGCTGGCTGTGACCTTGGGCATGTTACTTGAACTCTCCCTGCTTTAGTTTCCTCATCTATAAATGGAGATAATTACAGTGTGTGTCACATGTCTATGAGAATTAAATGAACAATGTATGAAAAGCACTGTAACAGTGAGCAGCCCCAGTGACCTCTCAATATGATTATCAGTATCATTAGCAAGCATTGTCAGCTAGCTATATACAGACTTCCCATCTCTGTGGACAGCTTCAGAAGGAACATATCTTGTCTCCTTCACCTCACTACCTGAAGGCAGAGAGAATGGAGGAGAGTTCCCTCAAGGTTTCCTTCTTATGTGGCTTTAAAAGAGAGGACCAAATATAGTTTCAGGCGTTCTGGGTTATATGCAGCATAATATTGCCTATTTAGAACCCCAAAGACTGGCCTGCAGTTGTCAAAACTCTCTTAGCCCAACTTCTTAGTAAACTTGGAAGATTTCCCATCAGCATTCCTAGAAGCCCTAAGCTAGGCCCAAGTTATTCTCAGAAGGTCCCTGCAGGGCCTAAGTCGGGCTGATCTAACTCCAATTCTTATTCAGCCTCATCTGTTGACTTAATGTGCATACTATAAGGAAAACCCCTAGAACTGTTCTGTACTTGGGAATTACATTTAGCGAAGTTAATAAATATCAAAGAACACAATGATTATTCCCTTAAGAAGTGAACACTAGAAGCAATCATTCTATTTCCTTTATTTGCCTCACCCACTCAGCCTAAGAAAATAATCTCAGTGATCCCTTGCCTCCTAATAATCTCTCAAGCTTCTTCCTGGGTTTGGAATAATCTTCCCACACACATACACTTTTGAGAGAAAAATAATTTTTCTATAGAGGTTTTGCTAACAAAGTAGAATCCTGTTTTCCATTCTAGTCTACCCAACAATCATGTAAAACCCATTTCAAAGGCATATTCACAGCAGGATATAAAAGATAATGAAACTATAAAGCATACTTTTAAAAAAATAACCACTGTATTCTAATAGTACCTTATATCTTATAATATTACCTATGTATATTTTTGGTTTAAAAAATATCCCTTCACACGTTTCCAAAACTGTCTTTTTAAAATGGAACCCATTCTTAAGCAGAGAATTTTCATATCAGTGCCTCTTCACATGCTATGAATACCTAGAATGCATAAACAGGGGTCTGAATATACTACTAGATTATTTGATCAATCATCTGAGGCAGAATGGGGAGGATCTCACATCTGTAATTATTGGTATGATGACTTCAGGGAGGCAGGAATATGTCTGTCTTACTTATCATCTTCCTTGAAGCTAGCACAATGTCCAACGTACATTAAACATTCAATATTCATACAGTAAAAGCATAAATAAATGAATTCCCATTTATTGACCTGATCACAGATGAAAATTAAATCTGCTAATTTTGAGTTTAGATTCTGAATTGCATTAGGACTTTACAGAAAGATTTTGGAGAGAACTTAAGCATAAAGATATTATAATTATGAAGAAATTGTGGCATCTTATAGAACCTAAAGGCAAAAATGCACCTCAGAGTCAGTCTCAATGGGGATTGAAGCATAAGAAGAAACCCAAGGTATCTTCTCTCTCTGCTCTACGGCTTGTTATGCCACTTCATTCTTCTTTCTCCCTGCATGTTGACTTTAATTGATATACAGAATGAATGTGTGAATTTTAAGTCAAAATCCCAATGACAGTCCTAGCCTCTTAACAGGATCCACATATGGAGATTACCTCACCTTTGTATTCATAAAGTCTGTGGCCAGAGGATGGGGTAGAAAAGGCTTTGAAGCAATCAGACCTAGTGTCAACATGTTAAGGTGAGGTACCCTGCATATCACCAGTAATAGCAAGGGCCTAAACGGCAACACTTACAGAAGAACCAAACTCAAAAAGGGAACTTCCCTCTCATCTAAGATGAAATACAGGAAGGAGCCTTCCTAGTTTAAAGCCACTTGCTCCCACGCAGAGGTAAATGCTGTGCCTTCACTCTCTGAATGCTTTAAAGTTGTATCTCTTATCTTGAATGATGGGACCCAGAATGATATCTAGGCATTTGCTGTTCAAGTTAAATGTCTATCTTTGCCATCAGAGTCTTGAGAGATTAGGGTGACCATAAAATTTAGCTTCCAAATCAGGACATTTTGAGAGAAGATACTATCAATAATTATCCTGAGCAACGGATGTAAGCAGGGAATGTCTCAGGGAAAGTGAGATATGTCATCTTATGAATAATGTACAAACTGGTATTCTCTGCTTCCTCACCCACATGGAGGAATGTGATTTTAGCTGACGGCTTCAAGTCTGTATGTTCTCAGTCCAGTTCTTCTGAGAGAATAACTCCTATCTTTCGATACCAGTTCCAACAAATTGGAAGAAACCAGTTACTCATGACCAAGGAGGTGGGGTCACATTATAAGAGAACAGATTCTGGTAGCTCTGCAGTCCTAACTCTGTGTTTGTATGGAATGGAGTAGAGAGAGGAAGCATTGCATTTGGAGAAAAATGGAGACTCGGGGAAGACAAATGTTGGGATTTTATCCTACTTAAAAGGTTTAATGGTGTGCACAAGTCCTGGAAACCAGAGAATTCCCATCAAAATGACTATACAATGAGTTTGCCTGCCACAGTGCCATGGATGCTTGCAAAAGACATGAGATTCCTGTGTCAGAGACAAAGGACTTTATTACTCATGGCAAAAGCAGCCACTGCCCACCACTGTTAAGCTGTGGCCTATGACACCGATTCCTGCATCACCAACTGGCCATATTGCCTACAATAAGTCATTTGGCTTTTCAGATATTTAGTCTCCTCACCTTTATTTTTCTGCTGTGCAGACCCTAAAATAGGTTTTAAACTAGTTTACTTAAGCGACAGTTGAGAAATTATTGTTTTTCCTGAGCTCATGAGGGAATAGTGGAATCAATTACCCCATACTTTTAAAAGGTTACTATGTTATACAATAAATCACTATATAGCTTGAGATTATGAGGAAGGTATAGCTATCTGTAATTAAAAATATAGAACAAGAGACTCCTTTTGGAGGACACTGTTCAAATAACACTGGAATCAAACTTGACCATTTATAGAGCTCCACGACTGTGTTGATTTAGCAGAAAGCAATGAAGTGTTAGGTTGTGAATGTGAGTTTGAAACAGGAACTCTCTTGGGTGAATGCCTTTGAACCACACCAAATCTTTTATTTTGATAAAACCCCCCTCAGACTTTCCAACTGATTATACATATTTGCCCTTTATGCTTCATCAGTTACTCAACTTGTAGATAAAAATAAAATGTTTTGCTCAGTGAATCTGTTCAATTGTAATCCCTGTAATTATGACTTTATTTTTAAATGATCCATGCTGTATTTTTTATGCTGTAAAATAAATTAGAATGTTGTTTTTGGAAATTTCAATCTATTCTTTGTGGCAACATAAGGTAATAATTTTGCTCTACTTTCAAATCAGACTTTTCATTGCAGCTTCTCTCGCTGTCCTCTGGAGTGTTAACTACATGTGAAATCTGATACTAATTAGACGAATAGTTATACATAGCCCTACTTCTTTCAATTATTATATTTACTATGAATTATTTAATTATAGATTTCCACAAAAATATACTGATGATGGTGTTTTCAGGGTTTTCCGCCCTTATTCTCATCAGAACATCTTCCTGATCTTTTGAAAGGAATTTGTGTGTGTTTATCGTCGTTTTTTTAAAAATCGTTTTTAGGAATTTCTAAGCCATGAAGTGATACAGACTTTTTAATTTTGTGACAGGGTTTTTAATTGAACAAAATGTCCATTGAAATGCAGTAGCAAAAAAGGTTCTCCTTCCACTACAGTCATGGAAAGAGAAGTATTAAAAACTGGAGGTTTTTCTTTTCTCCTACGGCATCCATTTTTCTGTTCATAACTGTGATGTTTTTACTTCAGAATCAGCTTATAGCTGGTTCCAAATGCAGTGGTAGCTTAGAATTGTGTGCACATCAGTTTTAGCTAAAGAAATTTTAGGTGCTCATCCGTGCATTACCAGAGAGGTAAAATTTCCAGATTTTTACTAAGAATGTACAAACAAACCATGTCAAATCATCGTTCCATCATGTCCTGCTACAAAATCTAAATGCTTCAGAAACCAGTAAATTAAATGTGGCCACCTAACAAATCTGTATGGAATCTGTTTATTTTCTCAGGCACATTTGTAAAAGCAGCAATAAGCCATGATCCAATTGATAAATACTCAATTTACCAGGTAAAAAATTATGACCATAACATCAATATATTTAGTCAAAAGATAAAATTAATTTTTTAAGTGTATTCAAATTTTTAGCCTCTGTGATGATTCATTTATCGTGAATGAATGACAATATTCATTCATTCATTCATTCTCAATATTTTCCAGACTCTGAAGAACATTTGCCTGGTGGACAAAGTCTCTGCCCTAATTGAAGAGCTGACCTTCTAGTGCAGGAGTCTAGCAGTAAACTAGCAATAAAATAAATCAAGGAATTAAATAAGTATAAAAGGTGATGAGTACAAGAAGGAAAATAACCAGCTTATTCTGAGAGAGAATAAAAATGATGATGTTAGACAGACAGGATGGGCAGGAAATGTCTCTCTATTAAACTGAGACCCAGAAGATGAGAAATAGTTGCAGTTCTTGTAATTCTGCTAGAGCAAGGAAAAAACTGAACAATCAGAAAAGAGGTTGTTGATTAAGAGAGTTTGCTGATCATGGAGCAGAAGATCTGGAACAAAAGTGGCCAAGGAAGAGTGAGTCAGATAGGCAAATATACAGAGCCCAGTATGGAGATGAGGTAATAATAGATAGCTGGGGGCTTGGACTTTATATCATCACTGAGGTGAACCGGGAAGAGAGGCATAATTCAATTAATTGTAATAAATTCTTAGTTAAAAGTAAGCATTATTCCAGCATTGAGGTCTCAAATATCAATATTTTGCTAGGTGGTGTGACATCCTAAACCAACTGACTAGCTATTGAAGCACCACTGCTCAAATTTGTGATGACATAAATTTTTTATCATTATTTTCAACTAATTATAATAGTTTAAAAATAAAACATGATAAATTTGCATGATGTATTTTGACACTACCTAATCCCTATACTTCTTAGTAGGCTGACATTCAGTGAGAGTAGAACTAGGTACTAATGGATTTTGACTCCCTACCACTCCTGGAACTTTTACCTCGATAAACACACTGTCATATGATGGTTTTAGGATAACGAAGTATTGTGTGCTAAATCACTTTTTCTTTACTATGTAAAGCTGGTTATTGCAAAGTTGGCTCAGTTGATTATTGCCAATGCTTATGGTTAATAACTGAGTTAGCTTTGCTCTCTTCCAAGTCCTCATGTTGCACCACTAAAACAACCAGTTTTCACAAAAGATCATATTTGTTGTTGTCGTTGTTAAATTACCTGTTACAAAAATGACTCAAAGCACAATTTCTAAAATCACAGGTAAATGTGTCATATTTAAAGGATGTTCAGTACATTCTTTTGTCATATGGTAAAATTCTTGCTTCATACTGAAGTAGAGATATAAAAAATGTATGTGACTTGCTGAAATCATAAAGAAAAACTATGGTGAAAAAGAGAAGTGAATGCCCAGGCTTGACAGAAAGAATAATGAGACTCCAATTACCTTAAAAGTAACCACTATCATATGATCACTAACATGACCCAGAAAGAACTGCCTAGCCATTTACAGGCAAATGTGGTAGAACAGGAGGAGAAAGGTTAACCAATCATTTGAAGTTTCCATCTTCCTTAAAAAAGTAAGAGTGAAAAGAATGGGTTTTTTAATCCTCACTGTCAAGAGAGAGAAACAGAAGTCTGTTAGAAGCTGAAAAATCTGGTTGTCTGGAGGTTATCTAAGAATAACGGAATTAGAAACACCAGCTCCTATAAACATAGAAGTCATAGTCTGAGAGGCAGAGATTTACTTACAGCAGTGGTCTCCAACCTTTCTGGCACCAGGGACAGGTTTCGTGGAAGACAATTTTTCCACGGACTGGGGCGGTGGGGGAAGGTTCAGGTGGTAATGTGAGCGATGGGGATCGATGGGGAGTGGCACATGAAGCTTTGCTTGCTCACCTCCTGCTGGGCGGCCTGGGGGCTGGGGACCCCTGACTTAGAGAACCCAATGACATAGCAAGGAACTCCAGTAAAATGTAGAAAAGATTTTTAAAATGGTGACCTCCAGAGAAATACATTAGGTTATCTTTTCTTCTCTCCTAAAGAATTGAAGTCAGTTCATTGACATAGAACCATAGGTTGAACCCTGGCAAACTGAGAGCACAGTCATAACATGGTGAGTTCTTGATGTATCTAAATGACACGTATCCCGAAGGGCATTATGACTTGGCCACCAAAAGCAATGGCTATATTACTTCATATGACAAGGTATCCAAATGTTTTCCCCCAAATCCAAAGGCCACTGACCTTTGAGAGCTTTCCATAATGACACCAAGAAGTGAGAGCAAGAAAACACTCTGAATTTGGTTGTAGAATAGACTCTGCTGGCCCCAAAGGACACGCTCATTTTGCTTGCATAAGACATGACTGACAGGAAATGTTACACGTTCAGGCAGCAGAGCTGAAAAATGTGATAAGTAGTAAATGTGTAGTTCTAGAGAACATTGACCTTCTGGTCCATGAAGGAAAAGCAAAAGATTGTGAATTACTATTTTGGTTAGGAAGAAAGAGCAAATCCAGGCTGACTGCATCAAGGATGCAGTCTCACTACAAGAGTAATAAGAAAGAAGTACTTTCCATGTTACAGTTTCCAAGTCAAAATCCAATCCAACTAAGGATGTCTTCAAAAGAAATAAGGTCCCCAGGGTGGTTGGTACTAAGAAGTCTAGACTAAACCCTATCAGTCACAAAGTTATCTTTAACTAGAACTTTTCAGCCATACATGGTTAAAGAGGCTAAAGATACTTAGGTCAGAAGGCATAATGGTGCCACCAGCTTCCTGCTACATGTTCACATCACTGAAAGAAGTGATGTTAACAGATTAATTCCCTTTCATGTGTCTCTGAGTTACAGTGATACAAAACAATGAGTACCAAAAGACATAAGTGGGGCAGAGTCAAGATGGCAGTGGGGGAAGTCACGGAGTTTGCATCTCCCCACAACCAGGGTGCCTGCTGGATGCTGGTGGGGGTCCAATGACCAAGGAGATGGGAGGAACCCCCGAGCGACCGGGTAGGACGTGGGGGAATGAGGGGGGAGGAGAAGTGGAGGCCCAACAGGAACAGTGCCCTGAGGGCTAGCTGGGAGGGGGGAGGGGTTCCCATACCTGGAGGGACCCTTGGGGTCTCAGAGGAACAGGGGGGAGTGGGCCTAGTGCTTCCCCTGCCCAGTCAGGCCCGGGAAGCCTGAGGGGCTCCCAGGCTGGGTTCTCTGCCCTCTGAGGCCTCCTCCGAGCTGCACTGGTCCTAGGGGTGTAAGAGAGAGGGGGATGGGGGAGAAGAGGAGAGGCAGGCGGGAGGGGCACTCTGGGATCAGAGGATCACGGGAGGCATGGAGGGCGTTTCTCCCAACCACTCAGCCCTGGGAGCCTGTTGGGCTTCTGGGTCTGGTCTCCTGTCTTTTGGGGCCCCCTCCCGCCACGTGGCTCCTAGGGGCATAGGAAGGAGGGAGATGGCGGAAGAAGAAGAGAGGCCAACAGAGAGGGGCCCTCCAGGATCAGAGGATGGGGGAACATGCCTAGCGTTTCTCCCGCTCACTTGGGCCCAGTGAGCCTGTTGGGGCTCTGGACCTTGTCCTCCAACCTCCAAGGCCAGAGGCACTCCTGGGGCCCTCCTCCCTTGAGCCTAAGCCCTGCTCCCCACAGCCAAGGCCTTTTCTCTTTTTTTTTTATCCTCCTCTTTTTATACTACTGTGGTCTGTTTTACCTTCCAGTTGTTTTTTCATCAATATATATTCTAATACCTGTTACTTTTCTAATCTTATTTTATTTTTTATGCTTTGTTATTGTTCTGCTCCTTTTTTCTTTCTTCCTTTTTTTTTTTTTTTTTTTTTTTTTGTTGCCACCCTGTGCAGGTTGCAGGATGTTGATTCACGAGCCAGGGGTTGAGCCAGAGCTCCTGTGGTGGGAGCTCTGAGTCCGAAACACTGGACTAACAGAGAACCTCAGTCCCCAGGGTATATTCTTTGGAGTGAGGTCTCCCAGAGGTCCTCATCTTGGCACCAAGATCCAGCTCTACCCAACAGCCTACAAACTCCAGTGCTGGAAGTCTCAGGCCAAACAACCAGTATGACAGTAACACAATCCCACCCATCAAAAAAAAAAACAAAAAAACGAGATGACAAAAAATATGTCACAGATGAAGGAGCAAGGTAAAACTCTACAAGACCAAATAAATGAAGAGGAAATAGGCAACCTACCTGAAAAAGAATTCAGAGTAATGATAGTAAAGATGATTCAGAATCTTGGAAATAGAATGGAGGCACAGATTGAGAAAATACAAGAAATGTTTAACAAATATCTAGAAGAACCAAAGAATAAACAAACAGAGGTGAACAACACAATAACTGAAGTGAAAAATACACTAGAAGGAATCAATAACAAAATAACTGAGGCAGAAGAACAAATAAGTAGCTGGAAGACAGAATGGTGGAAATAACTGACAAGGGGCAGAATAAAGATAAAAGAATGAAAAGAATTGAAGACAATCTCAGAGACCTCTGGGACAACACTAAATTTACCAACATTCAAATTATAGGGGTCCCAGAAGAAGAAGAGAAAAAGAAAGTGTTTGAGAAAATATTCAAAGAGATTATAGTGGAAAACTTCCCTAACATGGGAAAGGAAATAGTCAATCAAGTCCAGGAAATGCAGAGAGTCCCATACAGGATAAACCCTAGGAGAAACACACCAAGACACATATTAATCAAACTAACAAAAAATAAACTCAAAGAAAAAAATATTAAAAGCAGCAAGGGAAAAGCAAAAAATAACATACAAAGAAATCCCCATAAGGTTATCAGCTGATTTTTCAGCAGAAACTGCAGGCCTGATTTTTCAGCAGAAACTCTCTGAAGGGAGTGGCAGGATATACTTAAAGTGATGAAAGAGAAAAACCTACAACCAAGATTACTCTACCAGCAAGAATCTCATTCAGATTCAGTGGAGAAATCAAAAGCTTTTCAGACAAGCCAAAGCTAAGAGAATTCAGCACCACCAAACCAGTTTTACAACAAATGCTAAAGAAACGTCTCTAGGCAGGAAACACAAGAGAAGAAAAGGACCTACAAAAACAAACCCAAATCAATTAAGAAAATGGTAATAGGAACATACATATCGATAATCACCTTGAATGTAAATAGATTAAATGCTCCCCCCAAAAACACAGACTGGCAGAATGGATACAAAAACAAGACCCATATATATGCTGTCTACAAGAGACCCACTTCAGACCTAGGGACACATAGAGACTGAAAGTGAGGGGATGGAAAAAGATATTCCATGTACATGGAAACCAAAATAAAGCTGGAGTAGCAATACTTGTATCAGATAAAATAGACCTTAAAATAAAGACTGTTACAAGAGATAAGGAAGGACACTACATAATGAACAAGGGCTCAATCCAAGAAGAAGATATAACAATTATAAATATTTATGCACCCAACATAGGAGAACCTCAATACATAAGGCAAATGCTAACAACCATAAAAGGGGAAATTGACAGTAACACAAAAATAGTAGGTGACTTTAACACCCCACTTACACCAATGGACAGATCATCTAAACAGAAAATAAATAAGGAAACACAAGCTTTAAATGACACAATAGACCAGATAGATTTAAATGATATTTATAGGACATTCTACCCGAAAGTGGCAGAATACACTTCCTTTTCAAGTGCACATAGAATATTCTTCAGTATAGATCACATCTTGGGTCACAGATAAAGCCTCAGAAAATTTAAGAAAACTGAAATCATATCAAGCACATTTTCTGACCACAACACTATGAGACTGGAAATCAATAACAGGAAAAAAACTGTAAAAAACACACATACATGGAGGCTAAGCAGTGTGCTACTAAATAACCAAGAGATCACTGAAGAAATCAAAGAAGAAATTAAAAAATACATAGAAACAAATGACAATGAAAACACGATGACCCAAAACCCATGGGATGCAGCAAAAGCAGTTCTAAGAGGGAAGTTTATAGCAATTCCATCTTCCCTCAAGAAACAAGAAAAATCTCAAATAAACAATATAAACTTACACCTAAAGCAACTAGAGAAATAAGAACAAAGAAAACCCAAAGTCAGTAGAAGGAAAGAAATCATAAAGATCAGAGCAGAAATAAATGAAATAGAAATGAAGAAAACAATAGCAAACATCAATAAAACTAAAAGCTGGTTCTTTGAGAAGATAAACGAAATTGATAAACCTTTAGCCAGACTCATCAAGAAGAAAAAGGGAGAGGATGCAAAGCAATAAAATTAGAAATGAAAAAGAAGAAACCACAGCTGACACCACAGAAATACAAAGGATTATAAGAGACTGCTACAAACAACTATATGCCAAAAAAATGGACAACCACAAAGAAATGGACAAATTCTGGGAAAGGTACAACTTTCCTGAACCAGGAAGAATTAGAAAATATAAACAGACCTATCACAAGTAATGAAATTGAAACTGTAATAAAAATCTTCCAACAAACAAAAGTCCAGGACCAGATGGCTTCACAGGTGAATTCTATCAAACATTTAGACAAGAGCTAAAACCTATCCTTCTCAAACTCTTCCAAAAAATTGCAGAGCGAGAAACATTCCCAACTTCATTCTATGAAGCCACCACCACCCTGATCCCAAAACCAGACAAAGACATCATAAAAAAAGAAATTACAGGCCAATATCACTGAAGAACGTAGATGCAAAAATCCTGAACAAAATACTAGCAAACAGAATTCAACAACATATTAAAAGGATCATACACCATGATCTAGTGGGATTTATCCCAGGAATGCAAGGATTCTTCAATATATGCAAATAAATCAATATGATACACCATATTAACAAATTATAGAATAAAAACCCTATGATTATCTCAATAGATGCAGAAAAAGCTTTTGACAAAATCCAACACCCATTTATGATAAAAACTCTCCAGAAAATGGGCATAGAGGGAACCTACCTCAACATAATAAAGCCCATATATGACAAACCCACAGCAAACATCATACTCAATGGTGAAAAACTGAAAGCATTTCCACTAAGATCAGGAACAAGACAAGGATGTCCACTCTCGCCACTCTTATTCAACATAGTTCTGCAAGTCCTAGCCATGGCAATCAGAGAAGGAAAAGAAATAAAAGGAATACAAATTGGAAAAGAAGAAGAAAACTGTCACTCTTTACAGATGACATGATGCTACGCATAGAAAATCCTAAAGATGCCACGAGAAAACTACTAGAACTAATCGATGAATTTGCTAAGGTTGCAGGATACAAAATTACTGCACAGAAATCTCTGGCATTCCTATACACTAACAACAAAATATCATAAATAGAAATTAAGGAAACAATCCCATTTATCATCATAACAAAAGGAATAAAATACCTAGGAATAAACCTACCTAAGGAGGTGAAAGACTTGTACTCAGAAAACTATAAAACACTGATGAAAGAATCAACGATGATGTAAACAGATGGAGAAATATACCATGTTCTTGGATTGGAAGAATCAATATTGTGAAAATGACTACAATCTACAGATTCAATGCAATCCCTATCAAACTACCAATGGCATTCTTCACAGAATTAGAACAAAAAATTTTACAACTTGTATGGAAATACAAAATACTCTGAACAGCCAAAGCAATCTTGAGAAACAAAAACGGAGCTCGGGGAATCAGGCTCCCTGACTTCAAACTATACTACAAAGCTACAGTAATCAAGACAGTATGGTACTGGCACAAAAACAGAAATATAGATCAATGGTACAGGACAGAAAGTCCAGAGATAAACCCACGCAACTATGGTGAACTAATCTATGACAAAGGAGGCAAGAATATACAACGGCAACAAGACAGCATCTTCAATAACTGTTGCTGGGAAAACTGGACAGCTACATGGAAAAGAATGAAATTAGAACACTACATAACACCATACAAAAAAATAAACTCTAAATAGATTAAAGACCTAAATGTAAGACCGGATACTATACAACTCTTAGAGGAAAACATAGGAAAAACACACTTTGACATAAACCACAGCAAGATCTTTTATGACCCACCTCCTAGAGTAATGGAAATAAAACAAAAATAAACAAATGGGACCTAATTAAACTTAAAAGCTTTTGCACAGCAACGGAAACCATAAATAAGACGAAAAGACAACCCTCAGAATGGGAGAAAATATTTGTAATTGAAGCAATGGACAAAGGATTAATCTCCAAAACATACAAACAGCTCATGGAACTCAATATAAAAAAAACAACCCAACTAAAAAATTGGCAGAAGACCTAAATAGACATTTCACCAAAGAAGACATACAGATGGCCAAGAGACACATGAAAAGATGCTCAACAGCACTAATTATTAGAGAAATGCAAATAAAAACTACAATGAGATATCACCTCACACCGGTCAGAATGGCCATCATTAAAAAATCTACAAATGATAGATGCTGGACAGGGTGTGTGGAGAAAAGGGAACCCTTTTGCACTGTTGGTGGGAATGTAAACTGATACAGCCACTATGGAGAACAGTATGGAGGTTCCTTAAAAAACTAAAAATAGCACTACCATATGACACAGCAATCCCACTACTGGGCATATACCCTAAGAAAACCATAATTCAAAAGAACACATGTACCCCAGTGTTCATTGCGGCACTATTTACAATCGCCAGGACATGGAAACAACCTAAATGTCCAACGATAGATGAATGGATAAAGAAGATGTGGTACATATATACAATGGAATATTACTCAGCCATAAAAAGGAATGAAATTGGGTCATTTGTAGACATGTGGATGGACTCAGAGTCTGTCATACAGAGTGAAGTAAGCCAGAAAGAGAAAAACAAATATTGTATATTAACGCATATATGTGGAATCTAGAAAAATGGTACAGATGAACCTATTTGTAGGGCAGCAATAGAGATGTAGCTGTAGAGAACGGACATGTGGACACGGTGGGGGAGGGGAGGGTGGGACAAATTGGGAGATTAGGTTTGAGATAAATACACTACCATGTGTAAAATAGATAGCTAGTGGGAACCTGCTGTATCGCACAGGGAGCTCAGCTTAGTGCTCTGTGACAACCTAGATGGGTGGGATGGGGGGAGTTGGAGGGAGGTCCAAAAGGGAGGGGATATAGGAATACATAAAGCTGATTCACTTCATTGTACAGCAGAAACTAACACAACATTTTAAAGCAATTTTACTCCAGTCAAAAAAAAAAGACATAAGACCATCACATTCTGAACCAAAGTAAGCAGTTCTCTCTCTAATAATAGCATTGTCCAGTAGGTAGCCTCAGCTACAAGTGGCTATTGAATACTTGAAATGTGGCTGGTGATGTGTTGTTAGTACAAAATATGAACTAGATTTAGAAGACCTAGTACCAAAAAATGTAAAATAGCTTATTAATAATCTTTACACTTACTACATGTCAAAATTATAGTCTATTAGAGATATTAGGTTAAATAAAATATATTATTAAAATAATTTTATCTGTTTCTTTTAAATTTTTAATGTAACTACTAGAAAATTTTAAATTGCCAATGTGTCTCACAATATATTTCTATTAGACGGTGCTGAGTTTCAATCGCCATCTGGTCCTGACTGAAAAAACAAAACAAAACAAAACAAAAAACAGCAATGGACACAGGAGTTTCCTGTTCCAGGAAGTCTTGACTGGAAACTGAGCCCTACCACACAGTCTTTGTATCACCAAGAAGCTGATATGAAAGGCTGTACTTTTCCAAGGTGACTAAGAATCTAGGAAATCTGTGATTCTACAAAAATTAAGCCAGAGAGCTATGAAATAAACTGTTGGAAACTGTAAGGGCTTTTAAAAGAACAAGAGAAAAGGGGATCAAAGAATCATGGGAATAGACCTCACTCAGACAGATGTACTAAAGATAATCAATGTGAGAATTGTGTGAATTCAGATGTAGAAATTAAAGTGGGACATACTCCAGAATGTATATGTAATCTTGCTGTAGGCATACTTCCAAATAAACCAGTTCCAACAGTGAGGCTTTTGTTGTGACATACTGAGAATTCGCTTGTTCTACATCTAACCTGATGCCCTTCTTGTATTCCCTCCTATACTACAGAGCTAGAAAGCCGAAGACTACATATCCTAGACTCCATAACAGCTTGGCTTCTAGATGTGAGTTTGGTTATATGAATCAAATTCAAAATACAAGACCTGAGTTTGGAACTGAGTACATGGTAAAGTGCAGAGCAGGAGCATTGATGTTGCAAGCTTGATTCTCAAACTGATAGCTGGAAGGGTGAAGCTTCCGTTGGATAGGCAGCTCTCTGATGGTGGCCAGGAACAGCTCCTTGGCAGCCCAGTTTTTCCATGAAGATTTGGGAGTTACTCCTAGAAGCTCAGTCTAATATCTGTCTCTTCAGCTATAAAATGTACACAAAAATTGTACCTATCTTATAGGCTTTTTGTGAGGAGTAATGAACAAATGCATAAAAAGGATTAGCACAAATGATTGCCACCTAGAAAGCAATTAATAACTATTAGCTATTATTAGAATTTTAATGTTAGCTATTAGGATTTTTTTTCTTTTCAGTAGGGAATCAGAAATGTCAGTATCTATTAAAACTGCAATAGGGATAATTAATTTTTTAATTCGGAGACCCGTTAGTTTTCACTATTACTGTTGTAATTTACCTATGGCTATTGATCATCTATAAATATTACCACTGAAACAACAACAGCATAATATGCAATTTCAAGGTTTTAGTTTGATTTTTTTCTCCCTTAGATAAGAAGCATGGAGCCACAAATTCACTGACATATTCTTGCTTATTTTTCTTTTTTTTTAACTTTTTATTTTATATTGGAATATAGTTGATTAACAATGTGTTTGTTTCAGGTGTACAGCAAAGTGATTCAGTTATATATATACATGCATCTATTCTTTTCAAATTCTTTTCCCATTTAGGTTGTTACATAATATTGAGCAGAGTTCCCTGTGCTATACAGTAGGTCCTATTGGTTATCCGTGACAAGGAGAAAGAATAGTTAGGGAGTTTGGGATTGACATGTACACACTGCTATTAGGATTTGAATTCAGGGCCGATCATGGAGGAGGTTTGCATAGCAAGTGAGATTTTGGCCAGAGGTAAAACTGATTAAGCTTTCTTCCCATGAAGAACCAAGATAAGTTCCTTAATCTGGAGATGAAGAGAAGTTGGAGAAGTAACTCTCTTAAGCAGGTAAGAACAAGAGATCTGAACGACAAGAACTTGCCACACAGCAATATTCCAGGAAGTTAATTACCTGGGACTGTTCAGGAAAACGTGTACAGACAGAGGGGCCATAAATAGAAACCTCTCATTCAAAATTATAACAAAAAAATTATTAATGCTTAACTCTCATACTAATGGAGAACGTTAAATGAAGGTTGGACTTATTTTCTAAGACTCTATTGCTGACTTCATTTCCAGAGGGCACCATTAATTAATTCTTTAAATGTTTATTGGGCCTCCCAGGTGCCAGGCACTGGGAATAAAATGTCAGAAAGCAAGTTCATGGCCAGTAGTTGAAATGGTGAGGGTTGATAGGAGCCAAAACGAGAAAGGAATGGAGTTTGAATGGAAAGTAATCAATCTTGGGAGATAGTTCTCAGGCTGGGTAGGAGTCAACGGCATAACATTCCCCATAAATGTTTTTCTCCTTCACTTTGCACTCTACATCAGTCTTCTTCCATATCCCCTTTACCCAAGATAGGATCAACAATGAATATAGAAGCAATGCTATGAGCCGCTTGGCCAAAAATAGGGGAGCAACTTTAATGTTTTTAAACAATCTCAAATATACAAAGAAGTTGTATGAGTATTGTGCAAAGAGATTTATTCTTGAATCATCTGAGAATAAGTCGCTGACATGATATACCATCACACTCATGTAGCTGATGTGCATTTCCTACAAACAGGACATTCTGCTATGCAACTACAACACAATCATGAAAAAAAGTTAACACTGATATATTACCACCAGCTAATCCTCAGACCTTACTGGAGTTTCACTGATTGTTACAATAATGTCCTTTATAGGATCCACTTCAGAGTCATGCATTGCAACTAGTTGTCACATCTCTTTAGTCTCCTCCCATCTGGAACAGTTCCCTGACTTTCATGAAGAGGGCATTTTTGAGGTTTATAGGTCATTTATTTTGTAGCATTATCCTCAATTTTGGTTACTCCGATATTTTCTCATGATCAGATTAAAAATAACACAGATGAGAAGCTATATTCTTCTCATTTCATCCTATCAAGTGGCAAGCAATCTATTCCCACCATCACTACTAATTTCACTTTGATCACTTGATTAAGGTGGTTCTGCTAGGTTTCTCCACTGAAACCATATTCTTTAACACCCTGTACTTAATAAGTAGTTGGGGAGATGCATTTTTAAACTATGTAAATATCCCTTCCCTCACCAAATTTTTAATGTATTCACTTATCTATTTATATCAGTATGGATTCACAGTGTCTGATTTTATTCAATAGGTTATAATCCATTATTCTCATTACTTTTTTTGATGTTTGAATTGCCTCAGATTTGGTCAGTGGGAGTTCCTTCAAACTGGCTCTGTGTCAGGTTGATACTGTCCACATCATTCTTAGATCACTTTCTTACTTTCTAGCACAAAAAGATGTTCCAGATTTATACTGTACTTTCCCTGCCTCAGCCTGGAATTAGCCATTTCTCCAGGAGACCCTGATTCCTTTTGGTTGAAAGTAAGAGTACTGTCAGCTGTCACCCACTTCAGGGAGTGCCTTAGCTACAGATAGCCACCTTGCCCAAAATCACACTCTACGCTGGGAAGCCAAGTGAGGCAGGTATGAAAGTCTGGAAGACCCAACTGCAACTGCAACCCACATCTAATCACTAGCTGTATTCATTGACATTGGGATGTTGCTTTCCCCAGGCCCTCTCAGTGGGCAGAGGTACTGTGTGTGTGTGTGAACATGAACACATTTACAAGAGTATTTATTCATTCATATATCTGTGGTAGGCTTAAATATGGCCCCCCAAAAGATATCTACATCCTAATCCTGGAAGATGTGAATGCTTCCTTATACAGTTGGGGGGGGGAATAAAAGAAGGAGAGCCTTTGTAGATATAATTAAATTAAAAATCTTGAGATGAGGAAGTTATCCTGGATAAGTGGGCTCAATGTAATCGAATGGGTCCTTATAAAAGAACAGCAGGAGCATCAGAATCAGACAAAGAGATACGATGATAGAACCAAAGGCCAGGGTGATACAGGGCCACAAGGTCACAAGCCAAGGAATGCTGGCAGCTTGTAGAAGCTAGAAAAAGCAAGAAAATGGGTTCTCCCCTATAGCTTCCAGAAGGAATGCCCTGCCAAAACCTTGATTTCAGCCCAGTAAAACTGATTCTGCATTCCTAGCCTCCAGAACTGTGAGAAAATAAATTTCTGTTGTAAGCAACCAAGTTTTTGGCAATTTGTTATAGTAGCCATAGGAAATTAATCCAAAATCTATCACCACATGGAAGCCTTCCTCACCCAGCTCAGACCCTGATACCCCATATTAGGCCACCACCCTCCTCACCATGCTGGGCTCCATCCTGTGGCAAAAAGCCTACCGAGAGAATGACCTTCTCCCCCTGCTCAAACTCGGAGACCTCATTCATGCTGGGCCACACTCTGTACAGATGCTCTCCACATCCTCCCGAGGTTCCAACTCTGCAGGCCCCACACCAGGCTGCCTTTCTGTGCATATGTCCTCTTCCCTTTCTTTCACCCTTATAAGCATTCCAATCTGCCCCTCCACGGGTACATCTTTTTCCCATTGTTTGCAACGAAGTAAGCATCTTCTCTCTTCCCATCATAGGAGGCCAGACATTTGTTCTCTGAGAAATTAAACCAGAGAGTCTCCAGACCAGAGAATACCAGGCACCTGGGGGATTAAAGGAGTTTCTTCTGCCTTTCTCCAAGAAGGCTGTCAATCAACCCTGCACTCAACCAGAGAGGAGATTAAGGGAATCCTCTCTGGAGAAAGTGAGTAGCCTTAAAGAGGAGACCTATAGATACTGGTATTTGGAGGCACTCTCCCAACAAACAGGCTATTCCACTGTTTGTAAGTCAACAAGTTCCACTTAGGCACACAGGTTCTGATAAGGGTCTTCATGTATAACACTTGATTTATTGGACAGCAAAGTATCACCTGATTATTCAGGGAAACCCAAAATGAAAGGTCTTTTAAAAAATCAAGAAGACAAAAGAACTCAGAAAAAAATAGTGCAGGGAATAGCAGAACAAATTTTAAAAGACATATCCTTAGAAAGATAAAAGAAAAATAGAATTATATAAAAGACAAATAGACAGCAAGAAAGACCTCTTAGAAATTAAAATAAAATTGATTATATTTTTAAACTCAGGAAAAAATGGTAACTATGCAAAATTATGGATGTGTTAATTGACCTGATTATGGTAATCATTTCACAAAGTAAAGATGTATCAAATCAACATGTACATTTTAAATATATATAATTTTGTCAATTATACCTCAATAAAGCTGGAGAAAACATTTTAAACAAATAAAAATTCAGTAGAAGAGTTGAACTTTAAAATTGAGGCTTTCTTCCACAAAGTAGAACAGAAAGACAAAGGAAATATAAAATTAGAAAGAAAAAGTGAGGAAAGACCCACCTCCTAGAGTAATGGAAATAAAAACAAAAATAAACAGATGGGACCTAATGAAACTTAAAACCTTTTGCACAGCAAAGGAAGCTATAAACAAGATGAAAAGACAACCCTCAGAATGGGAGAAAATATTTACAAACGAATCCAAGGACAAAGGATTAATCTCCAAAATATATAAATAGCTCATGCAGCTCAATATTAAAAAAACAAACAACCCAATCAAAAAATGGGCAGAAGATCTAAATAGATATCTCTCCAAAGAAGACATACAGATGGCCAAGAGGCACATGAAAAGCTACTCAACATCATTAATGATTAGAGAAATGCAAGTCAAAACTACCATGAGGTTATCACCTCACACCAGTTAGAATGGGCATCATCAGAAAATCTACTAACAACAAATGCTGGAGAGGGTGTGGAGGAAAGGGAACCCTCTTGCACTGTTGGTAGGAATGTAAATTGATACAGTCACTATGGAGGACAGTATGGAGGTTCCTTAAGAAACTGAAAATAGAATTACTGTATGACCCAGCAATCCCACTATTGGGCAGATACCCACAGAAAACCATAATTCAAAAAGACACATGCACCCCAATGTTCATTGCAGCACTATTTACAATAGCCAGGACCTGGAAGCAACCTAAATGCCCATCGACAGACGAATGGATAAAGAAGACATGGTACATATATACAATGGAATATTACTCAGCCATAAAAAGGAACGAAATTGGGTCATTTGTAGAGACGTGGATGGACCTAGAGACTGTCATACAGAGTGAAGTAAGCCAGAAAGAGAAAAATAAATAGCGTATATTAACGCATATATATGGAATCTAGAAACATGGTACAGATGAACTGGTTTGCAAGGCAGAAATAGAGACAGATGTAGAGAACAAACATATGGACACCAAGGGGGGAAAGCAGGGGGTGGGATGAATTGGGAGATTGGGATTGACCTATATACACTAATATGTATAAAACAGATAGCTAATAAGAATCTGCTGTTTAAAAATAATAATTAATTTTTTTTTTTTTTTTTTTTTTTGCGGTACGTGGGCCTCTCACTGTTGCGGCCTCTCCCGTTGCGGAGCATAGGCTCCGGACGTGCAGGCTCAGTGGCCATGGCTCACGGGTCCAGCCGCTCCACGGCATGTGGGATCTTCCCGGACCAGGGCATGAACCTGTGTCCCCTGCATCGGCAGGCGGACTCTCAACCACTGCACCACCAGGGAAGCCCAAATTTTTTTTAAAAGTAAGGAAAAAGAATATCATTCCAGGCTATATAACATCCAACTAATAGGAATTATAGAAAGAAAAATAGGGAAAACTATCAAAGATATAATGCCAAATTTATCAGAGATGAATGGCATAAACTTCAAGGTTGACCCTCAATAAATAAAAGTAAAAAAAGGCTCACATCAAGACACATCATAATGAAATCTCTAAACACCAGGGATAAGTAGAAGACCCTAAAAGCTTCCAGGGAAAAGCTAGGTTGCATACAAACAGATAGGATTAGAATATAATTTTTCTATAATCTAGAATTCTATATTCAGCTACTCAATCAAATGGGAGGGTGGAATAACAATGTTTTCAGATCAGAATGGCTCAAAAATGTATTTCCCATTAACCCTTTTGTATCAGTCAGGAGAGGCCAGATTACAAGCAATGCCAAAATCTCAGTTGCTTAATTCAGCAAAGGTTTCTTTATTGGTATGCCTGGAATTTATGTGAGTACAGGAGATTCTCCAGGTCAACCATCTTCCATGGCAATTTAGCAATCCAGGCTTAGCTTTGGTCTTATGACCATCTCTATACAAGGCATGGTATCTCCTCCCATGGGTAAAGAGTATGCTTTTGCACGAACTGGTACGTGTCACTTCTACTCACAGGCCACTGGCCAGAAGTAGATAATGACCTATGTAGCTGCAAGGAGGCAATAAACTGTCACCCTCCCATTTGTCCAGGAAGAGAGGAAAACTGATCATAGAGAAGTATTACAAGTGTCTACCAAATTTATTTTAAGAGGCCACTGTTGGATGTGTTAGACTCAAGCAAAGGAGTTATCCAAGAAAAGGGAAAATACGAGATACAGAAAATAAGAATTCCACATCATCAGGCCTGGAAAGCAATCAGTCCAGATTAAAGAAGGAGAATCCAGGGCTCTGGGAAAGTGGTCATGAAAGGAGGGGAAAAAAATGGAATTGACGGACTGTCTTACATGTGTGAGGATTTAGAAAAAATGATTATAGTTAGCTATAATGGAAAATATTAGAAAAGTTCTTAGAAAACAATGGAAATAAAAACTTGTGGTAATTAGGGAAAATGAAAGTTGTATAAGAAAGAAAATATAATTATATTCACTACTTGGCTTAGCAATAATATAATTTAACACAATAATGCAAACATTGACTATTACCTTGAAACAAAAACTATTATATAACTATATTGGAGTGGGAATGAAAAAAGGGGTGTAAGAGAGAGTTAAATACTCATCAGCCCATATTAAGAAGTCAATATTTAATGTCTAAAATTGGTATATCAAGGAATAAACATAGTATATGTATTATACAACCACTCACATTGCTCCTACTGTCTCCTTTCTGAAGGTGCTCTATTCCAGGTGCTCAGCCTGGTCTGTATTCCAGGCTGAGCCACCACCCCCTCTCCATCACCTTTGCCAAGCTTCCCAGCTGGCTGGAGTTAAGGTGAAGTCCAGCACCTGGATGGCCCATACACCTCGCATGCTGAGACTGTCCATGCCAAGTCACCCTTCCACTCCTGGACTTCAATGGAATGCAACACCACAGGGTGTGGGAGAAGCTTCTAGGAGGTCACCAAGGGCCAGATGGCATGATCCTGAACTACAGAAGAGTTAGCTCCCCATGGAGTGAACTCTGACCAAGGGGAAAAGGGAGATCAGAGCAAGCCAAGCAGATGAATTTCCATCCACGCAGTATTTCGGGATGGGGTTACTCATCACAATCCATGGGGACAAATCCATATGCTGAGTTGACATGCCTGCTAAGTACCCATCATGTAATGTATTACATGGCACTGCTTTGTAGCTTTCCTTGCCTCACTTCCCTTTTTTCTTACCTTCATCTACCTGGGCTTATACCACCCAAACTATCAAAACATTAACCCCTTAGTTAATCTGTTTTTAGAGAATCTAGGCTAAGACAGCATATTATTTTTATTTTTTATTTTTATTTTTTAAACATCTTTATTGGAGTATAATTGCTTTACAATGGTGTGTTAGTTTCTGCTGTATAACAAAGTGAATCAGCTATACATATACATATATCCCCATATCTCCTCCCTCTTGCGTCTCCCTCTCACTCTCCCTATCCCACCCCTCTAGGTGGTCACAAAGCCCCGAGCTGTTCTCCCTGTGCTATGTGGCTGCTTCCCACTAGCTATCTATTTCACATTTGGTAGTGTATATATGTCCATGCCGCTCTCTCACTTCGTCTCAGCATGCCCTTCCCCCTCCCCGTGTCCTCAAGTCCATTCTCTACGTCTGCATCTTTATTCCCGTCCTGCCCCTAGATTCTTCAGAACCTTTTTTTTTTTTTTTTTTAGATTCCATATGTATGTGTTAGCATACGGTATTTTTTTTTCTCTTTCTGACTTACTTGACTCTGTATGACAGACTCTAGGTCCATCCACCTCACTACACAAATAACTCAATTTTGTTTCTTTTTATGGCTTAGTAATATTATTATTATTATTTTTTTTTTTTTGCGGTACGCAGGCCTCTCACTGTTGTGGCCTATCCTGTTGCGGAGCACAGGCTCCGGATGCGCAGGCTCAGCGGCCATGGCTCACGGGCCCAGCCACTCCGCGGCATGTGGGATCTTCCCAGACCGGGGCACAAACCCGTGTCCCCTGCATCGGCAGGCAGACTCTCAACCACTGCACCACCAGGGAAGCCCAGTAATATTATTTTTAAATACAGAGATATATACTGTCTCTGGGGAGTATGATTACAGTATCGGGAGGGTGAGACGAAAGATTATTAATTTCTTTTATATATTTTCTGATATTACTGATTTAAAAAACTATTTCCATATATTACTTTCATAAATAAAAATTAATTTAGAAAGAAAATGTATGATGATTACCATTTCATGAATTTTAAATTGCTCACATACCTTTTATAACTTTTCCCCACAGACCAGAGAAACAAGCTAACAATTATTTTAGTAGTAGTATAATAATGTTGTGACTTAAACCTCTGTAGTCATACACATATTATAGATTTTTCTAAAAAAAAAACCCTTTTATGGAAAGTGAAGGAAGATGTCACCTTAAGATCAATACTTCCTTGTATCCTGCTTAAAGTACTATATTCTTGAAATGGTGGCAAGTGCTTTATGGCAGAGTAGCAATAAGTCAATCTATAGACTCATCCTAATGACTTATAGAGGAAAGAGAAGCAGCTAAAAAAAGAAACCGTTTTATTTTTACATTGACTGTCTTTTGAAAAATGGAACTGAGGGTGGAATTAATGATTTAATTAAACCACTTAATGTATTATTAAAGTCAATATGGCCTAGTGTTTCTGTGTAACCGTCAGCTTATCAATAAAACCTCATATTTGTTTTTGCCAAAGGATTCATAACTTTTATTAGATGTGCCTGTATTACAGAGCCTCTAATTGTTTTCAGGAAGTCATATATACCCTTATTTTATAAAACCTTTCCATTAGGGGATCACAAAATTCCACTGAAAAAAAAAAATCAGGCCAGGCTCTGAAGGCATGATTTATTCAGCTTGGTGTACTACTCAACATGAGGCGCTCTATCTCTGCTCTATTCAGCACAATATCTGCTCAGCTTTTACAGCAGAGGAGGGACGGGACTCAAGGTCACCAGAGCAAAACCCACCTGAGGCTGATGTACTCAGCAAGAAGCACTGAAGCACCAAAGATAATCTTCTCACTAGAACCTGTTAGTTCTTCCCCTTTCTTTGGGGTATGTCTTTACTCATCCCAAACTCCCCCATTTCTATAGCCAACATATATTACTGAAAGTAAATGGCCAGTTAAGGAAAGAGGAAAATGGGTAAGAGGGGCCTCCAAGATAATTTACAAATGTGAACCCATTTATTTCATTCGAAGCATGGAAATTAGATGGGAACAATTCTGGCAGAGAGGAAGAGTGTGGAAATGCAAATCCAAAGAATAAAATGTGATGCAACATGTATGCATTTCCTGCCACCCTGACTTTCCACTTATGTGGCTTCACTTACACATCTTCACTTATAAGACCTAGGACACTGTGAGACTGCAGATCAATAATCAGACAGAGGCCATGTCCTCATGCCCACACCATCCTATTAGTATTTTTGCTTTGGTCTATGTATTGCTAGAGGGGAACTTTCCAGACAAAAGCTGCCTTTTAACTAGAAGGGAGTATCTGTCCCTGCAATGCCGACTTCTATGTTCACAGATCAAAGCCTCTGTGGGCGGGTCATGTTCCCACACTCTCTTAGGACAAGTGTCTTCTCAGGCCCCTCATTTAACAGAAAACACAGACATACAGAAGAACGCTTCAGGCCCACTCAATGTCACAGACTCATTTTCTCCACACTTTAGCCTAATGCATTTTTATGACACTTATGGCTCAAATTAAAAATTTTAAAATTCACATGTTTCACATTATTTGTTTCACAAGATATTGACCAACTGGCATGACTGACTCTATGATGTAATTGACTTGCTTTGTAATATATATATGTATATATTTTTGGGGCTGTGCCACAATACTCTATTTATATTCTTGTCCACTCCATCTCCTCCACAATCCGTCCCTCATATGTTTTCACTCACCTTCAATCCTCTGCCTTAAGTGTTTCCATCTTCTTATTCTTGTCTTGATTATGGAATATGAAATAGGAATTGGATTCTTTTTCTCATTCTTTTCTTTTCCTGGTTGCTGCTAAGGAATACCTGATAGGGAAAAAGAAGATCAGTGTTAATACTGGCATTTTAATACATTGAAATAATATAGGTATCTTCAGTAAATGCTCTTTTTTTTCCCTACAACACAGGAAAAAAACACATATTCCTACCATCCATTTACAAAATTATTAACTTTCAATATTGAATTGCTCCAATATTTTTTCTGTGAAGATAATTTTAAATAAAACTGCACAAGCAATTCACACTTGCATTCTTTTAGGGAAAGAAGGGATGGAGGAAAGGAGGGAGGGAAAGGAGGGACTAAAGTTCTCTTTGACAACCATCAAACTCCTTTCTCACTTCTCCTCTTTATTCTCTGCCCCAGAGGCAACTCTCCCACACCAGGCAACCAGTAGCACAATATACATAATTAAAAAAATTTTTTTCTTGCTTATATATGTAACCAGAAATAACACACTGTACATATCTGTCACTTGCTTTTTCACTCAACATTAAGTTTTTGAGCTCTATCCCTGATGATGTATATAGATCTAGGGCATTGTCATTTATAGCTTTGTCAAAAGTCCCCTCACTACTTGCTAAGGAAGTAGCATTATTTACTAAGTATATAGGGGCAAACTCAGCCCTTACTCACATTAAGTCCTCTCATAAATGCAATATATTCGCCATCACTGAAAAGTGGTGGTTATTTTGGCAAATTCATAGAAGGACAAATTTACAGTAAAGTCCAGATTTAAAACCAAAATGAAAACTTTCCTTTGGAAAGTTTAATTTTATACTTGAAAAAAGCATTTCTCCAGCTGTCTAAATTAAGGCACTACTAAAGTTCAATCCAAGAATACTCCTTGGCTTTGAATCAGTTGCCTTTTCTTGTGGTTGGAAAGCAGATACATTTTTTTCCCAAAAGCTCTTGCCAACATATTCTTTCCTCTAAAAGAGTTAAATAAATGTCAATAGGCAAGCCAGCTCCCTTATTATTTCCTTCACTCAGATGATCTATTTTGGTTGAAGTTTTGCATATAGAGATGCACTCACTCTTCTTGACACATTTCCAGAAAATATGCAAATAAGGCTCATAATCTTCTAAAGCCTTTTGCTCCCCTGATGTTCAATATGTAACATTCCTTCCCTTCACTGCCCTGAAGCCTTACTGTCTCTTTATTTTGATGCTCTCAGAAAAGGGTAGATGCTTTTAAGAAGTTCTTCGTTTTCATCCCTTGGCCTCATCCTACTAGTGACTGCTTTAGGAACTGTTTTCAGATAGTATCTACCTGGTTTTCCATTTATTTTGCTTCTCTAAACTCTCTTTCTGGACCCCACGGGTCCTTACCCTTTAGAATTTTGATGAAAGTTCCCAAGAAAGGCACACGTATACACAACGACTCCAACATTATGCATATGTGTATCAGAAGGATGGGGGCTCTCTAGACAGCCACCTAGACCCCAGCCTTTGCCAATCAACGCTTCCCTATCTGCTGCCATTTCTGAGACTTTTCCACTAGTACAGGCGTCACTGCCCCTTCTCCTTTTCCTCCTACTTTCCCAAGCTCTTGCAGTCTCAGTCTATACACACAAGGTTGCTTGGTGGTGCCATTTTAGGAACCATAAAACCTGTCTTGTATGCCCGAATGGAAATTAATGCTGCCTTTAGCTATCCATTAAAATTAGCATTTGTTGATGAGAAAAAGAAGCACAGTGAATGAAAACAGAGCAAATGCACCAAATATTGAAAAGTACACCATTTCTATACAGTTAGACACGCTGGTTGACCCATTTTCCCCCAAATACCCCCCAAGTATTCATTCTCTACTCCAAAATATTTCTTTCTGTCTATTCTCCACTATGAACTTGAGTGACCTAAAGGTTAAGGTCTACAGGTGTGAAAAGAAGAATTGCTGGACCAGCTCACTCCAGATACTCTGGAGAATTCAATACTGAAAACAAAGAAACATGAGCTTTTGGTTTGGGGATATCTCTTCTCCTGTGTGTTTTTTCCAGTTTTGCCAGGAATTCATTGGTGAAAGCAGGTGACGACTGAGGCAATACCCAGACAGACTCACCTCAAGCCCATCAATGACTCATCTTTGTTTCTACCATCTGCACAATAGGAATAAAAATATAGTGATTTCTTAATCATCTCCATGTATGTTATTCTTCTGCAAAACTGATATTTAAGCTGATTTCCCTTCAACATGTTTCTGAAGGAAATTCCCCAGTCTCCAATTGACTCATACTGAGATAATACACACCTATTTTAATATCAGCCTGAGTAAAACACACTGTAGAAGATACATATATCACCTAGAATTCTAGATGTATGCTTTTGTCAAAGGTACATAATTTAGAACTTAAAAATTTATTTTGGATGATCTGCACTTACATTACGACATATCTGGGTAGGTAATAACCCTATCTTATTGCTTGTCCCACAGAGTTTCTAGAATGAGTGCTTTTTTTGTTTGTTTGTTTTCTTTGCGGTACGCAGGCTTCTCACTGCTGTGGCCTCTCCCATTGCGGAGCACAGGCTCTGGACGCGCAGGCTCAGCGGCCATGGCTCACGGGCCCAGCCGCTCCGCGGCATGTGGGATCTTCCCGGACCGGGGCACGAACCCGTGTCCCCTGCATCGGCAGGCGGACTCTCAACCACTGCGCCATCAGGGAAGCCCTAGAGTGAGTCTTTTTAGTACCAGAAGTGAAAACAGATGTATACTCTAGAGTCCTGCTCCATGTAATCCTGCCTCTGTGTCAGAGACAGTAAGCTGTGGTAAGTCTTTGATGGCCCCAATTATGCAGCTTCACACTAGGGTGAGAACACTAAACCCAACCTGCTCACAATGAACTCATCACCTTTCAAACACAATATCTCATGTAACCCACTACCCTCTCCTGTACCCCATAAATCTGCCAGCAAATCTGATCAGATACTCCTAAACTCTTTAATTGACATCCACATCTTTCCTGTTCTTATTATCATTGCCCTCATCTAGAACCTTATAGTTTTATTTTCTGTTAGATTAGCATCCTCCTTCACTGTCTCCCTGGCCCTATCCATTCCCTACCTGACTGCTGAGAAATCTTCCTAAAATGCTACTTTTATCATGTCAGGACCCTTTCCTGAAACCTCTGCTCCCCAGCAGTGGTAGGCAGTACAGTGTCTCCCAAAGCTGTCCATATCAGATATCCCTGACATGTCATGTTATATGAGAAAAGAGACTTTGCATACATAATTAAGGTTACTGGTCTTAAAATAAGGAGATTATCCTGGTAGGCCCAATTTAATTACATAAGCCCTTAAAAACAGAAATTTCTTAGGCTGGAAGCAGAAGTTATGTAGCAGAAGGGAAAGTCAGAGAGATTCAAAACATGAGGACTCAACTCATCATTGCTGGTTCAAAGATGAAGGGAAGGATAACAAGGAATGTAAGTGGCCTGAAGGAGCTAAGAGAGGATTCCAGCTGACAGCCAGCAAGGATGTGTCCTCAGCACTATGACCACAAGAAACTGAATTCTGCCATCAGCCTGAATGAGCATGGGAACAGATTCTCCCCCAGGGTCTCTGGCTAACAGCCCAGCCCATCCAACACCTTAATTTCAACTCTGGGAGACCCAGAACAGAGGAACCAGAGTTCTGATCTACAGAACCATGAGATAGTAAATTTGTGCTGTTTTAAGTCACAAAGTGTGTGGTCATTTATTATGACAGCAAGAGAAAACTGTTGCGTCAGATAATCAATGTAAACTCTCCTTCTACTCCAAGACCCATCAAAGTCTAGGCCTACTTGACTAAGCCCAACTAATTTCCCCCTGCTCACAAACACTGGCTTTTGATTTCCACCAGGCCAGTCTCAGCTTTGTCCACAGAGCTTTTATTTTTTGGAGTAGAAAAAAAATCAGTAGAGAAATGACTGAACAGTATGAATTCAGAGAGTGTGTGGTAGATGCAGAGCTGTGCTGTCCCAATCTCCCTCAAGGAAGGACTTTCTGTCCAGGTGCAGCACTACAGTCAGCAGGCAGCCCCAGCTGTCAACTCTTTGAGGATCCACTTGAGCTGTAGAAAGCCACCTTTCTCAAAGCCATACTCTTCCCAAGGAAGTTTGCATCTGCGACTAAGTGGGGAAGTGGGGATAGAGAGGTTCAGCCTTTGGGCTCAACATGGGCCACTCTGACAGGCTCTACATGAGGCTGGCTGAGGCTCTATCAGGCCCACGTTGCAGTTTGACTTCTTCCTGTGCCCAATCCTGCTCCTCACTTTCTTCACAGGTTAATTCCTAATAAACAACTTGAACCCCAAACCTCATCGCAGCATCTGCTTCTGTGACAGAATAATAAGTACTAATAAGAAAGTAAGGCAGGTTAAAAAGACGGTATCTGAGATAACAACCCAGAGGAATGAGCATAAAAATCATCATGCTACAAAGACTCAGAAAAGTCATACAAAAAAAAAAACCAACTTAAAAAATTTATGTATGAGTTTATATGAAAGTAAGAGATATCCCAAAATGCAAGAAACAAAGGCTAAACTGAAAATCAGAATAGTAAAAGTGCAAGCTGACATGGAATGCAGTACAGGAAGTAACTGGACCTGGAAATAGGAATTGATGGCAAGAAGCTTTTTTTTTTTAATTTAAGTATGGTTGATTTACAATATTGTGTTAGTTTCAGGTGTACAGAATAGTGATTTTTTTTTCTGATTATACTCCATTATAGGTTATTATAATATACTGGGTATAATTCCCTGTGCTATACAGTAAATCCTTGTTGCTTATCTATTTTACATGGAATACAAAAAATAATACAAATGCATCTATATACAAAGCAAAAACAGACTCACAGACATAGAAAACAAACTTATGGTTACCAAAGAGGGGGACGGGAGGGACAAATTAGGGGTATGTGATTAACAGATACAAACTACTATACAGAATCTTTGGTTGTAATTCACACAGGGGCAGGAAAATAGAATTTAGGCCCATGTGAAACATAAATTGGAGCTGAGACTCTGCATAAACATGGGACATGAAAAGAGCTGCATCCTCAGTAGAAGAAAGGGTGGAAAAACTCAACCCATCTGCCAATGAAAACTATAAAGAAGCTTGTTCTGTCATGGCTCTGCCATGAGTAGGAAAAAGAAGTATCCCATAAGAAACCAAATGGCCAAGATTGTACCACACATGTGTTTGGAGCTCTACTTGGGTGGAATAAGAATTCCCAAGCTGATAATTAAGGTAAGTATAACATGGGCCCAAAATATCTCTAAAACCAGGCAGCAGCAAATCAGTCTGCCCTATATTCCCTCAAAACCAGCAGAAGATGAACTCATAAGTTAGGACACATATCAGGGAACTAACCAGGATGAGTGAGAGGCAGGCAGAATAGATTACAAAATAAGCATAAATAAAATAAGAGATTAAAATGTATAGAAACTATAGGAAAAGAGTAAGACAGTAAAAAGAAAAAAGAAAACTAGACAGATTGAGAAAAAACAAATAGAACCCTTAAAAGTGAAAATTTTTATCAGTTGAAAGTAAAAATTCAGTGGTTAGGTTAAACAGCAGATCAAATAGAACTGAAGAGAGAATTAGCAAAGTAGAAAATGAATCTGGGAACATTTGTCCAAGGCTGTGGAGGCCACAGAGGTATGCCATTTAGATCTCTCTTTAACATATTCTGTTGAAGACAGCATAGTTGACCAATAGCCCCAGCTACTGAAACTTTGGATTCACCACTTTGTTCACTTTGAGGTCTAGTCTCAGGGGTCCTAGAGCCAAGCATTCCTGCTCAACATGAAATTCTTCTGATGGGTATTTTTTTTGTTTTTTTTCATGTCCTTTTTTTCCCCAGAAACTTCCCATCACCCTGACATAAACCTCTCCAGAACTACACTGCAGTCTAAGGTTCTACTTACCAAATCCTCCTTTCCATCTCTCCTTTCACAGTTGTCAGCCATGCATGATGGTCTGCAGGCTCTCCCTGTCTATTCCTGCTCCTTCCCTCTCTATCCTTAATGTCTTTCAAAAAATTTCTTGCATATGTAATCCTGCATTGGCTTCTGTTTCTTAGAGAATCCAAACTTAAACAAAAATAGAACTAAGATAGTCAAGCAACATTAGCGTTGAATATAGGAGTGTGTAATCAACATTAGGACATTAAACAGTCCATTTATTGTATGAAGGCAAAGAGTTTGCCAGAGTTTGATTAGATTTATATTTTTAAAGAATGAACATTTAAAATGTGGGGACAAACTTTTAAAAATTGCAAATAGAGTGCATTATTGCAAATGCAGAAGAGAGGAGTTAAGAAAACTTTATTAATCTAATAAAAGTATAAAAGAAGAAAAATCAAAGCAAGAAAAAGGCGAGATAACTAAAAAGTACAATCCATGATGGCAGAAAAATCCAAGTAACCACAATAAATTTTTCATTTAAATTGAAAATATTATATGAGCTTATTAAAAATCAAGATGCATATAGTAACAAGAGAAACACCTAACCTCAATGATCCCCCAAAATAGAAACTAAAATTATGAAGAAAGATGTTCTAAGAAAAGAATTTCTAAAAGTGGGATTGCATTTTTAACATCAGAAAAAGGTGATTTTAAGGTTAAAAAAAATTATAGGGAAAAGAGGGAACATTTTATAATGATAAATTCACTGGAATTATAATAATCTTAAAACTGTAAGCACTTAATAACATAGCTTGAAAATACATAAACAAAAATATGAGGGAAAAGTTTTCAAGAGATATGAAAGGATACATAATCATAATGAGAGAATTTGATACACCTCTCTCAGGCACTTAGAAGTCAAGTGAATAAAAATTATTAAGGATATAGAAGATTTGAATATGACAATTAACAAGAGCAACCTAATAAATATATACATGAAATCCAATGCTATTTGAGAATATATATTCTTTTTAACTATACCATAATGCAATAAAACTAGAAATCAGCAACAAAGTAAACCCAAAATTCCATACATTTGAAACTCTCTTTAAAAAATGTTATACAAACAATGTGGCCAACAAGGGCTTAATTTCCAAAATATACAAATAGCTCATATGACTCAATAGCAAAAAAAAAAAAAAGAAAACCCAATCGAAAAATGGGCAGAAGACCTAAGTAAGCTTTCCTCTGAAGAAGACATCCAAATGGCCAACAGGCACATGAAAGGATGCTCAATGTTGCTAATTATTAGAGAAATGCAAGTTAAAACTATAATGAGGTATCACCTCACACTGGTCAGAATGGCCATGATCAAAAAGTCTACAAATAACAAATGCTGGAGAGAGTATGGAGAAAAGGGAACCCTCCTACACTGTTGGTAGGAGTGTAAATTGGTACAGCTACTGTGGAGAATAGTATGGAGGTTCCTTAAAAAACTAAAAAGAGAGTTACCATATGATCCTGCAACCCTACTCCTCGGCATATATCTGGAGAAAACTCTAATTTGAAAAGATACATGCACCACAATGTTCATAGCAGCACTATTTACAATAGCCAAGTCATGGAAGCAACTCAAATATCCATTGACAGATGAATGGATAAAGAAGATGTGGTACATATATACAATGGAATATTACTCAGCCATAAAAAAGAATGAAATAATGCCATTTGTAGCAACATGGATGGACCTAGAGATTATAAATGGAGTAAGTGAGACAGAGAAAGACAGATATCATATGATATTACTTACAAGTGGAATCTAAAATATGATACAAATGAACTTATTTACAAAACAGAGACTTACAGACATAGAAAACAAACTTATGGTTACCAAAAGGGAAAGGGGGATGGGGGGGATAAATTAGGAGTTTGAGATTAGCAGATATAAACTACTATATATAAATAGATAAACAACAAGGTCCTACTGTATAGCATAGGGAACTATATTCAATATCTTGTAATAAACTGTAATGGAAAAGAATAAAAAATGTTAAATAATCTGTAGTTCAAAAATTAAATCATCATGAAAATTTGGAAAAAAAATTAGAATTGAACAGTAATTCAAAAAAAGTAAAAACTATGTATCAGAACTAATGGGATATAGCTGTTATCATACTTGAGAATAATTCACAACCTTAAATTCATGTATCAGAGGAAAACTGAAAAATATTGAGTTAAGCATCCAACTCAAAAAGTCAGTGTAAAATGTAAAGACTAATCCTGAATAAACCAAAAGTAAATAATTGAGAAAAGATATTAAATGGGTACAATGGAATTAGGCATTTATTTTAGACAAGATGGTAAGAAATGGTCTCTCTAAAGTGATAAATTTGGGCAGAAATATGCAAAAGGAAGATTTTAAATATTAATAACATATTTTTTGAAAATAACAATATGCACATTTTGCTTTCTCCTCGGCCATGAATAAAGACAGAAAATTGGCTGTCCCAGTCTGCAGTTCGTAGCAGGTGTATATATAGAGTGGAAAAATCATGCATCTCTTGGCTCATGAATCCTTCCTCAGGGATAAAGCCATAGATGCAGCAAGTGCTATGAGAATAGATCCCTTAGAGTCAGGGCGATGACAGAATATGTGAAGGGAATTCATACACCTGAAAATTGGAAAGTCTCTCAGTTCTGTCATCCAGTTGCCCCAGTGAAAGTCAGCATTTTAACCTTGTGTCCCAGCCACACAACACTGCACCTCTTATGGGAAGAGGTTCACCCTGGCCTCTTACCAGTAATTGAGACTCAGCTTGTAACACCACAGGACTGCGGCGTCACTCAGAGGCTTGTGCTCCCAATCCTAAAATACCTTTCACTTATCCTCATTTCCCTTCATACCCTGTTGATCACCCCATCCAGATTAAGTTGATTACTCATGTTCTCCCAGGAGATGATTCCCTCATCAGAGTCACATCGCTGTCACCAATGCAGGTCATCTATCATCACTGAGGCTTTCACCCCCCACTCTTCTGTAACTCCACTAGTTGGATCCAACTTTCCACACCTGCCAGCCTTCAGAAAATCCACCAAAGAACTCCCTATTGTATCACCCTACTTTACTCCTCTAGAGAGCACGTATCATCTGATCATGTTCTTGCTTATTTATTTGATTGTTTCTTTTATGTCTCCCCTGCCCCAACAACCATGAGAATGTAAACTGCATGAAACAGGGACCTTCACTACCACATACTAGCTCCCGGCAGTGCCTAGCACATTGTGGGAACTTAATAAATATTTTTGAAAAGATGAATTAAGTAATGAATGAATGTCTCCATATATATCCAGGGAATCTTCTCTCCATATGAAGGCAAGAGGGAAGAACATTAGCACGAACATCCATTCTTTAGTATAATGCTGCCATTTTAGAGTTTGCAAGCAACTCTAGAGATAATGTTTTACAGCCCCCTCATGTCCATCTTCCTCTGCCGCATGAGAGTTATGCTCCTGCTGTGGTGGCCCCATGCCCAGATTCAAAGGACTATACTACATCAATTTTAGCTGGGGCAAGATGCCAGCCAAGGACCATTTGGGAAGAATTTCCCACAGTAGGCAGAAAGTGACACCTCAGTTGCAAGCTTAAACTGCTCTCAGCAGCAAGTGATGCTAAACAGGCTTCATTTGAGACTGCGCTGTGGGAGAGCACACCTGGGCATTCTGGAACATGATATCAGCAGCCAAAACTGCTTCATGTTTGAACTCCAACCCCGGCAACCCTAGGAAATCCACTCACAAAGCAAGAAACATATTGAACCTTGTTAATGGCAAACAGTTTGCAACTCATAATTAATCCCTGCCTCCTTAAAGGGTTTTCTCTTTGGCATTTGCTTACTGCAAAGCTGCCTAAAAGTTCAACAATTAGCAACACTCAGGTCATATTCACATTATTTTTTTTTCAGCAAAGGTGTGTGTAGAGCCAAAAATAAAGTGTCAATTGGGAAAAGATGGCCATAGAATGGGAATGTTATCTTAATCAACCAACAATTTCCCTGCCAAATATTCATACCGTGGCAGAGAACTAATTCTAACAAGTAGATTTCGTAGAAATTGCTAAAGACTAAATTTTAATAGGTAAAACTGTCAGAATTGCAACCAATTCAGCTAATTTTTATTGAGTACCACAACACCAATCATAGTAAGGTATAATTGGCTACACTCCAGGCTTTCCAAACCACCTTAAATTTTGCTTCTTCCATTAAGAAGAATCTTCTCTGACCCTTCCAAGACTAAGTGTCCATGCTATTTCTTCTTATGGAATCTTTTATTGACTCCTGCTAGTTTTCATGAACTCTTGTTTCCTCAATAAAATATAAGCTGATTAAAGATGAGGATGATATCTTGCCTTCCCATTGTGTCTCTAGGGTTTAGCACACGACCTGGGATAGAATGGGTGCCAATTAAGTGCATTTGGTTGAGTAGATGGATGAATAGATGGATGGACAAATGGACTGATGAATGAATCAGAGTGAGCATTTTAGCAGACTATTTAAGTACCCTGTATCACAGTCCCCTCTGATTCTAGGACAGCTGCAGTGGACAGTACATGAAAGCTCAGACTAAACCATCTCACTGCTCTCCATTTCCAATGTAATCTGCATGTCTTTCTGCTTTCTGCTCAGGGTCTTTTCTGACACTGCAGGTACCTATTCAGCCCACGCACAGGCACAGTCTGGTCCACAAGCACAGGGGAGTTAACACTCTCAGGGAAATCCTTACCAGTGAGGTGCAAGGGCCAGTGGATGGATGTCCCAGTCTCTAACCCTTCAGGCAGACAAGTCTCAGAGGCATTCTGTACATGTCTCATCAAGTCTCAGCAGAATCAAGCCCCTACTGCCTACAGCAATGCCCTAAATACTACATCCTTATCCTGGCTTTCACTCTGTTCGCTCCTTCACATCTGCTTCCTGGGATCATCCCCCAGATAAAATGCCTGCACCCAAGTCCCTGCCTCAGGCTTTACTTTCATGGAAACCCAAAGAAATGTGTCATAATGAATTTAATGTGAGACACTCAACCTGAGAAAAATGTCTAAGACAGGACAGCCTGAATAATCTAAGACAGGACAGCCTCAGAAAACATATGTGAGAAAATATCATATCACATATGGCCCATCATTAACAAAATAATGAAAGACAAAGCAACTACACAGTCCCTAAAAATAGCAAACGTGTGGTAAATTGTTCCTTCTTCTCTCCTGGTTACTTCCCATCCTTTGTGCATTCCTTCTTCTGCAGGCTATGTGGGAACCCCACCAAAGACATCAACATCTAAGGTACTCCCACCACCATCAGCCAGACATTAGCCTCTATCGGCCTCTGGTTTTCCATATGCTTCTTCAGTTCCCTATTATTAATAAACCTATATGGGATGATACATATTGCCACTTAAAAACAACAGAATTTTTCTTTAAATTGTCAGCAGCTTCACTTCAGAATGCCTTTGTGGAGTAATAATTAAACTCCAGGCTCTAAGCCTTTGTGAAGATTGTTATAAAGTGGCTATATGCAACCACCTTCACAGAAACTATAATAAACCTACCTAAGCCATTGAGACTCAAACCCTCAAGAATTTGAATTTTGAACAGAAATGCAGAGGTAAAGGAAGTCATAGCTGAATCATTTGGATGGCCATGCCAGACCTAAAGAGACTGCATGTGTACTCCCCCTACCAACATTCTCTGAGTTGCCCTGGTTTCTGCACATCCCAATACCTGAGCGCTCGTCCTCTCCAGTCCCATGAGGCATCTATCCAGAATTCATTTTTTAAATTTCTCCCTTCTACGGGCTTAAGCTACTGAGTCAGTTTTCATTTTCTTATGAATACAAATTGCTAACTGATAAAATTTCATTACTAGAGATTGTGTCCTCATTCCAGTAAAAGTGTGGAGAACTTCCTAGAGTAGCATCCCTGGTAACTCTCTATCTCCTGCTAGATCGTCCTCCTAGAGTAACTCACTTGACTGGTGAGTCTTTGAGAAGGAACTAGCATGCCCAGTTCAGACCTTCTTTGCCCCTTTTTCCTTCAGCCAGATAATCTAGAGTAAGCCCTATCTAAAAGAAAAGGGATTTGTCCCACTCTACCACTGACTGTTTCTTAATCTCTCTAATTCAGCATCAGCAAGCACACGTGGCTGCTGTCCACCTGGTATTGGCAAACAAATCTGATTCTTTGATTATCATCTCTCTGTCTGTCTGTCTGATTTCTCTGTCTCTGTCTGTCTGTCTCTGTCTCTGTGCCTCTCTGTGCCTCTCTCTCTCTCTCGGTTTGGACTTAGACGGAAGAAGCAGCGTTGTTTATTAGGTCTCATCAAACCCAAACAGAGAGCACTGACCATTTTTAACATCTAAAAGAATTTGGGGAATGAGTAGAAAACGTCAGAAATGAATAATGATGGATTGGGAAGTATACTTAATATGTTCACATACTGATCCTAAATTCCGTGGTTAGGGATCCGGGCAGGAAAAACATGAGAAGTGGAGGATCATCTCCAACTGTAAGTTAATATATTTGTTTTGTGGCTGTGAGCATGTTATGGTGGTAATATTTCATTTCTTCCTCTGTTCTCTGCTTACCATAAGGAAGAGTAGGTATAAGAACTCAGAAGACTTGATAGAATGTGTTCTTAGAAGAATTATAACTATGACAGCTAAAAGGACCAACTAGCTACTAAGTTGCTTATGAGACCTGCTGATAGATTCTGATGAATTCTAAATTGTGATACCCTTTTGTAGAAATGTCTCAGAAGGTTTCTTATCCTGAAATCTGAGGCTCTTGGTGAGTAACTATTTTAACAGAGAAATCAAAAGAAGCAGTGACCAATAAAAGTTGTAAGAGTTGATGTTTAGTGTAAAAAATAAAAATTATACTCTAGGGTTGGTATTTAGATCTTCCACTTTTACAGAAAGTATTTATTGATGAATTAATACTATTGGTTGACTAAATGAACAAAATCAATAACAATGTTACAAGTACTGGAGTATAGCCTGTGCTGTCAGTCATCCTTGCCTATACAAAGCTTAGTTGCTTATTCCATAAAGTTAAATGTAGATGTAGTTCCCAGGAGAGGCACATATAGACGCGCCTTATAAATCGGAATTTGCAAAATGAGTGTAGACATAGCAACTTCTCCCAGACTACATTTTCATTTTAGTGATTTTACCCAAAGATGTGAGACATCTTAGAGTTTCAATCATGAAGGGTAACCAGATGAAAAGGTTTGGAAGACAAAGTGACCTCAAGACAAATCACACAGGTATTCCACCTAAATGCAGGATTTAACCTTATTCCCTGACCCTTTGAAATGCCAACAGTGCCTTTCATTAAAAACAAAACAAAACAAAACAAAAAAAACACTGTAATATTACTGTCTCTTCAACACCCTTGGATTACTCAAGCATCCAAACTTAAAGTGAGCAAACATCACAGATCCTGAAAACATACTGTATCTTAGGAAAGAAATCACAGCACGTGCATAACTCTGATATCACATTTGCAATTCTCAACCACTTTTTCAAACACCTTGTTTCTGCAAAGAGAAAAATCATTCCAAGTCTAGGAATTAGTGGTGAGTGAAGTTGGCAACATTTGAATTCTTCACATGTCTAATCTTCACACTATATTTTAAACAAATTCAACTTAAAACAGAAACCCTAAATATATCTTGGACAGAATTTATCTAAGTCGTGGCTAAAATGAATTACAGTCCTACCTCTGTCTCTATCAATACACTCAAAGCCCCCAGTTGACACACTGGTTAAGTAATAAAATTGGCCTTGCTATACAAAAGCAGCTTTAAGAGGGGCCCTGTATTTTCATGAGCTTCAAAGTCATCCCCAATAAGTATGCAATCTGGGTGAAAACAGTGGGCTGGCTATGCAAACATAACATCAAAAGGAACTCTAGTTTTTCCTTCCAACCTGATTGTTATCCTAAGCCGGCTTACATAGACACTCTAGGCCCATTATTTATCACTTAATTTTCTAAATTTTATAAGTGATCTTAGAAGAATAATAACAATACTTAGCCAATGATATATTTAGTGATATTACTTTTAGTACTTTATTTTCTATTATCATTACATGAAAGTCTCCAAGAAGCTCTTTGACCCTTTACAGAACATTTGTTTTAATTCAAACATGGAAAGAATTCTGTTGTCAAAATTAACAATTTAATACCATCAAATTTGATGAGAGATTCAAAACAATTTTGTCAAATGGACTTTCTAGTCTGTTAAATATATGCTCTGATCAATTTCAGGATGCATATTTTTACAGCTTCAGTGTTGGTTTTCCTACTCCATCAACGACATAAAAAAGAAAGTAAAATGAAGATTTTCGTCTGTGTTGGGTTCTCTGCTAGCCCAACACCCATTGAGGACTAAACCTGTTTCTGTCTTCCAATTTACAAATGAGGAGGCTTAGGGTCAGAGTTGTTTAATAGCATGCTCAAGATCACAGTGACAAAGGCAAAACACAGACAAGAGAGGTTGAAAATCACTTGCTAATACTTACTACTGCTGTTACAGAAGAGAGTTAATTGGATCAAACTATATGTCTCTGTCTCTCTGTCTCTCTCATCTCATTGGAATTCTAGGAAGAAGATGCTAGGACGCTGTATCTAGTGTGTACTACCTCTTGTTAGAAGGTGCTCTGGGGGTTCAATAGAAAACTTCTTTGAAACCAGGAGCTAGAAATTATTAAAACCACTAAGAAATCAGATCGATGCCCAAACAAGGAATAACAAGATCTAGGAGTGGAAACAGACATGCAGAATTTGTATTACTATAACCTTTGGCAGAAAATAGTAGAGCGTTCAGCTAAAAGCAGGAACAGAGGGTCTGTGTGTGGATAACGGTAAAGTGGGAGTTCAGAAGCTATGTCTTGCCCGATGATTGTTCAGCTCAAGCCTGTCAGTGAGTTTCAGACAATAAACTAGGGAAGAAGAGAAGTGAAAACCATCTTCTCTCTAAATTCTTCCATAATGCACATTTAGCACAAATCATAATGCAGAGGCTAAAATGAAGTCTGGGTTTGAAAAGTAGAAATAAGCTTAGTTACTTTGATAGTTGTTTCACGGAACAGCTGCTCCAAGAAGCAAACTTCCATTAACAATCAAGGGCAACAACTGCAACCAGTGGTCACTTCTCTCCAAGGTCAAAAGAAACATGAAGGGCGCTATGAGGAGTATTCATGAGCAAGAGTCGGAAGTCTTCTCAGGTGACACACATTCATGGACTCATGGCCAAATCAGTGCCAAGAGAGAGCAAAGGAATGGCACCAGGAAAAGGATGTTTATGTCCTGTTTCTGTTGGCTTTGTGAGTCTTGCCACTTGAGAAAAATTAATTATCTGGAAAAACCAAAGTACTTAAGTAGCCTGAGGACAAGGTTAAATGAAACCGAGTTTCTTCCTGGGGTTGGAGGGAATGGGGAGTGGATAAGATGCAAAATCCTTATTCCTCAAGGCTGAAATATTAACAACAAAATGCAACCCAAAACACAGGCACACACCCACTGAAATGAAGAGGAATGCAATCCTATGTTTGTTGTAAACAAGCTGCATCTTAGAGATTAATATTCCTCAGCCTTTTCAGCCTGCCAGTCTCTTTGACCCGGGAGTTTAATTTTAGCTCTGTATTAATTATACATTACAATTACGCATAGACATGGGCGCGCACACACACACACACACACACACACACACAGTAATGATTATGCTGCCATCGAGGACTCGCTCTGGAACCTATTCATGTCACTTCAGTCCCTGTGGGGTACAATGTTGTTTACCATCTAGTACCTCACACTCGATTTTCCCTGGAGATGGCTGCCCGGAAATAAGATTCCTCAAAAATGGAAACTCTTTGCCAAGGCGTTTCAGAGGGAAGAGATAATAGATCTCTATATCAGATGCCATGCAATGACAGAATGTATACCTGGTGACAAAATCAAAATTTTCCAACCATATATCTCAGGCAAGAGGGGCTTGATATGCTCAGAGGGCCACACATGTGGCAATGCTTCACACAGGCAATCCGATTCAGAAATGTGGTTTATGGGTTTCACGGGAAATGGATGTTGAAGGGTTTTCCTGTCGTCACTGCAGTTCTGGTGATTGCAAGATGGGCTGGGGAACAAAGGCTCAGCAGAAATATCTCTGCACTTCCCCCAAGCCCAGCTGCTTGCCCTTGACATCTTGAAACTGGCACTTCAATGAGCTCTTAGCCTCTGAGAGCGATGCATGAAATGTAAGACCAGAAGCATCTATTTATTAAGCTTGGTCACTAAATTAATCTTTCCCCATGGCCAACTATGAAGTGGAGTTAATGAGGATGAAGCAGAAGCTGAGCTAGGACATATTTAGCCAAGGGCTGTACCTCAAGGCCTCACTCCCTGGCAGAAGAATCAGGACAGCTCCCTCCTGACATCAAAAGGGCATGAAGCGGACATACAGGCAGAGAATTCAGGCAACTTTTACTCCTCTCACCCTCCCTTATCTATTACTGAAAGCCTAGCTGTGTGGTTTGTCCAATACAATGCTTGCCTGACAGGACTGCAGCCTTCTCACAAGAGTTAGAGATCTTCATTTGCACATGGGTCACACATCTGTTGTGACCCTCCCACGTGTGGGCACTGTGCTATGTGCTGAAGATACAGCTGTGAACAAAGCAAAATCCCCTCTCACGGACACCTCGCAGTGCAGTGGGAGTAACCAGCAATGACTCAGACAAATACACCCATGTTTCATGGTTGTGACAGTGCCTTCATGGCAGCTGTGGCGTGGTTGAATAACAATCTCAGATAGTGTGGTCAGGGAAAGCTGCTCTCAGGAAGCGTCATGTCAGCTGAGCCCTGCCAAGCCCCAGGGTGGATGCCCAAGCACACCCTCCAAAGAACATGAAGGAGGAGAGATGTCCAGAGAGTTAAATGCATCTCTGCTTTGATAAATGCTCTTGCATTTTATCTCCCCAATAACTTAATGCAAAGTATTTATTACTGGGGACATGGCTGTGTAATGGATTCAACGGTTTGGGCACTGAAACCCCAAGGAGGCCACATGATATACAAAGAGACATATACAGGTCCAAATTCCCAGCACCCTGATGACTGTGTAACATTAAGCATGCTATTTAACTTCTATGACCCTCAGTTTGCTCATCGGGAAGGGTGGGTTGATAAAGGGATTAAATTACAGAGCGTGCCAAAGTTCTCTGGCATTTCTTGGCACACAGTAGGTGCTCAAGGAGTGTTCATCAGAGTCAGTAATTGTGTGTGTGCCAGGCATGAAGTTAAGCTCTTTGTAGACTTTTAAAAATGTAATTCTCCCAGTAAAACAGATACTATTGCTATCACCATGTTAAACACGAAGAAACAGGAGTCCAGAGGACCTAAGTAAATTGCTCCATTTGTAAAGCTGGTCAGTGGGAGAACCGGTACTCAACCAACCTTGGTTTAGCTCCAGGGCCAAACGATGAACTCACTTCCTTAGCACATCATAGGCATTGAGGTAGTTTTAACTCTAAGCCAAGTTGCACTCCTCAGGTGGAATCAGAAATCACCCACCTTAACAGTCCCCTGCCATCTCATCTTCCTTTGAGAGGATCGAAAAGGAAAAGGGGTTCCATCCCATTTTGACCTTCTCTTTCTGGTTTCTTCTCAGCTAAAATGGCACAAAGCTGAAAGCTCTTTTGCTTAACTCTATTTTTTAAGAAAATAGGCTGGAGTGGGCCTAGCTGGGGTGAGATTCCTGCTCTGTGCAGTGAATGGTTTATCACACACAAACACACTGTGATAGATTAGGTCTGGTGATAGAAACAGCCTGTAAGTAGCACACCACTTCGCCACTATCTCCAAAGAAAAGCTGTCTCTGTAAGGATGATAAAAACTGTGTCTGACAAATCAACAAAGTACAAAATAGCAAAAGTTCAATGAGACCGTCCATGAAAAATATCCTTCCATTATCCTATATTCCTTTGAGAATTTACAAGGAATTAGACAGTCGGCTACATACAAACAAAAGGGGGGGGGGATAAACCAAGAATTCGTTACTTTAATAATAATGACTATGATGTCTATATTCTAGGAGAGTAGTAAGAATATTTAAAAAGTATATGAAAAACTATTTTGAAAATTATAAGATTTTTCATTCATTTGGTCCACAAAATTTATTAAGAGCATATTAATAAATATACTCAGCACTGTTCTAAACACTGGGGATACAGCAGTAAACAAAGCAAACAGAAAGACATACCACCAAAGCAATATTAACAATAAATACCTACCATCATGGAACTTACTCTATTTGTGTAAATACTGATCACACAAATATTAATCATTTTTGTTTCCTTAGCTTTGAGGTTGACTCCTATTTAAATATAAATGTCTGACAATACACTCCCTCAATTTTATATGTCAAGTGAGCCTTACCCCTTCACCAGTTTCCAAATAGTTCACTTTGATAAGAGAAGGAATAAATAAAAAGCAACATGTGATATGAAGGCGGGAGGAGTCTGTGCCAGGTGAGGTTGAGGGGCAGAGGAAGAAAGAGGAGCATGGTACCTCTCACAGTTTTGCCTACCCCAAACACAGGCGATACATGAGTAATTTCACTATCATTCTAAGTAAACCACCTACTGCTTTCAAAAAGGAAAAAAAATATCACACAACACATTTCAAAGTCAGAAACAATGTGTATGGTCTGAATTACTATTCCCTCCATTAGCATGGATAATCAAGAGTTTATTGTGTGTTCAATCCCAGCTAGCCCCAAGCAAGTCCTAAAATATAACAATTACATGGTTTCCTCCCACTCCTGCCCTGCATAATGGATCCTGAAGGAGAAAGGGTGTTCAAACAGGCTGAAGCATAATTCTTAGTATGTGGGTAAATCTGTAAAAAGTGCAGCATTTTAAAATAGGTAGGAGAAAGGAGCATGGGTGTGTCCTTCCCTGAAACACCAAGAACAGTCCCATTTTGGAGGAAAGAAGATAAAGCCAGAGTGACAAAATGAGATCTGATTGGTTGGTTACTCTTTACTTCCAAAAGAAGATTCCAGGAGACTGAGACCAGAGGCCAATCCAAAACAGTAGTTAGCTAAAAGAAGAGAATAAGTGAGTGAGAGAGAGAGAGGGGGGCAGGCTCTGTGGATTGTCAGATCTGTGATAAGGAATGGCACCATTATGCTTGCATGTTCAGAAGTGTCCCTCCTCTTATCCTGGTTTCAAAAGAAGCCCCTCTATTCACCTTCTCATTAAAACAGCCTCTCCAGAAAAAAATGCTGAGACCACACAAAGCAGGACATTCATCACTAGGGCAACCCGTGTACTCAATGAAAGCTGGCAAGCACAAAAGGGCTTGCTTAAGGCTTTGCAGAGAAGCTGGTTCTCTTTGCCTCAGACCATATTTCAGATTTAACACTGGATTCAAACAGGAAACAAATTCTATTTTTTGTTTTTTGCACTAGGAGTACTTATGAAGAATGAAATCATCCTTTTAATTTAATTTTTTTAAAGCAGGAAAGTTCTTGGCTGCTATTAAGCACCAAATTTTCATTTATCATGACATTAACACCAGCTACATTCCATCCCTTTTTATACTATACCATTTATACCATTTAAATTCAGTGTGGCTAATGGTCTCCCAGGATGTCCTGGACACCTAATGTGCAAGGACCATTCAGATACACTTCTTCCCAGCTTTGCCCCTACGTGCTCCCCATCCCCAACTGCCTTTCACCCATCTTCCCTGTCAAAGACCACACACACACACACACACACACACACACACACACACACTCACATGTCTAGGGCCGGGAGAAGCTCACCCAGCTATAGCCCAAATATAATGTGTAAAATGATGCAAGAATCTGGCTACAACACTATCCACACATATAATGGAATTTACTGCAAGTCATTTTTTGTCTTATAAATTCTTTTAAGGGCTTTTGAGATATTATAGTTACAAAAAATACAAAACAAAAAACCTCCATTCAGTGGAGGCAAGGGGGGCAAAGTATCTTATAGCAAAACTATGTTTACCTTTCAGCTAGTGTGCTTACCTGATCAACCATACTTAATTCCTGGGCAACCTTATATGCCACTTTCTTTTCCTGAAGATGGAATAAAACCACTACATTTAGCTAGAATAATAGTATTTTATCTTAGCTTTATTTTAATCTGCTACTGACAAAGCTTTTTCTCAGTCACTTTTCAGAGAAATAACATCTCCTGAGATATCATCTTTAGCATATTAGAATCTCAAGCAGAAGATCCATTGTGGACACCTGGGGCAGTTTTCTCAGATATAGGACAGATATAGGACAGACTTCAGCTGGAGTGTGAAACTGGAGCTTTGTTTTCTTGTTTTGTCTTTTTCATGTATTCCAAGGAGTGGGGTGAATTGGTTTAGTACTCCTGTTTCATAAACTATTGTTTCGTTTTGTTTAAAATCTACACAAAGCACCTTAAAAAAAGAAAGAACTTAAAAAGAAATGCAGCTGAAATACTTGCTGACTCTCACACTTACCAACAAAGAATAAGTGAGATCAGGGACATAAGACAGAGTTAATAATAACCAAAAAGAGTACCAAGTTCTGAGTCAGTCACCAGTATTCCAAGATTAAATAGACATAAATTCTGCTCTTGTGGTATTTACTCTAGGTAAAAATAAAGAGGACAGAGTATCTATCCATCTAAAAAGAAAAGTTAAGCATCTAAGAATAGGTGACACCTTGTAGCTAGCTACCTAAACAAGAGCTGTTTGTGCTCTTCTCAATAATTCAATAATTTTCAAGAGTCCTGAGATCAAAATGTTTGAAAATTGCTATTCTAGCAGATTGAGTAGGAAGTGAGGAAACAGAGACAGAGAGTAGAAACAATGCTTTCAGGAAGTTTGGCTATGAGAAAGAAAGATATATCATTATTTAGAAGGGAACTTTGGGGTCAAAGGTGGGGTGTGCGTGTGTGTGTGTGTGTGTGTGTTTTAAGATAAATAATATTTAAACTTGAGCATGTCTAAATACTAAGGATAAGGGCCTGTTAAAGAGAGGAATGTTGTATAGGTGGGAGATGGGGTAAAGAGAATAAAATCCCTAAGAAGAAATAGAGGATTAGTCTTAGATTGGAGAAGGGACAGCTTAGTCCTTTCAACAAGAGAAAATTAGGAAAGGATTGATTCTGATGTTGAGAAAACTTTAGTGTTTGTAGCAGGAAGTTGAGGGAGCTCTCATCTTATGGCTGCTATATACCCTGTGAATTAGGAGGTAAGGTTATGTGTTGAAGAAGAGGAGAAAGGTTGGGAGCAAGAGAAGAGTAGGAGACTGGAGAGACTGGAGAATGTTTGAAAGCATTTCTATGGAGAATGTGAGGGACATGACTATGGAAACCATAGGATTGCGAGGAAGCATTGAAATACTGTTGACTAAGGTTGAAGACCATAAACTTATAGTGGACCAAATTTTGGATTAATTTTTTTTAACTTTACTGTAAAATATAACATACATACAGAAAGGTACATTCAAAATATATTTTTAAATCACACAAATATTTCTAAAGTTAATCAATACCTTTACCCTACCAGACAAAAAGACTATCAAATGCTTTCACTGAATTTACTCACTCACCATGTGTTATTATTACCATGTATTTTAATACTGTGTTTCGACTTTATAATACATTATTATCATTTTACATAGTAAGGGTCCATTTATATTTACCTGTGTATTTATCATTTTCTTTACTCTCCATTCCTTCTTTCATTTTAGGCCTTTCATTTGGGCTTACCTTCCATTAGAATTTCCTTTAGTGATGGTATACTGGCACAAACACTCCTTATTTTTGTTTGTTTGAGAATGATCTTATTTCACCTTTATCTTTTAAAGATTTTTCTCAGGGTATAGAACTCTAATTTAGCATGTATTTTCTTTCAGCAGTTTGGAGATATCATTCCGCTGACATCTGCGATTTCATTGCTAGGACTGAGAAGTCAACAGTCAGCCTAACACTTCCTCCTTTTAAAGTATTCTAACATTTTTCTCTGGCTGCTTTGAATATTTTCTTTTTTTTTTTAGTGTTATGCAGTTTCATTGTAAAATATCTAGATACGAAGTTATATTTACTCTGCTTAAGATTTTATTAGTTTTTGAATCTTTGGATTGGTATATTTCATCATTCCGCAAAATTCTCAGTCATCATTTCTTCAACTATGGCCTCTGCTCCTATTCTCTATCTCCTCAAATTAAATGCATACTTCCCTCTATGACTGTTAACCCTATTTTTATACTCTTGTCTCTTTATAATTTATTCTGTATATTTTTTCTCATCTATATTTCTATTCACCTTCCCATTAGTTCTGTGGGTAATTTTCTATTAAATCCAGACATTGAATTTAATTGGGGTTACATTTTGTTTTTCATTTCTAGAAGTTTTTCTTGGCTCTTTTTCATCTGTTAGGTCAAATTCTAGAATTTCCTGGGTTTGCCGCTTATTTCTTTATAGAGTAAGCAAAAACGTTTACAATTTATGCCCAGTGAATCCAAATTGTGAACTCTCTGTAGACCTGTTTCTTCAATCTGCTATTCCTAATTTTCCCTCTTCATGATATTCTGTTGCACTGTGTGATTGATTTTATTTTTGATTATATAATTTTCATTTTCCCTGAAAAATACTGGTGGGGATTTCTTGAAGCAAGCATCAAGTTACCTACCTCCAAAGGGATCTGAATTTACTTCTGCCTGGAAACCAAGGGCACTACCAGTCTAGAACCAACTTAAAACAAATTTTTTTCTTGAGGTTTCCTTGGATCCCTTCAGGATATGTGAACTTAGTCTGCAAATCTGTACACAGTTTGGCCTGTGGCCACAACTTTTCAAAAAACAGTTTTTCTTTCCTTTTTCCCTCTTCTGTACATAGTTCCCAAATAACCTTTCCAGAAGTTTCTTTCTCATTCACCCTGAGAGCCTATTCCTTTGTGATTATGGCTTACCTTGAGGAGGCTCTCTTATTAGATCGCCCACTTACATTGGCCCTGGGCCTTAAATTATGATTCCTTACCCTATGAGGCTACCAAAAACAAGTGCAAGTTTTCCAGTGTTAGAAAATACTTCTGGGCCAACTGGCTTCAATGTTCAGGTTACTTCTTTGAGTTTCCAGTTTTTCTTAAATTTCAGTCTGGTAATTCCTTAATATCTTAAAAATTCTTCAATGTTTTAAAAAAGACATTTTAAATATTATATTAGCATTTCAAAATATTTTCAGCAGGAGAAATTAGTCCAAATAATCTAGTCAAACATTACCAAAGTGAAAATTATGATATTTCTTCAAGAATGCTCATCAGCTCAGGTATGGCACAGAGAAAATGGGCATTTTGTTTCATCCAGGACAGGAATTTTACCAAGTAAGAATAGGAAGAGTATATGGCAAGTCAGCTAAGGGAATTAGTAAAGCAGTATTTGAAGTCTTGAATTATAAAATATGATCTGGATGAGAAGAAATAGGAAATATTTGAAACACTGAAAGTAGATGATAAACAGAGTAGATGTCTCATTGAGGTCAAAGAATTGATATATTAGGAACAACTTGATAAGGTGTAGATTTCATGAACAAGGTGAAATAGGAGATGGTATACCGAATGTCATTTGCTCTAGAGAGCAGGGTAATTTTCACAGAAGTAGAATTAATGATAGGCAGATTTGAAAAACAACTAAACAGGACTTCAAGATATGAAATGGTTCTTAGTTTTTATCATATTACTGTGGATCCCAGTGAGAAATTAAGATTCACTTTACTCTCTTCAAGGATCAAATCAAAAGCAAGAAGAGAGTCCAGGAAATGGTAGGCAATTTAACATCAAAGAATTAGCTTTATTAATGGTCAGGCAAGTGCTTAACAACCTGCAACATTTCAAAACCTCTGGTATAGCTGGTATGGATAAAATGGCTTAGAAAACCTCTCTGGCAGGATGGTATGTTATATATTCTGAATAACAAATAAAAATGCTTGAAGAATTTCCACAGAAAAGATCCAAGAAACCTGAGCTCAACATTAGAAACAATCACAAAACTCGCAAGTAAACAACAGCTTGCGAGCCAGTGAGAATAAAACAGCAGGGACTTCCCTGGTGGTGCAGTGGTTAAGAATCCGCCTGCCAATGCAGGGGACATGGGTTCGAACCCTGGTCCAGGAAGATCCCACATGCCGTGGAGCAACTAAGCCCGCGTGCCACAACTACTGAACCTGCGCTCTAGAGCCCACGAGCTACAACTACTGAGCCCACGTGCCACAACTACTGAAGCCCGCGTGCCTAGAGCCCAGGCTCCGCAATAAGAGAAGCCACTGCAATGAGAAGCCCGCGCACCACAATGAAGAGTAGACCCTGCTCACCACAACTAGAGGAAGCCCGATTTCAGCAACGAAGACCCAACTCAGCCAAAAATAAATCAAAAACAAACAAACAAACAAAAAAACCCCAGCAGAATCAGACCTACAGTATCTTCATATACTAGAATTAGCAGCAGAGAATTTAAACTAAGTATGCTTGATATGTTTAAAGAAATAAAAGAGGAGATATAAAATATGAATAAGATGTCTGGGCATATTTGAAAAAGAAGTAAATGAGACTTTTAAATCTTAAAAAAAATGAAATTAAAAATCCAATGATAGGTTTAACAGCTGATTAGACACAACTGCCGAATTAATGAATCAGAGATCTGGAGAATTATCCAGAATACAGCATGAAGATCTAAGAGATGGAAAATATGAGAGTTAAAATAAATGAAGAAAAGAATGAGAAATTCTAACATAAATCTGATCAGGTTTTCAAGAGCAGAGAAGAGATGGGGAGGGGCAATTTCCAAAGAGTTTACGGCTAAGAATTGGTTAAAGTACCACAAATCCAAAGCAGGAAAAATAATTCACACCTAAACTCATTTTAGCAACTACACAACACCAAAGAGCAGATAACCTACAAAGAATATAGCAGAATTAAGCAAAATTTTTTTCTGTATCAGACCAAATAGCAAATATTTTAGGCTTCACAGGTCTCACAGTCTCTACTTCAATTATTCAACTCTGCTGTTTTCGTGCAAAAACATCCACAGACAACGTGTAAATAAATGACCATGGCTGTGTTCCAGTAAACTTTATTTATAAAAACAGGCAGCAGGACATATTTTGTTCATGAGTCATAGTTCTCCAGTCCTGGAACTACAGAATGTCCCCCTGACTTCTCAACAGTAACAAAAGCATCCAAAGAAAAAGGCTTAAACTGGTATCAAGTAGGTGTCTCCCACTCCCTCCCCAGGGTTCTCATTGCCCACCCAACCTAATTAACCCCCTTCAGCCTAAGAAACGAACTAAGAGTGGCCCTACTTAGTTGATTGCATTCTGCCAATCAGAAAACTACTCCCCACATCTCCAATAATATTTCCCCAAAGCCACCCAATATGACCAATGTAAACAAAAGGAGCTCACAGGAGGTTATCTAGAATTTGCTTTTAATAACCCCCAGTCCTTACACTCCCCCCATCCCCAGGCCAAAGAGGGCAAGGCCCATAGACACATAGGTATTGGCCCATCATTTTCACAGTGGGTACCAATTTTACGTCAAAGAAGCTAAACAACAGACCAGTTTATGGAAGAATGATTATGGCCACATTTTCTGTGACTATCCAAAAACAGTAATGATAGAAGGGTGAATATACCTTTGGAAGTACTACTGTGGATAGTGTGTGAAATGACCAAGTGGAGAAAAAATTGTTTCTAAGGATGTCCTTTTGTATCAGTGCTCAAAAACAGGGCCAATAGAGACTAACAAGGACCTTGACCAAAACTGCATCAGGCTGCAGAAGCAAAACAAAAAGCAAAGTTGCAACCACCAACCCACCCGAAGAGCACATTTCAGCAGCATTCCCAGAAGTTTAGGTTAGCATTCATCATTGCTCCTAATTGCTGTCAGTTAACTCTCCTGAGCCCTTCCAAGCCAAGCCATCATGCCATGAAACATGCTGTCTTTCCTTATAATGCATTTTCTGTCTTGACAGTAACAGAATCTGTGGCTTTGGTGTTCTTTTACAAGAACACTGATCGAATTACCCTAAGACCTTTTTGTGTGTTCTGGGTTACTGGGCAGAATTCCAGAAACAAATGCTTACATTATCCTCAAATAGAATACCTAACTTTCCAAGACTGCACAGAAGTAGATGTTTCTCAGTCATTTCCAGCTTGGCCATTGATAAAGGCACAGTGTACTTGACATCCTACTCTCTGTCCACTAGGTTACACAGGCCACACGTAATCTCATAAACTCTAAAACAGTTCCAGTGAAGGCCCTTTATTGCCACAGCATCCTATGTTTTCCACTGAAAATGCAAACAGGCCAAGTTTCTTTTAGTCTAGTCCCTGCACATTTCAGGCTCGTTTCCCAGCCTTATAAGTCTCATTGTAATTTCCATTCCATTAAATCCATCATTTAGGAAACTGCTGCCTATTCTATTATTTAAGTGCTCAGGAAACAAACAAACAAACAAAAAACCTCACATCCTTTTCCCCCAGTATGTTTCAATATTTTGCAACATTTTGGACGTTCTTTCTAATGGTATCTAGAAAACGTATCACTTAAAATAGGAATAAGAGTAAAGACTGTGACAGTTATGTAGTTCATTCTCCTGACAGTTGGGGAAACTGAGACCTACAGTTTAAATGACTTGTCCAAGATCAACAATGTCAGAATCAAGTACAATATTCATTCTAGTGATTCATTTCGTACCACGTGATACACATCTTAAAATTTGAACTTTTTATTTGCCCTATGATTCCAGGATTCCTAACTTCCTTTTCCCAAAAACATTGCTAAGTATATTTATATATATATACATATATATATATATAAATGCATAGGACTAACAGAAGTTGATAACCGAATATTCAGCATGTCAGTCTGACTTTCATTTGACCCTGAAGTGTCAGTGTTACTTAAAGTGAAGATATCAAGATGATAGCACAGCAGATGCTGCCAAATGAAAAATTTGCTGCCATGAGCTTTTTATGAAATACTGAGGCTAAGCAGAGAACCAGTTCCTCTGACAAAAATACTCATTCTCCTCACTAAATCACAGTGTGGAGGCTGCAGGCACTCTGGGTTTTCTACTGCCATCCTGAATGTGCTGAGCTGGGAAACATCCAAGATCAAGAGATGACCTTTTTATTGCAGATTGTGAGATCATCTTTATTCCCATAGCTTTACATTCAAAACAAAGGTTTTGTTTTTGTGGGTTTTTAAAATTCCATATAAACTCTCATTTGTATGAAGGTAAAAAATATCTCACACTGAGCAGGAAAGGAATTGGCAAACCCTCCACCTGCAGCAGCACGAGAAGCAGTCAGATCTGGGAAGCACACTGAGTTCCCTTACGTCTATGGCAGTGCTACTGACCCTCATCCTCCCCTCATGTGGAAAACCTAACATCACACACTTAAACAGGAACACAGTTTATTATTTAGTTGACACCTTTGACCTACCACTCAGTGACGTCAGCCTCAGTTTAGAGGAAGACAAGGAAGTCATAATTAGAGAAGCTGCAAGTGGGACAAGGAGGGTGTGCTGTGCATAAGAAGCATGATGGTGAAGACCACCTGAGGTGCTTTCAGATTTTGTTGTGTCACCTGGCTGGGGCACTCCATTTCAGATGACGTTTATTGAGCACCCAGGAGGGGCTGAGATCACATTCACTGTTCTGCTTGACACTGTTACTCAAGGCTAAGCAACTTTCTCAGGGACAGGTTTAGGAGATAAGGGGTATGCTGCATTCCTCTGTGGATACAGAGAGCCCACAGCTTCTCCATTCAGTGACACAGAGCAGTGGCCAGCGTGGAATGAGGCATACGGTCCAGCTACAGTTCAAGAACACTCCCTGACGACACCATGGTAACCTTTAGTTTCACTGAGTGCAATGGCCCCGCTGTTCTATTCCTGGCACAATGCTTGGTGCTGGCCAGGATTCATTTCTCTCTATTCAGCTCAAGTTGTAGTCACATAATAAAATGCACAGTGACAAGATTTCCTGAGGCTTTCAGGTGCATCCAGCCTAGCAGGATGTGGGTTGCTACATTTCTAAGTTCAGTGGTGAAATGAAGGCCCCTATTGCTTCCAGACTCCAGTCAGAATCCAACAGATACTATCTAGAAGTAGTTATTCAGGAGACAGTTAAGGATCATTTGAGTCATTTATGCAACAAAATATTTTTACAGTACCAACTATGTCCTAGGCATATGCTCTGCCCTGGTTGATACAAATATAAATAAGACACAGCAAGGAGGAGCTCACAGGTAAGTAATAGAGAGAATTACACACGCAGTACAATATAGTGAGTACAAGTTAGAGATAAGTGCAGGGTCCTCAGAAGAACAGAATCTAACCCACTCCGAAATGGATGAGAAGACTTTCTTAAGAAAGTCTGACAAAAAAAAAGGAGGGGAGGTGAGCTAAAAGGTGGGTATTACAAGCAAAAAAATATATATATAAGCAAAGGTAAAGGAGCTGGAAGCAGAATGCTGTGTGCATGTAGTTTTCTATTGCCAGACTATATAATGTGTGTGCATCACAGGGATGGTGGCTTGTCAGTAATTAGGAACCCAGGTAGACGTCAGGTTAAGGAAACGTTTATGTCCCACGTAAGGAACTTTATTCTGCAGGAACTGGGCTTTGAGTAGGGGAGGGACACAGTCAGTCTGCATTCCTGAAACATCACTCTGGCAACATTGTAGAGGACAGGGGATGAGAATGAAGAAAAGAAGAACAGTGAGGAATTTATTTCAAAAGCTGGGATAAGTACTAGTGAGGTCCTGTCTCCTATAGCTGACTACCAATTCTGGAAACCCCAAGCATCCCCATTTATGCACAGTGCACAACCAACTTTGAACTCACTGCAACAAACCTACTGTGTGAAGTGTACCAGACATAAAATTGGAATTCCTCTTAAAGCAGATGGAAGCCAGGGGAGAAAAGGTTGAGAAATTCCATTCATATCCCACACACCACCCATCTCTCCCCCAGTTGCCAGGCAGAGCCACCCTGGGCCAGAGAAGCAAGCCAGGTACAGCCAGGTATGGGTTGGCCTGGGCCCCCATGCTTCTGACCCTGTTCCATGAGGGCCCAGACCAACCCATACCTGGTTGTACCTGGCTTGCTTCTCTGGCCCAGAGTATGACCATTGCTCATTTTCCTTGCCTCTGCTCACTTCTGAGGACTTGCTTCTCATCTGCTTTATAATCATTGTCATTTCTGTCTCCTTCTAAATAAACCTACAGAGTTGGCCCCTCCTTGACAGCTCAATACTGTGGTTGCTCAAATTCAATGCAATATAATGCTTGATGGGGGTAAAGAGTAAATCCCAGTCCATTACATAGGGAAGTGCACTGTTTCCTTCCTCCTAGTGAGATAACATCAGGCATTGCAGCCCCACAGGGAGACTGTCTTCCAGTCTTGAGCATTAACAGGCCAATCTAGTCTCCTTTTTAGTCCTCCAAGACAAGGAATCATCCTCTCTTCACACCTTAAGGGGTTTTGTCATTCAGACTTCTCAGACAGTGAAAGCTACTCAGTCTTCAGTCATCCCTGTGCTACCGAGCAGAGCCTGTGCCAAGGCTCTTGGCTCCTTGCCTGGATTGACTGAGCAGAAGACCTTCCTGGGCTGCAAACTCTCCCTTGCTAGGTGACGGTCACTGTCCTGCTGCCAGCCCCACTGTTTCCCCTGGTAATGATAAAAACCTTTCTTCTCCTTTTCTGCTTTCATTGAAAAAGCCAAGAGAAAGCAAGCGTTCCTGGGCACCTTCTTATACACTTTTCAGTTCTCTTCTCCCTTCTCAACTTTAAAGAAAGCCAAGAAAATAAGGATCTATACATAACCTCCTTCCCATTCCCCACTAGGGAGCCTCAGCGTTGCTTTTTGGATGCCGGCATGAGGGAGCGGAGGCTGAAACAGGCAACCTGTGCTTTCCCTCCCTGTCACAGTGTCATATGACATTATAATTGCTGCTTTCTTTTTGTTTCTTCCCCTAGACGATAAACTCCTTGAAGAAACTATGACTATTTCCCCCCTGTCCTCGGTCCTAGCAGAGTGTCTGGGGGTCTCTGGTTGTGCAATTTATGTTGGCTGAATAAATACACAGGGGCTACCTCCAATCACATGAGCAAATGACCATTCAGTCAGGCCTACAACACACCCCAAGGCATTCTGTGGGTCGTACCTCTGGGAGACTCATGTCTTACAGGCTGTTCCTTGCATGATTTTTGAGGTCAATATTCTTTCCAGGATAGTCATGATCCTAGGCAGGCATTCTTGAATAGCAGGTTAAAAAACTAACCAAAAGAAGAGAAAATTCTGCACAGCTACTGGAAAGTAAGAGCAAGGAAACAGGCACCTTGAATAAGAAGTGAGTGCACATGCTGGAGAGGTGGCATCCATGGTAATTTTAAGTGACAAGACTTGGTCTGATGCTGTACAAAATCGTAGATGGCAGTTTACTCTCATGCCCTCTCTTCTCCCTGCTGGCATCATTTCCCATCACAGTTGCTGCTGTGGGGCTCATGACATTGGAAAACAGTCATAGCTATATGGAACTTATGGTGAAGTCAGGACTGTCAGGTACTGTCAGGCCTGGCATGAGGCTCAGCATCCGGACCTGAAACTTGGGGGACTCTCCCAGACAGACCCAGATAGACCCCAAGGTATCCAAGTGCACAATTAACTTTAAGCAGGATTTAGACAATAATTGTTATCAACTCAAATTTAGTGTTGGGGAGATCAACTTCTGGCACAGCAGAGTGAGGAGCTCTGCTAACCCACTTCCCAGTGAAACTGGTGAAACTTTATTATTATTATTTTTTTTTGCGGTACGCGGGCCTCTCACTGTTGTGGCCTCTCCCGTTGCGGAGCACAGGCTGCATCGGCAGGCGGACTCTCAACCACTGCGCCACCAGGGAATCCCGAAACTTATTTTTAAAAACTACTTTAAAGTCTCTGGAAATTGTCCTAAGAACAAACAGCAAATGAAATATCTACTCAAGAAAATCTGTGAAGATTTGGTAAGAAAGGTGAGAATCTGTGGAAATGGAACAAAGCTCTCTCCCTCCCTCCTAACTCTCAGCTCAGTAAGGTGGAGATTCCACTCCAGATGGCTATAGCCTAGAGCACAGGGCTCCCCTTCCCCCATCTCCCGGTCAGAGGACTTTCATCCCTGGAGGAATTGGACTTCAGCATTTCTCATCTTGCCCCAGCCACCTGTTGCTGAGGCTATGTCCCAGATGAATGTGGTCGAGAGATGGAGGTTCCCTTCTTCCACCAGTCCCTACTTGTGGAACAGAGGCTGTACCTTGGGTGCTGCAGGCCAAGATTAAGGGAGTCCTGGTTGCTCTTCCCTTGGCTCAAGAGACAGTGGTTCCATGCCAGAAAAGGCAAGCCCAGAGGACATCAGACTGCTGCCTCTATCCTCCACTGAGCACTGAACTTCTAGAACAGGGTATCACACAGAAAGAAGCTTGCTATTATACCCACACACCCCCAGCTCTAGAGCCCGAGTTCAGAGATTTTTTGCCTGGAAGGAGAAGCAGACTGTAAAACAGATAGCTCCTACTCTCTTCCCAAAGAAACTGACTTCATTTGCAATGGAGTGTGGAGAAATTCAACTCTGACCGCTCTTTCAAGAATAGTGGAGGTTTGAGGCTTCCGGGAAGATGGCGGAAGAGTAAGACGCGGAGTTCACCTTCCTCCCCACAGATACACCAGAAATACATCTACACATGGAACAACTCCTACAGAACACCTACTGAACGCTGGCAGAAGACCTCAGACCTCTCAAAAGGCAAGAAACTCCCCACGTACCTGGGTAGGGCAAAAGAAAAAAGAATAAACAGAGACAAAAGAATAGGTACGGTACTTGCACCAGTGGGAGGGAGCTGTGAAGGAAGAAAGGTTTCCACACACTAGGAGCCCCTTCGCGGGCGGAGACGGCGGGTGGCGGAGGGGAGAAGCTTCGGAGCCATGGAGGAGAGCGCAGCAACAGGGGTGTGGAGGGAAAAGTGGAGAGATTCCTGCACAGAGGATTGGCGCCGACGGGCACTCACCATCCTGAGAGGCTCGTCTGCTCACCCGCCAGGGCGGGCGGGGATGGGAGCCGAGGCTCGAGCTTCAGTCGGAGCGCAGGGAGAGGACTGGGTTTGGCGGCGTGAACACAGCCTGCAAGGGGTTAGTGCACCACGGCTAGCCGGGAGGGAGTCCGGGGAAAAGTCTGGACCTGCCGAAGAGGCAAGACACTTTTTCTTCCCTCTTTGTTTCCTGGTGCGCGAGGAGAGGGGATTAAGAGCACTGCTTAAAGGAGCTCCAGAGACGGGCGCGAGCCGTGGCTAAAACCGCGGACCCCAGAGACTTGCATGAGACTCTAAGGCCGCTGCTGCCGCCACCAAGAAGCCTATGTGCGAGCACAGGTCACTATCCACACCTCCCCTCCCGGGAACATGTGCAGCCCGCCACTGCCAGGGTCCCAGGACCCAGGGACAACTTCCCCGGGAGAACGCACGGCACGCCTCAGGCTGGTGCAACGTCACGCCAGCCTCTGCCTCCACAGGCCCACCCCGCACTCCGTGCCCCTCCCTCCCCTCGGCCTCAGTGAGCCAGAGTCCCCTAATCAGCTGCTCCTTTAGCCCCGTCCTGTCTGAGCGAACAACAGACGCCCTCAGATGACCTACACACAGAGGCGGGTCCAAATCCAAAGCTGAACTCAGGGAGCTGTGAGAACAAAGAATAGAAAGGGAAATCTCTCCCAGCAGCCTCAGGAGCAGCGTATTAAAGCTCCACAATCAACTTGATGTACCCTGCATCTGTGGAATATATGAATAGACAATGAATCATCCCAAATTGAGGAGGTGGACTTTGAGAGCAAGATTTATGATTTTTTCCCCTTGTCCTCTTTTTGTGAGTGTGTATGTGTACGCTTCTGTGTGAGATTTTGTCTGTATAGCTTTGCTTCCACCATTTGTCCTAGGGTTCTTTCCGCCTGTTTTTTTTTAAAGTTTTTTTCTTAATAATTATTTTAATAACTTTATTTTATTTTATATTACTTTATTTTACTTTATCTTCTTTCTTTCTTCCCTTCCTTCCCTCCTTCCTTCCTTCCTTCCTCCCTCCCTCCCTCCTTTCTTTCTTTCTTTCTTTCCTTCTACTTCTACTAATTCTTTCTTTCTACTTTTTCTCCCTTTTATTCTGAGCCGTGTGGATGAAAGGCTCTTGGTGCTGCAGCCAGGAGTCAGTGCTGTGCCTCTGAGGTGGGAGAGCCAACTTAAGGACACTGGTCCACAAGAGACCTCCCAGCTCTACGTAATATCAAATGGCAAAAATCTCCCGGAGATCTCCATCTCAACACCAACACCCAGCTTCACTCAACGACCAGCAAGCTACAGTGCTGGACACCCTATGCCAAACAACTAGCAAGACAGGAACACAACCCCACATATTAGCAGAGAGGCTGCCTAAAATCATAATAAGTCCACAGACACCCCAAAACACACCAACATACGTGCACCTGCCCACCAGAAAAACAAGATCCAGCCTCATCCACCAGAACACAGGCACTAGTCCCCTCCACCAGGAAGCCTACACAACCCACTGAACCAACCTTAGCCACTGGGGACAGACACCAAAAACAACGGGAACTACGAATCTGCAGCCTGCAAAAAGGAAACCCCAAGTACAGTAAGATAAACAAAATGAGAAGACAGAAAAACACACAGCAGATGAAGGAGCAGGATAAAAACCCACCAGACTTAACAAATGAAGAGGAAATAGGCAGTCTACCTGAAAAAGAATTCAGAATAATGATAGTAAAGATGATACAAAATCTTGGAAATAGAATAGACAAAATGCAAGAAACATTTAACAAGGACCTAGAAGAACTAAAGATGAAACAAGCAACGATGAACAACACAATAAATGAAATGAAAAATACTCTAGATGGGATCAATAGCAGAATACCTGAGGTTGAATAACAGATAAGTGAACTGGAAGATAAAATAGTGGAAATAACTAGGCAGAGCAGAATAAAGAAAAAAGAATGAAAAGAACTGAGGACAGTCTCAGAGACCTCTGGGACAACATTAAACGCACCAACATTCAAATTATAAGGGGTTCCAGAAGAAGAAGAGAAAAAGAAAGGGACTGAGAAAATCTTTGAAGAGATTATAGTTGAAAACTTCCCTAATATGGGAAAGGAAGGAGTTAATCAAGTCCAGGAAGCACAGAGAGTCCCATACAGGATAAATCCAAGGAGAAATACGCCAAGACACATATTAATCAAACTGTCAAAAATTAAATACAAAGAAAACATATTAAAAGCAGCAAGGGAAAAACAACAAATAACACACAAGGGAATCCCCATAAGGTTAACTGCTGATCTTTCAGCAGAAACTCTGCAAGCCAGAAGGTACTGGCAGGACATATTTAAAGTGATGAAGGAGAAAAATCTGCAACCAAGATTACTCTACCCAGCAAGGATCTCATTCAGATTTGATGGAGAAATTAAAACCTTTACAGACAAACAAAAGCTGAGAGAGTTCAGCACCACCAAACCAGCTTTACAACAACTGTTAAAGGAACTTCTCTAGGCAAGAAACACAAGAGAAGGAAAAGACCTACAATAACAAACCCAAAACAATTAAGAGAATGGGAATAGGAACATACATATCGATAATTACCTTAAATGTAAATGGACTAAATGCTCCCACCAAAAGACACAGACTGGCTGAATGGATACAAAAACAAGACCCATATATATGCTGTCTACAAGAGACCCACTTCAGACCTAGAGACACATACAGACTGAAAGTAAGGGGATGGAAAAAGATATTCCATGCAAATGGAAACCAAAAAAAAGCTGGAGTAGCAATTCTCATATCAGACAAAATAGACTTTAAAATAAAGAATATTAGAAGAGACAAAGAAGGACACTACATAATGATCAAAGGATCGATCCAAGAAGAAGATATAACAATTGTAAATATTTATGCACCCAACATAGTAGCACCTCAATACATAAGGCAAATACTGACAGCCATAAAAGGGGAAATCGACAGTAATACATTCATAGTAGGGGACTTTAACACCCCACTTTCACCAATGGAGATCATCCAAAATGAAAATAAATAAGGAAACAAAAGCTTGGAATGATACTTTAAATAAGATGGACTTAATTGATATTTATAGGACATTCCATCCAAAAACAACAGAATACACATTTTTCTCAAGTGCTCATGGAACATTCTCCAGGATAGATCATATCTTGGGTCAAAAATCAAGCCTTGGTAAATTTAAGAAAATTGAAATTGTATCAAGTATCTCTTCCAACCACAACGGTATGAGACTAGATATCAATTAAAGGAAAAGATCTGTGAAAAATACAGATGGAGGCTAAACAATACACTACTTAATAACGAAGTGATCATTGAAGAAATCAAAGAGAAAATCAAAAAATACCTAGAAACAAATGACAATGGAGACACGACGACCCAAAACCTATGGGATGCAGCAAAAGCAGTTCTATGAGGGAAGTTTATAGCAATACAATCCTACCTTAAGAAACAGGACACATCTCGAATAAACAACCTAACCTTGCACCTAAAGCAATTAGAGAAAGAAGAACGAAAAAACCCCAAAGTTAGCAGAAGGAAAGATATCATAAAAATCAGATCAGAAATAAATGAAAAAGAAATGAAGGAAATGATAGCAAAGATCAATAAAACTAAAAGCTGGTTCTTTGAGAAGATAAACAAAATTGATAAACCATTAGCCAGACTCGTCAAGAAAAAATGGGAGAAGACACAAATCAATAGAATTAGAAATGAAAAAGGAGAAGTAACAACTGACACTGCAGAAATACAAAAGATCATGAGAGATTACTACAAGCAACTCTATGCCAATAAAATGGACAACCTGGAAGAAATGGACAAATGCTTAGAAATGCACAACCTGCCAACACTGAGTCAGGAAGAAATAGAAAATATGAATAGACCAATCACAAGCACTGAAATTGAAACTGTGATTAAAAATCTTCCGACAAACAAAAGCCCAGGACCAGATGGCTTCACAGGCGAATTCTATCAAACATTTAGACAAGATCTAAGACCTATCCTTCTCAAACTCTTCCAAAATATAGCAGAGGGAGGAACACTCCCAAACTCATTCTATGAGGCCACCATCATCCTGATACCAAAACCAGACAAGGATGTCACAAAGAAAGAAAACTACAGGCCAATATCACTGATGAACATAGATGCAAAAATCCTCAACAAAATACTAGCAAACAGAATCCAACGACACATTAAAAGGATCATACACCATGATCAAGTGGGGTTTATTCCAGGAATGCAAGGATTCTTCAATATACGCAAATCAATCAACGTGATACACCATGTTAACAAATTGAAGGATAAAAACCATATGATCATATCAATAGATGCAGAGAAAGCTTTTGACAAAATTCGACACCCATTTATGATAAAAACCCTGCAGAAAGTAGACATAGAGGGAACTTTCCTCAACATAATAAAGGCCATATATGACAAACCCACAGCCAACATCATCCTCAATGGTGAAAAACTGAAAGCATTTCCACTAAGATCAGGAACAAGACAAGGTTGCCCACTCTCACCACTCTTTTTCAACATAGTTTTGGAAGTTTCAGCCACAGCAATCAGAGAATAAAAGGAAATAAAAGGAATCCAAATTGGAAAAGAAGAAGTAAAGCTGTCACTGTTTGCAGACGACATGATACTATACATAGAGAATCCTAAAGATGCTACCAGAAAACTCCTAGAACTAATCAATGAATTTGGTAAAGAAGCAGGATACAAAATTAATGCACAGACATCTCTGGCATTCCTATACGCTAATGATGAAAAATCTGAAAGTGAAGTCAAGAAAACACTCCTATTTACCATTGCCACAAAAAGAATAAAATATCTAGGAATAAACCTACCTAAGGAGACGAAAGACCTGTATGCAGAAAATTATAAGACACTGATGAAAGAAATTAAAGATGATACAAATAGATGGAGAGATATACCATGTTCTTGGATTGGAAGAATCAACATTGTAAAAATGACTCTACTACCCAAAGCAATCTACAGATTCAATGCAATCCCTATCAAACTACCACTGGCATTTTTCACAGAACTAGAACAAAAAATTTCACAATTTGTATGGAAACACAACAGACCCCGAATAACCAAAGCAATCTTGAGAACAAACAACGGAGCTGGAGGAATCAGGCTCCCTGACTTCAGACTATACTACAAAGCTACAGTAATCAAGAGAGTATGGTACTGGCACAAAAGCAGAAAGATAGATCAATGGAACAGGATAGAAAGCCCAGAGATGAACCCACGCACATATGGTCACCTTATCTTTGATAAAGGAGGCAGGAATGTACAGTGGAGAAAGCACAGCCTCTTCAATAAGTGGTGCTGGGAAAACTGGACAGGTACATGTAAAAGTATGATATTAGATCATTCCCTAACACCATACACAAAAATAAGCTCAAAATGGATGAAAGACCTAAATGTAAGGCTAGACATTATAAAACTCTTAGAGGAAAACATATGCAGAACACTCTATGACATAAATCACAGCAAGATCCTTTTTGACCCACCTCCTAGAGAAATGGAAATAAAAACAAAAATAAACAAATGGGACCTAATGAAACTTCAAAGCTTTTGCACAGCAAAGGAAGCCATAAACAATACCAAAAGACAACCCTAAGAATGGGAGAAAATATTTGCAAATGAAGCAACTGACAAAGGATTAATCTCCAAAATTTATAAGCAGCTCATGCAGCTCAATAACAAAAAAACTAAACAACCCAATCCAAAAATAGGCAGAAGACCTAAATAGACATTTCTCCAAAGAAGATATACAGACTGCCAACAAACACATGAAAGAATGCTCAACATCATTAATCATTAGAGAAATGCAAATCAAAACTACAATGAGATACCATCTCACACAAGTCAGAATGGCCATCATCAAAAAATCTACAAACAATAAATGCTGGATAGGGTGTGGAGAAAAGGGAACCCTCTTGCACTGCTGGTGGGAATGTGAATTGGTACAGCCACTATGGAGAACAGTATGGAGGTTCCTTAAAAAACTACAAATAGAACTACCATATGACCCAGCAATCCCACTACTGGGCATATACCCTGAGAAAACCATAATTCAAAAAGAGTCATGTACCAAAATGTTCATTGCAGCTCTATTTATAATAGCCCTGAGATGGAAACAACCTAAGTGTCCATCATCGGATGAATGGATAAAGAAGATGTGGCACATATATACAATGGAATATTACTCAGCCATAAAAAGAAACGAAATTGAGCTATTTGTAATGAGGTGGATAGACCTAGAGTCTGTCATACAGAGTGAAGTAAGTCAGAAAGAGAAAAACAAATAACGTATGCTAACACATATATATGGAATTTAAGGGGGAAAAAAAAATGTCCTGAAGAACCTAGGAGTAAGACAGGAATAAAGACACAGACCTACTAGAGGTGGACTTGAGGATATGGGGAGCGGGAAGGGTAAGCTGTGACAAAGCGAGAGAGAGGCATGGACTACCAAACGTAAGGCAGATAGCTAGTGGGAAGCAGCCGCATAGCACAGGGAGATCAGCTCGGTGCTTTGTGACCGCCTGGAGGGGTGGGATAGGGAGGGTGGGAGGGAGGGAGATGCAAGAGGGAAGAGATATGGGAACATATGTATATGTATAACTGATTCACTTTGTTATGAAGCAGAAACTAACACACCATTGTATTGCAATTATATTTCAATAAAGATGTAAAAACAACAACAACAAAAAAGAATAGTGGAGGTTTTGGTGAAAGGCAATTGAGAGGAGATTTGTGGATTTAATGAAGATACCTAGACTGAAGGCCAGCTAGTTTACAGGCAAAAACCAGGGGGATAAGACCGCAGCGGGTCAGAATATGTACCTCAGAAACTATTCCACCAAAGGAGTCACAATTTGATTAGATTAGTTTGTAGAACAATTTAGACCCAGGTTACTGTTGAAAACAATAGAACAATCAGCAGGCAATTAGTGGAGTTAAACAGCTGGGTGAGATTGAGTCTCTTTCCAGAGACCCCTACCAATACCACTGTCATCCCAGAGTGATGAAGAATACCCAAAGTTATACCTTCCTGACAAGCAACATAAGAGACTTAATACTGTGGGCAGGAAATACACTTCACTAAAATAATAGGAGCCAGCCACTAAAAAAATAAACAAGTAAATGAGAATATCAAGCCCTGGGGTAGAAGCAGTACCCAGAGTTGCTTCAATATATTATCTAAAATGTCCAGTTGCCCCTCTCAACAAAAAATTATCAGACATGCAAATAAATAGGAGAGAATGATCTATACACAGGGGAAGAAAAGCAGACAACACAAACTGCCTGCGAGAGCAACTACATGACAGATTTAGCAGAAAAAGATCTCAAATGGCCATTATAAATATGTTCACAAAACTAAAGGAAAGTATGGGAAGGTTGCAGCAATAGAGAGTATCAGTAGAGATAGAAATTATAAAAAAGAACCAAATGGAAATTCTGGAGTTGAAAAGTAAAATAACTGAAATAAAGATTTCACTATAGATACAATAGATTTGAACTGGGAGAATGAATTAGTAAACTTCAAGATCAATAGAGACTATGCAAGTCAAAGAACACAGAGAAAAAAAGAATGAAGAAAAATGAACAGAGCCTCAAGAAATGTTGCATATCATCAAAAGTACTAATATATGCATAATGGGAATAGCAGAAAGAGAAGAGGGAGAGAAAGGAACAGAAAAAATATTCAAAGAAAAATGGCTGAAAGATTCTCAAATTTATTGAAAATCAATAACCTACACATCCAGGAAGCTCAATGAATTCCAAGGAGAATAAATGCAAAGAGATCCATAAATAGACACAGGATAGTAAAATGCTAAAAGTCAAAGACAAGGAGAAAATATTAAAAGCAGCAAGAATAAAATGGCTGGCTATCCTTCACAAGAGAACCTCAGTAATATTAGCAGCTGACTTCAGAAGAAATAATGTAAACTAGAAGGCAGTGGGATAATATATTCAAAGTGCTTAAAGAAAAAAAAACTGTCAACCAAGAACTCTATATCCAGCAAAGCTATTTTTCAAAACTGAAGGCAAAATAAAGACTCCCCCAGAAAAACAAAAACAGAAAATTTATTGTTAGAAGGCCCATTTTGCAAGAAATAGTAAACAAAGTTCTTCAGGCTGAAAGCTAGTAACCTAAGACAGTAATTCAAATCCACACAGACAAAAAAACAAAAAAGAGAAAGAAAACCACAGTTAAAGGTAATAACAGAATAAACTGTATAAATGCATATTTTTCTCATTTCTAAGTGATTTTAAAAAAACAATTGTATAAAATAACATGTATATAGAAATGTAGAAATGTAATGTATGTGTAATATATTTGCTGATAACAGCAAACGGAGGTGGATATGAACAAAGTTGTATAGCTTAGGAAGTGACCACAGATGGTAAAGTATCATTGAGTCTGTGACATTAATAAATATGTCTAATAATAATACCACAAAAGGAGGAGAAGGGAAGAGTTATACAGTGTAACGTTCCTATTTGTCACTGGAATTAAGCTAATATAAATCCAAAGCTGACTCTTAAGATGTATATGGCAAACTCTAGAACAACCACTAAAGAAAAAAAGAAAACCTAAAAAAATATTATAGTGAAAAATAATCATTAGAGAAATAAAAATGCTACAAATCTAGTGTAGGCTCATAGAGATAAGAGTTTTTCTCAGAACCAGGTGGGCCACTGGGCATCATCCCTAAGGAATCTTGCCAAAAGTGTTCCCACGGGGTCCAGTGATCTCTAGGGAACTAAAAAGAAATGCAGACCTAGGGCAGTATGGAATAGGCAAGGAGGAAACAGAACACACACATCCACGCACTTACAAGACTTGCTTGCCTGAGGATGAACAGAATGCTTGTCAGGACTTACCCCTCTCGTTTGACCAGTATAGTCCTAAAACAGTGTATAACAAAGACGTACCCAGAGACACCGCTCCAAGCTGAAGTTCCACACTCTAGCACAAATCAGAAGCCCCTGGAGGGCGTGTTCAACCACAGATTGCTGGCCCCACCCCCAGAGTTTCTGATTTGGTAGATCTGAAGCGGGGCCCAAGAATTTGCATCCCTAACAAGTTCCCAGGTGATATTGATAGTGCTAGTCCAGGCCTGCCCTAAAGTGTGAAGCCCATAATGGATAAACAAAACAAAATAAAATAGTTCCACCTACAGTTTCCAAACTGTAGGCCATAGCGTAAAATGTAAGAACCTACTTCGAGATGAATTGGTGTGGTGAGCACAATAGGAGAATAAGCTGCAAGTATAGTGAACATCTAATCATTTTGCTACCCCAAATCAATTCACTCTCCTTCTGGTAACTGTACCCCAATTTTCCTCCGGGAAATACTTTTCTCTCTCATTTTTAGTCCATGTGGTTCGGAAGGACTTAATGATCTACCTCTGCCTCAGGGAAAGGAATTTGACCCAGGCCAAACCAATAAGGGCTTCACATTTTCCCACCTCCAGTGATTACTTCAGAGATGGATAATCAAATTAAGATTTAAGGAGACATTCTGAGACACTTCAGAGGAGAGAGAGAGAGGCTCTTTTTCTGTTAGATTTGAACCTGGAAAAGCTTAGGTCTGCAGTTGCCACTGACCACCACGTGGAGCTTAAAAGTGAAGCCAGTTTTGAGGTGAAGCAAGAGTTGGAGAACAAGCAGATCTTGCTGTTATCATTTGAGCTCTGGATCAAACACACCTGAAACTTGTATTGTCCTGTGAACGAATGAAAATCCTTTTTCCTTTGAGCCAGCGACTGGGCTTCATCATTTGCAATTTAAAAAAGGAAGGGAGATACTAGGACAATTTAGTAACCAAGTGAATAGACAAAGCAGACAAGCTATATGGCGTATTATGGGAGACAATGGGCATTTCTGTGGAGAGTTATGAAGGGAGGCATTCTACCTGCTAACAGGGCAGGCTTCTGAAGGGTATTAGACCAAGATTGTCAGGACCTAGAGAGTGTGACCACATAAGTACACAGACAGAAATAAAGGTATGAAGATTCTTCCAAATCTGATGTTCAGAGGACTGTAGGAGGTAAATAAGAGGGCAGGGACTTGGAACCAACAAGGGACCCAGGGACAGCCTAGGAGCGTCCTGGGGCCCAGTTTGATGGACATCAAGGTGACTCACAGGTCAACTTATACATCTGCCCTCTGCCTTCCCGCTTTGTTAACTCTCTGACCTCTGGTCCTACCGTTCTCTTCTTGCCAGCTCCAGTCCAGACATAGTAGCATCCTCACGTGTCTTCCAAGTACACCAAATATACTCCCACCTTGGGACCCCTGCACTTGTTTCATGTTCCTGGGAGGCTCTTTCCCCAGATATCTGCATGGCTGTTTTCTTCATTTCCTTCAGGCCTCTCCTCAAATGTCAACTTATTAGACAGGTCCTTCTGGATCAGTCTATACGAAATAGCAAAACTGACCACCAACCTCGCTCATCCTAAGCCCCTTTCCTACTTTCTCTTTCTCCACAGTGCTTAACACTATCTGGCCCGCTGTATAGGTACTATTTATTTGTTAATTGCCTTTCCTTAATAGAATGTAAGCACTGTGAAGGAACAGACTTGTGTTTTTTGCTGCTATATCCCTGATACCTAGAACAGTCTAGATCACAGTATGTGCTCAATAAAATATTGTGGAAGAAAGGAAGGAAGCAAGATTCAGCAGCCATAATTGGGACACTGAATCCTAAATCTGTGTGAGGGTCTCTATTATTATCACCACTTAATGAGACTGAAGTGGAAGCTTGCCTCCCTCAGGGTGCCACACTCTGCTTCCTCCTACCTACCCCATTACCACCCTCTGACTACCACTGAACCCCTGCTAAGATAATAAAGTTGTTCATTGATAGGTTTAAGGTATAATTTATTTTAGATGTCTGTGCAATTTTTATTCTGTTTAGTAAGGATTTTCTTAGTGCCTAGGATATGTATTAACTATACTATTGTGCTAGGAGCTGCTGGAGCTACAGATATTAGAATAATGTGGACAATGCCTGATGAAGTTATAATCTCATTTACAGCAATCCAGAAAGGATTGTTGGAGATCTAAAAGCCTTCAAAACTCAAAGAAATGCAGTTATGGTCACATAAAAAGTGGAAATTTATATCTGAGAATAAGAGGTCTTATCCCCACCTTCAGTGGTAGGCTAGAGCTGGCTACAGCAGCTCAAAAAAGCCATCGATTTTTCAGGAACTTTGCAGGCCAGCTGTTAAACACAACCACTATTTAAAATTAAATTACCTAAACTGCAATCAAATAGATTATATTAAAAACAAAGGTAGTAAAAATAAGTAAAATCATCACTTTCTTATGATTTTATTACACCTTACTGTTATTTATGCTCTCAAGGTTGTTTACGTCTATTATTATCATGGGAACACTATATAATGGTGAGCTACTGAGCATCCCTTCCCAACTCCGCATTCGATATCACATTGGATGCCTGGAATCTGCCATGGTGAAAGTATTTACACCATGGAAATCAGCAAATTGCTACAAATCAGGGCTTAATTTATTGTTTTGATGATTGTCAAGACTTAAGAAAGTGACGGAGGAGCTGTTAGTAGTGTTGATTAGAATTAAAAGTGTGTCATGTCTGTAGCTGTCACATTGTGAAAATTCAAAATGTTCTTCTATTTGAAAGTATTTGAAAATTGTTACCTGAGTCAGCAAAAATGTAACTTACATCACTGAGAAATAAATGAAGTTTCAAAATACATTTTTGTTTTTTCACTATATTGATGTTGTAACATGACATTCATGTCATAACTGTACCTGCTCATCAACTGAAATCATAGTTGACTAGGGACAAAAATGTTTAGCAGAAATCAATGAAAGCATTCTGAATAATGAAGAGGATTTTATACTTTATTTTATTTCTTATAAAGAGTATGCTACCCAACATTTATATCAGAAAAATTGATAATAAGCTAATGTATATACACACTGGCATACCTTTTTTCAGCAAGCTGGGTGTTAAATATTTCCAGCACACTACTGCCCACCCTCCTCCCCTTACCTGTATTATACCATGTATATTAAGTCACTTTGTATGACTTAATAAGAAATGTAAATTAAGTCTCTATGCTGACTTCCTAGCACAGAGCTCCTAAAACCTTTGTAATTTCCTGAATGATAGGGGGAATAGAAGTATCATTTGTTTTATAATTTTTTTTTCTACATTCCAGGTTCCAGACACATTTACATTTCCCAGCCTTTCTTTCAGTTAACTTGGGCTGTGTGAATGGTGCTACCCAATGAAATGTGCACGGATGTGACATGTGACCTTACAGACCAAGACAATTAAGAGCCGATATGTCTCCTTCCTTTCTCTTCCCCTGCCTGCTCAACCCTGGAGGACACCTGTTCCAGCTGGCATAGTTACGAGATGAAAGCAGCCCAGGTCACTGAGTCATCTTTTGGATGAGAGCCACACAGGAATGTCATCTAAGCCATATTAAACTTTGAGTATGAAGTAAACTTTTATTGGGTCAAGCCACTGATATTTTACATGTTTGTTACACAGCGTATGGTACACCTATTAGACTCCAATTTATACCAATATGAAATAATGTTAAAAAAATAAGAAATTGAAATATAATGATAAATTTATGTACATAATGTAACATAACAAGGCTTTGGAACCAGGATACCTAATTCAAATACCAATTCCACTAGGGTTAGAGCTTAAACACGCGACCGACTTGGGTAAATTACTTAACCACTCTGTGTTTCTCATGTGCAAAATAGGGGTTATTAAAATGGGGCAGTTGTGATGAGTAAATGTAACTAAATCTCTATGTTGGCATATATTGAGTTTATACATAATGGGCCATGTATGTGAATAATAAATTACATTTGCCAACATAAAAAAAGTTTTTAGGGCTTCCCTGGTGGCGCAGTGGTTGGGAGTCTGCCTGCCGATGCAGGGGGTGCGGGTTCGTGCCCGGGTCCGGGAGGGTCCCATGTGCCGCGGAGCGGCTGGGCCCGTGAGCCGTGGCCACTGGGCCTGTGCCTCCAGAGCCTGTGCTCCGCGGCGGGAGGGGCCGCAGCGGTGAGAGGCCCGCGTACCGCAAGAAAAAAAAAAAAGTTTTTACTGTCATTCACTCAAGTTTATTAAACAAACAACAAACATATTTAATGAAACCATACAGCTAACACTAAACTAGATTCTGAGCATACAAAGATGAATGAAATATGGCTCTATTTTCATAGAGCTCACAACTTAGAGGAGCCAGCCATACTAATGTGATTAATGACAACCATAGAGAACCATGTTCTGGGTTTCACAACTATATCTTGTTCCAAAAATATTTAATTTCCAGTGCCTTCTGGGATGCAACTTGAGAATTTTTGGCATAAATAACCTAGCATATATTGCTCATGTGGTAGAAAGAACATCAGTCTCCCAATTGACTTCCTGGACTCAGTTTCTCCTCTCTCCAAATTTTCTAGGCTGCCTCTTAGGACACAGATCTGATTAAGTTATTCTAATACTTAAAAATCTTTAATATTGCCTATAGAATAAAATATTGTAGAGTAGAAAGACTTACCTGCAGCCCCAAACCATGTGCATCTAGCATCCTTTCATGTAGGAGAATCGGTGAGATATAGTCTAAATAGATATAGTCTGGACTAGAAACCCTTAATGTAGATCTAAATTCTGCCTCTTATTGTCTTTGTAACCTTGGGTGAGAAACTTAACTTCTCTAGATCTCAGTTTTCCCATCAATACAAAGGAGATGTTACTTATTCTTGTTCTTTATACCTAACAAGGCTTCTATGAGCAGGATGACAGCATGTGTCACGATTTATGATGCATAAAATATAAAGATACACACACACAAATAGGCAATGCTTCTGAAACTTTAGTGTAGGGGAAAAAATTCCTCTGGGGATGTTGTTAAATACATATTCATCCAAGCACCTTCCCCAGGAATCATGATTCAGTAAGTCCAGTGTACAGATTGATAACCTGACGTTTTGCTAAGTACTCCAAGTGATTCTGATGCGGGTGGTCCATAGAAGCACACTTTGAAAAACACTGATGGAAAGTATTATAAATTCCAGAAGGAAGAGTCCTGACTAATGTAAATATTACTTGACCCAACAAAAATATATCTTCATCAATATCTTTATTTTTATCTTTATTCCAAAAATGGAAACTGTTTTCAGACTTCTAGCAAACTGGAAATAGATATATTTATTGAGAGACCCAGAAAGTTTCATCTCATTTTAGTCTTTTCACTTCATTTTAGTCCTTGGAAAAAATTTAAAAATATACATTTACTCCCAATTTAATGATAAGGAGACTGAGGCTTAGATATTGTAGAAACAAATTTCAAATCTCTGGTGCCATTTGGAATGGAATTTGAGAACTTTTAGAGCCTGAGTATAAACCCATGGCCTTTCTATTTCTCATGGCTGCCTCCTAGATGGAGCCAGAATTGGCCAGAAGCCAGACTTTGTAGAGCTCTTGAGGTGTAAAGGTGGCTATTATCAGTCCTGATGAACTTCAGCTCATCCCAAATCAATATTTTTCCATTACCGGCTCTGCCTCCAGACATTTTTGTATTTGAAACATTGAAAATATTACCTCTATTGTAGTTACTTCTCTTCTCTGTATTGACCACGTAACCCAAGGCAGCTCATGCGTGGGGGAATGGGGGTTGCAGCTGTCCCTAAGAAGGCAGCCCTGTTAAGAGATTCAGAGGAGTCTGTTGGTGATCATTCTTGATGTCACTTTTTCCAGTAGAAATTCCAAATAAAGGGCCTTCCTATCTTGATAGTGAGAAATGTAAATAAGGAGCTGACTATGTATGAATAAATACATATGTTTCCTAAAAGCCCTTTGGCAAAGACAAAATTAAGCTATTTAAAGATCTCACACTTTTGCCACCCAATTGTTCTTTGTTTTGTTTTAAACTACTAATAAAATAAATGAGAAAGTATCATTAAATTTTCTGACCAAAGTACACAGACATCTTAATAAAAAGAGAGAATTTACCTGTCAAACCTAGTTTACCTTAATATTGCAATTAATAGCTCTAATTAAGCACTCTAAGATGCAGAGGTGCATGATAATATAGAAAAAATCATTTTCATATACAAAAATAATAATGCCAAGATAGTCTGAAATCCAAATAAATTTTTAATAGATGGAAGCATTCATATTTTTATTTACTCCTAGGTGTCTGCTTGAAGCTAAGTGGTTACCATGCATTAACAGAAAAACTTCCAGGAAATGAGGCAAAGTAATAAAAAAAGAAAATACAGAAAAATATTTTAAATATAGGGAAAAAATCCCATACACCATCCTATAACCCACTATCCACACGCACACACACAAAAAGCTATGACAGATGTGCAGCAGAAACTGAGGGACATTTTCACTTGGGCTAATCTGAGCTAACAGCTGTTATTAGGCCTGACTCTGTAACACTTCTGTCATCACTTCTAAAAACCAGCTTTTCGAATGTGGAAAGGGGAATTTGCAAATAGAGAGGAAAACTTTAGGAATATAAATTTGTCTGTTATCAATACTGAAGTTCATCACCTTTTAAACTCACAATCAATATTTTTCCATTACCAGCTATGCCTCCAGACATTTTTATATGGAAGCATTGAAAATATCACTTCTATTGTGGTTATTCTGCTTTACTATATTGACCACATTTTTGAAGGCGCTCATATAGAATTTTGAAATTCTTGTATTGCAGATAGGCTTCAAATGAATATATCTCAACATATTAATGTTCTGGTGACTATTTATGTAGTGATAAATAAATAGCACAGGCTTTACAGTCAGATGGTCCAGATTTAAATACCACCCTTACGATTTTGTGACACTGGACAAATTGTTCAAGCTCTTTGAGCCTCTATTTCCTTCTTTGCAAAATGGGATAATAATAGCATCTACCAATATCAAGGATGTCTTGAGGATTAAATAGTATACGTATGTGTATATATATACACATATGTATATATGAGGCATATGTATGTGTGTGCACGTATGACTTTAAGCCATGCCTACTACATCATACACATTTTTTTAGCGGTTAGATGCTGTCGCTGTTTATTATTAGTGTCATTACAAAACTACGATACAACTTAGCCTACAGACCAGACTGGAGCACTGATTAATTTAAAATTTGTATCTCTGTAAAACTTAACTCATGAGAAAACTCCAGATAAACATATTTCTTTCTTTTTTTTTCACTGAGCATTGTTTTGAGGAAGTTAAATTTACTGCACGGACTGACTGACTGGTGCTGTGTACATGCATAGGGAATATGATTATGACTCATCTCAAAGCTGTTTTATCAAATTCAGCTCTCCGTCATGAATAAGAGGACATCAAAGATTTCTACAATCTTATATTCAGTTTGTGGCAACCAGGGAGATTTGGTTGGATAATTACTTTAATGACTTATTTCAATTTGTGCTTATCCAGTATTTAAGCAGAAGGTAGCATTCTTTTCTGCATTCTTTGATGAGGGTTATACTGGGCTGGGACTAAGTTCCTTAAGTCTCTGAGTTGACTTGATTGTTAGCATGGGGGGAGTGAGATGTGGTTTTCCAAAGGAGATAAAGATATTATGTTTTCAACCAATTTTTCTAGAAACTAAAGGGCCATATTCTTTTACCATTACTAATGCAATTTCATTTTTGTCTTCACTAAGAAAAATACATAGTTTGTATAGGAAATAAACATAGCTACAGATTATTCTTCCTTTTGCTAAATAAAAATAATCCCAACTCTTCTTTCTCTGACATACTATTCTTTTCGAAATAGCTCTTCTAACTCTGACCTTTTTCATCTATCAGATATTGATTTTTTTTCAGCATTTAATGGAATGAAAATTAAGTTGCTCACATTGTATAAAATAAAGTAAAATCACCTTGGCTCCTTATTTGGATAAAATATGTTTTCAGATACCAACATATCCAAGTGGGTCAGCTCTAGCTTGGGAAGAAATACGGTTTTTCATTACCTCTTTCTAAGTCCACAGGAAGGACTAAGTGTGAGCTTTAACAGGGACAATCAAATATGTGGATTCTTGTATTACTTTTTATATTTCTCAGAAGCCCAGTGATAACTTTTTCCATATCTTTAAATTCAGCATGGTCATGAGGCTAAAATCTGAACCCTGGCTCTTTATCTTGCCTTGTCATTTGACATATTTTAACAATGCATTAATTTTAGGTGATTAACAAAAAGCAACTGAAATGTACAGGATAATAGAATAATAAGGCAACTGATAGCATTCTTCCTGCCAGATAAACATGCCTCACAGAAGGCTTAACTGTCAGATACCTACAGTTTCAGCTGTTTGAGAGAGTTCTGATAATAGCCTGAAATGTCAAAATTCAGCTGCCAACAGTAAGCTGCCAGCTTTCAAAATGCTCTATGGAGTGCTTGTCCCTTAGGGCATGAATTCCAAGGAGCAACTGAGCTGCCATACAACCTGACAGCTCTCTCTCTCTGGGAGAGGCTTGCATCTGTGCAAATCTAGTACTGCAGCTCTAAAATGAGGAGCTGTGATTGGAGCACAACCTCTCACAAAATAGCACAGAGGCTAGATAGTCAAAAGCCTTTTCAGGTCTCAGGAAATGAAGCTAACTTCAGCTACACTAGTTTGATCGCAGCTGGGCAGAAAGCACTCAGGCACTACTTCGGCCAAGATTCTCAAGGTGGAAAATGATATCCTGGGACCGCTCCTTCCTCACTGGTGACCCTGCTAAGTATAAGCAATTTTCCCAATTACAACTGCAATTTCTCATCAAGCATTACATAACCCATATCATTTCATCTTCCTAAAATAAATTATTCACATTGTTTGGGAATTCATCTGGGAGCTGCAGATCAAATGCCCCATTTGCTACTAAATTACTGTTAACATTTTTCTTTTTTTTCTGATTTATTAACTGTTTACACAAAATATTGCTTGGATATAATACATTTTCCTCAGTGTAGTTTTTCTGTAAAAAAAATTACATCTTTATTTTCCTTTGAATCCTCAAGGACAAGTTAAAGATTCTCTTTGGCCCTGAAAAAAGTAGACTACCACCCTCAAAAACTTTCCATCATATACAAAAAATTTCTCAACTGATACTGTCCCATCAAAGCCTTGAATGCACAGGATGCTATTCTGTGAAGGCAGAGTAGTGTGATGGAAAGTAGTCTGACTGTGGGGTTTGTATGCCAGCTCCTCTACTTCCTAGCTATGTGACAAGAGGCAAATTATTTTCTTCTCTTGGTCTAACTGTCTTCATCTCTAACATGAACATATTGGGTTTATTTATTTATTTATTTGAATTTTAGAATTTTATTTATTTTTTATACAGCAGGTTCCTATTAGTTATCCATTTTATACATATTAGTGTATATATGTAAATCCCAATCTCCCAATTCATCACACCACACCACCCACTCCCCGCCACTTTCCCCCCTTGGTGTCCATACATTTGTTCTCTACATCTGTGTCTCCATTTCTGCCCTGCAAACCAGTTCATCTGTATCATTTTTCTAGGTTCCACAAATATGCGTTAATATACGATATTGTTTTTCTCTTTCTGACTTACTTCACTCTGTATGACAGTCTCTAGGTCCATCCCTGTCTCTACAAATGACCCAATTTCGTTCCTTTTTATGGCTGAGTAATATTCCATTGTATATATGTACCACATCTCCTTTATCCATTTGTCTGACGATGGGCATTTAGGTTGCTTCCATGACCTGGCTATTGTAAGTAGTGCTGCAATGAACATTGGGGTGCATGTGTCTTTTTGAATTATGGTTTTCTCAGGGTATATGCCCAGTAGTGGGATTGCTGCGTCATATGCTAGTTCTATTTTTAGTTTTTTAAGGAACCTCCATACTGTTCTCCATAGTGGCTGTACCAATTTACATTCCCACCAACAGTGCAGGAGGGTCCTCTTTTCTCCACACCCTCTCCAGCATTTGTTGTTTGTAGATTTTCTGATGATGCCCATTCTAACTGGTGTGAGGTGATACCTCATGGTAGTTTTGATTTGCATTTCTCTAATAATTAGTGATGTTGAGCAGCTTTTCATGTGCTTCTTGGCAATCTGTATGTCTTCTTTGGAGAAATGTCTGTTTAGGTCTTCTGCTCATTTTTGGATTGGGTTGTTTGTTTTTTTAATATTGAGCTGCAGGAGCTGTTTATATATTTTGGAGATTAATCCTTTATCTGTTGATTCGTTTGCAAATATTTTCTGCCATTCTGAGGGTTGTCTTTTCGTCTTGTTTGTAGTTTCCTTTGCTTTGCAAAAGCTTTTAAGTTTCATTAGGTCCCATTTGTTTATTTTTGTTTTTATTTCCATTATTCTAGGAGGTGGATCAAAAAAGATCTTGCTGTGATTTATGTCAAAGAGTGTTCTTTCTATGTTTTCCTCTAAGAGTTTTATAGTGTCCGGTCTTAAATTTAGGTTTCTAATCCATTTTGAGTTTATTTTTGTGTATGGTGTTAGGGAGTGTTCTAATTTGATTCTTTTACATGTAGCTGTCCAGTTTTTCCAGCACCACTTATTGAAGAGGCTGTCTTTTCTCCATTGTATATCCTTGCCTCCTTTGTCATAGATTAGTTGACCATAGGTGTGTGGGTTTATCTCTGGGCTTTCTATCCTGTTCCATTGATCTATATTTCTGTTTTTGTGCCAGTACCATATTGTCTTGATTACTGTAGCTTTGTAGTATAGTCTGAAGTCAGGGAGTCTGATTTCTCCAGTTCCATTTTCTTCCCTCAAGACTGCTTTGGCTATTCGGGGTCTTTTGTGTCTCCATACAAATTTTAAGATTTTTTGTTCTAGTTCTGTAAAAAATGCCATTGGTAATTTGATAGGGATTGCATTGAATCTGTAGATTGCTTTGGGTAGCATAGTCATTTTCACAATGTTGATTCTTCCAATCCAAGAACATGGTATATCTCTCCATCTATTTGTATCATCTTTAATTTCTTTCATCAGTGTCTTATAGTTTTCTGCATACAGGTCCTTTGTCTCCCTAGGTAGGTTTATTCCTAGGTATTTTATTCTTTTTGTTGCAATGGTAAATGGGAGTGTTTCCTTAATTTCTCTTTCAGATTTTTCATCATTAGTGTATAGGAATGCAAGAGATTTCTGTGCATTAATTTTGCATCCTGCAACTTTATTAAATTCATTGATTAGCTCTAGTAGTTTTCTGGTGACACCTTTAGGATTCTCTATGTATAGCATCATGCCATCTGCAAACAGTGACAGTTTTATTTCTTCTTTTCCAATTTATATTCCTTTTATTTCTTTTTCTTCTCTGATTGCAATGGCTAGCACTTCCAAACCTATGTTGAATAATAGTGCGAGAGTGGACATCCTTGTCTTGTTCCTGATCTTAGAGGAAATGCTTTCAGTTTTTCACCATTGAGAATGACGTTTGCTGTGGGTTTGTCGAATATGGCCTTTATTATGTTGAGGTAGGTTCCCTCTATGCCCACTTTCTGGAGAGTTTTTATCATAAATGAGTGTTGAATTTTGTCAAAACTTTTTCTGCATCTATTGAGATGATCATATGGTTTTCATTCTTCAGTTTGTTAATATTTGGTGTATCACATTGATTGATTTGTGTATATTGAAGAATCCTTGCATCCCTGGGATAAATTTCACTTGATCATGGTGTATGTATGATGCTTTTAATGTGTTGTTGGATTCTGTCTGCTAGTATTTTGTTGAGGATTTTTGCATCTATATTCATCAGTGATATTGGTCTGGAATTTTCTTTCTTTAACATGAACAACATTGGTGTTAGCACCAATTTTGGTAACCACTATAAAAATGAAATTAATACATAGAGTGTTTACGCCACTGCTAGACTTTTAGTAAATGCTTATAAATATTAACTATTCTTTTTTACTTATTTAAAGTAATTATCCTGATTTGATCTTTTCAGGAATTCTGTATTTTAAACAAAATAATAGAGTCTGCAAACTGTGCAATTATGTTACTTTTGGAATGTGTGTTACTAATATCGCCATGAAAACTAACCATTAATCTGTCAAGGATTGGTAAATTTTTGAAGCCCATGCATGTATCTAGGAAAGGAAGAATTTTCCAGTTTACTAGGGAAGCATCAGTAGAAACCACAGAGTTCCAGTTCTTACCTGTACAACTGAATATCCTCTGAGGGCCTGCCCCAACCATCCTATCACAAGAAACTGTTATTCTGTTACACCACCTCATTTATTTCCTTTATAGATATACAAGTATCTGAAATTGCCGCTTTTATTTATTTTTTCTAATTGAAGTATATTTGATTTACAATATTATATGTTTCAGGTGTACAGCATGGTGCTTCAGTATTTTCACAGATTATACTCCATTAAAAGCAGTTTCAAGATAATGGCTATAATTCTCTGTGCTATACAATATATCCCAGTTGCTTATCAATTTTATACATAGTAGTTTGTATCTCTTAATCCCATACCCTTAACTTGTTCCTCTCCCCTTCCCTCTCCCCACTGGTAACCACTGGTTTGTTTTCTATGTCTGTGAGTCTGTTTCTGTTTTGCTATGTACATTCATGTGTATTATTTTTTAGATTCCACATATAAGTGATATCATACAGTAATTTATTTTTCTCTGTCTGAGTTATTTCACTATGCATAATATTCTCCAGGTCTATCCACACTGTTGCAAAGGGAAGAATTTTATTCTTTTTTGTGGCTAGCATTCCCTTGTATTATAGAGTGTTCCACCCTCTTCAATTTTTTGGAATAATTTGAGAAGCATAAGTATCAATTCTTTATATGTTTGGTAGAATTGCCCTGTGAAGCTGTCTGGTCCTAGGCTTTTGTTTGCTGGGAGGTTTTTTTTGTTACAAAATCAATTTTACTACTAGTGATTGATCTGTTCAAATTATCTGTTTCTTCTTAATTCAGTCTTGGCAAGTTGTATACTTCTAGAAATTTGTCAATTTCTTCTAGGCTGTCCAATTTGGGAGCACATAACTGTTCATAGTAATCTCTTGTGATTTTTTTGTATTTCTGTGATATTGACTGTTATTTCTCCTTTCATTTCTTGTTATTTTATTTATTTGGGTCCTCTCTCTTCTCTTCTTGATGAGCCTGGCTAAATGTTTATCAATTTCGTTTATCTTTTCAGAAAAACCACCTTTTGGTTTCATCAATCTTTTCTATTTTTAATCTCTATTTTATTTATTTTCTCTCAGATCTTTTTATTTCCTTCCTTCTGTTGTCTTTGAGGTTTGTTTGTTCTTTTTCTAATTCCTTTATGTGGTAGATTAGGCTGTTTATTTGAGATTTTTCTTGTTTCTTAAGAAAGGCCTGTATCACTGTAAACTTCCCTCTTAGAACTGCTTTTGCTGCATCCCATCGATCTTAGAGTGTTTTGTTTCCATTTTCATTTATCTGGAGGTATTTTCTGATTCCCTCTTTGATTTCTTTATTGACCCATTGGTTTTTTAGAAGCATGTTGTTTAGCCCCACATGTTTGTTCTTTTTCCATTTTTCTTTCTGTAATTCATTTCTAGTTTCATACTGTTGTGGTTGGAAAAAATGCTTGATATAATTTCTATCCTCTTAATTTTGTTGAGGTTTGTTTTATGGCCTAGCATGTGATCTATCCTGGAGAACATTCCATGTGCACCTGAAAAGAATTTATATTCTTCTATTTGGGGATATAATGTCCTGTAGATATCTATTAAGTCCTGCTGTCTATTGTGTCATTTAAGATCACTGTTGCCTTATTGATTTCCTGTCTGGATGATCTGTTCATTGATGTAAGGGTGTGTTAAAGTCCCCTACTATTATTGTATTATTGTCAGTTTCTCCTTTTATGTCTCTTAGTATTTGCTTTACATATTTAGGTGTTCCTGTATTGGGTGCATATATGTTAATGAGCGTACTTTCCTCTTCCTGTATTGATCCCTTTATCATTATGTAATGCCTTGCTTTGTCTTTTGTTATAGTTTTTGTTTTAAAGCCTATTTTTTCTGATATGAGTATTGCTACCCTTTTTTCTTGTTGTTTCCATTTGCATTAAATATCTTTTTCTACCCCCTCACTTTCAGTCTGTGTGTCTTTTTCCCTTAAGTGAGTCTCTTTTAGGCAGCATATAGAAGGGTCTTGGGGTTTTTTTGTTTGTTTGTTTTTTTAATCCAATCAGCCATCTACTGTCTTTAGATTGGAGCATTCAGTCCATTGACTTTGTTTTTTTATAAGTTTATTTATTTTATTTTTGGCTGCACTGGGTCTTCATTGCTGCGTGCGGGCTTTCTCTAGTTGCGGAGAGCAGGGGTACTCTTTGTTGTGGTGTGAGAGCTTGTTATTGCAGTGGCATCTCCTGTTGCAGAGCACAAGCTCTAGGTGCGTGGGCTTCAGTAGTTGTGGCACGTGGGCTCTAGAGCACAGGCTCAGTAGTTGTGGCACATGGGCTTAGTTGCTCCACAGCAGGTGGGATCTTCCTGGATCAGGGCTCAAACCTGTGTTCCCTGCTTTGGCAGGCAGATTCCTAACCACTGTGTCACCAGGGAGGTCCCTCCATTGACATTTAAAGTAATTATTGATATGTATGTACTTATTGCCATTTTATTTCTTGTTTTCCCATTGATTTTGTAGTTCTTCTCTGTTCATTTCTTCTTTTTGTTTCTTCTTTTGTGCTTTGATACTTTTCTTTAGTAGTATGCTTGTGTTCCTTTTTAGTTTTTGTGAACATATTGTAAGTTTTTGATTTGTGGTTACCATGCGGTTCATACATGTTGACCTATAACTATATCTACTTATTTTAAACTGGTGGTCATTGAAGTTCAAACTCTAAAAGATCTACATTTTTTTACTCCCCTCCCCCACATTTTGTGTCTTTGATATTATATTTTACATCTTCATTTTAAACCTTTAACTGTTTATTGTAGTTATAGTTGATTTACAATTTTTTGTCTTTTAATCTTCAGACTGGCTTATTTAAGTGATTGATCTTCAACCCTTACCACATATATGCATTTCCTAGTGGGATTTTCCCTTTCCTGTAGATTCTTCTTTTCCACTTAGAGAAAAACCTTCATATTTCTTTTAGTGTAGGTTTAGTATTGATGAACTCTTTTAGTTTTTGCTTGTTAGAGAAGTTCTTTATCTCTCCTATTCTAAACGATAATCTTGCTGGTAGAGTATTTTAGGTTGCAGGTTTTTCCCTTTCAGAATTTTGAATATATCATGCCACTCCCTTCTGGCCTGCAAAGTTTCTGCAGAGAAATCAGCTGATAGGCTTATGGGGATTCCCTCATATATGACTCTGTTTTCCTCTTGCTGCCTTTAGAATTCTCTTTGTAACTTTTGCCATTTTACTTATGATGTGTCTTGGTATGGGTCTGTTTGAGTTCTTCTTGTTTGGGAACCTGTGTGCTTCCTGTACCTGGATATCTGTTTCCATCTTCAGGCTTGGGAAATTTTCAGCCATAATTTCCTCAAATACATTTTTGATCCCCTTCTCTTTCTCTCTTCTCCTTCTGGGACCCCTATAATGCAAAGGTTGGTATGCTTAATGTTAACCTAGAGATCTCTTAAATTGCTTTCAATTTTTAAAATTGGTTTTTCTTTTTGCTGTTCTAATTGGGTGACTTCCATCATTCTATCTCCCAGAGCACTTATGCATTCTTCTGTACCACCTAGTCGGCTATTTACTCCTTCTAGTGTGTTTTTTTTTTTAATAAATTTATCCATTTATTTATTTTTGGCAGTGTTGGGTCTTCATTGATGCATGCGGACTTTCTCTACTTGTGGCAAGTGGGGGCCACTCTTCATCGTGGTGAATGGCTTCTCACTGCGGTGGTCTCTCCCATTGCGGAGCACAGGCTCTAGGCATGCAGGCCTCAGAAGCTGTGGCATGCGTGCTCAGTAGTTGTGGCTCACAGGCTCCAGAGTGCAGGATCAGTAGTTGTGGCACACAGCCCTAGTTGCTCTGCGGCATGTGGGATCTTCCTGGACCAGGGCTCGAACCCATGTTCCCTGCATTCACAGGTGGATTCTTAACCACTGTGCCACCAGGGCAGTCCCCTAGTGTGCTTTTTATTTAACTATTGAATTCGTCATTTCTGATTAGGTCTTTTTTTATATTTTCTAGTTCCTTGTTTAAGTGTTTACATTAATTCTTTTCCCTAACTCAGTTAACATTTTTATTACCTATGGGAAAGACTCAACTGTTGGACATAGAGGCAACCTGGTCCTGGGATAGAGCCTGGGTGGGGTGACTGTGGCCACTGTTGTCACTTACTCAAGCAGTGAACCAGAAGCAGCCCAGATATCTGATGATGGCAGCTCCAACATAGCTCACCTCCCAAAACACGCTGAAAGTCCATGTGGGCACTGCCAGCCCTGCAGAGCAGTTACACAACACAGCAACAGTGGCGGAGGCTATGGGCAGTGATCAGCTATGAAGGACAAAGGGAACTTACACCCAAGGCTGTGTCTGAGCTAAGCTATAGAGGCCTGCACAGGCAGCACATCAGACCTCTATATGTGCATGGGCCCCACTTGCTTTAGCACTCTCCCCTCTGGAGCAAGGGTCCCAGTGCAAAGAAAGGGAAAAAAATACCCTTAAAGGGAACGGTCAGGTTGGGCCCAACCCTCAAGGCTTCTGCTTCAGCAACTAGGGATTCAGACCCCACCCTCAGTAGGGCAATGATTGCCACCGAACACGGAGAAGTCTCACCTCACATCTGGCGCCAGTTCTAGCCCCCCCCGTCTCCAGCTCCACCCTCTACCAAAGTGATAGCTGCCAGCACACCCTGAGGAAAGATGTGACTTGTGTCCACATCAAATTTAGCTCTCCCACCAAAGGCACTGGGCACACACAGTCTGTATAGGGATGCTCCCACATAAGAACACCCCTTCAAGACTAGAATAGGTAACTGTTTCACCTAAGTTCATAAAGGCAGAGAAAGTTAAGCAAAATGAAAAGGCAGAGGAACTACTCTTAATTGAAAGAGCAAGAGAAAAACCCTGAAAAAATAATGAAACAGAAATAAACAATTTACCAAAGAACTGAAATCACCACTTTTAAATTTTAATTTGCTTACACCTTTATTTATTGTCACCCCCACACATTTTTCATGCATTTCTATTTCTACTTCTCTTTTCCATCCACAGAATTCATGGCAAAACATTCCTACTGCCAATTTGTTCCTCAACACCTTGCTCAAAGGAAGCAAAGCATGTGATCTACCCTTGCAGCATTCTCCTGCTGCCCATGTGAAGCCTCAATACTAATATGTGTGCGGCACCAAGAAAAGGCACAAGCTCTAATCATAGGAATCATAACTATAACAGCTGGTAACTATCACTGTCAAATTCCAAGTTTATGTACCACCATTGGATAGGTGGAAAGATGGTTGTAAAAATGGTTATTGCAGCTCTTGTTGCTCGTTCTCAGACTTATTTTAGGAATAAAAAGTACACTCTAAAATTAAACTACATTATTCTGATATTCAATTGGGTCATTTGTCTTTAATTCATTAATTAAGAGACGTTAAAGACAAATGAGTAAATTGGCTGTTAAATGTGAGGATCTCTAAACACCAATTTAAGACATTTGGTGACTCCTCTGCATCCACAGGTGCCTTGTATTTTCTATTTACCATAGGCTCACTTTCTTTTTTCTGATACTAGGGTGTAGAATGACAAAGTATAAAAGGGAATCTTTGGCCTTGGATTCAGACTCACAATTATTCCATGACAACTATGACAACCAAAGTGAGATCTAGTTTATTGGTCTGCACAGAGCATTTTCATATTTGAACTTAGATACACTCCTAGACAACTCTATATATTGAAATTACTGGTACACTAATATATTTGGTTAGCTTTCATTTGCAAGAGACCAAATTTAGAAAATATTTCTACAAGCATTACCTACCATATGAGGTCACTTAGTAGTGTTCAGTTGGCCAGTGGAAAATCTCAGATGAGTTCACTCACATATCTATGCTTTGACAAGGATGCCTGAAGGAAGGCTGTTGACCAGATCACCTTTACATGGCCTCTCCAGCATGGCAGTCTCAGGGCAGTGGACTTCTGACATGACAGCCCAGGGCTCCTAAAGGGAGGATACCAAGAGACCTGAGTAGAAGCTGCCAGTATCTTAAGGTTGACGTCTCAGAAAGCATCACTTATGTCATTTTATACTGGTCAAAGCAGACAGACAGCACTCCCAAATTCAAAGGAAGGGGACATTGACTTGAGACCCCTACCTCTCAATGGAAAGAGTGTCGAAGAATTTGTGGCTGTCTTTACTCTCCCATACAATCATTCCATGGTTTAAAAAATAACTATATAGCATCCACTAGTGAATTAGTGAAATGTGCTTTTACCACACATGATTACATACTTTATTAATAATCAAAAATATGCCTATGATAAAATATACACATTCTAAAATTTAAAATTAAATACAAAACATGATATAAGAAAAGTCTTTTTTCTGTCAATAAATAGAAATTAAAATTTTGAAGCAGATTGGTTTTTGTGATTGCTATGGGCTGAATTCTGTCCTCCCAAAATTCATATGTTGAAGTCCTAACTCTCATTACCTCAGAATGTGACTGTATTTGGAGATAGGGTATTTCAAGAGCTAACTAAGTTAAAGTGAGGTCATTAGGTTTAGCCCCAATCCAATATGACTGGTATTCTTCTAAAAGGGAGATTAGGACACAGACATGTACAGAGGGAAGACCATGTGAAGACATAGGGAGGAAATAGTGATCTACAAGCCAAGGAAAGAGGCCCAGAAGAAGCCAACTCTGCTGATATTAACCTTGGACTTCTAGCCTCCAGAGTTGTGAGAAAATAAATTTATATTATTTAAGCCACCCAGTCTGTAGTATTTTGTTATGGCAGCCTTAACAAGCTAATAAGTGATGCTTGGCTTTAGTAAATGCATTGGTAAATTTCACAATTGCTCTTTTTTCCTGCTACAGAAGCAGATATGCTGGATAGCGCTAAAGCTAAAATTTGTTGTCCCCATAGAATACTTTAAATAGTTTTCTGTTAATTTCAGATGCAACAATGGAAATTGTCAAAAACAAGATTAATAAGACATTTACTTCAGAAATATTTAAACTCATATCCTAATATTTACAAAAACATTATCTGAACACATTTTTGGATGGTTTATACATTTGCTTTACTTTTAAAAAAATTTTTATTGGAGTATAGTTGATTTACAATATTGTGTTAGTTTCTGTTGTAAAGCAAAGTGAATCAATTATTCATAAACATATATCCACTCTTCTTTAGATCCTTTTCCCACATAGGCCATTACAGAGTATTGAGTAGAGTTTCCTGTGCTATACAGTAGGTCCTTATTAATTATCTGTTTTATATTGGGTTGGCCAAAAAATTCGCTCAGGATTTTCCACTTATGGAAAACCTGAACGAACGTTTTGGCTACCCCAATATATATAGTAGTGTGTGTATGTTAATCTCAGTCTCCCAATTTATCCCTCCCCCCACTTCTGCTTCACTTTACAACCATTAAATAAAACTAATTGCTTTGCTAATTATTTTCATAGGTCACTTTCAAACTTCTTTGGCATTTGCTACACTTCTTTTCATAATGGATTTTTCATCTATTTTAATTGGATTGGAATTTAAAAAATCTAAATAAATCAGCGCCTCTATTTAGCCCTTGAAATTTTAGTTCTAGCTGAAATTTCTCTTTCTCTCTCAATTCATTCTTCCATTTGCTCCCAAATTCCACCTTCCCTTAGTTTTCTTCTTGCTCTTCTAGTTGCTTGTTTTCAGAAAAGTGTTTTACGCACTCCTCTTCAAATGACCATCCTTTAACAGTCAGTGTGCCCCACAAATCTGTAATTGGTACTCTTCTATTTTCCCTTTATAAACACTCATTTGATCATCTCATTCATTCTCAAGGTTTTAGCTATCCTCTATGTGCCAAGGACCCAAAATATTTATTTCCAGACCAGCTTTTCCATGTTCTCCAGACCCATATATCCAAATGCTAACTAGAATCCCTACGTGACTGTTCTACTGGCCCCACAAAGTCAACAAGTCCAAAGATTCATTAATCATCAGTCTCCTAAGGGATGTTCCTCCATCTTGTTCATTAATATTGCGAATGATCAATTACACAACCAATTACCCAAGCAGAAAATTTGAAATCATCCTTGACTCCTTCCTTTTATCACCCCATACATACAACTAGTCCTCAGAACATAAATCCTCTTCCTTCTTAATATCTTTTGAGCCTACCTCATATATATATGTGTGTGTGTGTGTGTGTGTATATATATATATATATATATATATATATAAAACTCAGGCACTGTATATTCTTACTTCTAGTGCCTGAGTTCTGATTCTTATAATTTATTATCTAAGTTATTTTAACTTCCTCCTAAGACATATCTTTTTCCCCTGGCTTTACCATGCTCCTAATTCATCCTCCACACTATCACCAAAGTGCTCATTCTAAAAGGGAAATCAGATCAAGCCCCCTTCTTGGTTAGAATTCTTTACTGGTGCCACATGGAACCACACTCAGTTCTGGGTAAAGTCCAAATTTCCTAATACAGCATTCAAGGTTTTGGTCCTTGTTTATCCTCTTAAATAATTCCAATTCCTTACTTCAAAACATACTTTGGATATTACATCAGCAAAATGCTTCTTGACCTCCTTTGTACTCTGACTTCCCACCCACCCACCAATTTTTGTCCTTTGCTGCCTTGTGCCTACTTTCACCATAGCACTTTCATGTCCCTTTATAATCATGCACATATTCATCTCTCACCCAGAAGGTTGTTAGCTCCCAGAGAGCAGCTATTGGATCTTATATGGCATCCTGAGCACATAGCTGCTATTCAACATATATTTTTTAAATAAATGAGTGAATACAGTTGTCATATTGATAGAATTTCCACTGGAACTCTCAACTAAGGTTTAAGAATGAACAACAATGTGTCTTGATGCTCTGAAATAAAAACCTGGAATTCCCAGTGGGAACTCAGTCCATGTAAAGTAGAAGATCCACTTATTTGGAGAGCAGTCCTTGAAGGTCCTGTTCATTTGCTGACTCTTGAAGAAAACCTGTTTGGCAGATGACTGGATGGTGGTAATTTAAAGAGCCATTACTTGTGCATAGCGCTGGAAACGTTTCTGGCTGGTATGAAGGAGAAACATAAGGATGCTCTTAAAACAAAGACACAGCTGGCAGCAAATGACCAAACACATGTGAAGGCAATTAACTCTAGGGATCACGATTCTAATATTCAGTGTAATAATCAAATGCAGAATCACAGGATGTATTTTGTAAACTTAGTGTTAAGGAACAAAAATAATACAATACCTTGAAAACACAAACTAACTGTACTTAATGGAATATATTTTTTCCTTCCTAAAATAAGTGTATTTCTTTGACAATATAATGGACATGGATCTCAGTCCACAATTCTAGGTGTATTAATAATAAAAACCTCTAGTGTGGAAAAAAAAGGAATCCACCTACACTGTTGGTGGGAATGTAAATTGGTGCAGCCACTATGGAGAACAATATGGAGGTTCCTCAAAAAACTGACAACAGAGTTGCCATATGATCCAGCAATCCCACTCCTGAGCATATATCCAGAAAAAACTATAATTCAAAAAGATACATGCACCCCAATGTTCACAGCAGCACTATTTATAGTAGCCAAGACATGGAAACAACCTAAATGTCCATCAACAGATGAATGGATACAGAAGATGTGGCATACATATACAATGAAATATTACTCAGCCATAAAAAGGAGTGAGATAATGCCATTTGCAGCTACATGGATGGACCTAGAGATTATCATACTAAGGGAAGTAAGTAAGTCGGGGGCAGGGGAGGGTTGGATTGGGAGTTTGAGACTAGCAGATGCAAAGTATTATATATAAGATGGATAAAAAACAAGGTCCTGTTGTGTAGAACAGGGAACTAGATTCAATATTCTGTAATAAACCATAATGGAAAAGAATATATATATATATATTTATATCCGAATCACTTTGCTGTACAACAGAAACTAACACAACGTTTTAAATCACTATACTTCAATTAAATAAATAAATCCTCTATTTTCTATAGTAATTTCTGACTCAAAGCACCATTTCACTGAGATTGTGGGAAACTTAATATGAGCTCTCTTTGGGTTCCCTGATCCTTTTAAATGCATTCTGTCAAAGTTCTAGGATTTTCTACCAAGCCAAGGCATTGGGGAAAAGGTGGAGAGTGGAGTATCCTGTCCTCAAACACCATTCACTCAGGTTGCCTGTAATGTACATGATATCCTTTCAACAGGTCCCTCTAAGTCTGTAGGTCTTTGGTGCTTCTGAGGGGGAGCTGTCTATGGTTCTCTCTGCCCAGACTCAGCCTTTGTTCCCCAAGGGATACCAAAAGTAAAACATAGGTCCTCTTTCAATCCAAGTAACTCTGGACTTTCCTCTCTTCCTCTTGTCAGAGTGGGAGCAAGTCTTTATCAGCTGTGAAGCATTCCCTAAAACATTTTACCTAAACCTATGAACGCTCTGCCTGAACTGGGGCTTTTTTAGTAGTGGAAATGACTTAAAATGGATATTTCATATGTAAATGACCTTTTCTGATCATTTTCCACTTGTGGGAAATCAAACCACTTACTGCTGTTTAAATAGTCAGTAAGTCCAGATTAGCAGGATGCTTGCCCCTTTGAAATGAGTCTATAAATGCTGGCACTTGCCTACAGCAAGCAGATGGATAAGGTAATCAGTGTAGCCTGCTGGCTGGAGAATATGGGATCTATCTAAGGTGGGTGCTATCCCTCACTTTAGACCTGTGGTTAGATCATCCAATTTTCAAGAAATGCTGAAAGTATGGATTTTTGTGTGAAAGCTCTTGGATTTTTAAAAGGCATCTCAATTTTTGTAACACACTATGTTTATACACAATGCAGGCTAAACAAAATATACCCAAAGGTATATAGACTTGGCCCATGAGCTACCAATTTGTATAATCTAGATATGTAGATTATGTATGACAATGTATCACTTGGTCAAAGAACCAGTATTACTGTACCCAGTACTATGCAAAAAGGATTTCTTTTAATCAGTGATTTGTGAACATCTCTCAGGTCTCTTTTTCCATTTTGTAACAAAACTGAAATTTCTGCTGCTACAAGTTTTAAAGGCAGGATGTGATATTTCCTCTCTATGGTTAGAAGGAAATGAGGTATCTCTGGCTCTTTGGACATGATAGATTCAAGCAAAGTCCAAAAATAAGGAATCTATTTTCTTGGGCTTCTCCTCCCCTTTCCAATCATTGCCACTTTCTGAAACTTTTGGAGCACCACAAGCACAACATAGTCCCTACTCAGCCAACAGAGCTCCATTCCATCAAGCCTTTCCAGTAAATGTTAGTAACTGCTATGATCCACAAAATCATTTAGAATTAGACCAGAGTACAAAATGGCATCATTTTTTCAATCACATCCTGACAGTCACTAAAGTGACTTCTTTTCAGTTACTTCTTTTCCTAGAAGCCAAGAATTCATACACATATAAATTGTTCTCTGTAGTTACATGGACTATTTAAGGTACTATTTGCCCTTTTATTTATTTCACTGAGGTGTAATTTTCATAAGCTTACTTTCTAGCATGGAACGGCAACTCCTCCTTTGTGTTTTCTTCATTGGTTAAATACAGAAAAGGAACTCTCCAAAGCTCACCATGAAACCTTATTAGTATTTGCAAATTTTATTAACACATCATTTAATTTAGTCATCTATTTAGCTGAAGCATAAAAATGCTTCCAAAGGCTTTTAGTATTTTTGTTATGTTATATTAGGTATCTGCTGCCGCATAACAAACCACCCAAAGCTTAATGTCTTAAAACAACAATAATTTAGTATTTCTCATGATTCTGTGGCTTGGCTGAGCAGTCCTATCTGCCTTTGTCTGGACTCACTCATGTGAGTTTGTTGAGCTCTAAAGGTGGCCAGGCTGGAGGATCCACATGGCCTTACTCACATTTGGGAGTGGTTGCTGGCCATCAGCTAGGGTGTCTTGATTTTCTCCCCCACATTGCCTTTCCTTCTCCAGTAGAAAACACTGACTAGACTCCTTCCATGCTGGTCTCAGTGGAGAGGGTGAAAGCAGAAGCTTCAAGACCAGAATTTGCAAAATTTCACTTCATTTTATGGGTCAAAGGGAGTCACAAGACCACCTCTAGTAGTATAGCTCCTCTTGATCTAGAGACTTTATAAACTAAAAGAAGAAAGTTACCTGCCAGTCCGGATTCAAGAGGGTGGAGAAATAGACTCCAACTCTGAATTGGAAAGAATATACATACAAGGGTGAAAAGAACTTGCAGCCACATTTTTCAACCCACCCCATATGTTGACTCACTCATAAAACATTTGCAAATGTTATTCTATATGTAATAGAGGAATATAGATTCTAAAAATCTTCTGTAAAAAAACTTTTCTGAAGAAGCACCTAAGCAAGGATATCAGTTACCTAGTAAATGACACTGTAAGTCCTCCCCTTCTTACTTTTGTTTCAGCTGCAGCCACTGCCATCAGTTTTCATGATTCCAACCTGCTTCACAGAGGCAGGGCTCCCCCTAGGGTGTGTGGAGTCCTGGGCAAATGTTCGTAGCAGAGCCCCCGGCTATATAAACAATGCGAGCCACTCAAAATAAGCATGTCAGCACCATTCTGGAAGGCTAATCTCACATTATCCTACAAAAGAAATACTCTTCTGACCATCTGCCCTAATGCTTCCCTGTTCCCTAAGGCAACTAATAATCCATGGCACATCTCTTTGGCTCAACTCTGAGGTGGGCAGTTGTACTCAAGATCAAACTCACACTGACTGCGCAAATCTCTGCTTTTTTAAGCTAGGAGACTTTTCCAAAGTCCCAGAAGTACTCTCAGTCCACATGTAAGCACTGCCCAGAAAGGGAAGAGAGTTACAGCCCCAAGGGGGCAACTCGCAATAAATGGGAGTTAGAAGACAGTGAGTAAATGGTCCAGCTTCTCATCTTATGGATGGATAATTCTGAGAGGAATTCTGTACATTTCTCAAAATTCCTGGTAGGTTGGAGCTCCTATTGCTTACAGCAAGGACTGCAATAATGTACCCTATATTGTCTTTTTCTCCTTCTCTCTTTCTCCCAACTTCCTCACCCCTGCTTTCTGAGATCACTGTCCAAATAAATTACATAAACCCTAAGCCCTTATCTAGGCTCTGCTTTCAGAGGAATGCAAACTAAGATACCATGGGACCTCTTTTTTTTTTTGCCAACACATGTACAACCCAAAAGTGTGGAGGAAAGGAGTTAAACCAAGGAGTAAAACTGCGATGAATGGGAGAATAGGTCAGCAGATGAATACTTACTCCCACCTCTACCCCAGAGCCTCTTCTGAAAAGTAATTCTTTAAATGGCCTCTTCAAGAGCCCCTTGAAATTGGGCAATTAGGTTCAATACCAGGCAGTGGCCAGTTTGATAACACATCTTCATACTGGTTCTTCTTCCTTCCTCATTCCCTTTTGCCCTCCCTCTTGCTCCCTGTGATTGAACTCCTTACTAAAATAATAGCACATTAGCCTTTAACCCAGACTCAGCTTCCTGTATAGCCCAAGCTAAGATACTATACACAGAGAATTCAAGTCAACCATTAGTTAGTGGGAAAACATGGGGCCTGGTGGTTATTAAGAGTTCAGGCAGACTTCTTGTTTCTGGTCCAGCATGTAAGAAACTTAGAAGTCACAAGTCCATCCTAATAAGTAAAAAACTAAACAAACTGAAAAATCAACAACTCTTCTTAGATCCCTCAGAGATATGAGGTCACAGGACAAACTACTGCCCCCTAAACTAGAGAGACAGGTAAATACAGAGAATTACAACCTACCAGAGCAGAAACCTCCGAGGAAACCAGTGCTGGGTTAGGAAAACTTGAACTATAATTAACAAATTGCTGGAGGCTCAGTGTGGAAAACTCCAAGAGTTAAAAAAAAGAAATCCATGGGGACCCAGTCATAGAGGGGTACCCACACTTTTGTAAGTTTTACCTCCAAGAACTCTACCAGGTCCTCACAGAGAAAATCAGAGAATATCAGCAAATTTCAGCAGAGAGAGGGGAGAAGGAACCATCCTGAAACACACCAGAGCATACTGTTCTTACTACAAGGCTTCCCCTCAGGAGAAACGATTTTACCACAGGTTGACCTGATGGGGTTTCATCAGGGCCTATCCATCCTGGGGGAAGAGAAATACTCAACTCCAGCCCCCTCTAGCCAACCGGTTGGAGCCAAGGCAGGGGAGATGGGGAGGGATTGAGAAGCACCGGTGAAGTTCACAGCTCAGGGGCACAGACTCACCAAAAGACTGAGCCCTATTCATAGGTCTATAGTATGCTTCCCCTCCCCCTACACCTTACCAATACATTACTAAAGGCCTATTTACTACAGTTCCTTTTACCCAGCACACCATATTCACCTTTCAAGAAAAAATTACAAGGCATACTAAAAGGCAAAAAATACAGTTTAAAGAAATGAAACAAACATCAGAATGAGAGTCAGATTTGGCAAAAATGTTGGAATTACCCAACCAGGGATTTTTAAATCTATGACTAGTATGCTACGGGCTTTAATGGGAAAAGTAGACAACATGCAGGAAAGATAGATAATGTAAACAGAAAGGTGAAAATTCTAAGAAAAATCAGAAGGAAATTCTAGAGATCAAAAACACTGTAACAGAAATGAAGAGTGCTTGTGATAGGCTCATTAGTAGATTGCACTCAGTTGAGGAAAGAATCACTGAGCTTGAGGATATGACAATAGAACTTCTAAAACTGAAAGACAAAGAGAAAAAAGAATGAAAAAAAAAAACAGAATGGAATATCTAAGAACTGTGGGACAACTACGAAAGTTTTAACATACATATAATGGCAATACCAGAAGGAGAAGAAAGAGAGAAAGAAAGAGAAGCAATGTTTGAGGCAATAATGACTAAGAATTTCCCCCAAATTAATGTCATACACCAAACCACAGATGCAGGAAGCTTAGAGAACATCAGGCAAGACAAATGCCAAAAAAACTAAACCTAGGCATATCACATTCAAATATCAAAAGATAAAAAAAAAAACCTTGAAAGAAGTCAGAGGGAAAAAACACCTTACCTGTAGAGGATCAAAAATAAGAATTACTTCTGACTTCTCCTCAAAGAAAGAAGAGTGGAGTGAAATATTTAAAGTGTTGAGAGAAAAAGCCTACCACTAGAATAGTATCCTGTGAAATTATCCTTCAAAAATGAAAGAGAAATAAAAACTTTTTCAGACAAACAAAAATTGAAGAAATTTGTTGCCAGTAGACCTATTAAAAGAAGTTCTTTAGAGAGAAGGAAAATAACATAGGTCAGAAACTTGGATCAACATAAAGAAAGAAAGAGCATATTGGAGAAGGAATAGAGATAAAATTAAAACTTTTATTTTTCTTATTCTTAATTGATCTAACAGTTAACTATTCGTTCAAAATAATAGCAACAAGGTATTCTATTATGTATACATATGTATGCATGTGTGTGTGTGTGTGTGTGTGTATGCTTATGTATAAGTGAAATGAATGACAGCAGTGATACAAGGGACAAGATGGAGGAATTAGGAATGTTTTGTTATTATAAGGTACTCATACTAACTATGAAATGTTATTTGAAATTGGGATTAGTTGTAAATGTATATTGCAAACTCTAGGGCAACCACTAATAAAGAAAAAGAAGTGTAGTTGGTATGCTAAGAAAGGCAAGAAGATGAAGTTATATAACATGTTCAATTAAAACCATGAAAGGCAGAAAAAGTGTGGAAGACAAAATAGGAGCAAAGAACAAGAGCAACAAATAGAGCGCAGTAAGAAATACGGTAAATATTAATCCAACCATATGAATAATCACTTTAAATATCAATGGTCTAAACGTGCCACTTAAAAGACAGAGATTGTCAGAGTGGATCAAAAAACAAGATGCAACTATATGTTGTCCAAAACAAACCCAGTTTAAATACAAACACACATACAGATTAAAACTAAAGGGATAGAGAAATATATACCATGTTAACAATAATCAAAAGAAAAGAGGGGTTTCCCTGGTGATGCAGTGGTTAGGAATCTGCCTGCCAATGAAGGGGACACAGGTTCGAGCCCTGGTCCAGGAAGATCCCACAAGCCACGGAGCAACTAAGCCCGTGCGCCACAACTAATGAGCCTGTGCTCTAGAGCCTGCAAGCTACAACTACTGAGCCTGCATGCCACAACTACTGAAGCCCACGTGCCTAGAGCCTGTGCTCCACAACAAGAAGCCACCGCAATGAGAAGCCCGGACACCACAATGAAGAGTAGCCCCCACTCGCCGCAACTAGAGAAAGCCCACGTGCAGCAATGAAGACCCAACACAGACAAAAATAAAAATAAACAAAATAAATAAGTTTTTAAAAAAAGAAAAGAGGAGTAGCTAGAATAATTTCAGACTATACGACTTCAGAACAGGAAAGTTATCATGAATAAAGAGGAGCAATACATAATGATAAGGGGTTAATACTCTAAGAATACAAAACAATCCTTAATGTGTATGTGCCTAACAACAGAACATCAAAATACATTAGACAAAAAAATGGTAGAACTTCAAGGAGAAATAGATGAATCCACTATTATAATTGCAACATTAATATCTCTCTATCAGAAATGGAGAGATCCAAGCAGCCAGAAAATCATTAAGGACAAGGTTGAACTCAACCACACTATCAACCAACTGGATATATTGACATCTATAGACTACTTCATCCAACAACAGCAGAATAAACATTTATCTCAAGCTCATATGGAACATTCACCATGATAAACCACATTCTGGACCATAAAACACACCTTAACAAATTTAAAAGAAGAGAATACATTATACAATGCATACTTTCAGACCACAGTGGAATTAAACTGGAAATCAATAAAAGGGAGATAGCTGGAAAACTTTAAAATAAATAAATAAAGAGAGAGAAAGAGATTGAGATTCTAAATAACACATGGGTAAAAGAAGAAATCTCAAGAGAAATTATAAAACATTTTAAACTGAATGAAAATAAAAATACAATTTATCAAAATGTATGGGATGTAGTAAAAGCAGTGCTTAGATAGAAGTTTATAGCACTGAATGCAAATATTAGAAAAAAAAGAACAGAAATCAATAGAGAAAATTTTTTAAAAACTCATCCTTTGAAAAGGTTAATTGATAAGACTCTAGCCATGTTAACTAAAAAAAAAAAGGAGAGAAAACACAAATTACTAATATCAGAAATGAAATATGGAATATCACTATTCTATGGACGTTAAAAGGATAATAAAGGAATATTGTTAATAACTCTATGACCACAAATTTGATAAACTAGATGAAACAAACCAATTCCTTGAAAGACACAATTTGTCAAAACTCAAGAAGAAATAGACAACTTGAATAGGCCTATATCTATTAGAGAAATAAAAAATTAATAACCTTTCAAAACAGAAGGCACCAGGCCCAGATGTTTCTACCCATGATTTCTACCAAACATTTAAGGAAGAAATTATGACAACTCTTTGCAATCCCTTCCAGAAGATAAAAGAAGAGGGAGCACTTCCTAACTCATTCTACAAGGCCAGTATTACTCTAATACCAAAACCAGAAAAAGATATTATAAGAAAAGAGAACTACAGGCCAGTATCTCTCATGAACAATGGTGTAAAAATCCTCAACAAATCCTCATATTAATGAATTGAATCAAATAGTGTATAAAAGAATTATACACAATGACCAAGTGGGATTTATCCCAGGCAATGCAAAGCAGGTTCAACATTCAAAAATCAATTAATGTAATCCAGCACATCAACAGGCTAAAAAAAAAAAAAAAAGTCCCATGACATATTAACAGATGAGAAAAGCATTTGACAAAATCCAACACCCATTCATGATAAAACTCTTAGTAAACCAGGAATAGAGTAGAATTTCTTCAACTTGGTAAAGAACATCCACCAAAAGCCTAGAGCTAGCATCATATTTAATGATAAGAAACCCAAAGCTTCCCAGCTAAGAAAAAGGCAAGCATTTTCCTTCACTACTGCATTTCAATATCATACTGGAAGTTCTAGCTAATGCAATAAGAAAAGGAAATAAAAGGTATACAGATTGGGAAAGAAGAAACAAAATGGTCTTTGTTCACAGAGGACATGATTAGCTATGTAGAAAACTAAAAAAACAAACAAACAAACCAAAAAACTCTTGGAACTAAGTTTAGCAAAATTGCAGAATACAAGATTAATATAGAAAAATTAATCACTTTCCTATACACCAATAATTAACAAGAAAAATATGAAATTTAAACTACATTATACTTTATTTCTTTTTAATTATAGGTAAATCTGGCAACCCCACACTCAGGCATCTGTAATATTTTAATTGCTGAAATGTGTGTACAGGATCAGCAAGTAAAATATATTTTCCGGTGTGAGTTGGAGTTTGAAAGCTACTCCTCTAGACAAGGGGTCAGAAAACTTTTTCTGTAAAGGCGAGATAGGAAATATTTTAAAATCTGTGGATCACATAATTTCTATGGCAAGTACTGGACTCTGCTTTGTAGCACAACAGATAATATGTACATGAAAGACTGTGACTGTGTTCCAATAAAACTTTACTTATAAAAAAAAGCACATTATCCTTTACACTAGCACCACAAAAAGGAAATATTTAGGCATATATCTAACGAAATATGCCAAGATCTACATGAGAAAAACTACAAAGCTCTGATGAAAGACATCAAAGAACTATATTCATGGATAGAAAGATTCAATATTGTCAATATGTGAGTTCTTCCCAACTTAGTAGATTCAACACAATCCCAATCAAAATTCTAGCAAATTATTCTGTGGAAATAGACAAACTGATTCTAAAGAGTATATGGAAAGGTAAAAGCCTCAGAAAAGTCAGCTCAATATTGAAGAAGAAGAACAACATCTTACAATATTGTAAGACTGACACCACCTGACTTTAAGACAACTTACTATAAAAGCTACAGTAATTAAGATAGTATGGTAATGAAATGTAAAATAGATAGCTAGTGGGAAGCAGCTGCATAGCACAGGGAGATCAGCTTGGTGCTTTGTGACCACCTAGAGGGGTGGGATAGGGAGGGTGGGAAGGAGATACAAGAGGGAGGGGATATGAGGATATATGTCTATGTACAGCTGATTCACTCTGTTATGCAGCAGAAACTAACACACCATTGTAAAGCAATTATACTCCAATAAAGATGTTAAAAAGAAAGATAGTATGGTAATGGTAAAAGAATAGACAAATAGATTAATGAAACAAAATATAGAGCCCCAAAATACATGCTCATAATTGTAGTAAACTGATATTTGACAAAGGCACAAAAACAATACAATGAAGCAAAGAGAGTCTTCAATAAATAATGTTGGAACAACTTGAGTGAATCTAGACACAGGGCTTACATCCTTCACAAAAATTAACTCAAAATGAATCACAGATCTAAATGTAAAATGTGAAATTATAAAACTTCTAGAACACAAGAGAAAACCTAGATGACCTCGAATGTGTTGATGACCTTTTAGAGACAACACCAAAGGCACAATTCATAAAAGAAATAATTGATAAACTGGACTTCATTAAAATTAAAAACTTCTGCTCTGCAAAAGACAATGTCAAAAGAATACAAATGTAAAAGAATACAAACCCACAGACTGGGAGAAAATATTTGCAAAAGACATATATAATAAAGAATTGTAATCCAAAATATAAAATGAACTCTTAAAACTCAATAAGAGTTATACTTCAATTTCAAAAAACCCAACAGTGAGAAAACAAACAACCATATTTTAAAGTGTGCCACAGACCTGAACAGACACTTCACCAGAAAAGATATACAGATGGCAAACAAGCATGTGAAAAGATGTTCAGCATCATATGTCATTAGGGAACTAGAAATTAAAACAACGAGATACTACTACATACCTATTAGAACGGCCCAAATCTGAAACACTGATGACACCAAATGCTGGTGAGGATGTGAAGCAACGAGAACTCACATCCATTGCTGGTGGGATGAAAAATGACACAGCCAATTTGGAAGGCAGTTTGGTGGTTTCTTACAAAAGCAAACATACTCTTACCAAACAATCTAGCAATAGTATTCTTTGGTATTTACCCAAAGGTGTTGAAAACTTATATCCACACAAAAACCTGCACATGAATGTTTATAGCATCTTAATTCATAATTGCCAAATCTTGGAAGCAAGCAAAATGGCTTTCAGTAGGTAAATGGATAAACTGCAGTACATCCAGACAATGGAATATTATTCGACACTAGAAAAAAATGAACTATCTAGCCATGAAAAGACATGGAGGAATCTTAAACACATATTACTAAGGGAAACAAGTCAATCCGAAAGGCTACATACTATATGATTCCAACTATAAGACATCTTGGAAGAGTTCAGTGACACATGAATTTTGGCTCTAATATTTAACTAGCTGTTTGCCTCTAGTCAAGTGACTTAACTTCTCTTTCCCTTAAGTTACTCATCCATGAAAGAGAACTAAAGAGTGCCTCCCTCATGGGGTTGTTCTGAGAATTCAAGAAAAATCGCATCTAAATTGATTAATTAGCACAGTGCCAGGCAGAAAACTAGCTCTTGCCAAATATCTCATGTATGAGAAGCATCCTCTAGTACACTCTGGAGGATATAAAGAAGATAAAACATAATGAATACTCCCTAGCAGTTCATAATCTAGTAGAAAGTATGGAAATACATTGACATTTGTTCATAATAAATTTTATCATAATGAGATATGTGATTTAATCAGAAGTTAAGGGCCTTAAACGGGAATTCCATCATGATCTATGGTAAAAATAGAAATCTCCAGGCACAATTACAAGTACAAAGACTGTCTCAGATATTTTGTGACCATGTAGTCTTCTGCAGAACTCAAATCCTGGTTTTAGTCAGCTTCATACCTTTGATGAACTTCACAAACAGGAAGCCACTAAATGTTTCATCAATGCTATATTTGGTATTGGTTTAGCCCTTACTTAGAGAACCTTATTTTGTATTGATCCTCTTACCTCAGAAATGATATAACTACCCTTGGGGAAGTGAAACTATACAGAGCTATTCGAGCTAGGCTTAGCTCTGGGATTTATGTCTGCAAGATATGAAATGCTATATAGGCAAGGAAGCTCAAGAACATACTTTCATCAGAAAGGCATAGAGACTTGTAGTCCCTGCTGTACAAATAACTGCTTAGCAACTATACTGGAAATATGATTACAAAAAAGAGGCAATGTATTACAGTTGTTAATATAATTAAAAATATAGACACAATTGACCCAAAGTGCATTGAAACCTCCTACAAGCTTCCCTGGACATAACAGAAATCAGTACATAGGAGATTATTAACGTTAAGACATGCCCTTCATCCCAAACCAACTAACATAATTACACTTTTAACAACAATGAAGTCTTTTTTGGTGTGACTCTAAGGATGATTTAGTGAGGTTCTGACTTAGTTACACAGAATAATTTTAAGCATCACATGATAGGAACACATTAAAGATAGAATTTTACTGAATTCACTTCAGTGAGTAAACCAGTATATCAAAGAGTGTTTATCAAGACTTCTAAAGTACAGTTCAATGCAGTGTCTAATCAGACCTTTTGAACCCAACCAGAAATTCTAATTTTATAAAAATTAACACAGTTTAAAAAAAATTATTTAAATGATATTCATGGCACCCTTTCTGGCATTTTATTTATGCTAAGTCATTTTTAAAGGCAAAGTAGAGAAAAAGGGGATATTTACCTCCCCTCATAATTCAAATAAATGTAATTTCTAATTCAAAATTGCCTAAGTGGCAAATTTCCAATTTCCATTTTTGCAGAAAATCCATTTGTACAGAATATCTGGGGTCCCCAAACATTCTTTAAAACATTATTTTATTGGTTTTCAACAGTAGAATCAAGGTCTGGACAAGCAGAGATGACACATTTGTGGTTGCAGAATGGAAGGTAAATGTTAACCTTGACCATGTAAAAGCAAGAGTAGCTAATAGGAAGATGTAGAAATAGGAAAGGAAAAGTGAGAAAAAAGCAGGGGTCCTACTACTTAGATGTACTCATTTTACAAAACAAGGAATCAAAAAATTCTGCCAAAAGATGTCTTATGATATTATTCTAAAATTACAAAGGTTTAGAAAAACTAAAAGTAATATTAATATCAAATTTTAGCATGGGAGATGAGGATGGGAGAGTAATGTAAGTGAGTTATTACCTCAAGTTTCTTAATAGGAAGTCTATGAATGTGGTTTATTGATTTACGGAAGAGTACAGGAATAAGCACATTCTCTAACGTTGTCAAGCTAATCTTCAAAAGAAATCTGAAAAGTAACAGCATGATTTTGCCTTTGTGGAGAATAATTGGGAATGGAGAATTTTGATTGAGAAACTGTTACTTTCCATCATAAATGCATCTGTATAATTTTATTATTTACCATATCATGTTATTTTGAAAAAACAAATTTTAAATAAAATATTACCATATATGCATATTAGTATCAATTAATAAACATTTAGAGAGAAATACTTAAATGCAATAAAAGATAACTTTAAAAGAAAACACAGAATATTTTCATGATAAATCACCATAAAACAATTTTTAAAAAGTTCATTCTGAAAACCTTAGTATTTTCCAACTTATTAACATTTTCCCAATGAAATAGGTCCATGAAGGAAAACCTATTCCTATTTAATAGCTGACAACTCACTCAGTAGTGTAAAAGGAAGAGGAACAAACAGGAGACTACACTTCCAGGCATTGCCAGGAGTATCACTGTGACATTGGGAAAGTCATGTCACAATCTACTGGGGCCTGGGTTTCCTCTTCCACTAAATGAGAGTTAGGCAAAAAGGCCTTGAAAGCTGCTTCAGGCTCAATGTTATATGATCTTCACAAAGCAGTTTATTTCATGTAATTAGAATCAAAGATTTCAAAATCAAATAATATCTTGAGTCAGTTTTACTCCTTCATTCTGCAAAGAGGAAACTGAGGTCTTATGAAACTTCTAGAGCCACAAGAACTAAGGGTAGTAGAATCAGAACTAGAACCCAGAACCACAGACTTTCATGCTGTCAAGTGTGTCTTCTGTATTAACTCAGGCTACCATAACAAAATACCACAGACTGGGTGGCTTAAACCACAGAAGTGTATTTTATCATAGATCTGGAAGCTACAAGTTTGAAATCAGGGTGTCAGCATGGCTGGGTTCTAGTGAGAGTTTGTTTCCTGGATTGCAGACCTCAGCCTTGTCACTGCGTACTCACATGGCCTCTCCTCAGTGCATATGCATGGAGAGAATATTTTTCTTTTCCTCTTCTTATAAGGCCACCAATTCTATCATATTAGGACCCACACACACACCCCACTTTGTGACCTCATTTAACCTTAATTACTTCCTAAAAGCCCTTTCTCCAAATACAGTCACACTGGGGGGTGAGAGCTTCAACATACAAATTTAGGGAAACACAATTCAGTCCATAGGAGCTTCTTTCAAAAAATGATTGCCACAACTTTTCCACATCCCTCCTCTTTGCCAATAAAACACAACTCTTGTTTCCATAGTTCAACATTTCAATATGAAGGAAATAATACTTGGATATAAAAAAGGAAAATATTCTACAGCTTGATATTTTTTCTCATTTCTCAGTAATGACTTGTTTGAGACTAACTGCATAAAGATTTCCTTGTGATACATTTCTTACTCTCTCCACATCAAAGTGTAAATTCATAAACACAAATGTAATGATGCTAAGTTATCCTGTGATAACCTTCACAAGACAATAGCCCAGGGACTTCCCTGGTGGCGCAGTGGTTAAGAATCCGCCTGCCAATGCAGGGGACATGGGTTCAAGCCCTGGTCCGGGAAGATCCAACATGCCGAAGAGCAACTAAGCCCGTGTGCCATAACTACTGAGCCTGCGCTCTAGAGCCCACGAGCCACAACTACTGAAGCCCACACGCCTAGAGCATGCTCCACAACGAGAAGCCACTGCAATGAGAAGCGTGCACACCACAAGGAAGAGTAGCCCCCGCTCACCGCAACTAGAGAAAGCTGGCGTGCAGACATGAAGACCCAACACAGCCAAAAATAAATAAATAGAATAAATAAATAAAAATTCTGATTACATCATTAAAAAAAACAACAACAATAGCCCACACCTTCCTTTTAAACTGATAGAAGCAAACAGTACATTCAATGTCTGGGTAAGGTAAGGGTTATATTTTCAGTTTGGGGTTAAGGAAAAGAGCTTGTTTGCTAAAGGCAAAAAAAAAAAAAAAAGCATATGCAGTAAGTGAAATTCAGAAATAAGTAGCTAAGAATGGGAAACTCAGCTCTGGAGGAAACTGCTACTTAAATTATACCATGTCTAGAAATGGAAAAAGACACACGAAACCCATGAAGTTGCAGACGGTGTAACTTGTTTAGTTAAAAGAAAACATAAAAACATATATAAGAGAAAAGGGTACGCACTATAAATCAAGTAGAAAATACTTTAGGAGAGGTTTTAGAGACAAAGGGCCAAAGACAAGGAGATTTATTTGATTCACAGATCTCACAGACCATGTGAAAGGAGACAGTGTAGCAATCCAATAAAACCTCCTTCCCTCAGCCTCTCTACCCTCAACTTCCCTTGGCGGAGTCAGTCAGCTCCTCCTTGGCTCCCAGAGCATCCAGGATAAATACCTTTATTGTAACACTTATACTATTGTCTTGCAGTGTTTTTCCAAGTGTGATTCTCAAACCATCTGTATCAGACTCACCTCCACCATTCCCCAGACCACCCACTCCTACACACTTATTAAAAATGCAGATTCTTTGGCAAGTCTACAGAAAAAAATCTCCCTTATCTAGGCTTTCAATTGATGATTCTGTACACTACATTTGGAGAGTTGCTGCTATATATTAACTACTAGCCTGTCTCTTACCAAACTTTGAGTGCCTCTGATGACAGGTACTGTGATTTATCCACCTCTTTATCACCAGTGACAAGCTCGAGTAGGTTCTTGATAAATATGTGCTGACTGGGACCCTGAGGGGCACTTCTGAGTAAGCAGAAGGCAGGGAACTGGAACTTATGAAATGAGTGACCTCAACTGAAGATCTATATGGCATTAAATTTTCAAAATCAAGATGAAATAAGAAATTATTTTCAGTTTAGATTCAGAATTGACTCAATATTTCACAAACTGTTTCTGAAGCATTTACTAATCTTATTCTGTGGGAAACCAGACTTAATTGAGACTCCAAAGAGTTCGGTCACTTGAGTGCAGTGACTCAGGAAAGATACAGCACTGATGCCACCAGGAGCAGTCGGGGAGATGGCCACTGAAGAAGCTAGGAAGTTCCTCACTTCCTGAGAAGGATTTGCAGCTGAAAGCCCAGGGACTTCCCTGGTGGCGCAGTGGTTAAGAATCCGCCTGCCAATGCAGGGGACATGGGTTGAGATGAAAACCACACATCTCAGGTTGAGATGAAAACCACATGAGAGGCAAGGTGTCAAAATGAAGCCTCTAGGATTCACACAGGAAGCTACACACCAGAGGATGACCCCACCGTTGAGTTGATTTCTACCCTGCAACCATATTTGGGAAAGCAGAGATTAGGACTGGAGGTAATTTTTCCAGAAAGAAGAACTCTGGGTTGCTAGTTAGTCCATGGAAAACTAAAATGTGAATAGTGAGATCTTGATTTAAAGCTATGAAATCTTGCCTACCACCTGAATATGTAAGATCTAGGGAACAGGGTTAGACTTGGCACCTTCTGTCTTGCCATAAAAGAACATTCAGGCTTGCAGTAGCAGAATATGACGCCTTCCCAAGAAGACAAGTTATAAAATATAAGATAAATACTAGGCTATGTCCAGCTTTCATGGTCATGTTGGTATGTGGGTCAATCTAATTATGATTCCAACATTATTAAAAAGAACGATATTTCATATTAGGTTTTGGGGGAAAACACGTTTAATCTCATTTTTTGTTGTTTATTTGTTGTAAGTTGTACAGGTAGATGACGTTTAGCCCTTTACAAAAGAGACGGTATTATCTGCAGATACACTCTGTGATGAGGTTTAAAACCAAAGCAGAAGGCAGCTGAGGGCTGATGAGCAGTTCAGAGAGACGCTTCTTACATCTAATTAGCTAAGAGCCCCTGGAGAAAACTACCAAACCTTGCCTTCTGATGGCCTGGCATTGCTTTCCAGGTCTCTATTCTATCTTGCTCACAATTCCATAATAGTTAATTCCAAACCATCTTCATAAGTACTGATCTACCACTCTCCCTATCAATGCCAGTAACTAGAGCTTCTTCACCTTCCTGCTTGCCCTCGTCCCCCACCCAGAAAAGGAATTTATCCACACCCACCATCGCCTCCTTTCCCTCATCTCAGTGGAAGGACAGGGAGGTCTCCCTACCACATCCTGGTCTAGACTCTCCGCCTGGCCTCTGGGTTCATTCCCCTCACAGCCAGTCAGGCACTTGGCCTCAATTATTACCAATCCCTCTTCTGTTTGTTTAATCTATTTCCAACGATTTTCCCCTTTAGACATAATGAGTCGTGATATTATCTGTATGTAAGTTATCTCAACCCATCAAAGCCAGACTTCTTTAAAGAACAATCTACACTTGCTGAATCCAAATTCTAACCTCCTTAACTCTTTATTGTGCTATAATCCAGCTTCTGAATCCACCTCTTCACTGGAACTGCTCTCACCATGGTTTCTAATCATTTAGAACCACCATACCCAGCAGTTTACTCCTTAGCCTTGACCTCAGGCAACCACTTGACATTGTTGGCCATTCCTTCCTCGTGATTTGCTCTTTGCTCTCAGATCTGTGTATTCTCATTCTCTCTCTCTCTCTCTCTCTCCCCCTCCCCACCCCTTCTCCCCTCTCCTCTCTCCTCTACCTCTTCCCTCCCCCCATGCTCTCTCTTTCTCCTGCATTTTCCTCCTACCTATCTGTATACGCCTTCCAAGTCTCCTGGGAAAATTCAACTTCTCTGTCCCTTCGAATGTTCCTCAGAATTCTAATCTTGGTCATCTTTTCTTATACTCTACCCATCCTCCCAGGATCTCATCTATGTGACCATCTGGCTATATTCCTCCCCTTCAGCACAGAACTTTCCTCTGAGTTCCAAAACCATTATGTCCAGCTGTCAGCGACACCTCAGATTCAGTATTTCCAAACCTAAAATAATCCTCTCTGCCTGTGCCCTCTTACCCCAAATCCACTCTTTTCCCCAGATTCTCTACCTTGCTTATGGGAACAATCATTGCCCTTGTGACACAATGAATCAGGAAGTTCTTTGTTTGTATGTGTGTTTGTTTTTCAAAACTACTTTATTCCCCTCTGGACTTCCCTGGTGGTCCAGTGGGTAAGACTCCGTGCTCCCAATGCAGAGGGCCTGGGTTCAATCCCTGGTTGGGGAACTAGGTCCTGCATGTGTGCCTCAACTGAGTCCGCGTGCTGCAACTGAAAAAGATCCTGCTGCAACGAAGATCCTGTGTCTGCAATTAAGACCCAGGGCAGCCTAAATAAATAAATATTTTTAAAAATATACTTTATTCCCCTCATTTCACACACAGTACCCAAAGTCAATTACACTAGTTTCTAAGGGGAATAACATATCCTGGGGTAAACAATATTTTATAATGCTATCTACTGATATCTAGAGCAATGCATGATTTTTCTGGCTATTTGCTTGCCACTGTACTAGCTATGGGGGTGCGGGGGAATATATGGCTCACACATACACACACAAAAAACAGACTGAAGTAAAATATCCATTAGCTTATTAATATGGCCATAGTGTAGAAATGCTATATATTATAGAAGTAGTGTATGTGATGGGGCTTTCAGTTATTGGGTATGGTCTTGGCAACTTGAATTATATTGCATTTTTCTTACATAGTAAAGCATATTATAACTTCTCTACACTGCATAAAGTAACTTAGGAGCAACATTTTTCCCCCTATATTTTATTCTGAAAATTATGTCTTCTAGAAAAAATTGAAAGAACTATACTGTGAATACTTACAAACATAGATTCTACTATACCTATGCTGTAGTTGCTTTATCACATATCAATCCATCTAGACTTCCATCAGTCCATCTTATTTCAAAGTAGCTTACAGACATCAGACACTTCACCCCTAAACACTTGAGCATGCCTATTATTAAGAACTTAAGTAACTTTGAGGAACTTCATATACTGAAATGCACAAATCTTCAGTGTATCACTCAAAGAGCTATTCATTCTTGACGCTTCCTTCTTCCTCCCCACTCCTCTCCTATTCAATCACCTTCTTTTCTGCTCAACTTCCTCCCCTCTCTTCCAGCCCCACAGCTTTAGTTCATACCATTGTTATTTCTCACCTGAATTACTGGAAGGTCATCCAGTTTCTTCCATTTTAATCCATTCCCACAACTCTGTCAAGGTGATTTTTCTAAACCACAAACTTGATGTCATTTCTATTCAAATTCCTTCTCTGGTTCTACCCCAAACATTTAAGGGAGGCTTAAATTTTGGGGCATGGTGCACAAGGGTCTGACCCTGTCTATATCTCTGGCCTCATTTCTTGCCACTTTCCCACCTTCTCTAACTTCTTCTCAACCCCTTCTCACACAAACACGAGTCACCAAAGATATAAAATTCCTTGCAGCATTTCATGTGCCTGCATGTTCCTCACCTTCTTAGATGTCGTTCCTCTGTCTACAATGCCCTGCTCTCCATTCTTTATCGAGCTCCCCTCTACCCACTCTTCCTGACTCGGTTCAGACTCTGCCTCCTCTGGTAAGCCTAGCATGCCACCCTCTACCCCCACTGCAGATGCGGCTGGATGCCCCTCCAGGATTTCCTAAACATCATATACAACACACATCTGTCTTCAAATTTTTGTCTTTCCTTGTCAGCCATCCTAAGCAATCTGCAGCTCCTTGAAAGCAGAGAGCAAATCCTGCTTCTCATCCCTTTCATTCCAGATACATGAATGTTCAATAAATGTTCATGGAAGGAAAGCAGACAGGAGGAATGCAGGGGTATTTATGAGATGTCTGAAAGTATTTAACATTCAAGGTAAATGGCTGGATAGTGTTAATTCAAGAAAACATTTAATATAAATTTAAAACCAAAGGGACCATTTTAGCCTATGTAGGCACTTGCCTGTGGCCTCTGGAAAACCATAAATAAGATCACAAACCACTTTTTAATTTTTCTTATTTTTAGTTGTGGTAAGCATAAAATAAAATTTACCATCTTAACCATTTTTAAATGTACAGTTCAGTAGTGTTAATCACATTCACATTGTTGTGCATGCCCCACTTTTAATTATATAAATACAAGGTTATAATTTCCTTTTGTAAAAAGGACAAACAAAGGCAGTAAGGAGGCTAGATTCTTGGCTAAAGCACATGTAGCAGCTATGCAGGGGCTGCCCTAAGGATGTACCACTAATTACCTGGCAGCAGCTTCTAGAGCTGAAGGCAAAACTACCAAATCACAGTAATCTCAGAGAGTGTTTTCTTCCAAAGGACAAGTGCATCAGACTACATTTCTGGTGTTAAAAATCCCGTGGGCTTTACACTTGACAGCAATAGCCAGTATACTTTAGGCCTGTTCCTGATTATCCAATTTACTATACACCTGGTGATTTTAGAGACGCACAAGAGATCCAAACTATACCATTAATTAAACAGCACATCATCCCACATCTTACCCAAGAAAATGAATCTTCATCTAGTCCTAAATTTCTCTGGACTGGATTATTTATTAATCCTCCACAGCAGATAAAAGATAAGAAATTTGAAATATATTGACAGTATCTGAATTCAGGCAGTTGATAGATTTGTTGCACCAATTCTAACATAGTCATTTCACAGCACAGAGCAGGTCAATACCCACCTAGAAGCCAGGGCACATTGTATTACCCAATAACGCAAAGCTCTGAGCCATATGAAGGACTCAGAAAAGAAGTCAAAATGAACCAGTCCACAGGTATTTATTGAGGCTCTAATATGGACCATCAGTGTGTTAAATACCACAGCATTAAAATTAGCATACTTGGCTCCCAGTTTTATTTCAGAAATAAAACTTCTAAACTATAAAAAATCTGATCATTAGTAATAGAAACCAAGGGGTAAAAATGATCATATTTGCTTCTTGAAAAGTTGGAGAGAGTATAAACTGAAAGAAAAAACCACAATTGACTACAAAGGCAAAGTCATAGAAAGAAACTGAAAGATGTAGGATGGTTATTCAGAATTGGATGATGATGACTTTCACAATTAATTACTGTTTTTATTTATGTGGGATATAGAAAGATAAATGGATATTTCATTGAACCCAAAGGGCAGAAAATACACCTGATCCACACCGGGAAAGGAAACAAGGAATAGGGAGTTAGGAACTGTCGTTACATTCACCATTGCCCTGGAAGTGAGATACTTCCATTCCTCTTCTCTTGCTTTGCCTCCTTTTTTCTTCTCCTTCTGAGCAGACAGGCTTTCTCTGCCTTGGGACGCACATGACCCAAATATGTCACCCCCTGAAAACCCTGTTTTTCTATCCCCTGACATCCAATAGGGATGAACTAAATCCTCTGAGACCCAATTCCAAAGTTTTAAGTGGAGAAACTAATGAGGATAGCTTAGGTCAAGTATCCCAGATGTCTGTTACCTCTGACTTTTCCAAAAGACTCTAATTTCTAGGTCTCCAGATATGATACCATATTTTGATGTTCTACCCATAGGGCTGCAAAAGTGCTTCAGTACCTACACAGCATTTTGATTCATCCAGTAACCAAGTGAAGTTATAGAAATACGAAGAGAGAACATTCAGTGCCAAATTCTTAAATTACCAGATCAATATTATTGGTTTTCAACCCACCCAACAAAAAGCACATGCACTTCTTTTTTAAGTGAAGAGTTTCAAGCACATCCTTAGGATATTCAATTTCTACTCTGCTTTTTTTTTCCGCAGGAGGTAAATTCATCTAGGCTTACCGGAAAAATCAGTCTGTACAACTGTTCTCACCATCAATGTGGGAGTCTTTATCTGGAAGGCTAAGCATTTATTTACTTTTAAGACTGTGGCGACACGCAGACAGAGAGCATAAACCACCATTTCTCACCACAGATACTTTTAGAGAATAGGAGCTGCACTGGGTAACAAATGCCGGAAGGCACTGAAGTACCGATTACTAACTGTTTAAGGGCAATGCCATCTCCAGAATGGAATAAAGCTTACAATCATGAAAAAGTTAATTCTGTTGCAGGGGTCAAGTATTTCCACACTCTCTCTAGCAAGCCTTTATAATCTGTATTAATCACAAGTTTCTTTGGGGATTCTAGTCTAGGAATAAGCTTAAACCATTAATTAAGTCACTGCATATGTGATGCTGGAGTTGTTCACTCCTTGTTTATAATACATACTTGTCTACTACTCTGAATGTGGAAAATGGGATGCAGATGCCCCAGCTGCCTGCCTCTGCAGACCCCAGACTGTGGGGTGCTGCTTTGTTAAGGGCGAATTGTGTCCCCTCAAAATTTCTAAATTGAAGTCCTAACCCCCAGTACCTCCGAGTGTGACAGTATTTGAAGATAGGGCCTTTAAAGAGGTGATTAAGTTAAAATGAGATCACTAGGATTGGCCCTAATCCAACCTGACTGGTATCCTTATAAGAAGAGGAAATTTGAACACACAAATGGAAGTTAGAGCTCCAGGGATGCTTGAGCACAGAGAAAAGGCCACGTCAGGACACAGTGAGAAGTTGGCCATCTGCAAGCTAAGGAGAGACGCCTCAGAAGCAACCCAACTGCAAACACCTTGATCTTGGGCTTCCAGTCTTCAGACTGCAAAAAAAATTAACTTCTGCAGGTTAAGCTACCCAGTTTGTGGTAGTTTGTTATGGCAGCCCCTAGGAAATGAATTTGGTCCTCCTTGAGAGATTTTAATATCAGAAGATTCCCTAATCCTTTTCTTCAGGGTGACCCATTCAGGTTTACCTGTATGTGACCCCAATTTAGTCTGTTTCTTATACAGATATGGAGAGAAACTGTAAGAGATGTTCCCACATCACAGAGGTCTCATTCCCTCAGGGCAACAACTGACTGGGACAGGTAGCAGCTGCCTCCTGTGTATGAGATACACTCCCCAGTTTCACACAGCCCCCCATATTCCCTATTGTAGTATACCTAAGTGCTCCACCCATTTATAGTATCTGTATGGCCTCTGTAAGCATTTGAGGCCCTGAGATGGCCTGCTCAGAACCAGGCTACTGAAGTCAGTGCTTCTATCACTGGTGCAGAGACATTGATTAAGCATCCCGGGGAAACCTGGCAGCAGCAGGCCCATTAAAAACATTACCTCTAAAGCCAGTTGACATTGATTTTTTGGGGATACACCTCTGAGGACAAAACACAATTACAGAATCAAAGAAGCAATAATTCTTCTCTGGCTATTGCAATTACTGAAGCAGAGTCACCTTGCAAACATACCAGATAACAAAAAGTAGGGATGTCCTCCCCATTTCCACTTGCTTGTATAAAAAAATAATCTAAGGAAGGAAGATTATTATGTGTCCAAAGGGGGATATTGTGGTCTAGTATGAATTAGGGGTTTGAGTTTTGCAGGGCTTTTTAGTCAATGGTTGAAAAGTTTAATTTTGTCTCCCATGAGGTTCGTTAAAAGGTTGTTCTTTGAAAGTCTGTGATGCCACCCAGCACCACGTCAGTTAGTCCTAGGCTAATTTATAGAAGTTGCAAATAATCCAAGAGGTGCCTCCAGAGATATTCTGTTAGCCCTGGAACCCAGACTACTCCCACAGTCAAGGAGAATCCCCACAGGGAAAAAGTCAAGATTGTCCTAGGGATGTCAGAGCCACACAAATCTCAATAGTGGTGGAGACAGCTCTCTTGTTCTCTGTCTCTCCCTAACTCTGTCTTCTCTCCCTCTCACTTTCTCTCCCTCTTACTCCATTCTCATTCATTCACTGTCTCCTCCTAAAGCAGACTAAAAAGATTTTCAGTTGGGGGATGGGGGTGGAAAGCTCCCTAACAATCAGAGTTCAAGCGGGGGTGGGGGTGGGGGGCTTTTGAAGGAGGCTCAGGACTTCCTCAGCACTTGCTACAGAATCTCACTGGCCCAGGCACTGGTGAGCAATAAAGACTTGAACAAAGAGCCAGCATCTCAGCATTGAAATCTGCTTCCCCATAAACTAAGGATGCCAAAGTTTCATTTGTTCAAATGGCCAAATATTAATTCAGTGGCCTTCCTGGACAAAGGCTAAACCCATCCTTCCCACCAAACATACACACAACAACTACAACAACAGCTCCTCCCACACAGGCACACTAATCACCATTCTCACACACAACAACAAGCATACACACTATCAACCACCACACATGCACATATCATCAACCACTACTCATACACACACATAACAACAAACACCACCCACATACAATACTACCCCCCCCACACACACTTCACAATAGACACATTACAAACACCCATTACAAAAATGCAGCCCTTACAAACAAGTTGAACAGAATGTGAAGAAAAAGAAAATCAACAAAATCATCTCTATTCTCTATTATTCTCTTCGTTTCAGAATCTCCACCTCTGATTTTCACTAACTCAGATTTTAACATTGACTTTTGTAGAGAAATGTTTAGTACATTTGATAGCAACCTTTTCTTCTATCTTTTCCCTATTTGTTTGGCCTGGTGTCTCCTAAGTATAAGTCAGTTTAGGAAAGAGGGTCTATTGTAGTATTCTTTGCTCAGTGTGTACTCAAGGCACAGCTGCATTTTATAAGTACCAGCCCACATTCTCTCATCATGTCTGCCTTTGTGCCCAAAAGCAACGAAAGCTTCTTTACCAATGGAACAATTCAGTGTAAGGTAATCAGGCCACTTTGGAAGGGCATGTATTATGCGAATTACGGGGAATGAGGGGGGTGTTCAGTTTTTTCAGAAATAAAAATTGGACTCATTGCCCTCATCTAATTTGGAAAGTGATTATCCAAAAGCAGTCAACTCATGATTATACTAAACCTAATGTACAAGCAGATGACCTTGAACCCTTTTTCTCCCTTCTGCTGCCTACTCTTTCTGTTTCACTGTTTATTATCTTGCTCATCAATGTGTAGAGAGAAAGGTCATAGTGATATATGTCAATCACTTTTGTTTTACCTTTGTAACTTTGCAAAAATTTGGAAGAGGAATAAGCCAAAACATATATGAGACCTAAGGATCACCTGAGAATTTTAATTAACTCTGTGCTCTTTGCAATTTGTACATTTAGAGTTGGTTATATAAACCTTTGCATGAGATAAATGTGTTTATTTCTCCATCCTTGGGTCAGTACAAGAAATGCTCCAGCAAGCAACTTGGCAAATGAAAGTGATCAACAAGAGCCACTACAAAAGTCTTGTTAACCCAAACATGATCTGTACCATATACTTATGCCAAGTTCTAGGTCATCCTACACCAAAATTCTCAAAACTCAATGTCTCTGGTAAGATTTGACATAAAAGAGAATTGTAGTTGAATTGGATGTGTGACTCTGTGATGCCATAATTTCACAGAAATCTGTTGTCATCTCTGGCCACTGATAAACTCTATTTGACTTTAAAGAAAGTCACCTAAATTTTATGAACTTCAGTAAAAGCGTCTACAATAGATTCATTGCCCAACTTCAGAGTGACATGATTGTGAGTTGTACATATGGGCTTTTCAAACTGTTCAATGAGAATATTAAAATTCTATTGTTTGAGAGTGATTAATGATTAATTAATGACTGATGCAATCAGTACAATTTATTAATGATTAATACAATATTACACATTGTACATAGTGCAAATAGATAGGTGGAAAGGGCATTAATGTTAATAAAGGATACTGTGCATTTATGCAATTAGACATTTTGTTGTTGGGTGCATAATCAATTGGGCTGTACTGCATAGAATGTATTGACTGCCAATTAACTTCAATGATACTTATTCCATTGTTCAAATATAAAGCATTTAAATTAATCACTGCAGGATTTTCTGAGGCTGTGTTCTTTGTTTCGATCAATATTTGCCTTCTCTATACTGCAATACTTTGGAAATTATCTCAAGCTTGACCAAGAATATTGATCCTAATTCACCAGTTAAAAAAAAAGTTATCATTTCCTTAATTTTGTAAGGCCACTACGTTGTCACTCATTTATGAGTAATTGTTTTTGCTTGTGGTGTAATGCCTTCATTCTCAACAGCATGCGAAAAACAGCTAATTTTTTTTCTGTCTTCAGAGATCATCAGAGTCAAAATGCATAATGGCTGGAAAGTTCAGGGTTTAGAGATATATGGAAGGTAGCTTGCTATTCCATGCTTTTTCCAAGAATATGTTCCAATTCTGATGATTCTAGCTAAAAATTTGGTCAGGAAAGTTTGACAACTTTAAATGAATAGATTTACTTCATGCACTAGGTCAATGTCTGAAGTCATATTTTTACCCACTCACAATAATGATTAAATGTGTATTAACAGTCAATGGTTAGATTTATTGAGAATTAATGCTGATGAACCAGTGAACAGTTTTATGCAAATAAAAAAGCTAACATACATATTTTGCAATGTAGAATAACACTGGTAATACCTCATTAATGAGAAAGAATCATAAAAACAACAAACATTAGTTGAAACTTTCGAAGTTCCAGACACTATTCCAAGTGTTTTATATAAATTATCTCATTGAATCCTCAAACAACTCCATGCTGCAAAATTGAGGCATAAAAAGGTTGAGTAGCAAGTTCAAGGTCACACAGTTTTTAAGGGGCAGAGACTGTATATCTCTGAAGTGAGAGACTGAAGTGACTGAACTGCTCTTACTTCAGATCGCCTATTTTAAACTGGTATGTTATATAGCCTCTAAATTGAATTATAAATCTCATCTCTACATAGCCATGCCTGAAACTGTTTTGGATTAGCTCCAAAAGAACAAATTCTTATGATGCCATTAAACAGTTTTCTTTCCCTCCACTCTTTAACATTCAAAAAGCACAGATGATATGCAATCATCTTCTGAGTTTCCTAACTCTTCTCACATCTAGAGATTTCTTTATTTTCCAATGTTAATTAGAAAACAATAGCATATACGAGAGTTCATAGGATCATGGTGCAAAAGAACCACATCATAGAAGCCAAAACAACTTGGGAATTAAAGGTAACTAATAATGTCTCAGCCAAGGAAATGAAAAGGAAAATGGAGTCAGGGAGTTTATAGTCTTATTTTTTTTCCCACTCAGATGACTCATGTCACCTCAACCTTATCTCAGACATATCTATACACACTGTAATCTATTCATCATTCAATAGCACCACTAAACCTTTTTCAATGAAATACCAAGGACCTATAACAAACTTCTCTCTCAAAACCACTAAGCCACTCTTTGCCATTAATCTCAAATCTCTTACAGGGTCATTTCTCTCATAAATCCATTCAAAATTGATCATTGGAAAGCTATGGCTCAGCTATTCTTCACCCTGGACATTTGAGTTCAATAGCTACTTTCCCCAACTTCTAACCAACCTGTACCTACCTACATATACACCCCTTAAGTGCCATATATCCTCAAATTTGTGATTGTTATAAATTATTTAAATTTTCTATTAGATTTACAAACAGTCCAATATCATTCAAAATTACCTTCTTGCATAATAGCTACTAAACCATATTACTATGAGAGTGGGGATCTTCAAATTTCTGCCAGTATAGAGTTCCTCATAATAAAAATATTTAACACCTTTAATTGAGAGGCACATAGGCTGATGAACTAAATTTGTTGAATATTTCAAAATACACTTATTTGTTAGAAATTGGTTAACTATATCACAATATTGATTTTGTTTGTGAGTGTGAAATTAACAACACACTCACCCACACCTTTTCTTTGCACTTGACTGCTCATTTTCAGTGTACAACAGTCTGCTTTGAAGAGTAGCTAACTGAATGGCAATGTGAGAGTTTTAATAATAATGCCAAGTAAAAACATCACTGACAGGCATTGAATTTCTTTGCTACTCAGCTACATAGTTTATTGCTACTAAATAAGAAATATTATGTAGACATCAAGCGCCTCTGCTTCTAAACTTGATTTTATTTGCTCTACCCTTTAAAAATCTTAACCAGGTAGCATGTATCACTTATATGAAATATAATTTGGAAAGTGGCATGTTTCCTCTTAATGCAACTAATATTCTTTGAGTGCATGACAAGGCAATAAGAAGCTTATAGTAGTACAGGTTAAAAAAAACCCTGATGATACATGAAATACAGACTAGTAAGACAAGATGTCATATGAACAAAAGGAAATGTGAATCCTGGTGCCAGCAAGTGGCATCAGAAGAAGATGGCATCAGTATAGACATGTTGCAAGCATTAGGAAACCATTTCAAAATGGATGAACAGGCCTTCCCTGGTGGCGCGGTGGTTGGGGGTCCGCCTGCCGGTGCAGGGGGCTCGAATTCGTGCCCCGGTCCGGGAGGGTCCCGTGTGCCGCGGAGCGGCTGGGCCTGTGGGCCGTGGCCGCTGGGCCTGCGCGTCAGAGCCTGTGCTCCGCGGCGGGAGAAGCCACAGCAGTGAGAGGCCCGCGTACCGCAAAAAAAAAAAAAAAAAAAAGGATGAACAGATAAAGGGAACTTATTGATTCACAGGCCTCAAAGGCCCAGAGCCTGACCAAGCTTATAGCATGATAGTTCATGATGGCATTGAGACTAGGTGCAATTCTCAACAAAGCTCCCAGTTCCTCAGTTCTACTTACCAGTCCTCTGGGTGACTTCCTTGTGTAAACAAAAATGGCTGCAGTAGTTTGAGGCTGTTCCCCCGCACACCAGACAAGAGCACTTTTCCCAGCATCCCCAGGAAAAGTCGTAAATTCATTCTGAGTGGACAAGATCAGGTCACCTGTGAGCCAGTTACTGCATCCGGGAAAAACAGTTTCCTGATTGGATTAGATCAAGCATGATTTATACTCCCCAGCTGTGTCACCTCCCCATATCCACATGGCTCCATGTGGCAATCAGGGCTATTAGTTGGTGCAAAGAGGAGAAACTGCCAGGCAACCAATAGGTAACTACTGGGACTTGTTTTCCTCTTGGCTTATTTTGACTGTAAAATTAATTACATTCTGCTAAATTTATACATCATTTCTCTGTTCTCATATACAATGTAAATCCAGTGTGATGCCCATCTAAGGGAGCCACTGATAACTAAAAGATGGTGACAGATTGGTCAAAAAAGGTCCTAAATCTTCATGTAATGATGGCCAGTATTTCAAAGTCAAATAAAACGAGTTTCATCCTCAGTTCTGCCACTGCATAACCCCAAAGTAGTCATAGCCCACTGTACACCTCAGTTTCTTCATTGGTAAACTGGTTATAAATGCCTTACCTTAGAATACTGTTGCAGAAATTTATGGTGACAAAGGGAATGTACCTGGCCAGTGGAGATGCTCAAAGAAGTTATTATTATTACTGATGTTGCTGTTATTATCCTCCTCATCAAAATCCACACACATCATCATCCCAACCCTGAACAGACAATGGAAACAGTCATAGGTGGCCAGACTTTTAGGGTAAGAAGGCTGCCTTAGAAATCAAATAATCAGCAGAGGCCTGTAGTAGAAGCTGATTGCCTTTGGCATTTTCAGTATAGAACCAAGTTTCTCCCTTTTAAACCCCTCTTTGAAAGGGATTTCATGGTTTGACCATTAAGTAGCTGTGCAATCTAAGGCAATTTATTTAACCTCTAAAAATTAGTTTCCTCATCTGAGAGTGGAGATACTTAAAATATCTACTTCACAGGGTTAACTGTATTAATGTATGTATAGGACACATTCCATAAAAAATACCAAGTATTTTGCCACTATCATTATAATTATTACAAAGATATCCCACTAGATATCCAGGGGAAACATTACTTTCCAAACTGAAAGTGAGTCCCTGATACTGTTTTTGGAACCTCTTGTTGCTTTAAGATTTTGCTCATCCTCGACTTGTTCCATTCTCATTGAGACATGGTTGAGAAAGAAGAGTCAGGAAAGTTGAGTTTTCACCTGCAATGTTTGGGAAACTGGGTATGTGAGCTGCACTATCACTCATCTATTGTATCTTTGTGCCTCACCATGAAATAAACTTGCTCCAAGGTCTCTTCCTACTCATTAAGCAAAGGGTACAATAAAGAGCCAGTTTTATGAGAAAGCATGAAGGCAAGAACATCATGTTCTTTACAATGAAGTTAAGAATTCTACTCAAAAGGCAAATCCTTCATTCCAAAAATTTGAATGGGAAAATATTTAGCAAATAATTCTAGCTAGTTGAATTTAAAGAAATGAAAGAGTCCCATAGAATAATATGTTCTTGGACATTTATTTTATTTGTATCTGTTAAATTTTCATTCACTGTTAGCCACTGCCTCCAAGTTTTCAATTCTAAGATAGCTGATATAAAAATGAATGCATTTGGCTCACAAATATAGAGAACAAACTAGTGGTTATCAGTGGGGAGAGGGAAGGGGGGAGGGGCATGAAGGGGTAGAGGAGTAAGAGGTACAAACTATAAATAAGATATAAAATAAGCTACAAGGAGGGACTTCCCTGGTGACGCAGTGGTTAAGAATCTGCCTGCCAATGCAGGGGACACGGATTTGAGCCCCGGTTTGGGAAGATCCCACATGCCATGGAGCAACTAAGCCCGTGCACCCCAACTACTGAGCCTGCGCTCTAGAGCCTGCAGTCCACAACTATTGAGCCCACATGCCACAACTACTGAAGCCCACACGCCTAGAGCCCATGCTCCGCAACAACAGAAGCCACCGCAGTGAGAGGCCTGCGCACTGCAATGAAGAGTAGCAACCAAAAATAAATAATTAATTAATTAAAAAATAATAATAAGCTATAAGGATATACTGTACAACACAGGGAAAATAGCCAATATTTTATAATAACTATAAATGGAGTATAACCTTTAAAAATTGTTAATCACAATATTGTATACCTATAATGTATAATATTATACTGAAACTATACTTCAATTAAAAAATTATAAGGAAGAGAAAATTTTTAATGAATGCGTTTATGATTCAAAGGACACTATCAAGAAAGTGAAAAGACAATCCACAGAATGGGAGATATCAATAATATTTGTAAATCATATCTGATAAGGGACTAGTATACAGAATATATGAATAACTCAGCAATAAAAAGACATATAACCCAAATTCAAAATGGGCAAAGAACCTAAACAGACATTTCTCCAAAGAAGATAAACATATAGCCAATAAGCACAGGTAAAACTGCTCAACATCATTAGCCATCAGGGAAATGCAAATCAAAACCACAATAAGATAACATTTCTTACCAACTAGGATGGCTAGAATCAAAAAGATAGACCAAAAAAAATGTTTGCATGGAAATTGGGACCCTCTTACACTGTTAGTGCGAAAGCAAAACGGTACAGCCACTTTGGAAAGCACTTTAGCAGTTTGTCAAAAATTTAAACATAGGGTTACAATTTGATCCAGAAATTCCATTTCTAGGTATATACCCAAACATATGACTACACAAAAACTTATACAGGAATGTTTATAGCAACATTATTCATAATTGTCAAAAAATATAAATGATCCAAATGTTCGTCAGCTGATGAAGGATAAAGAAAATGTGGTGTATCCATACAATGGAATATTATTCAGCCATAAAGAGGAATGAACTATTAATACATGCTATAACATGGATGAATCTTGAAAACATTATGCTAAGTGAAAGAAGCCAGGCACATAAGGGCACATATTACATGACTCCATTTCTATGAAATGTCCAGAATGGGCAAATCCATAGAAAGAGAAAGACTAATGGTTTCCAGAGTCTGGGAGTAGAGGGAATTTGGAGTGATTGCAAATGGGCATAAGGATTCTTCTGGGGGTGAGGGGAATGTCTGGAATCAGATTTTAGTTATACTTATATAACTTTGTTAATATACTAAAAACCACTGAATCATACACTTTAGAAGTGTATATTTTATAGCATGTAAGATTTCTTAAAAGCCAATTTAAAAATGTAGCCTCTATAATTCTCTCCATTTTACTTGAATAAGGTAAATACCCACAAGACTCTTTGTTTGGATGGCCTATTCTTCACTGAAACATTTTATTAAATGATTGTTAAAGAAATGTTGGAATTTAGCAATCTCATTTTGCATGTTCATACATCAACCTACCCTTCTGATATATTGTCCCTTCCATTTCAAATAACTACATTTTTAAGAGGCCTTTTAGAATCAATGCTTTGACCAGCCATAAAAATCTAATGACTGTAATTTTTAGTTGCTTTAGGAGATGATCTTCGTTAGTTGAAGCCTTAGGTCATCCCCATAGGTGGCCATTTTAACTGTGACTCTTCTGTTTGCTGTGATAGTGCATGCTTCAATGTTGCCTTACCATCCTTTCCAAATTTCTCCAAGGCTGCTTGCTGTGCTCCAGTGCATCCACCCTGGAAGGCCTTGGTAGAATACTGAGGAAAAGGGTACGCAAGTTCAATAAGCATGTTTCATGGTTTCTCCATACAATTGCATGCCTGTAAATAAATCCCTGAAGTTTGCTCCTGCTCTATCATCAAAACAATCTAATCCTTAAAAATATATAGTAAATTTGACTAGGTTAAGTAAAGTTTTAAAATGTAATTCACTTCAGGACATATGATAGGTTTTTAAATGCTCATGTGAGGTGTGCATGTCCAAGGGAGAATATATCATACAACATTAATAGAACATCTATTAACTTTTGTTGGAACACAGTTTGGGAAATGCTGCTCTAAGGTTATGCCATTAATTGAGAATCTCACCAGACCAAAAACACAAGAGTAGAGAAGGCATTCAGTTTTGCTTTGAATATGGGAACTAAGATTTTACATTTTATCAGGAAAGGTTTAGATTCTCTGTTTAGCAAGTTGCACACCCTCACCAGGATATGGTGGGGGAAAGAAGCAAGAATATATATATTTTTTAACATTTTTATTGGAGTATAAATGCTTTACAATGGTGTGTTAGTTTCTGCTTTATAACAAAGTGAATCAGCTATACATATACATATATCCCCATATCTCTTCCCTTTTTCATCTCCCTCCCTCCCACCCTCCCTATCCCACCCCTCTAACGTGGTCACAAAGCAGCAAGCTTATCGCCCTGTGCTATGTGGCTGCTTCCCACTAGCTACCAGTTTGACATTTGGTAGTGTATATATGTCCATGCCACTCTCTCACTTTGTCCCAGCTAACCCTTCCCACTCCCCATATCCCCAATCCATTCTCTAGTAGGTCTGTCTTTATTCATGTCATACCCCTAGGCTCTTCATGACAATTTTCTTCTTGTTTTTTTAGATTTCATATATATGTGTTAGCATACGGTATTTGTTTTTCTCTTTCTGACTTACTTCACTCTGTATGACAGACTCTAGGTCCATCACCTCATTACAAATAACTCAACTTCGTTTCTTTTTATGACTGAGTAATATTCCATTGCATATATGCGCCACATCTTCTTTATCCATTCATCTGTCGATGGACACTTAGGTTGCTTCCAAGTCCTGGCTGCTGTAAATAGAGCTGCAGTGAACATTTTGGTATATGACTCATTTGGAATTATGGATTTCTCAGGGTATATGCCCAGTAGTGGGATTGGTGCACCATATGGTAGTTCTATTTTTGGTTTTTTAAGGAACCTCCATACTGTTCTCCATAGTGGCTGTATCAATTTACATTCCCAGCAACAGTGCAAGAGGGTTCCCTTTTCTCCACACCCTCTCCAGCATTTATTGTTTGTAGATTTTTTGATGATGGCTATTCTGACTGGTGTGAGATGATATCTCATTGTAGTTTTGATTTGCATTTCTCAAATGATTAATGATGTTGAACATTCTTTCATGTGTTTGTTGGCAATCTGTATATCTTCTTTGGAGAAATGTCTATTTAAGTCTTCTGCCCATTTTTGGATTGGGTTGTTTGGTTTTTTGATATTGAGCTGCATGAGCTGCTTGTAAATTTTGGAGATTAATCCTTTGTCAGTTGCTTCATTTGCAAATATTTTCTCCCATTCTGAGGGTTGTCTTTTCGTCTTGTTTATGGTTTCCTTTGCTGTGCAAAAGCTTTTAAGTCTCATTAGGTACCATTTGTTTATTTTTATTTTTATTTCCATTTCTTTAGGAGGTGGGTCAAAAAGGATCTTGCTGTGATTTATGTTATAGAGTGTTCTGCCTATGTTTTCCTCTAAGAGTTTTAGAGTGTCTGCCTTACATTTAGGTCTTTAATCCATTTGGAGTTTATTTTTGCGTATGGTGTTAGGGAGTGTTCTAATTTCATTCTTTTACATGTAGCTGTCCAGTTCTCCCAGCACCACTTATTAAACAGGCTGTCTTTTCTTCATTGTATATTCTTGCCTCCTTTATCAAAAATAGGGTGACCATATGTGCGTGGGTTTATCTCTGGGCTTTCTGTCCTGTTCCATTGATCTATATTACTGTTTTCGTACCCGTACCATACTGTCTTGATTACTGTAGCTTTGTAGTATAGTCCGATGTCAGGGAGCTGTTTTTCTTTCTCAAGATTGCTTTACCTATTTGGGGTCTTTTGTGTTTCCATACAAATTGTGAAATTTTTTGTTCTAGTTCTGTGAAAAATGCCAGTGGTAGCTTTTGTTTTAGTTTTTGTTTCTGTTTTTTGCGGTATGCAGGCCTCTCACTGTTGTGGCCTCTCCCTTTGCGGAGCACAGGCTCCGGAAGCACAGGCTCAGCAGCCATGGCTCACAGGCCCAGCTGCTCCACGGCATGTGGGGTCTTCCCAGACCAGGGCATGAACCCGTGTCCCCTGCATTGGCAGGCGGACTCCCAACCACTGCGCCACCAGGGAAGCCCAGCCAGTGGCAGTTTGATAGGGATTGCATTGAATCTGTAGATTGCTTTGTGTAGTAGAGACATTTTCACAATGTTGATTCTTCCAATCCAAGAATATGGTATATCTCTCCATCTGTTGGTATCATCTTTAATTTCTTTCATCAGTGTCTTATAGTTTTCTGCATACAGGTCTTTTGTCTCCTTAGGTAGGCTTATTCCTAGGTATTTTATTCTTTTTGTTGCAATGGTAAATGGGAGTGTTTCCTTAATTTCTCTTTCAGATTTTTCATCATTAGCGTATAGGAATGCCAGAGATGTCTGTGCATTAATTTTGTATCCTGCTACTTTACTAAATTCATTGATTAGCTCTAGTAGTTTTCTGGTAGCATATTTAGGAATCTCTATGTACAGTATCATGTCATCTGCAAACAGTGACAGCTTTACTTCTTTTTTTTCCAATTTGTATTCCTTTTATTTTTTTTCTTCTCTGATTGCTGTGGCTAAAACTTCCAAAACAATGTTGAATAATACTGGTGAGAGTGGGCAACCTCGTCTTCTTCCTGATCTTAGTGGAAATGGTTTCAGTTTTTCACTATTGAGGACAATGTTGGCTGTGGGTTTGTCATATATGGCCCTTATTATGTTGAGGTAAGTTCTCTCTACGCCTACTTTCTGCAGGGTTTTTATCATAAATGGGTGTTGAATTTTGTCGAAAGCTTTTTCTGCATCTATTGAGATGATCATATGGTTTTTATTTTTCAATTTGTTAATATGGTGTATCACATTGATTGATTTGTGTATATTGAAGATTCCTTGCATTCCTGGGATAAACCCCACTTGATCATGGTGTATGATCCTTTTAATGTGCTGTTGGATTCTGTTTGCTAGTATATTGTTGAGGATTTTTGCATCTATGTTCATCAGTGATATTGGCCTGTAGTTTTCTTTCTTTGTAACATCTTTGTCTGGTTTTGGTATCAGGGTGATGCTGGCCTTGTAGAATGAGTTTGGGAGTGTTCCTCCCTCTGTTATATTTTGGAAGAGTTTGAAAAGGGCAGGTGTTAGCTCTTCTCTAAATGTTTGATAGAATTCGCCTGTGAAGCCATCTGGTCCTGGGCTTTCATTTGCTGGAAGATTTTTAATCACAGTTTCAATTTCAGTGCTTGTTTTTGGTCTGTTTATATTTTCTATTTCTTCCTGGTTCAATCTCAGAAGGTTGTGCTTTTCTAAGAATTTATCCATTTCTTCCAGGTTGTCCATTTTATTGGCATAGAATTGCCTGTAGTAATCTCTCATGATCCTTTGTATTTCTGCAGTGTCAGTTGTTACGTCTCCTTTTTCATTTCTAATTCTATTGATTTGAGTCCTCTCCCTTTTTTTCTTGATGAGTCTGGTTAATGGTTTATCAATTTTGTTTTCCTTCTCAAAGAACCAGCTTGTAGTTTTAATGATTTTTGCTATCATTTCCTTCATTTCTTTTTCATTTATTTCTGATCTGATCTTTATGATATCTTTCCTTCTGCTAACTTTGGGGTATTTTTGTTCTTCTTTCTCTAATTGCTTTGCGTGTAAGGTTAGGTTGTTTATTTGAGATGTTTCTTGTTTCTTAACGTAGGATTGTATTGCTATAAACTTCCCTCATAGAAATGGTTTTGCTGCATCCCATAGGTTTTGGGTCATCGTGTTTTCATTGTCATTTGTTTCTAGGTATTTTTTGATTTCCTCTTTAATTTCTTCAGTGATCTCTTGGTTATTAAGTAGTGTATTGTTTAGCCTCCATGTGTTTGTATTTTTTACAGACTTTTTCCTGTAATTGATATCTAATCTCATAGCGTTGTGGTCAGAAAAGATACTTGATACGATTTCAATTTTCTTAAATTTACCAAGGCTTGATTTTTGACCCAAGATATGATCTATCCTGGAGAATGTTCCATGCGCACTTGAGAAGGCTGTGTATTCTGTTGTTTTTGGATGGAATGTCCTATAAATATCAATTAAGTCCATCTTGTTTAAAGTATCATTTCAAGCTTTTGTTTCCTTATTTATTTTCATTTTGAATGATCTGTCCATTGGTGAAAGTGGGGTTTTAAAGTCCCCTGTTATGATTGTGTTACTGGCGATTTCCCCTTTTATGGCTGTTAACATTTGCCTTATGTATTGAGGTGCTCCTATGTTGGGTGCATAAATATTTACAATTGTTATATCTTCTTCTTGGATCGATCCTTTGATCATTATGTAGTGTCCTTCTTTGTCTCTTGTAATAGTCTTTGTTTTAAAGCCTATTTTATCTGACATGAGAATTGCTACTCCAGCTTTCTTTTGATTTCCATTTTCATGGAATACTTTTTTCCATCCCCTCACTTTCAGGCTGTATGTGTCCCTAGTTCTGAAGTGGGTATCTTGTAGACAGCATATATATGGGTCTTGTTTTTGTATCCATTCAGCCAGTCTGTGTCTTTTGGTTGGAGCATTTAATCCAGTTACATTTAAGGTAATTATCAATATGTATGTTCCTATTACCATTTTCTTAATTGTTTTGGGTTTGTTATTGTAGATTGTTTCCTTCTCTTGTGTTTCCTGCCTAGAGAAGTTCCTTTAGCATGTGCTGTATAGCTGGTTTGGTGGTGCTAAATTCTCTTAGCTTTTGTTTGTCTGTAAAGGTTTTAATTTCTCTGTCAAATCTGAATGAGATTCTTGCTGGGTAATCTTCGTTGTAGGTTTTTCTCCTTTCATCACTTTAAATATGTCCTGCCACTTGCTTCTGGCTTGCAGAGTTTCTGCTGGAAGATCAGCTGTTTACCTTATGGGGATTCCCTTGTGTGTTATTTGTTGTTTTTCCCTTGCTGCTTTTAATATTTTTGATTTGTATTTATTTTTTGATAGTTAGATTAATATGTGTTTTGGTGTGTTAATCCTTGGATTTTTCCTGTATGGGACTCTCTGTGCTTCCTGGACTTGATTAACTATTTCCTTCCCATATTAGGGAAGTTTTCAACTATAATCTCTTCAAAGATTTTCTTGGTCCCTTTCTTTTTCTCTTCTTTTTCTGGGACCCCTATAATTCGAATATTGGTGCATTTAATGTTGTCCCAGAGGTCTTTGAGACTGTCCTCTGTTCTTTGCATTCTTTTTTCTTTATTCTGCTCTGAGGTAGCGGTTTCCACTATTTTATCATCCTGGTCACTTATCCGTTCTTTTGCCTACGTTATTCTGCTATTGATCCCTTCTAGAGAACTTTTAATTTCATTTATTGCGTTGTTTATCACTGTTTGTTTGCTCTTTAGTTCTTCTAGGTCCTTGTTAAACATTTCTTGTATTTTCTCTATTCTATTTCCAGGGTTTTGGATCATCTTTACTATCATTCTGAATTCTTTTTCAGGTAGACTGCCTATTTCCTCTTCATTTGTTAGGTCTGGTGGGTTTTTGCTTTGCTCTTTCGTCTGCTGTGTGTTTCTGTGTCTTCTCACTTTGCTTAACTTACTGTGTTCGGGGTCTTCTTTTTGCAGTCTGCAGGTTCGTAGTTCCCGTTGTTTTTGACGTCTGTCCCCAGTGGCTAAGGTTGGTTCAGTGGGTTGTGTAGGCTTCCTGGTGGAGGGGACTAGTGCCTGTGTTCTGGTGGATGAGGCTGAAACTTGTCTTTCTGGTGGGCAGGTCCATTTCTGGTGGTGTGTTTTGGGGTGTCTGTGGCCTTATTATGATTTTAGGCAGCCTCTCTGCTAATGGATAGGTTTGTGTTCCTGTCTTGCTAGTTGTTTGGCATAGGGTGTCCAGCACTGTAGCTTGCTGGTCTTTGAGTGGAGCTGGGTCTTGGTGTTGAGATGGAGCGCTCTGGGAGATTTTCACCACTTGATATTACGTGGAGCTGGGAGGTCTCTTGTGGAACAGTGTCCTGAAGTTGGCTCTCCCACCTCAGAGGCGCAGCCCTGACGCCTGGCTGGAGCACCAAGAGCCTGTCATCCACGCAGCTCAGAATAAAAGGGAGAAAAAAAAAGGAAAGAAAGAAGATAAAATCAAATAAAGTATAATAAAATAGTTATTAAAATAAAAAATAATTATTAAAAAAATGTTTAAGTAATAAAAAAAAGAAAGAAGAGAGCAACGAAACCAAAAAACAAATCCACCAATGATAACAAGTGCTAAAAACTCTACTTAAAAAAAAAAAAGGACAGAACCCTAGGACAAATGGTAAAAGCAAAGCTATACAGACAAAATCACACACAGACGCATACACATCCACACTCACAAAAAGAGAAAAAGGGGAAAAAAAATATATATTGTGGCTCCCAAATTCCACCTCCTCAATTTTGGATGGTTCGTTGTCTATTCAGGTATTCCACAGATGCAGCGTACATCAAGTTGATTGTGGAGATTTAATCCGCTGCTTCTGAGGCTCCTGGGAGAAATTTTCCTTTTTCTTCTTTGTTTGCACACTTCCTGGGGTTCTGCTTTGGATTTGGTCTCACCTGTGCATCTAGGTCGTCTTCATTCAGACAGGACGGGGTTAAAGGAGCAGCTGATTCGGGGGCTCTGGCTCACTCAGGCCGGTGGGGAGGGAGGGGTACGGATGCGGGGCGAGCCTGCGGCGGCAGAGGCCAGGATGACGTTGTACCAGCCTGAGGCGCGCCGTGTGTACTCCCGGGGAAGTTGTCCCTGGATCACGGGACCCTGGCCGTGGCGGGCTGCACAGGCTCCCGGGAGGGGAGGTGGGGATAGTGACCTGTGCTTGCACACAGTCTTCTTGGTGGCGGCAGCAGCAGCCTTAGCGTCTCATACCCGTCTCTGGGGTCCGCGCTGTTAGCCACGGCTCGTGCCGTCTCTGGAGCTCCTTTAAGCGGCGCTCTTAATCCCCTCTCCTCACGCACCAGGAAACAAAGAGGCAAGAGAAAGTCTCTTGTCTCTTCTGCAGCTCCAGACCTTTTCGCAGACTCCCTCCCGGCCAGCCATGGTGCACTAACCCCCTTCAGGCTGTGTTCACGCCGCCAACCCCAGTCCTCTCCCTGCGCTCTGACCTAAGCCTGAGCCACAACTCCCAGCCCCTGCCCGCCCAGGCGGATGAGCAGACAAGCCTCTCGGGCTGGTGAGCGCTGGTCAGCACCGATCCTCTGTGCGGGAGTGTCTCCGCTTTGCCCTCCGCACCCCTATTGCTGCGGTCTCCTCCGTTAATCCGAAGCTTCCCCCCTCCGCCACCCGCAGTCTCCACCCACGAAGGGGCTTCCTAGTGTATGGAAACCTTTCCTCCTTCACAGCTCCCTCCCACTGGTGCGGGTCCCGTCCCTATTCTTTGTCTCTGTTTTTTCTTTTCTCTTTTACCCTACCCAGGTACATGGGGACTTTCTTGTCTTTTGGGAGGTCTGAGGTCTTCTGCCAGCGTTCAGTAGGTGTTCTGTAGGAGTTGTTCCACGTGTAGATGTATTTCTGATGTATCTGTGGGGAGCAACGTGATCTCCGCGTCTTACTCTTCCACCATCTTGAAGCTCCTCCGAAGCTAGAATATTGATTCAATCATTCTTTAAATCTCAGTTTCTTCATGTGAAAATAAATTTGCTGAACTAGATGATCTCTAAGTCCCTACTAGAAGTAAGATTCAGTTTGAAACTCTGATCCTAATACTAATATATCACATATATGGTATAACTTGATGCTAAGAAATTTCCTCCATTTGAATATTATCCTCAAAAATATTTTGAAAACTATAATGCACCTTCTTTTTTTCCCCTAACTATGCCAACAAGAACAGATCATGTCCTTTTTTCTTTCAGAGGCAGCCACTGTGAGCCAGCCTGGGAGAACAGCTCCTTGTTCCTAAGCTAACAAAACACTCAGGCTGGAAGTGGGTTCCTAGAGACAGCTGTCCTGGGGAATGGGATATAAAATCTCGAATGGATTTCAGAAACCGAGAAGATGTTTACTGTTGGTTTAATTCCACTTAAACTTTTTAATCACCCAAGATTTTTTATTCACTATTTACTCCTTTTTCTCTAGACTTCCTTTCATTCCTTTAGCAGTTTAAAATATTGACGGCAATTAAAAGAAAAATGAGGATGTCTTTTGTTTTACACCTATTTTGTGATTACAAAAGCAAGACATACATATTATAGAGACAGAAAAGATCTTCGCACCTATAGAAGACTTTCTTGTCACCTATAACTACTTCTTATCTGAAGTCATTATTCGAGAATTCCATTTTTTGACAAAAACTTCTACATTTGGAGCTTGCTTATTCAACTACTCCAAATTACGGTCAATCTTCAACCTTTCTGGAAACACATGTCCACTGAACGCTCTGTTTACTGTCAATACATCAAGAGCACATTAGGAGCCTCCCCCTTTCAGCTTAAGTTACTTGGTCCATCATTACAGGAAAATTCCTGTCAGTATTCTAAACTCTCTTGCTCCTCTGTCTTTATATCTCAGTGGTGTGGCAAAATCCCACCTCTGCATGTTTTCTTTCTCCATTCCTGCCCTGAGTGGCTGAGCACTGCTGGAGAAAGTCCACCATCAGGGCAGACTAACATCACTATGAATTCATAGTATCAACTTCAAATGAGCTCTACCTGACCACCTTCTACCTGCCTGCCTATGGTAGTTCTCAGAACCTCATGCTCACTTTCTAAAATGACTACATAAAGTGCCCTCATTTTTCTCAAGCCTCCAACATTCCCACTCTAAATTATCCTCTTTACGTGAAGGACATGATGTGTCCTTTTATTTCACAGAGGAAACAAAGATCATCTTGCTCAGTATGTCAGCTTACTTCTAAACCCTCCCCATTACGCCTGTAAGAAAAAAGATACTGCCCATCTCCTCTCTGAGAACTAACTCTCTTCCTCAGCTTTTATTTATTATCCTCAAAAATATTCATTCAGGACCATGGTAGTATAGATAGATCATTTCATCTAGTAGTTTCATCTACTCTGACCTTCACAAAAACTTTATATATTATTTCTTATCTTTCTTATATTTTCAAATCACACACATGCACACACAGACACATACACACACACAATCTGAATTCATCTTTCCCAGTGGGACTTAACCAAAGTCAAATCCCTGGCAATCAATCAATCAATCACCTCCCTTTATCCCCACATCACCCTGTATATACATTCCTTATCCCCTTACTTCCCACTCTCTTTATCAAAATAGCTCTTGCTGAGTTAACCAAAGGCATTCACTATCTAAACCCAAAGGGCATTTTTGTCCTCACCATACACAACTTATCAGCAATTTTGACATGGTTGACCTCTCCTCCTGGTTTTCAAGACAGCATCTCATCTAGTTTTCTTGCAATCTCTCTGTTTCTCTGTGTTCTTCCCCTTTCTTCAGAGTCACTAAATGGAGGATTTTCTATGGTTTTTTTCTATGTCATCTTTTCTCCTCATTCTATATTCTGCTCTTAGGAATTTTATCCAGTAGGATTCAGTTATCAATCATAAGCCAATGACTCCAGTGAATTTATTTCTCCACCCCATTCATTCATTCATTCTATAAATATTTATTAAATGCATACAATATTCTAGTCACTAGAGATAAGACAGTGAATGAATTTAGACTTTTCTGAGTTTAAACCCATATATCAACTGCCTGCTAGTATATCCACTTGGATGTTTCAAAGGCAATTAACATGCCTTAAACCAAAAACATAATCTCCCTCTCAAGTCTAATTCTCTTCCCAAATACTTACCTTAATAACTGGCACCACCTTCCAAACAGTTGCTCAAACTAGAAACCTAGGAGTCTTCTTCACTTTTCCCCGATCCTTCACCTCCATATATAATCCATCATCAAGTCCATTTCATTGTTACCTCCTAAATATATTTTGATTCAATCCATTTGATGCTGTTTCCACCTTCATCTCCTTAATCCAATGTACCATCATCACTTAGCTATACTGCTGCTATAATCCCCCAGTTAGGTTCCCTGATTCTGCTTCTCCTCCTTCTAATCTCTTTTCTGTACTGCACAAGAGAATGAAATTTTAAAAACACAAATCTTATATTATGCTCCCTAACCCCTGTGCACTACCATACTCGGCCTCCTCTCATTTCTTCAAATGCTCCATCTTACTACAGGGATTCTACAATGCTGTTCCTCTGTGAAAGAATGCTCTCCTAATCCTCCTACCCCATGCACCTGCTAAAATCTCCTACCCACAAGTCAGGTTTTCGTACATTTGTCAGTTCTTCAGTGAACTAAACCCCAAATTATGCTAGGTTCCCTATTGTATGCTCTCACGGTGCCCTTCTTAGCACTTATCACAGCTGTAATTTTACATTTATTTGTGTGACTTTTTAATATTAATATCTTCTCCAATATATTAGAAGCATAATGATAGCAAAGGCTATTTTATTTTTGCTCACTATTGAATGAACAGCTCTCTAATATAGTGCCTATCACATGTTAGGTTTTAATGAAGACTTGTTACATTAATTAATTAATAAACAAGGAGGAAAACAAATCACTCAAAATCCCATTGCCTAAAAATAAGCAGTTATATTTTGATGTATTTCCTTCCAATAATTTTAATGCAAACATATTTTGATATTTTTATATAGATACTACATATATAATTTTAATTATAATCTTTACATCAAATCCCAAGAACTTTCTAAAGTTGTTAACTATTTTTCAAAAACTCCATTTTAATGGCTACATATTATTCCAACTTACGTGTCTACCCTAATGTATTTAAGCACTATGCTATTATTAGGATTTTTCTGATAGCTTTATTGTTATAAATAACGTTACAGCAACGATTTTTGTACATTTTATGCATTTAAATTTATGGCTACTTACACAGGACAAATTCCTAAAATAGGGTAAATTCTGGAGTTATGATGTATAAATTTTGTTAAGCCTTGGGAATACCTGGGTACTAAGAATGCAAGAACAATGAACTGTATTGCAGCATTTACATATTTCTATGTTGAAGCAAATTACTCAGATTTAGATCGCAAGTCAGGGATAGACTAATCAGTTCATTGCAAGCATTTACTCAAACTTTTAAAACTATACCTTGTGCATAGTTTACTCCAGGGCAAGACTGACAAAATATTTTTCAGGATGGACTTATTTTTCAGCTCTGTGCCCTAGTGTCCTGAAAAGAACACTTTTCAGTATTTGAGAAAATACTTTCCCAGTTTGGGGATTATTTTTCTGCTTTACAAATCTGGTAACACTACTGGTAGTTCAATAGGGTTCTTCACAATATGTTCCAGGAAAATTTGACACTTTACAAAATGAACATAAATATATCCTAAAGACTCTGCTAATTGTATATGCTTAAAAGTTGCTCCAAACATTTCTCTGGATAAATTAATCGAGGTCCAGTGTCCTGGGATAGGGTAAGAGATTAAATAAAACATTAAGGGCTAAGGCTTCAGGAAGGTGAAATTATCTGGAATGCTGTATACTCTCTCCTTGCCTTCTCCAATTATAGGATTCCTCTTTGGGAGGTTTCCACACAAGAGTCTCAATTAGAAGAGTCTATTAACAAAAACAAAGCCTTCTAGACAAGTGTTTTTTGTAAGAATATTACATTCAAAACAATTGCAGCAACACTTTCAATAATATGTTTATAATATTTCCGATGCTTGCTATAAAAGTCAGAATCAGCCATTTTTCATTCTGAGAAGATTCAATTCTCAGTCTACTATGTAAGCACACATCAAGCTAGGAAAAGAAATCTATGCACAGCATGACCTACTTTTGATGTACTGAATTTCTTCTCAAAAAGAATTAAAAACTGTCATTAAAAAAATCTAGCCAGAACTGCATTAATACTATGGCTATAAAAGCATATTTCACCATAGTAAGAATGAGTTGTATTTTTCATGAGGTTGTACAACAATAACTTTTAGGTGTATTTTGCTGTTATATACACTAATATAAATCCTCTCAGTTCTCAGAATATATTTAAATTCATAGTCATATCCTCAGTTGCCTATTCTGGTACACAATTCTTTTTGTAAAGGAAAGAACAGCCTTTATTAAGGTAGGTTAAATTTTGGTACTATGACTATTCATATTTTTGTCATACAATTACCATGTTTTTCATTTAGACATGCTCAGAGATACCCTTGCTTTTATAGCAGAATTTTATTTTTATTACCTAATTCTTCTGCTTTTGTTGTTATAAAATGCATTATAGGTTTTTAAATTTTTTTTCTAACATTCACAACTCCATGACATATGCATATATACCCATTTTACAGATGAGGATATTGAAGTTCATAAATGTTAAATAATCTGCCTAGAGTTCAATAACTAGAAAAGAATAAAAGCAGGATTTGAACCAAGTTCTTTTGGGCTCTACACCTCTGCTCTTTCTACTACATCAGGTAACAAATCACATGACTGTGCTACCTGTAGTTGTGAGCATCACTGATGATGTAATTTTTGGCCTGTTTTTAGCATTCAGTAAATGACAGCTACATATTGTCATCATCATCATTTCTATTGTGTCATCTAGATATGAGCATGCCTTCACCAGAAAAATATCCTATCAACAAGTCCTTTTCAATCATAGCATATTCTTTTCCTTGCCTATGCTTCCTCTCTCTTACCCTAAACAACCTACTACATGAATGATGTATCATTCCGTATTTTCTCCTCCACGTACACAAGTTAAGGACAGTAGTAGTAGAGCAGAAAGAACACAGGCTTTTGAGTCAGGTAGATCTGCACTTGACTCCCAACATCACCACTTACAACTAAATAACTATGGACATTACTTAACTTCTCTGAGATGAAGATCTTTTCATCTGTTAAGGGAATAACGATTCCTGTCTTAGAGCATTTGTAGATTAGAAACAATGCAGGCATATAGTAGGTACTCTGTAAATAACTTCTCTTAATACCCTATGTTTCAGTTAAATCAGACCACATACCATCCCCCCACCCCCCCGCACTGTCTGTGCTTTGCCACACCGCTGGTCTGTAATTCTCTCCCCAGCCCACTGTCATCCAATTCATTATTCAGCCTTAGTTCAAAAGTCACTTCCATTAAGCTTTCCCAAGTCCTACTAACCAGAAAACAGCTCTCTTTTATCTGAACTGCTGTAGCACTTGGAACTTGCTTATTAGACCCACTGTATCTTATTTCAAAATGTTTATTTTTATCTAACTATTGTCACTAAACTGTAAGATCTGTTGATTACATGGACAACAATTTAATCTTCTGTTTTCTCCAAAGCACCTAGGTAGTACCTGGCACTCAATAAATGGGTGAATATATTAAATATATAAAGTTTTTATGAAATCTGTATTCTTTCTTTAATAGTCTCAAAATCACTTAATTTAAAATGTGCAGAAACTCTTGAGTTAACAGTTTTAAAGATATGACCCATTTTTAAAGCGACTAAATAAAAAATTCTACTCCTTGACCCTTCTCTAGAGAACATCCCTACAAGGATAGATATGAATAAACTGGAATTTCCAGAAGAGCCTTCAAAGCACTGAGGTACACTGTGGAAATGTAGCCTGAAACAAAAGGGATGGGAAGATTGCAACGTTGTGGTCTAAAAAGGAGAAGTGATGTGGAAAATCAGACAGAAAAAAAAGTGATTCTAATGAGAATGAACATCTTTTGGTGAAGAAAACTTCTTAATGTATTTGTGAGAAATCAAACAATTTTATTCGTTATTGACTCTTGTATTAGTAAGGGTTCTCCAGAGAAATAGAACCAGTAAGTGTGTGTGTGTGTGTGTGTGTGTGTGTGTGTGTGTGTGTGTGTAAAAAATAAGGAATTGACTGATGTGATTATGGAGGCTGAGAAGTCCCATGATCTGCCATCTGCAAGCTGGAATCACAGGAGAGCCTGGGGGGGTAGTTCCAGTCCAAGTCTAAAGGCCTGAGAACCAGGAGCCCCATCGGTGTCAGTCCCAGCCTGAGAGCAGGAGAAGGTCGATGTCCCAGCTCAAGCAGTCAGGAAGAGAGGGACTCAAAGAGGGAGGGAGGGTGAGAGGGAAGGAGAGAGAGCGAAAGAGAGAGAGAGGGAAATTGAGATTGAAAGAATTCTCCCTTCCTCCATCTTTTTGTTCTAATCAGGCCCTCTAGGGATTAGATAATACCCAGCTACATCTGGGGGAGGAAAAGCTGCTTTATTCTATCTACTGATTCAAATGCTAATCTCATCTAGAAACACCATCACAAACACACCTAAAAATAATGCTTAGCCAAATATCTGGGCACCCCATGATCCAGTCAAGTTAACAAATAAAATTAACCATCACAACCCTCAAGTTTAAGAGGATGTAATTTTGGCAAAAATAGGAAGTTCAGCAAAACCCAGACCACAGGAGCTAATAGCTCCTTAGCCTGCTGCTGAGCACAGCCATAAGTCCGTAGGTGAATCACTGAAGAAAGGCCCTGGGCCGAGGCACAAAGTAGGCACTGAAATTCAGCGGGTACTCAGCTTGCCAAGCCTACCAAGCTGGCCTGGGGCTGCCCGCACCCGGAGGAAAGGTGCCTTTTTAAAATTTGCTGAGTAGCTAAAACCTGAAAGGTTGTAGCAGGAGACCTGGAAAGCTGTTCCAAATTGTCTCCTATGGTCGACAATAGCCTGTCGATAAACCCTTCTGGCATTCTGATAAAAGGTTGCCTCTTTTTTTCCCTAGTAGATATGATTCCCTTAAAACTGCCTGCTTGGGGCTTCCCTGGTGGCGCAGTGGTTGAGAGCCCCCTGCCGATGCAGGGGACACGGGTTCATGCCCCGGTCCGGGAAGATCCCACATGCTGCAGAGCGGCTGGGCCCGTGAGCCATGGCCGCTGAGCCTACGCGTCTGGAGCCTGTGCTCCGCAACGGGAGAGGCCACAACAGTGAGAGGCCCGCATACCACAAAAAACAAAAACAAAAACAAAAACAAAAACTGCCTGCTTGTAAACTGGGGCTGTAAATGCTAAAAGAGTTCAAAAATATTCAGTGTGGCAAGACCTCACCTGTGCTTTCACTATATATAAATTATTTTAGGGCAAGAAAAACATCTAAAAGTATTAAATATAGATAGTTCTTTGATGAATCTTTGAGAATAGACACGCTTTCAATCTATTGTTTTACTTAAGAATAAAAGAGTCTTAAGTGGGAATCCCACTATTTATGCATAAGGCATCAGATAAAGACTTGTCACTTGTGCTCCTGAGAAGGAGACTTTCCCCCTACTCCTCCCACTTCTAAAGAGGCACTCTCTCAAGCTTGTTTCTTTAAAAGCTTTAGAAAGTAGGGGGAAGAAAAAAGGATGACAATGTCATTCCATGTGACAGGCATAGCGTACAATGAGAACTCCTCTGCCACTCACCTAAGTGTATTACATTCCACTGAGAAAAATTCTGATTCTCTGCAATCTGGACCTCAAACCACTGAGTTATCATAATTGTGAACTTGCATCCTGGCTTGCTTAGAGCCTCCCTCCCACATAAGCCATAAAAGCAGCAGTATCAGGAAGCCTGAGGGTAGGATCACTTTGTGTGGGACAGTAAGAGAACAGAGGGCAAGAGCACAGAAGGTAGGGTCTGTGCTCTAGGGCGTCACAGAACCTTAGGGAGGTGATGGGAGGAGGCTTCCCTCCCTCAAAGGCTGGAACAATGTGGAAACCATTATACAGGTGAGAACACTGAACAAAATAGGCCAGGAGAAGCACCAGTAGTTCCTGCTCCCCAGGGTGCCCTGCTCTTTACCCTATCCTGATGGGAATTCCACCCACCCTTAAGGACCAGATAAATGCCCCTCCAGGAAGCCTTTCCTAATCTTCCTCTTCTTCCTTTCCCCTCCTTCTTCCTCTCCTCTGCTAGTACATGCTGAGAATTCAGCTTGACTTCCTCAGTAGTATCAACCTATATTGCACTTAGCCCTCTTTAGCAGTATTTAAGTTTGTCTTGTTCATTGTGGTGGTATCTTTCTGTATTTATCTCCCATATAAACCACAGATGACGTGGGGGTGGGACCAAACCCTGTTCATTCCTATATACACACCCAGCACTTGGCACATACAGTGCTAGGCATACATAGGCCCTCCCACGGGCTGCTCCACCTGCCCGGAAAACACCTCCCTATTCTTGACCCACCCACCAACCCTTTAACCTAGTTTACTACTACTTCTTAAGAGGGAACCATTTATCACCCCACTCCTCATACGTCTGTTTGTGAGGAACTCCCATCGTGACATTTATGGCCTTTGGTCCCGCTCTGACTCATTCCTCCATCCTAGGACAAGGACTGCCACCTGCAGTGTTTGTGAGAAGGGAATAAGTACACCCAGTCCTACCCTTGTCTTACTCTCTATTCCAGGTTTCATGAGGCTGTATTCTGGTCTGCAATCTCGCCTTCAGTCTTCAAGCACAAACTCAGTTCAGAGGTGCATCAGCAGGCTTACCTGACTACATATGTAAGCCATATCCTAAACTGTATCAGCAATAAGCTGACATTTTGATTTCCATCTGTCTGACTCCTTTGTCTTTCTCTCAATTGTTTTCAAACTCAAGCAGGAGGGGGTGTTATGTACTGTCCACCTAATATCTCAATACTAACTAGTCATACTTCAGATTGTAACAAACATTTCACTTCCTTGGAAATGCTTTCCTGACCACCGACACTTGGTTGGGTCCTCCTGTACTATATATATATACATACATACATACATGTATATATATTTTTTTCTCCTTCATGGAACTTATTTAATAGCATGTGTGTCTGTAGGACTGCTTTCTTAAACTTTTTATTACAGAACATTTCAAACATACCCAGAAGTAGAGATCCACACACACCCATCAACGAGCTTCATCAATTATCTACTCAATTTCATTTCATCTACAACCCCAACCTCCCCCACAAACCCAGACAACTTTGAAGAAAATATGCCAGACATCATGTCATTTTATCTGTAAATATTTTATCTGTAAATATTCTAGCACATACCTCTAATAGATAAGCACTAACGTCTGTTAGTTTTTTTTTACTTAACCTATTTGTGGGATCACTTATTTTGATGATTGTTTCTACACACACCCAATCCCTCCCTAGGATTAAAAACTTCGTATGTCAGAGATATTGTCAATTTTGTCCCAACTATATACCTGGTACATGGTAGGTGCTTGATAAATTAAATGTAAAGAAGAAATTTTAAAAGGGAATACAGAAAATCACTTGCAACTTGGGGGCCAGCCAGCATCTATTCCCCTTCTTTTGGTAACAGTACCCCAACTTTTCCCCAACTCTCAGTTCCTATGATTCAAAAAGTACTGGCTACCACCCCCAGCTCCAGGGGTATGGCACATGGATCAGGTCTGACAAAACAGAACAATGCAACCTCCTGGTCGACAAAATTGGTTTAGTGATGAGCACAGGACCCAATCAAAAACAATGCAATGCTGGGAACTTGCTGGGAAGCCAGGAGAGAGGCAAGGACTGAGGCAAGTACTTTCTCCTACTGGACCTGAACCTGGAGAATGAGAGGCTAATGTCACTGCAAAGACAGAGTGTATTTGAAAATGGGTCTGATGCAGAGGAAATAGAACAAGAGATGGAGGGAAAAATCAGGTCCTGGAGAAAGCACTTAAGTACCTGAGTCAGACCTCATGGGAGTCAAACCTACCTGTGGATTTTTAAAGTTTCATTACTCAATAAACACACTGTTGGCTTAAACAAGCTTCAGTTACGTTTTCCTGTAACTCAGCTTAGAGTTCCTGTCAGATTACAAGGGAAGAGGGAAAATATAAAAAGCAAAGAGAAACCCAAAGCTGCTTGAACGATAAAGTATATCCTTTTTCAGTCTAGTACTGTGTCTAGTACTCACATAACCTGAGTCCTCACGGCAGATCAAGCCTCTAGGTCTCAGATCCCTCATTTATAAAATAAGGGGAACTAAGTGGTCTTTAAATCCCCTTTGAGAGATTCTGTGAGTTTAGTGGGGAAAGCCTGGGAAAGCACATGAGGGATCTGGACTTCCTTGCTGGAATAGCATCTGCTTACTGGCATATCTATTTTTTTTGGTTTAATTAATTTTTAAAGCATTTTATATCTTCCAGGAAAAAAAAAAAAAAACCTTCCAAAATGAGAAAGACCCCTGCTCAGCATTTCTCTGATAGGCAGTACATACTCTGTAGGAAAAATACGTTTTTCCTCGCTCGCTGTGGCCCAAGATTGTAAGGTCAGCATCATGAAAATACATTCAGATATTAGACATGATCAACAGGGAGTCAGAGGTATGCATTTTAAAATTTTCCCCAGCGGAGACTTTGCCTTCTGCAAAGAATAAGCTCGCCTTAGCTGCCATGGAAATCACTTGTTTCCTCTTAAACACATGTGTCTTTATTTCAAACACCTCTTTTTGGAACAGTATGAAAATGTTCACCTGGTTGAGAGACAAATCTCAGAACACTTACAGGAAACAAAAAAATTCAGCTATATTTAGGATTCTCTTGGCTTTAAAGTCTGAAATGATTCTTAAATTCTGTTAGGTGAAAATACATTTATGGAATTGCATCTGGAATTTACTTTTATTGAAGGGGGTCAGAATAAAGTGTGGTGGAAAAAAAATGACCTCAAGAAGCACAGAGATAGGTCCCTGGCTATAGGCCTCCTATTTGCTACCTGGTCTCCCACTGTGTCAGAAGGAAAGACACCTAGACAATTAAAGAACCCACTTCCCCTTTATATTCTCCTCCACAAGAAGATACATGAGCTGAAAATATTGGTCATTTGAAAGACACCTCCCTTGATCTCGCTGAGTCTGTAGTTATCCAAATTTCTAGTTGTAAAGATTTTTAGGGGGCAGTTTGACAATATAGATATCAAAGCCTTAAAAGTAGGCATACCCTTTGTGGCATCTAAATGGCTCCAAATAGTCCTTGCTGCCTGTATTCAACCCTTCGTGTAGTTCCCTGCCTCCAGGAAGTGGGTATGAGCCTGCGTTAGTATCCTATGGCTGCCGTAATAAATTATTACAAATAGAGTGGCTTAAAATAACACAAAGTTATTATCTTAGACTTCTGGGGGTCAGAAGTTCAAAATGGGTCACAATGGGCTAATATCAAGGTGCTGACAGGGGGGCATGTCTATGGAGGCTCTAAAGGAGAATCTGTTTCCTTGCTTTTTTCATCTTCTACAGGCTGTCTGCATTTCTTGGTTTGTGGCCTCCTTCCAGATAGCAATCATTATCACTCCAACATCTGCTTCTGTAGTCACATCTCCTCCTCTGCCTATAATTCTCCTGACTCCCTGTTTTACTTATCGGGACCCTTGTGGTTACATTGGACCCACCTGGATAATCCAGGATAATCTACCTGTCTCAAAATCCTAACTTAGTAATATTTTCAAATTCCCTTTGGTGATAAAAGATAATATATTCACAAGTTCCATTGTTTTAGGACATCTCTGAGGGGCCATTGTTCTGCTTACCACAGTGACCAATAGAAAATGACAGAACTAACAGTATGTGATTTTCTTTATGAGGTCATGAAAGGCATTGCAACGTCTGTCTTGCTTTCTGGAATGTTCTGTTATGTGGAAGTCAGCTGCCACATATGAGGACACTCAGGCAGCGCTGTCGAGAGGCTCACTGGAGGAGAACAAAGCCTTCCCGCCCACAGCAAGCACCAGTTTACCAGCCATGTGCATGAGCCACCATGCAGTGGATTCTCCAGCCTTGGTCAAGCTGTTAGATGACTGCAGCCCAGCCAACATCTGACTGCAGCCTCAGAAAAGACCCTACCTAGCTACTCCTGAATCCCTGATCTAATAATAAAGGGTTATTTTCATTTTATGTCTCTAAGTTTTGGGGTGATTTATTATGCAGCATTATAACTAATATACCCTTTAACCCAACTATTTCACTCCTAGGAATGGAATCAGTTGTATGTGGAAAGTATCCATATAAAGGATGAAAATGTATCATGTTGCCTAACATAAAAATCATGTTGTCAAACAATGGTTTTCAAATTATTTCTAGGTAGAACCTCTTGTTTAAGTAAAATTTAAGAGAAGCTTGTACAATAAAAGCTGACAGCAGAAACTAACACAACATTGTAAAGCAACTATACCCCAATTTAAAAAAAAAAAGGCTGAGTCTTTTCAGGTTGATGTTCAGGTTGAGATAGGTCAGATTCCCAGAGCCAGAGCCCGGCTCAGGATGGGATTCATGTCCTTATAAGAAGAAGAAGAAGAAGAGACCAAAGCTCTTTCTTTCTCTTATGACCATGTGAGGATATACTGAGAAGATGGCGGTCTGCAGGCCAGGAAGAGAGCTCTCACCAGGAGCCAGATCTACTGGCACCTTGATTTTGCACTTCCCAGAAATAAGCAGCACAAGCTGACTAAAAAAGGGTCCACTCTAATGCTGTCACTTAACCTTAATTACTTCTTTAAAAGTCCTATCACAGTCACTTCTAGGTACTGGGAGTTAGGATTTCAACATATGAACTTGGGGGAGGACACAATTCAGCCCATAATACCATTAAGTACCTATTCCAACTAAAATAATTAGCTAAAAAATAATAAACTGACACCATGATTGCTAGGATCCGTGATACTCAGGAATGTCATTGTATGCTATTACATGTTCATACTGGTTATAAAAGACTTTTTAACATAAGTAAAAATATAGCTCTCTTAAGAGTGGCTATCAGCCCTTCACAAAAATTAACTCAAAATTAATCACATTTCGTAAAACTCAAAACTATAAAACTCCTAGAAAATAACGTAGGAGAAAACCTAGATGAACTTGGGTATAGCAATAACTTTTTAGATACAACACCAAAGGAACAATTCATGAAGGAAATAATCAATAAGCTGGGCTTTATTAAAATTAAAAACTTATGTTCTGCAAAAAGCAATGTCAAGAGAATAAGTCAAGCCACAGACTGGGAGGAAATATTTGCAAAACATATATCTGATAAAGGACTGTTATCCAAAATAGATAAGAACTCTCAAAACTCAACAACAAGAAAAAGAACAACCCAATTAAAAAATGGGCCAAAGACATAAACAGATACCTCAACAAAGAAGGTAAACAGATGGCAAATAAGCATATGAAAAGATGCTCCATAGCAAATGTCATCAAGGAAAGGCAAATTAAAACAATAAGATCCCACTACACACCTATTAGAATGGTCCAAATCCAGGACACTGACAAACCAAATGCTGGTGAGGATGTAGAGCAAGAGGAACTCTCATTCCTGATGGAAATGAAAAATGATGCAGCCACTTTGAAAGGTAGTTTGGCAGTTTCTTACAAAACTCCATGTGATCCAGCAATCCTGGTCCTTAGTATTTAACCCAAAGGAGTTGAAAACTTATGTCCACACAAAAATGCGCAAAAAGATGTTTATAGCAGCTTTATTCATGATTTCCAAAACTTGGAAGCAACAAAGATATTCTTCAGTAGTAGAATGTGTAAATAAACTGTGGTATATCTGTATAATGGAATATTATTCAACACTAAAAAGAAATGAGCTATCAAGCCATGAAAAGCCATGAAAAAACTTTAAATGCATATTACCAAGTGAAAGAAGTCAATCTGAAAAGGCTACATTACATACTGTATGAATCCAACTATTTGACATTCTGGAAAAGCCAAGACTAGGAAGACAGTAAAAAGATCAGTGGTTGCCAGAGTTTAAGGGGGGAGGAATGAATAGGCAGGGCACAGAGGATTTTTAAGACAGTGAAAATACTCTGAATCCATAATGATAGATATATGTACCTATACATTTGTCCAAACCTGTAGAATGTACACCACCAAGAATGAACCCTAATGTAAACTAAGGACTTTGGGTGATTATGATTGCCAATGTATGCTCATCATTTGTAACAAATGTACCACTCTGATGGGGAAATGTTAATGAGGGAGGCTATGCATCTGTTGGAGCAGGGAATACATGGGAAATCTACCTTCCCTTCATTTTTGCTGTGAACCTAAAACTGCTCTTAAAAAACTGTCTTGATAAAAAATTTTAAAAGTGCCTATTAGCTGAATCTGAGAAAGAGCATCTTGTGTTCCCAGAAAATAAGAAAGCGCTAAAAAAACAAAAAGCAAACAAACAAAAAAAACCACACACAACAACAAAAGTTGAGGTTATGTCAAAAGGACACAAAAAGCCACCTGAAAGAGTTCCCAACTGTGAAAGTTGGAACATTTTGAGCAACAAAATAAAGCAGTATTGGATTATAACCCATTGTATAACATAAATATACATGAATTCACACTGATATAAATAAATTATTAAATAAATAAATAAATAGGTAAAAAAGACAAATCTTCCTTACAGAATTCCAAGTAGTACATGCAGATACACACCCACTTCAAGAAGTGAAATTTAATTCCCACCTCATCCCCTTGAGTGTTGCCTGGACTTCGAGACTCCTTTCTGAAGAATAGACCAGGCAAAGGAAAAATAGTACCTTTACAGTGGATGAGCCTGGCAGATATCATGACCTTGACCACGTGATGAAGATTAACACCCCCAGCAGTGGCATGTGAATATCGTGTTCCCCTGATATGATATAACAAAAAGGGCATTTTGCCTCTAAGATATTTTTTCCAGAAACCTGTAACCGTAGTATAGCCATGAAAAAAAGAAAACCAGACAAATCTAGATTTGAGATATTCTATAGGATATCTGTCCAGTATTCCTCAAGACTGTCAAGGTCTTGTGGGGGGAAAAAGTAAAGATTGAGAAACAGTCCAAGACCAGGAGAGACTAGGGAGAGAGGATGATGAAATACAATGTGGTTCCCTGTACTGGATCCTGACACAGAAAGGCGACATCAATGGGAAAACTGGTAAAATCCAAATAAAGTCTAGAGTTTAGTTTTAAAGGAAAAATAAAAATAAAAAAAGCCTCTAAAGAATAGAAACTATATTCTGATATCTAACTTCAGGGAAAAAATTCTCACAACTCCCTAGAAGCAGGTAATTCATATTCTCAATACAGGAATGGCAAATGGGGCAATAACCTCATCAAATCCACAGAGGAAGCCTCTATTACAATTCGAGGTAACTTGTTGGGGCCCATGTTTGTGCAAAGTGTCCTGTAAATACAGTGATTTTGTGGATGTATTTGGGGACCTTATTTAGAAGGTCTACAGCTTGATAATCATTTTTTATTTGGATTATCTGTATTCCTTGTAACATGTAATTCCAACATGGAATGCACTTCATTCAATATGAGACAGGAAATATAAACTAAAGAGACCAGTTGTTTTATGGAATTTGTTCCTGAGGAAGCCAGGGCTTAGTAGATGATGGCCTTGGTCATAGCACTGAACTCAGAGAAAAAAGTGGATCCCATCAATTCAGGACACAATGCCCTCGGAGTTAAATGACTACCTCACAGAGGGATTTTCATCTTTAAACTGACTCTTGTTGTCAATACTAATGCAAAATCACACCCAACACCTGTATTTATGTGGTGCTTTACTTTTTAAAAGCAATAGTTCATTCCATAAACATGTAATGTGATCCTACAGTAACTGAGATATAAAGGAAAATTAGGCATTAGGGGGCTTCCCTGGTGGCGCAGTGGTTGAGAGCCTGCCTGCCGATGCAGGGGACACGGGTTTGTGCCCCGGTCCGGGAAGATCCCACATGCCGCAGAGCGGCTGGGCCTGTGAGCCGTGGCCACTGAGCCTGCGCGTCCGGAGCCTGTGCTCCACAACGGGAGAGGCCACAACAGTGAGAGGCCCGCATAATGCAAAAAAAAAAAAAAAAAAATGGCATTAGAAGAATGTACAATGTAGTGGGGGAGATAAACATATAAGTAGGCTAAATATATAATATTCTAATAAATAATTCTAAATAGAAAAGATGGGGATGCTACTAAATTTGTTATCTTATTAGAACCCTCCTGTAATTCCTTGAGATAAATAAGGAAAGCATTGCTATCTGCATCTAATAGATGAGGAAACAGCCTCTCTGTTGAGTGAAGGGCTTTGCCTGAGGTCACGCAGCTGCTTGTTGGCATAGCTGGGGTCCTGTGATCCCTCAGTTGGTGCTCTTTGTACTCTGTGGCACTGACCCAAATTACAACACAATATTCTGGCATAAAATTGATCTGCTTCCATAATTGCTATACACTTGGTACAAAGAAGAAGTTAGCTGTCAAAAGTTGGCCTGTTAAGAGCTTTCTCTGATGTGAATTCAAATCACATTTTGGAGGGCACATTTCAGATGGTATCTAAATAAGGCATCCTTGGGTTTTTGCATTTTCATTAAAAAAGGACTATTAAAAAAAGATAACTTGGAAAATTTGCCTCTCGTTCTGTGTACATTAGAATCCTCTTGATAATTCTTGTAAAGATATATTAGAAAAATAACAAATTCCTTTCCATTCTCCCTTACACATGCCACAACCAGAAAGCCAATTCAGCTTTAAACTATGTTAAGAGGTATATTATTTACTCAAAAAAAAAAAAAACTTCAAGTTGAATTAATGGAAATCTAAAGCTATTCACATAATGTGCCCAATGTTAATACAGCTTTAACCCCTTTAAGGAAGATTGTCAAGAGGTACAAAACTTCCAAGAAAAAAATTAGTTAATGATTTAACAAAAAGAAAAAGTCATGTATAATCTTGTATAAGCATATCAGAAGAGAAATTCTTATAAACTTAAACAAATCAGCAGAATAATACTCTTTCATTTCAGCGGTACTATAAAAAGCCACCAAATTTAGAAACTTTTCAAGGACTCTTTCAGGGAGGGAGCTACTAAAAAAAAATGCAAGTACATTGTCTTTTGCTCAGATAATCCTTTAAATTATTCAAGCTGTTGCCCTCTTTTTCTGGCCTTTTCCTTTTTTAATTCCTTAAATCTATCTTTCTCCCCCATCTAAAATCAGAGAGCATAATTAGAGGGCATGTGGCTCCACCTTTTATGGAAATATCTATACTCCTTATTTGCATGTGTTTGGACCCATTACCAGCTGTCCATAAAAGCAGCAGAGTGACCATTCCTCCTTGTTATCCAGGCAGATTCTGTTCAAAGCCAAAAAGATTAGAACAGCGCAAATGGTAGAAAATAGCTTTTTTTCTCTGAAAAATACAAGAGCAGTTTAAAGTGAATAGAAATTAGTGGATCAGTGAACTGGAAGGAAATGTTATTGCCTCTGAAATAGCCTTGCTCCCACTCAACTTTGCATAACAATATTCGGTTTGCTATTATGCAGCACGACTTCCAGCCTGCTTCCCAGCCCAAACCAGGAAAAGTTCCCCTCTCTACCGTTAGATTGGTGGGAATTAAATACACAATGTGACCAAACATAGTTAAACCTTTTAGAGAGGACATTTTTTTAATCCAAGCAATTATTTCTGCTATTAACAGGTGTAAAGTGTCTTCTAACAAGAAAGTGCAAAACAGCAAATATGCTTAGGAAACATGCAGCACAAGTTGCATATAAATAAGACATTCTAGGAGTCTATCTGCTTCAATTTTATAAAGCAGATGTCTGCTGTCCTAAGCAAACAGTTCAAGTTGTTTCCAAAATATGGAGGCAAAAAGCAATAGAGGTACCATTTACACACTCATTAGTAAGAGAGGAAATGCATCTGCTTTGGAAAATTGCTGCTCACTAAAAAGCAAGTTTCCCTAGCAACGGGTACATCACAAAACTCTTAGACCACTTCTAAGCTATGAGAGAAATTATAGGGAAATATATAAAAAGATTTTTATCAAATATATTTTATCTTTTCCATGGGAACATTTCCCCTAAATTTAGAAATACCTAGGGAACTTAAAACTTGCTATGCATTTAAAAAAAAAAAAAAAGATGTATCTAGAATCACCCCTCCTTTGTTAAGGGCAAATCTAAGGGCAAAGAGAAGGAAAGCCATTCTATATCATCAGATAAGAGAGAAAGAGAGAGAGAGAGGGAAGTAAGAACAGGGAAATGGATAGGGAGAAGATTCACTACCAATGGCACCATCTCAGTATGGGGTAAGTTTGGTTTGGTGACCTCTGACTCCATTCTTTTCTTTGTCATTAGCCAAAGGATTGTTACAATCAAAGAATTTCTAATTGGATGATAACAGAGTTGATAGGTGGAGGCTTTAATCCCATAATTCTGTTTATAGTTACTTCATTTCACTTCCTCCCCCAGCCTTACCCACAGCTGCCAGAGGTGACAGCAACACAGGAGGTGGGCACCTCTTTTGTCATTCCTCCATTTAAAGCGTTCATTACTCAAAAAGGCATTTAGAATTCTCTCAAAGTTCATAAAAATCCAATAGGGAATATCTTAATTTTTCCAGAAAAAAAAAAAAGCTGTAAGTCTTTTTGCCATGAGTATTGAACTATGTCTAAAAATAAAGTGGAACATCTAAATTTGTCAGCATTTCTGGGTTGTTCTGATATGTATGTGCTGTTTTAACTGAAATATTACTTGGGAACATAGCATATTTATTTTCTCTCAGTGAATTGTTCGCTTGTAATACCATATTTGAATGTATTTAATTGCTGATACCTGTTTTAACACCATTAACAACAGCTTGTTTGAAATGTCTTTTAATTGTACCAAGTAACTGTTAATACAGCTTATCTCTTTCTAAAGAATCATTTTCAGTCCTGGATATGATGGAGCCAAAATAGTAGGAGCAGTTTTCAACTCACCACTTTCACGGTACTCTGAGATAGAAACAAAGAAACAAAGAAACAAGTACATAGATGTAAATTCAAATGCACCATCCTACAAAAACCAAGAGGGTAGCAACAGAGAAAAAAATGGAGTTGAGATCTTCGCAGTACCTATTCTGTGCCAAGCGTTGTACCTACATTCTCACTTTGGTCCTCACATCAACACCCTAAGGTATTATTAAAGGCATGCTTCAGATGAGGGTTTTGAAACTCAGAGATGAAGTAATTTGGGCACTATCACATATGAGTAATAGGAGAACTGAGATTCAAATCCAAGTTTGCCTAAAACCAAAGCTTGTGCTCTTTCTGCCCCTCTAGCAGGAGGAGTTGTATTGGTCAGCTGTTCATTTTTTCACTTGGAGTTCTCCTCGGCAGGGGTCACAGATTGTTGAGGTTTTGTTCTCTTCAGACAAAACAGTTTTATTTAGAAATGTGAATTAACAGCCAAATTTAAAGCAAGAAGATCTCATATAAAGATTTGGGGCTTCTCCTTAAAAATAAAAGCATCAAAAGATACGACAGCATCAGGAATCCCTCATGGCAACTGACAACTAGAGCTGAGGAATGGCTGTGCTCTTTCTTCAGGGTTGATTGTCTCCAGGACACCCCAGTCTGTCACACACAGTTAAGTGCCTGGCTCCGATGAGCATCTGAGTTTGCCATCTCTGGATGAATGGTATCAAGTAGAGTCACCTAACATTCACTGAACATTATCTACAAGCAAGGCCAGTGCCTTACAACTTGGAAACAAGTGCAGGGGGTAATGGCTGGGAGCTGTAAGACAGAATGAAGGAAATGGGACTGAAGTGAATTCACTGAGACTTGGTCATATTCTAACCAAGGGAGAGAATGGGTCAAGATGTTTGAAAAGTAGTCATAAAAAAATTAAAAACCTGTCCTCAGCTGAGTAATGATCTTCCATGAATTTAACTAAGATGATTAAGAAGAACAGGGATCCAAGAATCCAAAAGCTAGAATTCTCATCTTCATTCAGTTACTAACTCAGTTTTCAATCTGTAAGTAGCCCTAAGCCTAGATTGGCTTCAGGTCCCATATCTGTGCATGGAGATAACTGGACTATTATGTGAGCAGGAGCTATGTAGATAAATAAAGGAATAAAGGAAGACAGTGGTGGGGGGCTCGGTCTAACCATAGGACACTTAAAGTAAAGGGCAGCTGCTGTTCTACTCCAGACCATTGTCTCCTAGGAGAATCTGGGCTTAGTGTTGTCAGATCATCCCACTTTGCCAGAGTAGCCAGAAATACATGTGAGTCTGTATGTCTTTGTTTTAATTTGAAATGTCTGACTTTTAAAAATATTATTGACTAATTCAAAATTTTAAAAACACCACATAAGCCAACCCTGGACAGTGAAGCAAAATATCTCTGGACTACACTGGCCCTCAGGCCCAGTTTTCTGCCATTCTATTTAGCATTAGGATTCTGTGATTTAAGTACTGAGGAGATATGATCATCTTTGAGAAGAAGAGAGGGATGTAGATGGGTATATTTTCAGTGGAAAAGCTCAAAAAGATTAGCATTCGCTAAATGGCCCATTTTGCCATCCTCCTCTGAATTTCGCATTTCTTGAACATGAAGCAAGACACGTGGGCAGATGCACTGTGTGAGCATCACTCAACGGAGGCTGTGTGAGGAGAAGCTGCTGGAGAGGAGAAAAGGGAGCAGAAGGTGGAATTACTCTCCAGGGAAGGATGAGAATTACACCCATTTTGAGGAAAGCCAAAAAAGGAAGTAGGTAAGAACATTTTAAAAACATGTACTATGTGCTCGGTGCTTCTGATATCTCATTTAGCCCCTAAATCTTTTAAGGTAGATGCTGGTATTACCCATCATTATAGCGACAACAATGTACTGTGCATTTTTCATGTACCAAGCACAGTACAAAGTGACTTAATTTATGTCTTGTCTCACCAGTGCTGTGAGAGAGATTCTTTTATGGCCAATATACAGATGAGAAAATTAAGACAAGAGAGACTCAGCAATTTGGCCCCAAATCCTCAAGTAATTAATTAGCAGTGTTGAGGTAGGAGATAGATGGGCCCCTGGGCTGGACAGCTGGTGTCTGTCAAGTGGAGTAAAACTGAAGCTGTGTTCTCACCCAGACACTCGAAGACAAAGCTAGTGGCAGAAGCTGAGCTCTGCTCAAGTAAAGAGATAAGATGACCACTCCTGAGGTCAAGGAAAACTTCCCTGTCTGCACATGCGCAGAAAGGCTCCCTGGGGGTCAAAAAGGGAGGGGGCGCCACCCCATAATAAGTGTGGACATGCTCCCACAGGCCTCTGCGGTGGGATCCATCTTAGCAAAAATTTGCGCACGCGTGTTGGAGAGGATCCTAGAACAGGTCACATGTGGGAAAAAAGAAACAAACAATTGGCCAAAGTAAACAAAGACCCGGAAGGACTGTCCTATGTAAGTGATTTAAATCACCTCTTTCCTGCGCTCCTCATTCAGGACGTCCACACTCCTCTCCGGGTGTGTATCTCTGCCTAGCTTCAGTCTTAAACTGTTTCTCTGTGTGCTCTCCCATACATTGTGCTGTGTCTTTAATAATAATCTTTGTACCTGTTTTTACAGTTTTTGCCTCCTTGAAACATTCTTGCTTTCAAATGGGGGAAAGAGCCAGGGCCACCTTGCTTCTAGCCTCCAGCCCCTGGTGGTCTAGTGACTAGGATTCCTGCTTTTTATCCAGGCTACCCAGGTTCAATTCCTGGGCAGGGAACTAAGATCTCTCTTCAGGACCACTCACTGCTGTCTCTCTGAGATCAGTGGGATTCAAACTGAGGTCTCTGTCTACACAGCACTCACTCATCACACTTTTCTTCTTCTCTAAAAAGTCAGGGGACTGGTTCAAGATCCCATTACCAGAAAGCCAGAGTACAATGGAGATTCCATCACAACTTGGAGTCCTCAGAGCCTCTGGTTTCTTGTCCTACTTTCTATCCCCCAGTAGCACCATGCCAGACTACCTATCCCCAGGGGATAATGCACTTGAAAACTGTGCCCCTGAATTTTTCTTGAATTCACAAACTTCTATCCTTTAGTTTTCAGTTATCCTTCTATGCTTTATGTTTCTGAAACATAGTGTACATAATCCCTGGCTCACTCAGAGAGTGAAAGCAACACTGGGCTAAGATAATTAGATAATGTTTAATCATCATCATTTTTCCTACCAATGAGGCAAAAATATTGGAGAGTGTGAATGACACAATACTTAATTTTAAAAACCAAACAAATGTCGAACATCTGAAAAAACGTGCTAGTGCATTGAATATATTTTCTATTCAATCTGCCACTTGCTTCCAGTGTGAGAAAAATATTAGACATTATTTCTGAATACATACAAATGCAAAAAACAAGCTAGGTATAGAAATTGTTTTGATCTAGGTAGATCACACACCAACACAAACACCAACGAGCACATACTATGTGCCAGGCACTATTCTAGGCACTTTACTTGTATTATCTCATTTCATCCTCACCACAGCCCAACTTTTCAGATGCACACTCTGAGGTACAAAAAGGCTAAACAACATGCTCAAAATGACACAGTTAGTTAAGTGGTGGATCCAGCTTTTAAGCTCGGGCATGTGCCCCCAACACCTTAACAGCCTCTCAAAATTGTCAAGTGACAGAAAGCATGGTCTAATTTGGCCAGGTACATGATTCCAAGAGGGTGCTTGGAATTGCACATTTAATAAAGTGTTAAGTAAATGGATACACTCACAAACCAAGATAGGTACTTACTTATATGAGGCAGAATCACACAGTGTCTGCTTAATAAATGTCTGATGAATGAATATTGTATCTTTTAAAATTAATTAATTTATTTATTCAACAAATGTTTATGTGGTGCACCAGGCTCTGTTCTAGGCAATGGAGATATAGCACTGAGCAAAACAGACGAATCCCTACCTTCATGGAGTTTACATTCTGATAGAAATAGAAAATAAACAGAATAAGTTAGATATTTAATATGTTAGATATACAAAAAAACTGAGAGAAAAAAATAAAGCAAAGAAAGTGTACTGGGACAGTTGGAAGCGGTTTTGCAGTTTTAGATATCCCTGATATCTAAAAGGGAGGGTATCCCTGATATAAAGGGTCAGTGCTTTTATTTTTTTATTTTTTAATTGAACTATAGTTCATTTACAATGTTGTGTTAGTTTCTGGTGTACAGTGAAGTGATTCAGATATATATACGTATTCTTTTTCATATTCTTTTCCATTATGGTTTACTAGAGGATATTGAATATAGTTCCCTGTGCTATACAGTAGGACCTTGTTGTTTATTTTATATATAGTATTTAATAGTTTGGATCTGCTAATCCCAAACTCCTAATTTATCCCTCTCCAACCCCCTTTCCCCTTTGGTAGCCATAAGTCTCTTTTCCATGTCTGTGAGGCTGTTTCTGTTTTGTAAAAATGTTCATTTGTATCATATTTTAGATTCCACATATAAGTATTATCATATGGTATTTGTCTTTCTCTTTCCGACTTACTTCACTTGGTATGATAATCTCTAGGTCCATCCACGTTACTGCAAATAGCATTAATTAATTCTTTTTTACAGCTGAGTAGTATTCCATTGTATATATATTTATATATATATACACCACATCTTCTTTATCCATTCATCTGTCAGTGGACATTTAGGTTGCTTCCATATACTGGCTATCGTAAATAATGTTGCTATGATCATCGGTGTGCATGTATGCTTTCAAATTAGTGTTTTCTCCAGATATATGCCCAGGAGTGGGATTGCTGGATAATACGGTAACTCTATTTTTAGTTTTTTAAGGAATGTCCATACTTTTTTCCATAGTGGCTGCACAATTTACATTCCCAACAACAGTGTGGAAGGGTTCCTTTTTCTTCACGCCCTCTCCAGCACTTGTTATTTGTAGACATTTTTTGTTGTTGTTGAGGGAAACTTTATTATTTATTTTTAACATCTTTATTGGAGTATGATTGCTTTATGATGGTGGGTTAGTTTCTGCTGTAAAACAAAGTGAATCAGCTATACCTATACATATATCCCCATATCTCCTCCCTCTTGCATCTCCCTCCCAGCCTCCCTATCCCATCCCTCTAGGTGGTCACAAAGCACCAAGCTGATCTCCCTGTGCTATGCAGCTGCTTCCCACTATGTATTTTACATTTGGTAGTGTATATATGTCCATGCCACTCTCTCACTTCGTCCCAGCTTACCCTTCCTCCTCCTCGTTTCCTCAAGTCCATTCTCTACATCTGCATCTTTATTCCTGTCCGGCCCGTAGATTCTTCATGACCATTTTTGTGTTTGTTTTTTTAGATTCCATATATATGTGTTAGCATATGGTATTTGTCTTTCTCTTTCTGACTTACTTCACTCTGTGTGACAGACTCTAGGTCCATCCACCTCACTACAAATAACTCAATTTCGTTTCTTTTTATGGCTGAGTAATATTCCATTGTATGTATGTGCCACATCTTCTTTATCCATTCATCTGTCGATGGACACTTAGGTTGCTTCCATGTCCTGGCTATTGTAAATAGAGCTGCAGTGAACACTGCGGTGCATGACTCTTTTTGAATTATGGTTTTCTCTGGGTATATGCCCAGTAGTGGGATTGCTGGGGCATATGGTAGTTCTATTTTTAGTTTTTTAAGGAACCTCCATACTGTTCTCCATAGTGGCTGTAACAATTTACATTCCCACCAACAGTTTAAGAAGGTTCCCTTCTCTCCACACCCTCTCCAGCATTAATTGTTTGTAGATTTTTATTATTTTTTTTTTTGCGGTACACGGGCCTCTCACTGTTGTGGCCTCTCCCGTTGCGGAGCACAGGCTCCGGATGTGCAGGCTCAGCGGCCATGGCTCATGGGCCCAGCCACTCCGCGGCATGTGGGATCTTCCCAGACTGGGGCACGAACCCGTGTCCACTGCATTGGCAGGCGGACTCTCAACCACTGCGCCACCAGGGAAGCCCTGTTTGTAGATTTTTTGATAATGGTCATTCTGACCGGTGTTAGGTGATACCTCATGGTAGTTTTGACTTGCGTTTCTCTAATAATTAGTGATGTTGAGCATCTTTTCATGGGCCTCTTGGCCATCTGTATGTCTTCTTTGGAGAAATGTCTATTTAGGTCTTCTACCCATTTTTAACTGTTTTTTTTTTTGTTATTGTTATTGAGTTGTATGAGCTGTATATTTTGGAAATTAATCCCTTGTCTGTAGCATAATTTGCAAATATTTTCTCCCAGTCCATAGGTTGTCTTTTCGCTTTGTTTATGGTTTCCTTTGCTGTGCAAAATCTTGTAAGTTTGATTAGGTCCCAGTTGTTTACTTTTGCTTTTATTTCTATTGCCTTGGGAGACTAAGAGTCAGTGCTTTTAAAATACTGACCTCGGGGCTTCCCTGGTGGCGCAGTGGTTGAGAGTCTGCCTGCCGATGCAGGGGACACGGGTTCGTGCCCCGGTCCGGGAAGATCCCACATGCCGCAGAGCGGCTGGGCCCGTGAGCCATGGCCGCTGACCCTGCGCGTCCGGAGCCTGTGCCTCACAATGGGAGAGGCCACAACAGTGAGAGGCCGGCGTACAGCAAAAAAAAAAAAAAAAATACTGACCTTGGTAAATATTTTTAAGCTTACTATTAAACATTTAAATTTTTAGTTCCCCTATGTGTGTGGTAAATTCAGCCTAATAACATATTCGATTAATAATGTTGGGTATTTTTTATGTTATGTATAAGAGATGTGATTTTTCTAGACTCTTCCAGAATAAATTGTAGAAAATTATAAAGCATGATAGAAAAATAGGATAACTTACAAATTACTAAAGACAGGTCCAGATCATTATGTTTTGCTTATTTATATCTATGTCTGATATATCAAAACTGGATGTATCTCCAAATCAACTCTAAATAAATAAGTAAAATGCCATCTGGAGCCTTCTTGAAAATAATCCACTCTTGCACATCCCTGCTGTCCTTGTGTGACCCCTATGTAGTCTGAGTAGCATATGAGGGAGAGACTGGGTGCCATGGTCTGTAACCCACACACAACCCTCCCTAGTGTCAGCAAAGCAAATCATGATGCAAAGTGCTTATGACCACCAAGCAGATAAAGCAGTTTTGATTTTTTTCATCTCTCTCTCTCTCAAATGTGAAGACTCACTAATGAAAAAACATCTAGTACTAAATTGAAATAATTTCACAATATCAAGGCCTTTGAAAGTGGATATTATGGAACTTGGGGTTAAAACTGAGGCTGTGATTATCACTCAAGACAAAATCATCTGTAGCTAATTTTATATGAATGATGAGAAAAAGCCCTATGCACCTTCTCAGGGTTCACCAGCCTTATCAGTACTTAGTACTGCGAAACTGCCCATTGGGCTTGGCAAACATGTTTAAAGGGGTTTTCTTTTTCCATTTTTATTATCATTTTATTTGTCCAGAGAAACTTTTATCAAGCTTTCAGTCTGTGAATTTGTCTTCATTTGTTCATTGCTTTCTACAATATGTGTCCACTTCAAAATAAATAAATATTTGAAATTATTCTGTTTTTTAAAACCTACTAAGCATTAATGGTTTCTCCCTTTGTCATACATTTCAGTTATCTTTCTGATTTTAAGTTCATTTTCACACACAATATATGGTTGTACTCTAATAACTGAAATGTGCAATTTAGATATTTAAAAATATATCCCAAACTTAATTATCTGACCAGTAAGCCTTCTAAATCCATTTGAATAAAGATTGTATATTTACCATTTAGGAAATCTACAAAATTGTCAATTTATTATTAGGCACATGGAGAACTACCCAAATGCATTAGAAGTGAGACCATTCAAGTACGTAGCCCTCACCACTTCAGCTCTACTCAAGATATTTCACTCCAGTTTCTAATAGCTAAATGTCACAGTTCCATGCCAAACACATCAAGGACTTTCCTGGCACCAGTGTGCCTACTTTAGAATGAGCGATATTTCAGAGTCATCAGAATTAATCACCCACTAAATTCAACTTAATAAGACTGCATCATCCTCAGTGTTTCAGCTTCATGCACAATTTATTATAATTTCATATGAAAAGCTAAAAGCTCAGAACACACATATACTATCTTATTCCTAAAAAGAAAGCCCTTTTCTTGAGCAGTTTTAGACACTGGATAGCAATTCAGACTGTAATTGAGTGTCTTCTCAGATCATCTGACAGAGTTCACATCGAAAAAGAGATTAAAGACAAAATGTCAGGGTATTCCAATTGTGAGGAAATCCCTGCATTCTCCTTCAGCCTTCAGCCCTTCAGCACTGACAAGATGAGAAGCCTCAAACAAGGACTCCCAGGGCCTTTCTGAAAGCAGACACAGTCTCTAGCTGTCCTCAGGAGCTCCTTGTATACCTCGGAGCAAGGGAAGACATGACCACCTTATGTGATTTCAAACTGAGTCTGGAAATGCATCTAATCTGCATGTGTGTCTTTTCTTAACTTTTTTTTTTACTTTCTTCTGTTTTATAAGAAGGAAAAACAACAGACACCACAGTACACACAAAAATTGAGAAATTCTTTATTTAAAGAAATAAAGTAGTGCGTATCTCTTATTCCCATACTCCTAATTTGTCCCTCCCCTATTCCCTCTCCCCTTTGGTAACCATATAAGTTTGTTTTCTATGTCCGTGAGTCTGTTTTTGTTTTGTATATAGATACATAAATAGATAAGTAACAAGGATTTACTGGATAGCACAGGGAATTATACCCAATATCTTGTAATAACCTATAATGGAATATATTCTGCAAAAAACAATGAATAACTATGCTACATACCTGAAACTAACACAATATTATAAACCAACTATACTCCAATAAAAAAGAAAAGAGAAAAGAAAAGAAAGAAGTAAACTATAAGTAGGGACTGTCAAAAAACCTATATTGGAAACATTAACAAGGATGTAACATCTTTTGTTGGCCTCTAGGTAAAATGGCGCATCCAAGGTTATTTTAAATTCAGGATAATGGCTACCTTGAGACTTCATAGGAAGGTGCTAGTTAGATGTAGGTAATTCAGATACAAAACTCCTATACTTAAAAAACAGGAACTTTGGGACTTCCCTGGTGGTGCAGTGGTTAAGAATCCACCTGCCAATGCAGGGGGCGTGGGTTCGATCCCTGGTTGGGGAACTAAGATCCCACATGCCACGGCGCAACTAAGCCCATGCACCACAACTCCTGAGTCTGCATTCTAGAGCCCATGAGCCACAAATACTGAGCCCGTGTGCCACAACTACTGAAGTCCACATGCCTCTCCGCAACGAGAAGTCATTGCAATGAGAAGCCCACGCACCACAATGAAGAGTAGCCCCCTGCTGACTCACCGCAACTAGAGGAAGTCTGTGTGCAGCAACAAAGACCCAACGCAGCCAAAAATAAAAAATAAATAAATAAATTTATTTAAATAATTAATTAAAAAAATTTAAAACAGGAACTTTAAGGATGGGGGAGGGGAACTGAATCTTCTCCATACTGACCTAATTCATTAGGTCGGTCACTTGTTACCAACTAGATATGCAGGTTGTGTGCTCATCTTAAAAAAGGGCTATGTTCCCATTGGAAAAGCAGAAACCAACCACAAGAGTGTCATTTTCCCGACAGTACCAGTGTACAAACAGGTATCTATAGCGGGCAAGGCAGCGGGCGCCACAGCACACCAGAGGTTTCCAGCAGTGCTGACACGCTATCGCGGTACTCTCCCTAGTCTTACACATTGAACAATAACTCAAATCCATCACAAGATCACTTGTCATTCCTCCTCGGTTAAATGGGTCTTTATTTTTAGAGAACAATGGGAATTAAAAGAAACTGGAGGCCTTACATCACAGAACTATAAATAGTTGCTGTTAAATGCAGCCTCATGTTTTTGTTTTTCAGTTTTAAAATGAAGTTGATATTTGAGAGGGGTTATTCATCTGCTCAACAGTTTATGATGCCCCGGTGATGTCATCTTATCTAGGTGATTAAGGACCTATTTAGTTTTTCAATCAGACAAATCACTAGCTCTCAACAGGAATTTTAATCAGAAGGATTGCTTGCTGTGCTGAGACTGTCCCCAGCTAACACAATGTTACTGACCTTTCCTCCACAGGAAATTTAAATTTGCATCATTTGGCTGGTTAGGATTTCTGCCATTTCCCTGTGGATCAAGATTAGAGATGAACTTTCAAGTTCAGTCATACATTAAAAACACAAACGTAAGCTGTGAAAAGCCAGAAGCAGAATGATGTCTTTCCCCTGATGCAAAGGTCACTGCTGTTTTTTTCTCATTCATTCCATATGACCACAGGCTTCTACACCTACTGCCCCCATTTAGGGAACTCAAATTGGAAAACAGCCATACTTATAGGCCCTCAGCATGTTCACTGCATTAAGATTGTCTACTACATTTAACTTTGCTCTCTCATTTGTATGTTAAAGGAAAAATTATTTTCCTTGTGACAAACTAGACCTAACAGGACATTTTTTTAAAGTTTGTAAGTGACGTTATATTTATTAGAATAATTCTGTTTTGGTCTAGAAAGTTCCTGCCTTGTACCACCAAGGGAAAAAAGAAAAAAGTCCCAAGTAAACATTCCCTGGAGAAAATTGCTACTCTCAAAATAAGCAATTTCAGGGCGCAAACTCAAAAATCTGCTGTGACATCAAGTTTCTAAGTAAAACTTGTTCAGGGAATCACACAGAAAACACATCCCCGACCCCAACAAGAGTCAATAAGAAGTAACTTAGGAAAGCTAGTTGCCATGATCTCCAGTTTTAAATTTGCAATTGTTTTCATATTTCCAAAAGTGAATTCATAGATTTATATAATTACAAAACACTGCAATCTCTTAGGATCCTATACAACATTCACTTAATGATTTAGGACTAAGAGAGAAAAGGTTAAAAAGTCTTACCTTAGAATTATACTAAAAATGAAGCCGATTTAATAACCAAAAAAAGGACTCAGGACTAAAGCTTTATTATACCTTACTTAAAAGTAATGTTGTTTGAAACCAAGATAAGCCTACATTTATTTCTACCTCAACACTTAGCCTCTAAATAAATTTTCAATTTAATCTGTTTAGCCGCACTATGATAACTGATTCCAAGAGAACATGCATTTAATTATCACTACATATCAGAAAACATTAAGAAAATATTTAAGAAGTGTAACCCATCATAACTAACCCATAAGTCTAAGCTTGGAAGCAATTTAGAAATGCCTTTTAAAAGTTTATCTAGGGCTTCCCTGGTGGCGCAGTGGTTGAGAGTCCGCCTGCTGATGCAGGGGACACGGGTTTGTTTCCCGGTCCGGGAAGATCCCACATGCCGCGGAGCGGCTGGGCCCATGAGCCATGGCCGCTGAGCCTGCGTGTCCGGGGCCTGTGCTCCACGACAGGAGAGGCCACAACAGTGACAGGCCTGCGTACCGCAAAAAAAAAAAAAGTTTATCTATAAATTATGTAATTCCATTAATTTTGCAATCTGTATAAAAGATGCTTTGTGGTTTAGTCATGGAAGGGCAGGGTTTTTTTGTTTGTTCTTAAAGAAATTTAAATTAGTGGGCTAGAGACTGTTTCATCTTAATAAACAGGTTTGATTATTTTTACGAATTGCCTTCACCATTAAAATGAAGCATACAAATGATAAAAAATCATTTCAGCAATCAGCTACGAGCAAACACACAACTGCTTGACACTCTTCCTGGGAATTTGATTCAGATTTGACATCAGCCATATCACTTCTATTGCACAATATCAAATATAAAAGACATCTTGATAGGATAACTTCTTCATAACAGAAGAAAATGCACCAAACTGTTTTTTTTTAATTTATTTTATTTATTTATTTTTGGCTGTGTTGGGTCTTCGTTGCTGCGGGCGGGCTTTCTCTAGTTGTGGCGATTGGGGGCTACTCTTTGTTGCGGTGCGAGGACTTCTCATTGCGGTGGCTTCTCTTGTTGCAAAGCATGGGCTCTAGGTGCGCAGGCTTCAGTAGTGGTGGCTCGTGGGCTCTACAGCGCAAGCTCAGTAGTTGTGGTGTATGGGCTTAGCTGCTCAGAGGCATGTGAGATATATTCCCGGACAAGGGCTGGAACCCGGGTCCCCTGCATTGGCAGGTGGGTTCTTAACCACTGCGCCACCAGGGAAGCCACCCCAAACTGTTCTTAAACTGAGTTTTCATGGTCTGTGACATGCCATGGCATTACTTTAATTATAAAAAAAAAGAAAATCAATAAAAGTCAATAAAAATGAATGATGCAAACATCCTTAATTACATTCCAAAGCCGAATAGATGTCTGTTTTTTTTTAATCATAAGTTGGAAAAAAAATGAGTAAATTGCACCATACACTGTGCTAAGTGATTACCTGGCTTACATCCTGCACAATAAATTTTTAAAAACCGAGTCCCAAAGATAGCTCAAGGTCATAGAGCTTCAAGTGTGAGAGCCAGGGTTCAAGCCCAGAATACAAATCCAAATTCTGTCTGATTTCAAGGCCCACGTTCTTTCCATTGCATATTCTGCTGTTTGGTTTCAGATTGACCTGGCTCCTTACAGTTGTACAGCTTTCAATGAGATGACCAACCTTAACAGCACTGTATAGATGAACTGCATGCAGAACAAAGATAACTGCTTCCCCAAATACACCTTGCTCTTTCCCGGGAGGTTTCCTCGGACCGCCCTACCCTGGGAATTCTGGGTAGGACACTCTGATCCCTCTCTAACCGACTACAAGAAGTGCCCAAGGTAAACAGTGCATGCAAAGAGATTTTAAAGTCATTCCAGCATAATTATCCTAATCAACAAAAACCAACTACAGCTCAATCAAACTTTAGAGAAGAAAAGCTTGTGTGAGAGTTAAATAAATTGAAGTGTAAGGTCAGGCTTTTATAAGGCGTTCCAGATTCTATCACCTTGCTCTAATTCTTGCATATTTCAGCAGTCACGTTTTTTGTGACTTCACAGAAATAACAAGACATTTTAAAACTCCCAGGATAGTTACAAAGTACTGTTAACATACACTGTGCATCCACATATAGCCCAGGGCACTGAGAACATTGGGATAAACTTGGAAGTCTGCAATTGAAAAGTTATTTTTAAATATAAACTAGGTGATAATTAAAAAACGGGGGGGAGGTGAGTGTAACTGAACCAACTTAGATTTTTTTCTCAGTTTCCATACTGTTTGCATTAATCCTTTCATTTCTGACACTATCAATGTCATAAGCGTTTGAACAAATCTAGAGCAATTATTCGGAAACCCTCACGTATAGACCGACTTGAACATCCTGAGGCCTTATATTCACATACTTCTTCAAACATTGAGTGAAATTATTTACTTGCAAAGATTCTTTATCTCTTTTTAGAAAAATAATTTCAAAGTTTCTTGACTAGTACATCAATAATAGTATATGACTATTATCAAGTTGTCAAACCGATGATAAAACTATCATGACAACCCAACTCCATGATACCGTTGGTTATATGTACACAAAGAAAAGAGAATGGAATATTTAACTAAAAGAAAATTCATATTCTGAACATTAACTGTTATCCTTAAGAGCCACCTACTACCTAATTTGGTTCAAAGTCAAGGCATTGTGTGCACACAGTAGATTCTCAATATATAACTTACATAAACCTAAACACTCAATCTAGGAAATGGTCAGAGGAAATAAATATACTAACCCTGTAACAGTGACTGACTTCAAAACAAAGCACTGATAGAATGAGTATGAGGCATGGCAAGTATGGGGCAAATATTGAGAAGGGGCAACAAGACTTCCCAGGTACACTGAATGCAGACTGTGAATGGGAAGTTATTCATTAAACAGCCCACATAAAGAGGCGTGTTAGCACAAAGTATTGATGGAAGAACCAACTGCACAGAGGGTTGTTATAAACTCTGATTGTGTGTCTAAATTTGTATGAATGGAATACTAAAAGCCTTTAGGTACAAAATGTTTTGAGAATCTCTGTAATTTCTAAAAGGTCCAATCACACACTCAACAGAGCCCTCCTCCACCCCAATTTTCCATTGCTTCAGCTGTTTTTTATTAAAACTAGCAGCTACAGAGGAATAGTGAATGCAGATTTAAGCTAAACAGGCTATTTTGCCTTTTCCATTTGCAACCAAATAAAATTTTATTTTTAAATTTTTTGCCAGTTTGTCCATTTTTCAGATATATCACCAAGCCTCAAAGGTAAAAATTGATATCATTTTGAGTCTTTGCCACAGAATGAACAATTCTACAGTTGTGCGTAAAAAAGACAAATTTGCTTTTACCTCAGAAAGTATGAAAAAGTAAGCTGCACCAGCCATAAGAGATTTTTGGAAAAAAGATCCAAAGATGGCTAATATACTTCTATACGAAAAATTAAGACAAGCTGAAGTCTCAACAGTCCTCGTCAAAGTCAGTTTGCACAGTGGCTAGATGACAAATAAGGGCATTGTTAGTAACTCAGGAAAACTCCAGCAGAAATAACTGAAAATTTCCCCTCTGGGTTCTCAGCTTACCGTAGGCAAACTAAAACAACCCTAAAAACAGAAATACACACTAGAAACAGGAACAGGCATTGGGATGACAGCCAAACAAGTCTAATGGAGAGATGTAAATATGCAGGTTATGGTACACGCAAATATTTTCTTCATTATAAGGACAGTAAAGAAACAATGAAAATGGATCTCCTTTCTTATTAAGTAAAAGTAACATGTATGCTTTACAGGAAGTTAACTGGGCTGTAGCTAACTGTAGCAAAGTTAACTGTAGCAAATACAGTAGTCCCGCTTATCCGCAGCATACGTTTCAAGATCACCAGTGGATGCCTAAAAACTTCGATAGTACTGGACCCTATATGTACTATATTTTTTCCTACACATACATACCTATGATAAAGTTTAATTTACAAACTAGGCATAAAAAGAGATTACCAATAACAACTAATAATAAAACAGAACAATTATAACAATATGCGTAACAAAAGTTATGTGAATGGGGTCTCCCTCTCAAAATATCTTATTGTACAAATTTAATGCCTTTCCATCTTAACTAAGCACTTATCACGCAACTGTGACCATAACTTTTGCAGTGTGAGGTGTGACAGCAAATCCAGCAAGTTTCTTTCTCCTTCTTACAATTTCACGGATAGAAGATTCATTCTTGCCATAGACCTTAGCAACCTGAGCATATGATTTTTTTTCTTTATTGAGAACTTTCACGTTTTCACTTAAAGGAAGCACTTTATGGCCTCTCTTTGGTATATCTGAATTGCCAGCACTGCTACTTTTCCACTTTGGGACCATTATGAAGTAAAATAAATTACCTGAACACAGTGATACGTCCACAGTCGATCCAGTAACCAAGATGGCGGCTGAGCGACTAACGGGTACGTCAGATCTAGACAGCATGAGATTTCATCACGCTACTCAGAATAGCTGTGCAATCTTAAACATATGAATTATTTCTGGAATTTTCCATTTAATATTTTTGGATCTCATATAACCTCACACCAGTAAACATGGCCATCATCAAAAAGTCTACAAACAATAAATGCTGGAGAGGGTGTGGAGAAAAGGGAACCCTCTTGCACTGTTGGTGGGAATGTAAATTGTTACAGCCACTATGGAGAACAGTATGGAGGTTCCTTAAAAAACTAAAAATAGAACTACCATATGACCCAGCAATCCCACTACTGGGCATATACCCTAAGAAAACCATAATTCAAAAGGACACATGTACCCCAATGTTCATTGCAGCACTATTTACAATAGCCAGGACATGGAAGCAACCTAAGTGTCCATCGACAGATGAATGGATAAAGAAGATGTAGCACATATAAACAATGGAATATTACTTGGCCATAAAAAGGAACGACATTAGGTCATTGGTAGAGATGTGGATGGACCTAGAGTCTGTCATACAGAGTGAAGTAAGCCAGAAAGAGAAAAACAAATATCATATATTAACGCATATATGTGGAATCTAGAAAAATGGTACAGATGAACCTATTTGTAAAGCAGGAACAGAGGCGTAGACATAAAGAATGGACATGAGGACACGGTGGGGAGGGGAGGGTGGGATGAACTTGGGAGACTAGGTTTGAGATAAATACACTACCATGTGTAAAACAGATAGCTAGTGGGAACCTGCTGTATAGCACAGAGAACTGAGCTCAGTGCTCTGTGACGACCTAGATGGGTGGGATAGGGAGGGTGGGAGGGAGACGCAAGAGGGAGGGGATATGGGGATATATGTATACGTATAGCTGATTCACTTCATTGTACAGCAGAAACTAACACAACATCGTAAAGCAATTTTACTCCAATAAAAATAATAAAAATAGTATTTTCGGACCTCAGTTGACCTCGGGTAACTGAAAATGTGGGAAGGGAAACCGTGGCTGAGGGGGTGACGACTGTAGTTGTTTCTGTCGTACGTTACACTGTATAGTTTGATGAGAGCAGGACGGTGGTAAAGATGGAGAGAATAGTGTAGGTTACCTGGAGGAAGCGCTATGGACCACACCTAACTCCGTGCCTTGAGCTGGAGCAGCCTGGGCGTAGAGAGGGTGGGGGTCAACTCTGGCTCTTAGAAGTTGCAGCAGCAACAGGGGAAAGAGGGCAAGGAGTTGGAGAGGGAGACGAGTGTCTGGAAGAAGTCACCTTCCAGACACTTTCTGTCATTGTTGCCAAAATTCCTGACAACAGTGTATCAGAACACAGTCTCTGACTCTACCCCTTTTTTTTTTTTTTCAGGATAGGATAGGACACTAATCATATGAATAATTTAGCTGTCAGCAGAAGAGAAATCGACCACTGGGGAGACATATTCTGTAAGGGTGTCACACGCCAAAGAATGAGATTAGGAATTCTGCCAATCTTCTTTCAAAAAAGCTCTTCAAATTATCAGAGATGGCTGCCTGAAAGAACTGTGGGATGAGAAGTCGAAAGTTCTGCAGGGCAAAGCAGTATCATGCTCTTAAAAGACATGACTAAACAGCCATCACCAAGAACACGATCTCACTCGAGGCACTAATAACTGATTCTGAAAGTAGGATGTTCAGCGAATATTTCACCACATGGTTCAGAAGTCCCTAACCAAAAATATAACATGTGCACAAGAAAAGGTTCACAAACTTCAGAAACCTATCAAGACAGGTGGGTTCTCTTCTACTATCTTTTCTTTCCCAAATTGTATCAAGACCTCAAATTAGGAACTAGAAAGCAAATCCAAGAAATTGAGGAACTTACTGCACTGGATAGAAAATTACTAGCAAAAAAATGTAGAATAAGAATCAAAATAAAACTGTCCACAAATATTTTTATATGGTCCTTATTTTTTAATCTTCCTAAATCTCAAGGCTATGTTCAAACATTTAATAAGATAAAATTCTAAGAAAATATTTTGACCTCAACAAGAAGAATTTTCAGGATATAATGGATGTGGCTATTCAGCGATTTTCAAACTCATGGTCATGAGTTAAAAAAAAAAGTTAAAAAAAACTGAGTTGATATTTCCAATATAATGTATACTTATTCATCTATTTCATGCATTTACTATTATACTGGCAAACTACATACATGAGGTATACAACAAATAAAAAGGTTTTAAGGATAAAATTAAAAATATTTTAAAAGCAGTCTAATATTTTCTTCCCTCACCCAGGTGGATCATGTTTGCACTGCTTGGGATGTTCACAGTTCAGAAAACACAAATTTACTTTATTAATTACATGTGAGGGGCAACATACATTCACCCATAACTTACACTCACACACACGTTTGAGATTTTGCAATATTTTATCCAAAAACCTTGAATTTAAATGTAGTGCTTTTATATCACTATATAGAACCTTTTTAAAGCAGTTGTGGGGTGAATGAAGATATGGCAAATCAGGGTTTCAAAGACTTTTTATTACTGCCGATGGCTGCCCTTTACTCAGCAACTACTATGTGACAAGCATTTTATATTACATGTATTATATCTAATTCTCACAAGAACTATAAAGTAAAAATTATTCTTCCAATTTTATTTAAAAAAATGAAATTAAGGTTCATGATCAACCACATCCTGCAAATAAGTGGTAGAGCCAGGGTGGGTATCTTTAAAACCACAAAATCAAGATGATCACAATTACAGGACATTATGTGAAGGGCCAAGCATTTTAACTGTTTAGTATTTTCTTTGTTTACAGCTGGCTCCTTAAAGCAAAGAGAGGGGAACTGAGAAATAAGCTGTTAACTATTAAAAATTCTTTAGGTTAAAAAAAATAACCACTCCCAGACATTTCCACCTGCTTCTCTTCCCCTCTCCTTCAGCAAACAGTACTTTTAAGTCCTAGAAAGACACCTGCAGGAGAGATTTCTGGGAGTGGTTACAGCAGGTACGTTTCTACTGATGCAGTTGCCCAAAACCTTAGAGCTGTGAGTATTGTTTCCCAAAACAACATCCTTTAATCTTAAAAGACAATTTTTTAAAATTTGTTTTTATTTATTTATTTTTGGCCGCGCAGCTTGTGGGATCTTAGTTCCTTGATCAGGGATTGAACCTGCACCCTCAACAATGAAAGTGCAGAGTCCTAACCACTGGGCTGACAGGGAATTCCCTTAAAAGAGAATTTATTAAGGATAAGTTCTGGAGCTTGCAGAGCAGGGCATTCATTCTGTTTTGCGCTGAAGAATAAGAGCAGGAGAGAGAAAGCCAGCTAGATTCCCTACCCACTCTTCTTACCAGGCTGATTGTGCAGTAGGAGCATCTTGGACTTCCACTCAGGACACAGAGTTTCCAGCTATGTTCCCAAACAGGGCCTGAAACTGGCTACTTGGTACCAAAATGCTTATTCCTCGTCCAGGCACAGATGCAGCTAATATCTATGAAGCCTCCGGGCTGCCAAAGTCAAAAAAAGATGAGAGGGTCCATGAGCCTGGAGAAGCTACTTTACAGTAAAAAATTGGTTGAATTAGGAGAAATGCTAACTGTAAAATGTTGTTTGCCAGTTTAAGAACCATGATTTGAAATTTCACTGCTAAGTTCTTCACCAGAAAACATGGGTTAAACTACAGTTGTGATTCAGCATGATTTCCTTTGCTGGAGATTTTTAAAAAGATATATGACTGCTGTCCATTCAGGCATTGTCTTCTGCCTGGGAAGTCCTCACCTCTCCTACCCACCTGGCAGATTTCTCTTCACTCTCCACACCCAAGCATGGCTTCCCTAGTGAAGCTTTCCCCACACGTAAGCTAAAATTAGGAACTTTCTCATCTGTGTGCTCAAAAAAATCTTAAATCTGTATTTAATTAGAACCATTCATTTTAAAATGCAACTATTTGTTCTTGACTATGGCTTCTGTATTTACTCACCTTGTATTCCCATCACTTATTACTGTGCCTGGCACATAATACATCACAACAAATATTTGGTGGATGAAGAAATAAAGGTTGAATCATGAATCTGAAGGAGCACTAACTCCTACAGATAAGTTATAATAGATTCGTCTCAATGGTTCTATTTCAAACAAGGATTTGTTTGCTTTTATACACCTTATATAAAATCCATCATAGTTCTTTGAACATTCTCTTTGTAGCCTTATAAGATCACTATATCTGGCTGTCAATATACAAAGGAACCCTCTCTCATTACTAGTCACACCACAAGTCTAGCCTAACACAAATGAGATAGCTCTTACAACTTTTCTATTCACAAATTAGGAACCATTACCATCGGCAGCATTTCCTATAATTTCTAAACAGAGTAACCCGGCCCAGTGGGGAAAGTCATGTTTTCAATTGTTTATTCTCTGGTATCTCTATTCTAGTCAAAAGGTTCCTCAAAAAAAAAGGAAAATTTTAAAGAAAATCTGAAGGAAAAATACACAATCCCACCTGTTTACTTTGAAGGCTTGATCTAGCAAGTGTTTAAGAAATGAATTTCTGGTGAAAACAAAAGTAGTCAGGCAATGTTATACCCAATGTAATGTGTGCTCTTGCCCTTAAAAAAAGAGAGTCAGTCTGTCACGTTTAGAGAATATCTTTCTGAACTATGAGTGGATTACCTTATGTGGCCTGCCAGAAAACAGTATTCACTCCTATAAATACCTAATCCCTTAAACATTTCCCCCATAACTGCATCAATTTCTCATTAGATGAGCATGTCACTAAACATATATGTGAAACATAAGAATAACAAAACTCAAACTTTATAAACATTAGAAAGTAAAATACAGAAATCTACCAACAGATGCAGGGTTCTAGGTAGTCATTTCAAAAACAATCTGTATTAGGAAACTTCTTGAGCAAAACACTTACCATATAGTAGTTTCATTTCTTATACAAACTACATCAAGAATACACATTTTTAAATGTACTTCAGACCCTAAATAATTAAAGCAAACCTCTCAGTCACCGCCCCCCCCAACCCCAGGATAAAGGGCAATGCAAGAGAAAACAAATCACTAAAATACCCATTTATGCTCTCATAGGTCTCACCTGCCCTGTCCCCAACTCCAATATTTCAGTTCTTTAACTACCCCACCACCTTAACTCTTCTCTTCTAGAAAGTGGGTCAGTCCATCTTAGCAGGCCACCTAGAAGAAAGGTGGAGGTAACCACTGAACGTTACCGGCATGCCTTGACCCTTCTCAGATTCAATTATTTTAAGATTTTGCCTTCCCCATATTTTTCATCTCCCCAAACTTCCCCATCAAGTCACTTTTTTTCACTTTCTACACAGACAGCAATGTTAAGTGAGCACATTCAGTATATAGGCCAAGCTACTGACAGAAAAATGAATAAGTTCTCAGATTTCAGTCCCGTAGGATTTAAGCTCCTCTCTTAAATTAATATTTATTCTACAAAACACTCACCTGGCATACATCTTATGCTACCTTGCCCTACCTCTCCCAATAACAGGCATGTCCTTGAAGGTGAAATCCATCTTAATCTCTTTTGTCCCCAGAATGCCTGCATATTCTCAGTAGGCACCTTCTGAATTCTCCTCTGTTCTCTGGTTAGAAGACTGGGCCCAGAATGGCCTCCTCAAAAACGTTCAGACCATTTTTAAATTCACACTATAACCCATTGCAGAGGGTGTGGTGGGCAAACACGTCTTATCTTCACTGTAATGTTGATCAATTCACTAGCAGCTGCCTAAAGTTCTGGGTTAAGAAAGATAATAAGGTCACATATGGACTCAGAGAGAGAATGTACACTGATACTAATAATGGATTAGTGATGTCTGCCACATGCATAGGTAAGGAGCATGGTGGTATGCATGCTCAGTATTTGCCACCTCAACTCTAAACCCTGAGCCAAAATCTGAATTTCATTAAGTTCAAGTACTTCTTACTGCCTAAGTTCCTTTCCCTAACTGAAGCATTAGACCAGGCACAGAGGGTTCAAGGTCTTCCAAATATATATTTCCACGTATAAGCCTTTTACGTAAAAGTTTGGTGAAGAATACTCTTCCCGGTGAATTAGACTTAAAGGTCAACATCATGGACCCAGTGTTCCCCTCCCTCTTTGCACCGGCACACAGTCAGAACCCTTTCTCGAGAGCATTCGGTAGCAACTTTTAAAGTGCCGCTAAACTTTTCCACAAAAGCAAAAGCATCGAAGCTCTTTATTCCAGAAGCAACCCCAGCCAGGATCACTTAAGGATTCCACTGTCTGTGCAGCAACTCTTTCATTCCAGTAGATGTTGCGTTCTTCTGTTTAAAGAGTTCCCTTTTCTCATCCTGTGTTCTCCGATAAATCTGTACATCAAAGACAACCCCAAGATCAGGGTGACAACATTTAGGAGATCTGGTTTCAGATCTTTCCTCTGAAATAATTTGACAAAACCTACACAAAGTCATTTTACCGTGGCAAGAATACAAATTCAACACTTTCCCCCCAACTAAAGAAGTGACCTGTGAGCCCAGCAAACTCAAAATAACATATCAAACCCATTCTTATTTTGATTTCTTTCTAGTAGTGCTCTCATCAGCCAGAAAAATCCTGAATTCTTTTCTAATGTATCACGAGAACCATTTCATAATTCTAAAGCACACTACAGAGTAGAAGGTGCATCCTTAAGGGCTGACAACCTCCACTTCTAGCTTTATAATCATATTTATTATATTTCCAAGGCAATCTTCCTCATCAATTTCCATTACCCTAATCCAATTCCATTGTGTAAAAAGGCAATTCTACGTAATACTTGCTGTCCTCTCTGCATTACAGTGACGTACATCCTTGCTCTCTCTCCACTCCAACTCTTCTAGAGCATTTACGCCATTTATGCTTGACAGACTTCTCTCCTCCCTTCCATGACTGAGAACAAACCACTTAGGCCACAGTCATTTCAAAGTTCCCTTAAAAAAATTTTAACGGCTATAATGGAATAAAAGCCCTTCCAAGACAAAAGTATGTAAGAATGAGAATGAGAAAATTAGTAAACATAGGTTGCTTTTCCCAAGATCTCAAGTAATATTTTCTTCAGTGAAAGGCCGATTTGCCTTTAAAAGTTCACTTAGAATCTTCTAAAAGCTCCCACACCTCAAATATTGAAATCATTTAAATAAACATCTCAGGGAAGGAAAAGACACAGCAAGCCACACTTGGGCATTAAAGGACACAAGGGGCAATGGAGAGGACTCAATGGGTCTCAACAGTAGCCTAGCTGAGCCAGAGGCAGGAAGACATGGGGATCTGAACAGGTTTACATTTTAATCCATCCCCATAGAGTCTTTTCTTCCCTGACTGCCGACGCCAGGAGCCCTGGAACCAGAAGTACGAATGCAGCAAAAGTCGAGAAGCAAAAGAAGCTCACCTGAGACTGAGGCAAGGACTGAACTCTACTGCTACTTTAATGCATCAGCTGAGCCGATTTTTGCCACAAAAAAAAAAAAAGAATTAAAGTTATATGATACTGCAATGTATTTTAAGATAATATCAGCAGGTATATGACGGCCAAATGTACGCCCTGTTTAGTACAGAATATCAAATTGAATGCAAATGGAGAGAAAAAGAATTTAAAAATAGAAACCATATTAAAAGGCTAAAGAAAATGTGATTTTTTTTCCCCCCCAGCTTAGAGATCCTCCCTAACCTTTTTTCTTGATAGGATACCACTACCTACTACTGGAGCATAAGCACCAAGTGTAGGGAAAGCAAGACTGAGCTAGTGAAGGGGCTCTGCCAACACATTCTGAAAACCACTGACCCTGAGTTTAGAAACTTTCTTTCTAGGAAACCAAACTTTAAATTATATATATTTACTAATCACATAATAGAAAATATATCTCAAACTTTTAACCCCCCCCCTCACTTTTGCTGCAGAGTTTCACACCTGTCTTTAAAAACAAAATGGAATAGCTACATATTTTTATTTAGCTTAAGAAATTATGTAGGCGCATGGGCAGAGACAGATCTCACAGTCGCACAGTTGTGACTCAACACATACCATTGCCATTAATACATCCTTCACCTTGAAATGTGAACGAGCACCAAATGCAAAATTATTATTTTATTTTCTTTAACAAAAATGGAATCTAAAGATAACTGCTTCGGTGAATCCTTGAACAGTAACTGGCCTGTTGATGATGGACCTCGTTAAAGCACAACACAACAATGTGTGTTTATATCACCCTTTTATTTCATAGTTAGAAATAATACAGTTCCACAGGGTAAGTCATCAATAAATAATGGTGTTTAATCATTAAACGTAAAAATCCCAACTCTTTGGCATCTGACAGGATTCTATTTCTTGTCAAACTAATGACTGTATAGATATAGTTAATCTTAGTGATCATTCGTCAATACAATATGTTACAAAGGTGCAATTTACTTTAAAATGTAAAATAGCTGAAAATTTCCAGCCCACCAAGAAATCTGATCAACTCAGTAAGATATGGGCCAACTTCCCTGAGGCTCTTTCACATGATTTGCCTCAGTGGAAGTATAATCAACGTTGATTAAGAGTTCCTAGGGTTTTCTAATACTTATTCTGCTCTAAATAGTTTGTCATTCATTCTGGCCAAAGAAAAGTCACAACTGCACCAGGAATGACCCACTCATTTAATTAAAAGGTGTTCTTATTTTATAAGCAAGATTGCTAACACCTTAGAAACTCACAGCCCCCAAAATAAAATTTAAAATAAGGAGGTCTATGCTGCCAGAAATGCCAATTCAGTAATAAATTGCACCTTCAAGAGTCAAAAAAGAAAAAAAGAAATAGAAACTTTTACAAAAGGTACATTACATACATTTTTTTTTTTCAAAATATGTTCAAGAATAGTTGAGCTGTATTTGTTACTAAAGCCAGGGCATTATTTCTTTAGCAACAAATTAAACCAGTGCAATTGACATAAATTGTTAAGTAATCCAGGATTAACCCATTAAAACTGTAGAAGCACTTTAGGCTCCTGCACTAATACTAGAAAGTGGAATTTCAATGAGTGCCTGTGCTGCACAGAACTAAAACTGAAATGACCCGATGCCATGCTGAATGGTATCACTTCATACTTAGTTTAAGCATTTGAGAGTAGAAATCATGAGTTCCTCTATTAGAGTTCCATCCACTTACAGAACATTCAGATGTAATCAGTATTATGCCTATAATCCACAATTTAAAGAATCCTTTCCATTTTAAAGTTCCAGATGAATTTTAAATTAGAAAATAAGCACTAAGGAAACTTTTTCAACTTATGAAAACTTCATATTGGAAACTTTCCTGTAAAGTTTCCCCCCACCCATTGTAAAATAAATACTTTGTATCCCAAATTTAATTTTATTAAGACACACTTTAATAACGCTATAAAGAAATATTTTACAGCCATAGAGATCAATAACTTTCCATGCGGAAATAAAAAAATTCACTGCTCAATAATATTATTGAAGCAAGTGAAGAAAGATTATTCTCTTGTCAATTTGAAATGTTAATTTTTTTCAGTGCAAAACCAGTTATAAAATATTTAAACTCAATATTTAAAAATAAAACGTGGTCCAATTTAGCAATCTTCAAGTTCTAAATTTCATAAAACAAATCATTACATATATTTTATAGTAAAGTACAGAGATTAAAGAAGTACTTGAGTACTTAAGATATAAATTTCTAATGAATCATACCAAGTCGGCAACAACCAAGCAGATAACATTTCCAATTTGAGTATCGGAATTTTAAAGACGATATTACTGTACCAAAGCCTTTTTTTCCCAGCTAAAAAGCGATACAAACTAATGGTCAACATTCTGTTTTCCTTGCAGTTGCGTGCTCTAGAATGATTTCACCTCAAGTACCTGTGATTTCATTCCTGTATTCAAAATTTGATCCAATTTTTATGTTCCAGGAACACTTAGCTGATTTAACCATCTATAATGTAAAGAGTCCTGTACAGAGTACAACAGTGGAATTTTCTAGCCAAGTGTAGGCTGACCTAAACTGGTTTACATCCTCTGCAAGTCACTCATGTATTATTCCTAGCAAACACACGGTCCCCTCTGAGGGTCAGGTGTTGAAGCTGGTACTGTAGCACTTCTGTGTCAGCTGGCTCCTTGATGTTCATTTTATCTAGATTGAGGTAGTCCAGAGATTTGGAGTGAGCCCTCTTACCTTTAAGAAGACAGAGAGGCAGAGGCCCATGGAGGGCCTTATAAGGTTCATAAGGTAAAGATTTAGTGCACTTGTCTCCTGAGCTGGGCATCCGCCTTCGCCTCCTGCCATTGACAGCTGGAATCTCGTACGGCTGGTAGTACCTACTTCTGGTTTTATACAAACGAGAGGAACGGGCAAGTCCTGCATCCAGCTGTTTGGAGCGCAAGGAAGGCACAGCTTCTCCCTTACTCTCTTCACCTCCTGTGCACTTCTGGGCTAACTTCAGGAGTTCCTCACCAGTCGTGAAGCCAACCAAATAGTTAGAGTCCATGTGGAGGATCTGGTAGCCTGACACAGTCCGGCGCATCGGCGAGCACGGAGTGCTGGAACAGCGGGGCTTCTCCACCTCTGCCTTTCCCGGGGAGCTCACCTCGGCCACGGGCAAGGGCAGGGTGGTCAGGGTACTTCTGGGCTCTCCATTAACATCTACTTCCATTTTAGGCACCAGTCTGCACACTCCTAAAAGCAGACAGACTCAGATTAGAAGAGTGTAACGATCAGAGCCTCGGGCCAAGCTGGGTGGTTTGAGAAGGCTCAGGGAGCAAGAAGTAACACCGGCCGGAAAAACAACCAATGTACATCTGACAGATTTTTATCTATGCCTATTAAATGTTCCACAGCAAGCATGAAATGACTACTACTTCTCTGCCTTCAAGAACTCAAAGGCAGGTTTGAGAACTGAAAGGTTCATATGGAGAAGTGTTAACAGAAAACAACAGCAATACTTCTCTAAATGCAGTGCTCCTTTCAATCACACAAAGTTTATTCCTTGGTGCGATTATTAAGCAAATCCAATACAGAGCTCAACATAATGAAGCAAATAAAAATAATCATACACAATTTCACAAGAATCCACAAAATATTTCCAACATAAAAATTAACTTTAAAATTAACTCTTCAGCACAGCAAAGGAAACCATAAACAAGACCAAAAGACAACACTCAGAATGGGAGAAAATATTTGCAAATGAAGCAACTGATAAAGGATTAATCTCCAAAATTTATAAGCAGCTCAATAATGAAAAAACAAACAACCCAATCCAAAAATGGGCAGAAGACCTAAATAGACATTTTTTCAAAGAAGATATAGAGACTGCCAACAAACACATGAAAGAATGCTCAACTTCATTAATCATTAGAGAAATGCAAATCAAAACTACAATGAGATATCATGTCACACCGGTCAGAATGGCCATCATCAAAAAATCTAGAAACAATAAATGCTGGAGAGGGTGTGGAGAAAAGGGAACACTCTTGCACTGTTGGTGGGAATGTAAATTGATACAGCCACTGTGGAGAACAGTATGGAGGTTCCTTAGAAAACTACAAATAGAACTACCATATGACCCAGCAATCCCACTACTGGGCATATACCCTGAGAAAACCATAATTCAAAAAGAGTCATGTACCACAATGTTCACTGCAGCACTATTTACAATAGCCAGGAGATGGAAACAACCTAAGTGTCCATCGTCGGATGAATGGATAAAGAAGATGTGGCACATATATACAATGGAATATTACTCAGCCATAAAAAGAAACGAAATTGAGCTATTTGTAATGAGGTGGATAGACCTAGAGTCTGTCATACAGAGTGAAGTAAGTCGGAAAGAGAAAGACAAATACCATATGCTAACACATATATACAGAATTTAAGAAAAAGAAAATGTCATGAAGAACCTAGGGGTAAGACAGGAATAAAGACACAGACCTACTAGAGAATGGACTTGAGGATATGGGGAGCGGGAAGGGTAAGCTGTGACAAAGCGAGAGAGAGGCATGGACATATATACACTATCAAACGTAAGGTAGATAGCTAGTGGGAAGCTGCCGCATAGCACAGGGAGATTAGCTCAGCGCTTTTTGACCGCCTGGAGGGGTGGGATAGGGAGGGTGGGAGGGAGGGAGACGCAAGAGGGAAGAGATATGGGAACATATGTATATGTATAACTGATTCACTTTGTTATAAAGCAGAAACTGACACACCATTGTAAAGCAATTAAACTCCAATAAAGATGTAAAAAAAAAAACTTTAAAAATTAAAAAAAAATTAACTCTTCAACTGTGTTTAAGGGGCATACAATAAAAGATAAAAGCTGATCAATTTCTCCAAAGAATCCAATTTAGAGCTAAAAAAATTTTTAAGGTTGGAGGAGTCTTAAGGGAAGGTTCCCACAAACCTTGTAAATGTTCTTTATTCCATATCTCCAATCAATTATTTAAAGAAAACCATTTTGTAGTTTAAAAGTTAATCCTAAATCCAGTAAATCAGGCCATTTTTAATATTAAACATATATAAAAATCAAATGTTATTTGACTATTTAATCCTAAAATATACCACAGATTTAACAGTTATTTTATTCTGCAACACCTAAGACAGTGCACTTTTGAATAGTTTGGTAAATGGCAGAACAATTCACAACGAATACTAATATTATTCATCACAATGATCACATTACATATTTGGAAAACCCCAGCAACCAGAAGTACCACAGACAATGGCCAGGTTCCTAGGAACTTGCAGATGGAATTTTGGAAAATAAAATCCAAGGGAAACAGTGACAATGTCACTTCTGATAAACTTTACCTCTACTTGATCTTCAATTAGAAGTAGGTAGCACAGCTTTAAATGTCTCAGATCACTAATGAAAACGATGTCAACTAATAACATGTCAAAAAATAATGTGATTTTAAGATTAAATATTTACTGAATTAGGCTATTATATTAAATAACTCTCACGAATCCCTTTGTAAAACAAATAATCTTTTCCTAATTGAATCATTTTCTAAAATTTGGGTATTCATTCAAAATGTAAGCAATCAGAAAGCTAAAAAAAAAAGTCCCAACCTTATTCCTTCATTTGCATGCTGCATTTTCTTTTCCTTCATTAGAAAATAAATAAACCAAGACTATGAAGAAGTTACCAGATGCCATCCTGTCCTCACTATGGTCCACACATCTCTAGTACAACTGAAAACTAATATCTAGAATGATTCCTGAGGGCTTCCCTGGTGAAGCAGTGGTTGAGAGTCCGCCTGCCAATGCAGGGGATGCGGGTTCGTGCCCCGGTCCGGGAGGATCCCACATGCCGCGGAGCGGCTGGGCCCGTGAGCCATGGCCGCTGAGCCTGCACGCCCGAAGCCTGTGCTCCACAACGGGAGAGGCCACAACAGTGAGAGGCCCGCGTACCGCAAAAAAAAACAAAAAAAACAAGAATGATTCCTGAGATAAAGTAAATGTCAAAGGGATCCATATAGTTTTGCTTATTACTTACTTTTTACTCTAAATCTTACACTATTTCCAATTTTAATTTAACCAAAATACCTTCGTCCCTCAACACTTCTAGCTTTAAATTAATTGGTTTTATTCTATTTTATTAATGTAAAAATAAATTTATATTTAATTGTATAATTTATTTCTCTGTTGAGAGGATGGGAATAGGAGGTGACTACCATGCATACTTCGGTATGCATGCAAAAACCTGAAGATTTCTCATCTAATAAACTTTAGAGGGCCATATGAAACCTCATCAGATTTTATGCTGAACAAACAAATGTTTACTCTAAGCCAAATGACAAATTAATCCTTCCTTTCCCACTAATTCTGCAGTCCAGAAAGAGCACAAGAGGACAGATCCAAGGCCTCCAACATACCTAACCTGACAGGCAGCTACAGGCGGGAAGTGTTTCTCTGATACTTCATTCTGAAAGAGAAGGAGAGGAGGGTCAGTGAAACCTAAATAATCAGGGCTGTGGAGGAGATGGGGACCACCCAAGGGGAGTTACCTAGGTGGTGACACTCAGGCCATCAGTCCACATTAAGTGACAAACCAGTCTAGGTTTCTTCCAAATCTGGCAGTCCATGACAGTCCATGGATTTCCACCAGTCACCTTACTGCATTCCCTGGTATATTATAAACTTCCTAAAATTCATGAATTCACACTTTACCCATTCTGAATTGGGTGATAATTCAAAAAGAGGCTAAGCTGGAAGTCATCTTATTTGCCCCTTAGTATAAAAATTGCTAAGCGAGCTAACAGTGTGCAAAGTCACAGTAAAGAAGAGTGGGCACAGGCTTCTCTGGTCAATGCAATCATCAAAAGTTTGCTCCCTCACTAAGTCAATCCTGCTCCATCAAGGCAGACCAAGAGGAATACTTAGAATCTCTAGGGGTTGAGGATAATGAATGGCAGGATACAAAGGTTTGAGAGAAAAAGAAATTATACACCAGCTTAAAAATAAGTACCTAGAAAATTAGAAAAGTGAGTGAGACAATGTATAAAGGTCAAGATTTGGTGTGACAAGAAAAAGACACTTCTGTTAGATGAGTAACTATGACTGGTTAAGTTTCCAGCAGCCAAAACACCATAAAAAATATCACCTGGCTTGGGCAAAACTATCCAACAGGCTCTTCAGACATCTAACCTGATAGACAATGATTTAACCTAGATTGTTCAGCGGAAAATGTAGTTTAAGAACTCTGGAAATGTCAACCAAGCAGCCTACCATACTTTAAGAAAACTTACCATATGTAAGAAACCTACTACACTTTACTAATGTAAACAACACACTCCCTGTAGAAAACACTACTTAACCAGAAAGTTAAAGAAATAAGCATTTCTAATATCCTCTAACAAAAATTTTTAACCTAGGCACTAAGGATCAATACTCTATGTAACACTTCTGAATGAGAGTCCTGCTGTACTGGAACATGAAAAAGCTCACTTTAGATATTACATACATAACAGCTGCTACCTGCTGAACCTCTGATGAGTAATTCTAAAGGCTGGAAAACTGCAGTTTTTAGTTATAAAACATCAGTACTCCTGCTCCAAACGATTGCATATTCTCAAAACTAACAGTTCTTTGAGGTGCTTTCATGGTCTCTGTAGCATACTGTCCTATATACAAGAACATCTTCAGATCTTGACACTCATGTAGGAATATGAATGGTGCAAACAGGACTCAGCAAATTGCACAGATTTTAAAAAATGATCCTTTTTACTTATATTTTGCCTTTCTAAAGAACATCTACTGTGTGGCACTAAGAAAGCTATGTGGAGGCTAGGTGATTGGCAAGTAAATATTTTATTTTTAGCTGGGCAGAGTGCTGACTAAGCAGCATAACCTTCCACTCCTCAATGTGACCGAAAACAAACCTTTTTATGCTATTAAATTGCCGAAAATTTCCTGAGTAGATTTAAATATTGGAGCAAGATCCTGAGAGCAGTTACACAATCAACGTTTACTTATCTTTTTAATGGGCAGCAGTAGTGTAGGTACTGTCCCATCTGAAGAGGGGGAAGTACTCTCTAAAAAAATGGGGGTGACGTGAAAGACAATAAAGACTGAAAGGTCTCAAAGTCAGCATATATGAATGTCCAATAATTTTCACTGCAAAATTTCTTATTAAAGGCATTCATCAGGGAACTCGGCTATCGTGACTACATTGGATGTAGCCTGTGTTAGCAGTATATTCTTTGTATTTTACCATGAAAACTCTGCTTATGGGTTTGTTATTTTTAACAATATTCATGACTAAGCATTTTGTTTTATATTCTAAAATAAAACTTGTATCAAAAAAACATACTGCCAAGATAAACAATTACAAAGCACTCTCTGTAAATATTGCAAGTATATGTGCAACAGGCACCACACCCACTGCATCCTTAAGAATAAATGTGAACCGAGAAATCAGGCCCACTGCTAACTTCTGCACCACAGAGCACTACAAATTGGAGACCAACAACAGAGACCCTTACTGTTTCCATTAATGCCTTTCATATGCAGTTTAAAGCAAAAATAAAAACTGGAAACAGAAAATATGATACCAGAAGCAGCAATATTCTGTGGAATAGAGTCTAGAACAGAAAATGCAACAAGCATAAAAAAGTCAACTTGTAGTTGAACACTGCTTTTATAACTGAGTTTCATAAACAAGTACCAGAAACAACTGTAATTTTTTTAAATGACACCTAAGGGTCTTCAATATCAAATTCCCTCACAATCCAATCAGCAACAGTGGCACTCAAGTATATTTATACAGCATACGGAAGACCTGGCAATGTTCACAGGCACCACTCTGTTTCTTTGAAATATATGAGGACTCAAAACTAGATAACGCTAAACAAGGAAACACTTCAATATTTACCAGGAAAATGTACACAGTGTACATTTTAAAAACACTGGGTACAGCATGCAATTGTGAAGTTTAGCTGAAACTAAAGCAAAAAGTCCAAACCACAACACACACGTAGGGGAACCTGATGCATCAAGACCAGCACATTCAAAAGAATGTGACCATGGAATCTACTCAGCTCTGAACACCCTCCAAGAGGCCAAACTTCCTATACATTTGGCACCAGGAGCAACATTTTGAAAATATAACCTAGATGCCTCAGCTCCTTAGACCAGCTCTGAAAATAGCTGATAAGTTTCACAACTACTATACAAAGAATTATTTTGAGAAGTACTGCATTCTGGGAGTGTTTTTTTTTTTAATCAGGCTTATCAAAAAAAGTCACCCTCAGTAATCAAAAAACTGCTCCAGTATGCTTGAACTGTTTTTAGCAACACATAGCAACAAAATTTAAGACAAAACAGATGTAATGTAACTGTCTAAATATACAGAACAAAAATATCATGTGAACAAAATCTTTTTCAAGAGGTACCTGAAACGAACCATTCAGAACAGAGTCATTCCTTGGGAAATGGAGTCCTTCCTAAGCATGACCATTATCAGTCCAGTGATATCTAGATCTATCTAGTTTTAGTGCCAGAGTCATCTAGGAGTTCACTTTCCCGGAACCTCCGATTACAGAGAAGAGGACATGTAAGCCGTGAAGGCAAGGGCCTACCCAGGGCCAGGTGTGCAGTTCCAGGTCTCCTGGCTTCAAGTCCAGTTCTCCTTCAATGTCATCATGCTGTGCCTCTAGCACATGGTTCCCAAAGCTGTCTACACACTGACACATCCAAGGACCTTCAATAAATACTGATGTCTGTGCTCTATCCCAGATCTGTGATTTAAATCATCTGGGGCGTAGCCTGGGCTCTGACATGTTTAAAACATACCGCAAGTGCTTCTAATATGCAGACATGTTTGGGAACTTGTCTTATAGACATAGAACTTAACAGGTAGAAGAATTTCACTCCTGTAAGTTCCTGCCTTCTTTTCCTTAATCAGTAATTATAGTCACATTAGTGAATATCGTTTTTGGCTGCTTCCAACTGCTAGCAACCTATCCCTAAGGCCTTCTAATTTACTGTTTCTAATCCACTGCTGTGCTTAAAAAACATCTGCTAACCAAACTTGTTAAAACTGGATATAAAATATAAATAAATTTATGCACTGAGTGAGAATTGGGCTTCTCCATCTGCACATACTTTGGTATAGTTACAGTTATTTTAGCTTCTTAGAAGCCTCTGTCAGGTACAGCCACTTTGGATCACAGTTGGGCAATTTCTTATAAAGTTAAATAAATGCTTATTAAACAACCCACCCACCTTACCTGTAGGTATTTACCTAAGAAACATGAAAATATATGTTCACACAAAGACCTGAACATGAATGTTTATGACAGTTTCATTCATAACCACAAAAAAACCTCGAAACAATCCAAACATCCACCAACAGGGTAACGGACAAAGAGACTGTGGTTCATGTATAAAATGGAATACCACTCAGCAATGAAAAGGAACAAACCAGGATTACACTAAGTGAAAGAAGCAGACAGAAAATGTTATATACTCTGTGATTCCATTTATATGACATTCTGGAAAAGGCAAAACTGCTGGGACAGAAATCAATCGATGGCTGCCAAGGGCTGAGGCTGGGAGGAGAGGGCATACTACAAAGGGGCACAAGGGAATTTTGTGGGGGGGATGAAAATATTCTATACATTGACACTACACAAATGGCTACATTTGTCAAAAGTCATCAAACTATACACCTTAAAAGCGTGAATTTTACTGTATATAAATTATACTTCAATAAACCTGACTTTAAAAATAAGCCTGTCGGGCTTCCCTGGTGGCACAGTGGTTGAGAGTCCACCTGCCGATGCAGGGGACGCGGGTTCGTGCCCCAGTCCGGGAAGATCCCACATGCCGCGGAGCGGCTGGGCCCGTGAGCCATGGCCACTGAGCCTGCGCGTCCGGAGCCTGTGCTCCGCAACAGGAGAGGCCACAACAGTGAGAGGCCCACGTACCCCCCAAAAAAATAAAATAAAATAAATAAGCCTGTCACACCAAGTTTTTGATGGTCCTCCAAATTTTAAAATTCTTTAAAATCCTTCTGTGGACTTCCTTGGCAGTCCAGTGGTTAAGACTCCATGCTTCCAGTGCAGGGAGCACAGGTTCAATCCCTGGTCAGGGAACTACGATCCCACATAACATGCAGAGTGGCCAAAAAAAAAAAATCCTTCTTATACTGTTTAATCCCAGAATCCAAAGGAATCTAACAGTTGTCCAGTCTATGTCTGAACACCTTCAATGACAGGTAACTCACCACCTCTCAAGTTGGCTCATTTCCCTTTTTGCAGCTCTGCTAGAATGTCTTTTCATTTACATATATAAGTACATCTATAACTATGCATATGTACATGTGTACACATATATGTATACTGTATGGAGAGAGAGATACACACACATTTCTGTAGCTTCTACTCATTGTTCCTTGTTTTGTGCTTTACTTCAATTGAATGAGTTAATGACCCAGCCACATCATTTCTTATTTAATAGCCTCTAAAAGTACTTTGTACCTATAGTTCTCAAACTTCTTGCTCTTTTCCTCAAAACTGAAAACTTTAGTTATGCTTCCATTCTTCAGTGTCTTAAATTACATTCCATAAATTTGACAGGTTATATCTATTAAATGAAACAACATTGTTTGTTTTTCCCCCCATCATTCTTTTGAATCATTCTACTGCTGACTGCTAATTTGGAGATTACTATGAAACGGCTTTTTCAAAAGATTATAACCACTCTACATGGTTCAAAGCCAGGACCTACAAAGATATTGAGCAAGTAGAATAACATACCAAAGCATGAACTCACACTAATATAATTTTTTAAATGCTAAAAAGGTCATTATTAAATTTTTTCCCCTTCAAAGACTTGGAGCCACATGGACAACTGTATCAGCCAGGTACACAGACACACTGAAAAAAGACAACAACAGCATTGCCTATTTTTAACAGTTTAAATTCATGGTGTGATAAAAGGAATGTCACACTTGCAGTAAACTGAGAAACGACTAAGTGAAAATGATATTCCTTTCAGTTACCTGTTTGCCATTATATATGTATAATACACAACCAAACCTTCTGCAAATTACTTCACCAATCTTTGGAGATTAACATTTTTACTAAAATTTCCCTGAAATTAGAGCAACTACCTCTTTACTATATTTCAAAATACTATCCCATAAGACCTCCTTTATCTTACAAGAATAAAAAAAGGAAAATCTACTCAAAAAGTCAAACATTTCAATTATAATAATGTTAGTATTCAGTAATAATAATTTCAGTTCTCACTATTAAAAATTTCATAATTATACTATATATATTTATAATAATATACTGACATTTCATATTCATCTGGTTTATATAGTACTTAAAACACATTATAGTATTATGTTCATACAACTGGTTAACAAACAGAAAAAGCAAAATATAACTCACCAGCCTAAATCCCAGAAGATGTCACTGTACAATTTCCAATGAGTCCCAAGGGAACACAGGCATAATAATTTTTCTGCTCTACTCCAGATACTAAACATGAAATATAAAAATAAACCTTTAATTTAACAAGTAACACAACTTATAAAGCAGTTATGTCAATTCTAACTGCAAAGCATGATGAAGCAGGAGATACTAACACCAGGTACAGGTTACATAGGATACAATATTAATTAATTAAAGTAATTTTGAGTTTGTTCAGCTAAATGCAACCTCAAACATTTTATCATGCTTGTTTCTCTGTGTTCTGTTGCTTAACCTCTACCTGGAGACTAATAGTAGCTACCAGGGCTAAATGAAGAGCCAAGAAAACTTAGGGGTTTAAATGTTGGTTCCACCATCCAAATCCTATCCATGTGTTCAACAGATTCGTAGTATCCTATGGAAAATATAATGCTGAGACTGGGGTCAAAAGAAAAGGTCCTAGACCTTGCCTTGCTAAGAACTCTGCCTCTTGACCTGGCATAAGTAGCAATTTTTAAAATGAGGACAATTCCATCCTTCCTCCCTCATAAAGTTGTTATGTGGATCAAATGAGAAGTAGGTGAACGTGTTTTGCATGCTGCAAACCCCTTTACAAATGTGTGATGTTATTATTATGCAATTAATTTTTGATGTCTACTCTTTTTAGCCATAAAATAGCAACAATCCTCCCTAAGACTGCTCTGAGGCAAATGATTGAAAGGCTCATGGAAAAACATTTTTTTAAAAGAGAACAACTCAAAAACACTTCTTTATAGTTATTACATTGCTTACGGTTTCTAACATCTCTTCTGTGCCTTTCACCTCTTACTTGGGGACAAATGTATAAGAAAATCTATCTTTATCTTGTACCTCCCCAATTAACTGGGTTAATTTCTTAAGACCAAGAAAACTCAAAGTTTCTTCCACCTGTAAAGGTTTCTTTGGTTGGTAGGTTTTCTGTTGTGCTTAACTTGTTGGGGGCAGATGGTGGCTCAAATGAGTTGAATAGATTCATTTTACCTATGTAAGTGCACAAAGCCTGAAGTGGCAACAGTTCAACTCATTCCCAAAAAGATTTGTTATTCATTATTTTTCTAACCAGCACATAAAAGTTTTATCCAAAGGAAATGGATTATTACTGAATTAATAAAGGTATGTGCTTCCTCCACTTGGGACCCTGGAAGGAGCTAACACACCCAGAACTATCATTCTGAGAAACCAACATGATTATCGACCTTTGAAACTTCTTTAGATTTAGTTTCGACACCTTTCCTTTCATTTTTTGTCACAAACTATTTTCAAATTGGGTAACCAAGAAACCTAGATAATTAAGTCTGTTCCACCAATGAAGCCTCTGGTTTTAACATAAAATGAATTACAGTGTAACAAAAATTGTTACCTAACAATAATTTTTATTTAACATAATTACCCCCAAAGAATCTCCCCAATCCTAATGTTATAAAGTTCAAATTGATTTCTTATTCAAGTAAATGGATTTTTAATGGGGAAGGGAAATTTTTAAAACCTTTTTTTTTAGTTTTAGCACCTTCTACAAGCCAAAACCTATATGCAATTTATATCATTTAATCTTAACAACTATATAGTCCCATCAGGAAAATATTACCCCCGTTTTAAAGTATTTAATCAAGTAATACTATTTGAAAGTCAGAGCAAAACTCCAAACCCCAATTTGTCTGTTTCCAAAGCCCACTGACATCACTTTACACACACATGGCTCTGTTTAGTGATAAGCCCAAGTGTGTAGCTTTCTACACAATAATCATGTTCCTGAAAAATGTATATTAATTTTTATAAGTGGCATCCTATCTTAAATGTGTGGAGGGTTATTTTATTTAAAAGCTCTATTGCCCCATTTGTGAAACGGCTGGAGGAAGGTAGTTTTAATTACTAACTCTAGGGTTATTTCCAGCGTGAAAAATGTCGAAATTCTAAGGCACATACAGGAGAGTCTTATACAAAACCATTCTAAATCATAGACCCTTTCTCCTCAGACCTTATAAGATTTTTTTAAATCAAAAATTCTAAGCCAGGAAAAAAATGTATCAGCCAATATTTGCTGGTTATATGGTTGGATGCCAGATACAGAAACGTATCTCCACTTGATTTTTCAGGGCTACATCTATCGCAAAGTGAGATAGATTTCATTTAGACTTTTAGAAATCTAGACTGAAAACCCAGAAAAAGGAACATTAGAAAAAATTTTTTAAAATGTTTGATTTTAAATAAACAATAGTTTTATAAAGCAGTCTAAAATCTCAAACTATCATATAATTTGCACCATGTTTCTGGTGATATGTCCTTCTTTTCAAGCTTTTAAATGCATTGGAAAAATATCTTTTCCAATATTTTTTCAATACTAAAAGGAAAATCAACCTAAAACTTCATTCTGGATTTGAAAGCAGAGGAGCTTTAAAGTAATTATCCAACTCTTGCACTACAGCTGATGTGGAAGTCTAGGAAATGGTTGTAATTTCATAGTAAACAAAGTGTGGTAACTAATTATCCCTATTATGCCAGTGCCAAGCCAAAAACAGAAATACAAACAGAGTCCAAAGGAGCAACACAGGGCGAAACCAAGGTGTAGGAACTCTGTTCCATTTTTTACTCATTTCTGACTCAGCTTACTGTTTGGTGTGTAATTGCACGTTATCCATGCACAGGTGCTAAGAGGATGATGATGATAAAGATGGTGAAAAAGAGAAAAAATTTTAAAATAAAAGAAACGAGGTCAGAAACTAGTATAAGAATATAGCTTCTTTAAGAGACTTCCTATAAAGGAACGTAGTAAAAATTATAATAAGGATTTTATTCTCATCTCCCATTAGAAAGAACTAAAAGACTGTAATTCAAAAGTCCCCAAAATATATACCCTCCAAATAACACTTTTAAGATACTTTAAAATCTATAAATCTCTACCACTTGCAATTGATTTTGGCCAATGTTTTGAACATGAAGCTTTGGCAAAGTATCAATGGATCTTCTCTCAAAAACAGCCAAAGGGAAAAGAGCTCATGTGAAATTCTTACAAGATGGACTAAATACTGCATAAAAAACAAAAGGAAGTAAAACTAACACAACAATGTAAAGCAACTATACTCCAATAAAAATTAATTAAAAACAAAAAGCAAAAAAAACAAAGGGAAGTAAACAGAGCAAAGGCTAGAGTACACAACGCTTCCAGCTATAAGCAGCTGAAACAAGCAGAAAGTCCTGTGACATAATCCTGTAAGCAATGAAAATAGGAAAAATTAAGCCTGGTCAAGAGCTACCCATAGGCCTCTGGACAGGGAAGCCATGGGTGACTAAGCAAAAGACACCCAACATCTGACTGCAAATGAAGTTTCTACAAACAGAAAAGTCTGCAAACATTAACTAGCAAGTGTGTCAAATTTTCTCAGGCAAGGTGATAGATACCATCACAGGAAAATAAAGAAGAATGTCCTTCAAAAGTCAGGTGACCATATGTCTCAGTTTATAGCCAGTGAGTGCCCTGGCATAATTATTTACAGCACCCCCTTTATCTCTCAAACCTGTCCCAGTTTGCTAATTGTATTATCATCCTACTCAAAGTAATATATAACAATGGAAAGGCAATGAATTTAGAAAGAAAGGAGGAAAGACCCTTCTGCTTGCATAGTGGCTTTCTTTACAGTTCTGAGTAGTACTTCTTTGGGTGTATCCACTCAGCCATTCAATTATTCATTTACTCATTCAACAATATTTCTTGGGTCTTACTGTGTCCCAGCATTGTACAGGTACTGGTACAAATATAAAAAGTGAAGCCTGAGACCAGACAAGAGGGGAAGACAGACAGACATGGAAATACATAAATCTAACGCATATAACAGTAAACTTGAATGGCATTGGGAACCTAACGGGAGTGATTTCCCCCCAAATATAGAAGCTCCATATGGAAATTTTCAAGCCCACACAAAATCCCTACACACAAAAAAGCCACAAATCTCTGGCTTCATCATAGATCCATTAACAAAATAGCAATATGAAAAATATTAACAAAATATCACTTCCAAAAATCATAAGGTTATGAAGGTTATGAAGGTGAGCATATAGCCCTCAAGAATTTTGGTAAATAAATCTCACAAATCATTAAAGGTTATATTACAAAAAGAAAGATAAACTTCAGGCAAAGAAAATTGGTAGAGAAGTTACAGGTTCTAATTCTAGTTCCCAAAACAGGAAGGAAAAAAAAAAAAATGGAAGCAGGTAGTTTCCTCAGAGTGGCTATTTGAGGAGAGACACATAGTGGAAAAGGACTTGGCAAAAAATAGCAATTTTTAAAAGTTCCGTTCAGACTAATGAAAATATTTTGCTACCAACAGTTTCAGAGATTACTCTAATAATAAAAAAAAAAAGAGGACTAAAACATCTCTCAAGGGCTTCCCTGGTGGCGCAGTGTTTGAGAGTCCACCTGCCGAGGCTGGGGACACGGGTTCATGCCCCGGTCTGGGAAGATCCCACATGCCGCGGAGTGGCTGGGCCCGTGGGCCATGGCCGCTGAGCCTGCGCGTCCGGAGCCTGTGCCTTGCGACGGGAGAGGCCACAACAGTGAGAGGCCCGCGTACCGCAAAAAAAACAAAACAAAAAAAATCTCTCAAGTAAGAGAACACTGAGCAGAAATAAAATGGTTTAACTGCCAAAGTACAACATTCACAATGAAAGTAAAATGCTTAGCTATACTTATGTGCTCGTATTAAAGGCTACTTTAAAATCATCTTACTTTTCCACTTGCAACTCATAAAAACTAAATCATCAATAATTTTTAAGAAGAGTTAAGTAGGGTGTGACTTTTCTGAAACCATTCTTGACCTTACAAACAAATCATTAACCACACCAACCTGGAAAGACAACCCATAATTGGTTCAGAAGAAAAAACTGTGTTTCTCTTTCTAATATCAGTTCTTTTAATAGTAAATTCCTTAAAGGGCAGCGTTCATTTTCTTTCTACTTCTACTAGTAGAAATTAAAGAAATTACCAGTGGCTTATCATTATGTGAAATCATCCTTCTACTTTTAGAAAAAAATTCAGTTTCACTACAAATATGACTGACAGTAACTGGAACTGCACGTCTACATGCAGTCTTTACAAGAAATTTGCCCTTTAGGAAACATAACTGAAATGGGACAGGTGTACACAGTGGAATCGGCTAACGTTCCAGATGAAAGCTTAAAACCAAGAACTTATTTTGATACGCTGGTGACGAAATCAGAGCTCTCTCTGGAGGAAACGAGCTGATTTTCCCCCAGAGGATATAAATCAGCAAAAAAAAAAAAAGATTTAATCCTGTATATAAGGTTTTATTACTCCCACCACACTAAATACTTTTAAGGGTTAATGTGCCCACTAGCTCTCCAAAGTATACAAAATTATACAGAGAAAGTAAACAAAGTCACTGACCATTATGTAAGGTCAATAAATACCCTCTGTCTTATACCCTGGAAGAGATACTACTAAACAGTCTAATTTACAATTAAATAACCTAAAATGTTGGCAGAAGCATATTCTAAACACCAGTTCTTATCAAATCAAGAGGTTTCCGGGATCATTAATCCTTGTATTTCATGCTGGTCATTGTATTAAGTTTATAATGCATACACAGTTACATAATTAAAACACTGAGAAATCTGTGAAACATTCATTAAGTATAATTGTGTAAGCGTAAATCATGGTCTTGAATTAAGAAAGTACCAAAAGCTTCACAATAATAACCAACACTGTATTTTGAAATGACTGGGAAAATAAACTTTGGGAAGAGGTCATTTCTATCTCCTTACTGTCTAATCTGCTCTACAGGGTTAAAAATAAATAAATAAAGCAACTTACAAGTGAACTGTAGTGTGGCTTATCTGAGAAAAACAATGTAAAATGAAGAGTCTAGAAACGTCGGAAATGTTGTGCAAGAGCTGTTCTTTTGGCTAGGAGTAGCGAGCACGCTATAAAATGCTACTGCCTCCATTCTTCCTCTTTCCTCGAATGATTAAAAAGTTCCCAGTCCCAGTGTTAACCTGTGCGCCACAGCCATACACATACACACTCAGCATCTTGGCTCGACACAAATCAGTAACCAACCCGAGTGCAAACTGGCGTGGCTGGAAAAGCAGAGACACCCTAAGGATGTGGAACATTTACAAGGAGAAAGGGACAGGGCCATCATTCCCTTCGTGTTCCCATCTCCTTTCTGGCAGAGATTTGCAGATTCCACCACTAGAGTTTGGCAGCTTCACAATGGGGCCGCCTTCTCAAGGTCTGACTGCCGCCCGCCCGGAAACCCCTTTCCTCCGCTTCCCACCTGGCCCAAAGTTCACCCGCGACAGGTGGGGCGAGGGCGGCGATGCCCAAGGACATCTGCCGCTTTCGCTTCTGGCCAGCACCCGGCCCGAATCCACACGCGCGCCCCCGGCCACGGCCGGTCTGCCCGCCCCCGCCAAACCGGGAGACGCGCAGCGGGCGCTGGCTGCGGGTTCCCGGACGGCCTCGCCCCCCAGACTGCTGCGCGGACGAGGAGGGCAGGCGAGATAAGGCTGCCACGGATTGCCCCGAGGTGCTATCTGGCCCGGGCAGTCGCACCCGGCGCGCGGCCCGGGCAGGCAGCCAGAGGCGCAGCAGGCCCGGGAAGGACCTACTTCTTAATGGGGCCCCCAGGCCCGCTGCCCCGCGATGAGGCCACGGCGGCGGATGATCCAGCGTGCGCGCCAACGCGCGCCGACTTCCGCACCGCCGCACCGCGGGAGACGCGCAATGGGTCGTCGAGTCCCGCACCTCCCCGGCGAGCGCACGCCGCGCGCACACGGGGGCGCACGCCCCTGCACCCTCACTCACACGCGCTGCACACTCACGGCGTCTCCGACCCCACCCTGGGCCAAGAAACTGCGGGATCCCGGCACCCCGCCAGGGCCCCACCCAGTCCACCAGACTCTACCCCCCTGCTCGGGCGCCGGCGGACCAGACCGCCGAGGCCAAGGGCCGCTGAGGCCGCCCGCCGTCCATCCCGGAGGCCTGCCAGGTCAGGGTTCCTCAGCACCGCGCGGGCACCGCGCGCCCGGCCCCGAGACGAGGCAGGGAGGAAGGGGCGGCGCCACGACTGAGGCTGGCACCGAGGATCGATGACTGGGGCAACCCCCCTAACCCACGCACCCACCCACCCATCATCATCATCACCACCACCACCACCACCACCACCACCTTTTCTGCAGCACAAAAGGTTGCAGAAGGAACCACCGTCCCCGTCAACCTACCAGTGGCCCACAGCTCCGCCGCCTCCGCCGTGCTTGCGGTCGCGGAGACTGAGACAAGGGCTCGGGAGGCGCAGGGCTGCGGCGTCGAGGTCCGGGCTGAGGCCGCCAGCCGAGCCAGCCGTGTACCCTCTCCGCTCCCACCGCGCTCGGCGCCAGCTACGGCCCGGCGTAGTCCCCGCCTCCTTCTCCTCCTCCGCCGCCGCCGCCGCCGCCGCACGCCTTCCCGCCCTCCTCCCTCTGGCTGCAGAGGCGCAGCCCGTCAGCGCTGAGCCCGCCTCCTGCGCCCAGCTCACACACCCTGAAGAAGGGCGGACCCGAGAGAGAAAGGCGCTCGGGAGCTGGAAGAAGGGGGCTGGGGAGAGGGGAGTGGAGCTGCCGGCTGCGGTGGTTGAGGGGGAGGGGGAGGAGGAGTCGTAACCCCCCCCCCCCCGCCCAGTCCAAACCCGCGCCCAACAATTCAAGTGCTCCCACTCCAGGCCTGGCAACACTCAAGTTGCCCCAGTTATGTGTTGTGGCGATGTTTGTCATTGGTGAGTCTCCGCTTTAAGGACGCAGCACTGAGCTGAAGTAGAGAAGACTAGAAGCCCATGAAATTACAAATTATAGGGTCAATCTTAGAAAAATGCTAAATATCTAGTGAATGTGGGGAGGAGGGTAAAATTCAGATTCTGATTTGATTAGCCCCTTTTTGAATCCTCAGACTTGATCTTTTCCATTCTTGTAAGAAATTCTTTCCTTTGATCATTCTTTCCTATTCTCGATTTATGTACATCTCTGCCAAACCGGTTATCAAAGTCAGAGATAAGAATAATTACGGACATTTATTTAGCCCTCACTGTGTGCCAGGCCTTTTTACATGCATCTTCTAATTTACACTCCTCAACAATTCTGTAAGAGAGTGACCAATTATGATTCGCGTTTTAAAGATGCAGAAAATTTAAGTAATTTCCTCGAGGTCACACACACGGAGTTAGTGGCTGAGGTGGGTTTGAACCCAGCCAGAGGAACCCCAGAATTGTTTATAAATGATGATAATTTGTGTTCCAGTCTCAATCCAAGAGAGTTTGTTGTTCTTCCTTCTTTTTTTTTTTTAAGAAAATGCTTTATCTGAACATAAAAGGCATAATCTTGGTGTAAATTAATACAAATGTAAACAAATATTGATTCACACTTGTTCCAAACTCTATATATTCCCCTGAAACTATAAACACAAACCTGAACACCCTTATTTCAACAGCGATGTCTGGAGGCTCCTCAGCTAGAAGACATTTTATACTACTTTATGTGCCCTAAAATACGTATGGGAAGATTATAAAACAATTTTAGGAAAACATAAATTATTTCTAACAGATATGTGTAACTTCTCAAATATAGAACCTGGCACGATGTAGTATGTGTTAAATGAATAAATGAATGGACTTTTTTTTCGTCAGTACTTTAGGAGAACACTGAAAGTTATTTCAGACTATAATCTGTTTGACACAGTAGTATATTGTTCTGATGATCAGTTCTCATAAAACCACCTCCAAAACATGGTATATTTTATATTCAGAAACTTACTTTCATTCTGTTCTGTCTGAAATCTTGTAACCTTTTCAGAAGAATGCCTTGTACTTGCCCTTTGCTCTGAAAGGTTGTCAATGTTCTTTAGCCAAAAGCAGTAAAGTTCTGATTTGCCTTTAAATTTATGAGGCTCAAGGCTAGCTCTCTTGAGGGGCATTGTGTCCAAATTGCCTCCCTCCCTGGGTGGTGCTTTGTTCTCCCATCCTACCCCTGACTCATCACCCAATCAAAACTTCAGTCAGTTCTTGAGTGTCACAAACACCCAATAAACCAATTCACCAGGTAGTTAATGGCTGATAATAGCTTTATGTGTGGCCCCTCCTGATGTGTCTATGCCACCTAAAGACTCTGCCTGGGTACTGTCTTAATTCAGATCAGTTGTGGCTTGCAAGGACGTGGCTGAAGAGCGGAACCGGGGTGGGGGTAATGCAGAAGCCCAGAACAGAGCTCTTCCATGTTCTGTGAAGATCTTTCAGTCTACAAAGAAAAATGGCCTGCTTATAAAGAATTAGGCGCAAATGTACCATAGATAGACCTTGTGATCTGAAAGGCCTTCTGAACCTGGGGAGTCAAGACACTCCATCTCAAATGCCCCTTTTGTAAGTTACATCTTTGCCTCAAGCCTCCTTCCCAGAAAAATCACTTTAAAATGATGGCTGTCTGGAATTCCCTACCGGTCCAGTGGTCAGGACTCCACGGATTCGATCCCTAGTCGGGGAACTAAGATCCCACAAAGCGCAGGGCGCAGCCAAAAAAACAAACAAACAAACAAAAAAATGATGGTTGTCTGGGAAAGATTATACATTGGTTTAAAGAGCATCACCTAGCAAATAGTCAGTTTGAGAGAACAGGATAGGTAGATTTGATAACAACATAGTGGGTATAAAACAGAAACTACAAAGCCAGGTGTGCAAGAAATGCCACATCACCACTTTTCTTTAAATCCACTTGTTTCAGGCAGGGGCTAACAGGGAAAATAGAGATCATTTCAAATTTTTACAAAGACAATTGATGCAAGGAATTGATAACACAGGTCACGGAAGAACTCAGAAGCTAAGCAGGGGTTGACAAGGTAATCCAGAAATTAGCAAGTGCAGCTCCTAACTGGAGAAACAAAGGGAAGAGGCAGGGTTACTGGAGCCCAGGGGTCACCCTGATGGAAGCTGTAGCCACAGAGGAAGAGACAGCTACTGCCAAGGAAGCCTTGGTTATGTAAATGCTCTGTATCCTGGTTGTGCTATTGAACTATAGCATAGTATTGAATATAGTATACTATATTGAAATATAGTTGTATAGTATAGAATACTATATAGTATTCTACTGTAAATTACCAATGGGGAAATCTGGGTAAAGGGTATATGGATCTCTCTGTATTACTTCCTATAACAGCATGTGAACATACAATAACATGTTCTTAAAAACGGAAGGAGTTTAAAAGCAACACATCTGCATATTTAGAACATATCTAGAACATATTTAGAAGCATAGCCAGGAAGAGAACAATATTAGTTGCCCCTAGGGAGGAAAAGTTGATGGCTGGGGAACAGAGGTAAGAGGTCAACCTTTTACTATATATTCCTTTGTATATTTTGAATTTTCAACCATGCAAAATTAATGCCTAGTCAAAAAATAAAATTTTAAATACCAGTTTTTAAATTCCTCAACCAATCAAAGCTTGATGCTTTCCAATTGTTAACAGTCTTGATTACACTATTACTTTCTATTCAGAAATTATATAAAGTGGCTTTTTTACCTTTCTAATCATTAACCTACTACAGTATTGCAATTTCTTGTTATTCCTGAACACTTAGCCAAAATCCTTATCTTTTTTAATTAAGAAGATTCACTTCTGTATACTCAATCTTTTCCAGAATAAAAAGAGTTTATGGAAAAATCTTTTTTCCTATTTGTTACTATTGCTGTGAACTATCTGCACATTTATGGGTCAACTGACCCATACCTACCTTGTCATCGAATTACTTTACAAGATACGATGTGATAAAATCAAGATAGCCTGGACTTTGAAATCATGCAGTCCAGGATTTCTAGCCACGTGACCTTGTTCAAATTATTTAACCTACCAAACCATATTTGCTTCCTCATCTAGAAAACAAACATAATAATACCCATTTTTCCAGATTGCTCTGAGTATTAATATCACCTATATACAGCACCTAAGACATGGTAGTGACTCAGAGCTAAAATTATTGAAAGCAAAAAGCTTAGATGCAAAAAACAGGGGCCCACCAAAATAAGGGTGGGAATATTTTATGGACATATATCTCAGAAAACAAGGGCAGGAAACAAAGTACAGCCAACCTTGTGGAAACTTGAAAGTAAGCAGGACCTTAGAAGTCTTTTCTCTCTATCAGAGGCTTCATGGTCTGTGTCTCTGTTATATTCAGCTTCTCCTCCAAGAACAATATTGGGGAATAGAAGCTCCTACAACAAGGAAGTACCGGGTGCTATGGAAGTCTGTGGAAGGGGCACCTAATCTCACCTTGATGAAGCCATTTTTTAAGTAACACCATGATGATATTCATCTTATAGAGAAAGGACATCTTTAGAATATTTGAGACGAGGTAATGTCACATTTTTCTGTTATAATGTGGCAGATACATATTGTTTTCTGTATATCCTCATGCTTCTATTTATAGTCATTGCTGGCTCTTTCATAGAAATTTTTTCACTGGTACCTATAAACATATGGTTTCCTTGAGCACGATATTTAAAACCACGGTTCTCTGACATCTCCAGCAAGTGCATATCCACCTTTCTTGTTCTGCTTGCCTTGAAAGTATTTATGGCATAACCCATTCATTTAATTGATCTTCTTTAGCATCTGTTTCCACCTCTAAAATGTAAGCTCTGTGAAGGTAGATATTTTTTTTCCTTTTATTTACTGCTATATTTCCTAGCCCCTTAAATGTTCCTGGTACGTATTAAGCACCTGGTAAATATTTGTTGAGTGGAAAAAAAGAATTCCTCCATTTCTCATTCATCATAAAGAGACCTCTTCATTGTTGTTTAGATATTTATATCTTAGTCTTTCAGAGATCTTATAATGTATTACGTTAATTCTAGATTTAATTCTCAAATTTCCTTTCAGAGGTGTTCCTCTGAAGTCTTCAACTTTTTTTCATTTAATTTATTTGTTAACTCAGGCTATCCAATGAAAAACCACTTCTACATCTTTGGACTACCAATTATACTTTTTTCCAATTTAATGACTGTGCAGTTATTAGGTCTTTGAGGCTCAACTCCAAACCCAGGCTTCTTCACTCTGCTCTGCGATGCCTGGCCTCTGCAGACATTTCTGCTTTGCCTGGTGAGCTCTGCCAGGACTTTCTGATGAAGTTCTCTTGATATTGTTCTAGATCAAATATGTCATTGAAAATATATGATTGAAGATGATTTTATTTTCTGGATTATACTCTTTGGAGGAGGGGGATGGAAACTAGGGCAAAACAAATCCCTGTGAGGGGTGGCAATAGAGTTTTACTAAAAGGAGAGGGGTGCACATTGAAGGTAAAGAAAAAGAAGGCAGGAGAGCAAGACAGACATGGTAAATGGATGTCACCCAGGGTGTCGGTGGTATATATGCCTAGTTACCTAGAAAATGGTTCCCTCTGCAGGCAAATACTTTGTGATTATATGATGCTAAACATGTATAATAATTGTATCACAGTTTTCTTGGGGATCATTCAAGAATGCACAGCACACAGACTCATCCCTCAACTTCACTCCTCCATCCCTATTCTAATATACATCACCAGAATGATGACATTCAGGACCATAATTCATCAGCACATGTCTTTCTCCTGATGTAGTGTGTTTCATACCATCTCTCTGAAAGCGACACAGAATTCCTAGTGAGCAAAAACCCATAAATAATATTGCAAGTAAAAATAAAAGATTACTTACAAGGTAAAAAAAAAAAAAAAAAGACAGACATGGTGTGTGCCCTTAAATGGCCCTTTGTGAGGGGCTGAATTTGTCTTTTTTTCTTCTCTTGGACTAGGGAAACAGACATATTTGGGATATAATATTAAAAGGTTTTTAAAATATTATTTCTGTTGTAATTAATTTTCTTTAATTACTCCCAATTCTTCAGGGAAAACTGTTTCACCCATACAGCCTTGACTGCTGGTGCTCTGGGGGAATTAGACTATACAGTAATAAAACAAGGTGTGGGATTTTCACATCACAGCAACATGTAGTGCAGCCCAGTACCCTAGCATGGAGCAGGGAGCTCTAGAGGGCAGTAGCCAAAAGTGAAACTGGGAGCGGTGAAGAGGATGTAGTGTGGAGGAGTGGTTGCCAAATTGAGGCCCCAGGGGTGGATGTAAATTGAACCTTCTCCTTTGCAAATCTCATAAAGAGAAAGCAGAGTCTATAAAATGGGAGATTTCCACATAGATCACACTGGGTAGACACAAAATACCCCTACTCACAGCATGAAAATCACCATTGTGACTTCCCTGGTGGTCCAGTGGTTAAGACTTGGCCCTTCCACTGCAGGGGGCTCGGGTTCAGTCCCTGGTCGGAGGAAGTAAGAGCCTGCATGTGGCACGGCATGGCCAAAAAAAAAATCAGCCTTAATAAAAGCAACCTGATTCCCACATTTGCATCACCCCTTCTTATCTTAGGTGCTTTCTTTCATTACAAGTAAACTTCCAATGTCAGAGAATTGTCAGATGTGGAGCCACCTAACCAAATAAGACAAAAAATCAATCTGAGCCCATTTTAACAGGTTAATTCCTATTAAATCGGTAGAGCAACACTGGTAATATGTTGATCTACATGAGCATCCACCTTACTTGAGGATGGCACCGACAGAGCAGTTCCATAAGACATTAAGCTGGTGTACATCAAATCAAACTTATGAATATATAAGTGATATTTCCTTGATATTTCTGTATTTTCATATTGCTTCAATAGGCACATGTGTTACATGTGTTTCTGAAATGCTGAAGGTAAAGAATACATTTTTAAGATGCACCTTTTACCGTAAGTTTGCAGTTGCCATTTAGAAGTTTCCACAATAACACATAACTCTTAACATTCACTACCCAAAGTATTCCGCCCTGGTTGATAACTGGCATGTGTTAAATTCTTAGGTCAAACTATAATTTAGTCAAAAGGACAGTCAAATCACAGAACTTTCATATACCCATTTCAATAATAGTACAAACATTAATGTTGTTAATGTGTGCCACACAGGTGATTAACCATTTCTTAGACTTCTTTTAACTCTAAGAGATTTTTATATTGAAGTAATCATTCTGCCTCAGTATTCAGCAGAATTCATGAATAGAAAATTCCCAGAGACAGAATCATATAGATCTCAATGTTCACTAATCTCAGTGTCACTCTATTATTTATGAAAGAGATTGTCTTATTCCAAGACTGGACTCTCCTCTGTTGTACATGACAAAGGCTTTGAAATGTTGTTGCGAGGTATGTAGTTTTGAAGGATAAACGGGTGCTCTAAAAGTATTGTGCAGTTTCTTTTCTCTCAGACTATGCTACTGTTTGTGATTTTCCAACTATCAAGATCAACTCACCCACTTCCTGGAAAAATTCACTACCCGAAGTCATACAAGATGAATTTGGAGTAGAAAGTCCACCTAATCACTTCTGAAGGGAAATATTTCTTCCTGGTAGAGAAAACCAATTTGACATTAGAAGCCTACTTATTTAGGACTTGGGTGAGAACTGCATATACCATAATAGGTTTGGACAGATTATCAAGGTCCCCTTGTTGGCCCATTTGAACCTCTGTCCTGGGGAACCCTGAAGACAAGAGCCCTAAATTGTTCCCAAGCCTAGATTCCATTTCTTCAAGCTACACTTTCTGTTCTTTGAATATCTAACTACTTACTTGAAAAAGACCCCTGGCTGTCTTCCAGAGAGATCCTCTCTGTATTAACCTCTTTTACATCTGACAGTTTCTGGTCTTTTAAGGAAGTGGTACATACACCCCCATCAACTTAGTGAGTTTAATCAACGTATTATCATGTTAAGTACCATTAGCAAACGGTTGGATGACTGTGACTTCCTTATAAGGTGCTGTGATTTTTGTACTATCACTTTATTGATTTTTTTTTTTTTTCGCGGTACGCGGGCCTCTCACTGTTGTGGCCTCTCCCGTTGCGGAGCACAGGCTCCGGACGTGCAGGCTCAGCGGCCATGGCTCACGGGCCCAGCCACTCCGTGGTATGTGGGATCTTCCTGGACCGGGGCACGAACCCGTGTCCCCTGCATCGGCAGGCAGACTCTCCACCACTGCGCCACCAGGGAAGCCCTATTGATTATTTTTGAAACTGAAACCCATTCCTAGTGACTCATCAGCTAGAAACCATAAATCTGCACTTTGGTTCCTACGTTCCTCAGTAACAGCCATCTGAGACACTACATTTTTAACCAGATCATAGTTACCAGGCAAATAAAGGCCTTTGTTTCTCAGTGCTAAATCATTAGAGTCAGATAGAAAGAGTTGGTTCTTAAAATCACAGTATATGTGCTTAAGGTTAGCCCTTGAGTCAAACCTCGGGTGTGTTTGTGTATGTGTGTGATATCTGTGAGAGAATGAGAGAGAGAGAGTACATTCCTACATTCCTGGAGGAGTTGCTGATCATCTTTTCTTCCCTAAAACCTAGCTTACCTTTATCATATCTCTGTAGTCACATTTTTTCCCCTTGTTTTTCTATTGCTGCATATCCTGGACTAGCAACATTCTTTGTTCCCACATCCTGGGAACATACCTGTGACATATAATCAGTATCTTTGTGGCCCGGAATTTCTGCTTCCTCAAATCCCCTAGCTCCCAGGACATTCAGCATAGGACAGCTGAGCGTGGAACAGTTGCTCACCAATCCTTGAGGTCTTGTAAAAGTCAGGGGCCATAGGTTTTTTTTTTCTCTTTTATCACCAACATCATTCCGTGCTGGTACATAGTGGGTGCTCAGTAAATGTTGAGGAAAGGAAAGAAGGAAGGAAGGAAGGACGGAACATTTTGAAAATGATTTGGCAAAAAACAAACAAAAAACTGGGCACTTATGCTTTAAGGCATGGTATAAGGAGGTTGGTGGCAAGGAAATCCCAATACTTACACAATCAGAAACAAGCCTTTGCCATTTTATACGTTTGTGGATAAGGAGAGGGCTGGGAATACTAACACCCATGAGGGTGGTGATGATAAAGATGATGGTGAAGATGATGACGACAATGATGATAATTCTTACTTAAAACACTGATTTTTAGCTGGGGGACCAAAAAATGAGAAGAGAACAAAAATTTCGATTGGCTATAAAATGTTGCTTACAATCATTTACAGGAACTGCTACCTATCTAAGCCAGGTTACTTTGCAATATGATAATGATGATAAACACTATTAAATGGATATGATTACTTTTATTATAATTTTCTCCCATTAGAATATTATTCTATATATACTTCTTCATAGTTATCACACAGCATAACGATACGTTCATTCAGAATGTTATATGCTTATGACTTTAAAATAATCAAAAAATATGGCATCTATCCAAGGAAAAATATATTTTCCCTGGTCTTGTTGAATAAGTTGTTTCACTCTCATATTAATTATTCATGTCCTCAAACCAGGTTGGACTATCTTTATAATCAGCCTTGGTAAAGAAGGCTATTTTGTTTCAATTAACAGGCAAATTGATAGCTTAGAAAAATAACAATTTCTTATGAACAATATATCACCTTCATATTGCTTAACTTTTCTTTTCTATTTTCTATATCATTATCTTTTCCTGTTTCCTTCTGGGAGAGTGCTTCAATAAAATTTTCCAATCTATTAATCAATTCCTCAGCTGTATCAATTCTACATTTTACCTTATCTATTGTGTTCTGTATTTCAACTACTGCATTTTTTACACATAATATTTCCACTGTTCTTTTTTTTTTTCCATTTCCTTATGTTTCATATTGCTCATGTCTTTCCTTATCTGTTTTGCTATATTTTAAATGCTTATTTTGAGTCTTTGTCCCATCAGTTATAAAACTTATTTCTTTTTGATGGACTCTGCCATCTACTTTGCTGTTTTCTTTTGAAAGAGCTGTGCTCCCCAGCTATCCTCTTATTTTACCTTGTCAGTTAATATTCCTCTTGGGGTATTCATTGCTCTGTCCAGCAATATATATGGGGGAAAGCTAAAAGTCAAACTTCAATCTGTCTCAGACCTGATGTTTGTGGGGTAGAATGGAGGTGTGAGCCTGAAGGTGGAGCAGCTTGGGTACCAGAAAACCATCCTAGTGTGTATCACCCATCCTGGAAGTTTGGGTGAGGGGGCGGGGAAGAGACATGACTATCCAAGGCTTATCAATCATCGCAAGTTTTTGATGCTTCTAATCAGAATTTGTGCTGCCAAGATTTTATGCCTGAGGGCAGTTGCATTTAAGTGGATTCTGGCACCATTGATAGCCCCAAGGCAAAGTAGAGAAAAATGATATCCAGAGCAAAATGCCCTAGACTAGGACCATCATCCCCTCACACAACAGTCCTCCATTTTCCCAGGAATTTCTGAGAGTTTCATGTCTCTCTTGATGTTTCTATTTCAGCTGGAGTTGATCTTGGGGGAGTGACTTTGTGGTACTTAATAATATAATGTCTTGACTGGAACAGGTGATTAAAACCTGCCTTACTCAAACTCTGCAGAAAATCATTTTTTAGTGCTCCAGGTACTTCATGGAAATTGTTAAAATTTTGTATAGCCCACAGTGGTAAGATGCCTACTGCAACGTGCTGATAATTGCAATGTGGAACTTTTAGGTATGTAAATTGTGTTCCATGATTAAATATATTAAGGATGTGAGATTGGACATGGTAAATCAATACATACCACCAAAAAATGTTGCTATGTGTTTGATCTCTTCTATCTAAGCCACGTGATTATGTTGTTTTTCCAATTTACATGGAGAAAACACTTTAAGATAGCATCATACCTGTTTGTAAGAAAACACTTTAAGATAGCATCATAGGGCTTCACTGATGGCGCAGTGTTTGAGACTCCGCCTGCCGATGCAGGGAACGCGGGTTCGTGCCCCAGTCCGGGAGGATCCCACATGCCGCGGAGCGGCTAGGCCCGTGAGCCATGGCCGCTGAGCCTGCACGTCCGGAGCCTGTGCTCCGCAACGGGAGAGGCCACAAGAGTGACAGACCCGCGTACCGCAAAAAAAAAAAAAAAAAAAGATAGCATCATACCTGTTTGTAAGTCATCACCACCAATGGGATGGACATTTCACCACCCCAACACTTGGCAGAGAAAGAGAGCGAAAGGACATCTTCTATCTGCTCTTCCCGTGCCTTGGCACGGACACCAGCCACCGCTGCTCAAAGCTCATTGGCTACATGTAATCGAATTTCCATGTCTGCCTACAGGGGGACTGGAAAATATTTTCTACATTCCTGGAAGGAGAGCAGAACGGGATACAAGTGACCACCAGTAATGTCTCTCACATGTCCTAAATGCCATGTCAATTATATTAATAATATAAGCTCGATTTCCAAGATGACATGCTGCTCAGATTCTCCTCTTATCTTATTCTCTCTTTTTCCACTGGATTTACTTCTTCCATATCCCTTATAAATGTGTTTACCAGGGTTCGGCTACCTTTCTTATATGTGCTATCTTTCTTGTAGATTTAAGAATCATGCATCATGGTGTCTCTCATAGTTCCTTAACTGTAGAATTTTAATAAATTTTGAATGATCAATGAACTAAATGAAACATCAGCTCAAGGCTAAACAGTGATTTTAGAAGTTACATATTTGGCATGCATGTTTAGTAAACTTTCACACCGAATAGTAGAAATCTTCAGCCTTCCACCTCCTCTTTCTCATATTTCTTCCCTCTCCAACTGTTTTCACCTTAACACCTTAACTTTAATAGTTTTTTAAAAAGTATTAACTCTACAATGAGCTCTGTCCTTTGATAAACCAGAGTTTGTAAGTAATAACAGCATGAGGATATTCAAATTATGAAAAACTAGGTAAGAAAAGATAGTATTACTTTTTTTTTAAATGTCTTTATTGGAGTATAATTGCTCTACAATGGTGTGTTCATTTCTGCTTTATAACAAAGTGAATCAGCCATACATATACATATATCCCCATATCTCCTCCCTCTTGTGTCTCCCTCCCACCCTCCCTATCCCACCCCTCTAGGTGGTCACAAAGCACCGAGCTGATCTCCCTGTGCTATGTGGCTGCTTCCCACTAGCTGTCAATTTTACATTTGGTAGTGTATATATGTCCATGCCACTCTCTCACTTCGTCCCAGCTTACCCTTCCCCCTCCCGGTGTCCTCAGGTCCATTCTCTACGTCTGCATTTTTATTCCTGTCCTGCTCCTAGGTTCTTCAGAACCATTTTCTTTTTTTGATTCCATATATATGTGTTAGCATACGGTATTTGATTTTCTCTTTCTGACTTACTTCACTCTGTATGACAGACTCTAGGTCCATTCACCTCACTACAAATAACTCAATTTCGTTTCTTTTTATGGCTGAGTGATATTCCATTGTATATATGTGCCACATCTTCTTTATCCATTCATCTGTCGATGGACACTTAGGTTGCTTCCATGTCCTGGCTATTGTAAATAGTGCTGCAGTGAACATTGTGGTACATGACTCTTTTTGAATTATGGTTTTCTCTGGGTATATGCCCAGGAGTGGGATTGCTGGGTCATATGGTAATTCTATTTTTAGTTTTTTAAGGAACCTCCATACTGTTCTCCATAGTGGCTGTATCAATTTATATTCCCACCAACAGTGCAAGAGGGTTCCCTTTTCTCCACACCGTCTGCAGCATTTATTGTTTGTAGTTTTTTGATGATGGCCATTCTGACCAGTGTGAGGTGATACCTCATTGTAGTTTTGATTTGCATTTCTCTAATGATTAATGATGTTGAGCATCCTTTCATGTGTTTGTTGGCAATCTGTATATCTTCTTTGGAGAAATGTCTATTTAGGTCTTCTGCCCATTTTTGGACTGGGTTGTTTGGTTTTTTGATATTGAGCTGCATGAGCTGCTTATAAATTTTGGAGATTAATCCTTTGTCAGTTGCTTCGTTTGCAAATATTTTCTCCCATTCTGAGGGTTGTCTTTTCGTATTGTATTGTCTCCTTTGCTGTGCAAAAGCTTTTCAGTTTCATTAGGTCCCATTTGTTTATTTTTGCTTTTATTTCCATTTCTCTAGGAGGTGGGTCAGAAAGGATCTTGCTGTGATTTATGTCATAGGGTGTTCTGCCTATGTTTTCCTCTAAGGGTTTGAGAGTGTCTGGCCTTACAGTTAGGTCTTTAATCCATTTTGAGTTTATTTTTGTGTATGGTGTTAGGGAGTGTTCTAATTTCATTCTTTTACATGTAGCTGTCCAGTTTTCCCAGCACCACTTATTGAAGAGGCTGTCTTCTCTCCACTGTATATCCTTGCCTCCTTTATCAAAAATAAGGTGACCATATGTGCATGGGTTTATCTCTGGGCTTTCTATATAGTATTACTTTTTATTTCCTGATATTAAACCACTGAATGACTATTTTCATTTTTAGTTGTTTCCAATTAGTGTTGCACAAATAATGCTAACTTCAATGCCAAAAAATTTTGGAAATAGCATTTATTTTATTTAGCATCTTGAACTAGGAGCTATTTAAGACTGGTGTTTTTCATAAATAGTAGCAACTCTTAGGGCTATAGGACCAAAACAAAGTTACTTTTTAAATATTGGAAGACATTTTCACTAAAAGTCTTCTACATGAATACGAAAGTAATTTGAGAAACAAGATTGCTCATTGATTCATTTGTTTTCATTGATTTATTTTTTAAAAATCTTTATTGAACACCAACTGTGCATTAGATATCTTATTAATAAATTGACTTTGTGATCTCTGACATCCAGATACCAATGAATAGTTTCCAAAGAATCTATTTAATCCCTAGATGGATGTAAATTTTTACATCTCTGTATGTTATATGTCTGTGTGAATATATATATACATACATGTATGTATACATATGTGCATATGTGTCTATATATATTTTTAGAGACTAAGGCAGATGATTGTGGCTCTCTTCTTGCTGTTTTGTCATTGGGTTTCACCGGCCAGAAAATTTTTACTCTTGCCTTTATGTTTGTTTTTTGTTTAGTCTAAATATGTATCAAAGGGAAACTGATTCTATATGAAATTAGAGATAACATTTTTACTCTATGCCAAACATTTTCATAGAAAAAATTTACATAACTCAGATTTATTTTCAAGTAACATATATTGAGTGCTTACTGTAAGTGCCTACTATAGTGCTAAATGCTTTTATATCTTTTATGTTTTATAAAGAGCCAGAAAACAGTACCTGATATACCACAAATACTTTGTCTGCTATTATACATTTTTACAGATTTACTCAAGTATAATTAAAATACAAACTGCACTTATTTAAAAAGTACAATTTGATAAGTATTACTACATGTACACACTTGTGAAGCCATCCCAAGAATCAGGATAATGAAGATATCCATCAACTCCAAAAGTTGCCTTGTGCCTCTGTCATCCTTTTCTCCCACACCTCTCTGCACTACCATCCGATCCCCCATCCAGGCAACCAGTGATCTGCTTCTTGTCATTAGAGTTGTTTTTATATCCTATAATGCTATGTACATGAAATGAAAGTATGCTTTTTGGGGGGGGCTTGCTTTCTTACCCTCGTAATTATCATAATCATGTGGAGATTCATTCATACAGCTGCATGTATCCACAGTTGGTTGTACTTTAATGCTGAATTGTATTCTGTGGTATGGATATATCATAATTTGTTTATCTATTCACCTATTTATAGACTTTACAAATAAAGCTGCTATGAACACTCATGTTCAAGTGTTTGTTGCATATGCTTTCATTTATCTTGAGTGGATATCTAGGAGTGAAATGACCAGGTCATATGATAGACATATGTTTAATTTTTAAGGAAGTTGTCAAACTCTTTTCCCAAAGTGGTCATACCATTTTACATTTCCACCAGCAGTGTATGAGGGTTCCAGTTGTTTTGCTTCCTTGACAACACTTAGTATAATCAGTACTTTTAATTTTACTCATTCTAACAAAGGTGTAGTGGTATCTCATTGTGGGTTTAATTTACAACTCCCTAATGATTAATGATGTTGTATATTTTTACATGCTTATTTAATGTCTATATATCTCTTTGGTGAAGTATATATTAAATATATTGAAATATTTTGCAAATCTTGGTGGAGATTAAAGGAGTGTTCTTTATACTACTTTTTGTTTTGCAATATTTTAAAAGTCTGAAATTATGTCTGAATAAAAAGGTAAAAAAGAAAAAAATTATAAATATGGTCACAATAATTATTACAAATGTTAACAAATCTTTATATATATGTATATATGTAAAATATTAAATAATACTTTAAACCCCAAAATGATGTATGAAGAAATAGAAACACAGAAAACTTCTCATCCATATAAGTGGGCTGAGTCAAAAAAGTGCAATTTCAATCTTGACTTGCATAATTAGAGTCCTGTTTGTTCAATGCAAGTACAAACAAGAAGTGAAAACCATAGAAATCACTGTAGAAGACAAAAGCCAAAGAACCGTATTACTTATATTAAAAGACGAAGAACACAGAACATGGCACCAAAACAAAAATAAACAAAACAAGATAACAGACAGAACAACACTACAGTTATACAAAGATTTTCTTGAGACATGGGAAAATATCCACAATATAATGTTAAGTAAAATGTGTAAGATGTAAAATGTATTCAGGCTTCGTGTTAAACACACACACATATATTCAATAGAGGAAAAGAAAGGAATAGAAGGAAACACATCAAAGTAATTGTTTTTGGGTGGTAGAATTATGCATAATTTTTATTTTCTTAATTATAATTTATGTTTTTCCAAAATTGTCTGTAGTGAGCATGAATTACTTTTATACCAAAATATGTGTTGTATTTTCTAAAAAGAAAAATATAGCTTTGCAAATCCCCCCGTCTCTTGAGCTAAATCTGATTAAATGGTGCATGAAATGACATCAAGACCTTCTGCCTAACATTTTTCATGAAAAATGTAAGACTGCCCCTCGGGCAACATTGCTGAGGTAACAAGTTTTATCACTTAAGTTGTTTTACCTGGAACGCTATCCCTCACATCAATTTTAGTTTCATCTTGGGTATATAAAAGGTCATAGCAAGACGTTATAGGAATAAACATTAATGTCAGTCAGTTTTGATTAAAGTGGAGAACTTTCTCCCATTTCAGAGAACCTAGAAGAGAGGGAGTTTTTCCTTAGTATTTGCAATTGTTTGTACTATTAAATGGCTTGGGATCACCTCCAGCAGCATCCCGTTCTACTTCATGTATTCACAAAGGCCGCAAAAGCTCAGATTAAGAGCATGGATCATGGAGACATGATCTGGACCTCAGTCCTGTCCCTTGAACAAGTTAAATATCTTTGTGCCCTAGTTCCCTCATCTTTGAAATGGGGATGAAAGTAATACCTTACAGTTATGTTGAGAATTTAATGAAGTAATATTTGTAATCTGCTCTGAACAGTGCCTGGTACATAGTGAGTGCTATAGAAGTCTTAATTAAATAGATAACATTTACTGTAACTAAATTATAGGCTGTGGCACTTTGATCTTCTTCCAGCCTTTTGTTCCCTACAGCAACATGAAATAATATTTCTGAACCTTGTCACATATAGAATTGTGAAATACACTGCATTTCACCATTGGGCTGCTGCTCCCTTCGACCTCTTAATCTTCCAGATACAGTAATCTCCAATCCTTTCTTGATCCTCCATCATCTCATCAAAAACTACCTCTCCTGATGGATCCTGCTTCCTGGCAGCCCTCTACTTTCCAGAATCTAGGCTGGGGAGAATCTCCACGCTAACTTATTTACATGTTGTTCCTTTGCTCAGGGCCTTTCTGGAGACGATGCCTTAGTCCTATGTAACCAGAATGGTGTGACACAGAACACCGGTCAGAGGGATGTTAGCAAGTGTGCTGAGAGATAAAGTGTTCTGAGCTTCTTATAAGGTCAGTAAACACACCGAGTTTAGCAAAATTAACCTATGCAATTTTGAAGACTCTATAATCTGCTAATATGTATGTCCTAGTAGTGAGGACAATGTGTGCAGAATTTCCCAAACATTTGTCCTGATAGAAACTTTTACTTTCTCTCTGTATCCCTGGCAGAGTTGGCAGAACACCACGGAAAAATGCTGCCTTTGCTGAAAGGAGGGATGCTCTGTGTGAAAACACCCGTCTTGTGGGAGAGAAATGTTTCTGAAGGCACCATTCAAATGACACCATTTTACTTTGGTGGCCAGAATTGCTTCATCCCCAAAATCCCAGAAGTAATTCAATCCCCCTCATCCTGCCCCAGGCCGTCATGCAAGTACTCAATCTACAAATGCTTGGGGAGGGCCCACTCACACCAGGAGCTGTTCTGGATGAGCACTCCTGCCTTTGTTTCCTTGCTCATGACTACACATCTTACCCAACAGCTCACAAGGACTATGTGCTGAAGATTGGAAAATATAAATCAGACTTGCCCCCTCCTTTGGGACCCTAAAGAGCAGAGCCAGCCTCTGGGTGTGGATGGATGTTGAGGGAACTAAGGAGTAGTGTGAGTTGTGCTTGCTCCACTCTTCACTGTGCTATTTTGGCATCCTTGGCAACCTTCTTTTAATCTTTAGTATAAGAGCTGTACAACTGGGAGTCCAACAAGCTACAAGGGATGATCATAAGAACAATGTTGAAAATAGAAAATATTTACCATATTAAGCCCTTCATATATGTTAAATCTATTTTTACTCTACTTGGAGGGCTAAGTATTTTCTTGTACCTGGTTGAAATCTCAGGCAGGTGCCATAATAACTTTTAGAATTTTAACAGTAACATGAATCCTCTAATCCCTTCTAGGCACAAGAATGTTCTCATTTTAATCATTAAAATGTTCAGTGCAACTAAACTTTCTTCCGAGGTAGTGTTTCTTCCCTGTCCTAGTGGGGGCAACTCCTCACGCCCTCACTTCAGAGTTGGAATGAGGATGGAAGAAGTAAGGGATGGAAAAGCTCTACTTAGCTGTCACAGACATAACCTCTGGGGCTCTTCTGTGTTTGTGGATCCCCAGGGCTGATTCTTTCCCTAGTGGAGCTCCTCAAAGGCACTGCTACTGGGGCCTTCACACTGTGATGCTGACAATGTCTGGCCCCAGCTGGTCAACATGATTCCTGCCTCATGCCCTGGGCAGCTACCTGGCAGTCCAGCTCCTTTGTGGTGTTAATTAAATAAGGACACCATTACACCAGGTGGCTCTAATGCCTTGGTAGTCTACAAACCGAAACCTAAGCCAGAGTCAATTCTGTAAATGCACTTGTGTGGAGAAAACAAAATTTAAGAATAACCAATCACAAACAACCAACTAGGTTCTCCCAAATAAGGCAACCACTTAAGCTATAGCCAATAAAATAATTTCCTTGCTTTGCTTCCTTCCATGTCTGCTCTATAAAAGCCTTTCCCCTGGCTCCTGTTAGAAGAGGCTCCTCACCACTTTGTTGACCTGAAACAAATTTACTGCCAAATATTTCTCCAGCAAAGATGAGTTCACTGGGGATCAGCAGAGAACTGCAATTGGGGTCTACAACCATGACAAGCCACATGCAAGTCCCCACCTGGCAAGGGAAGGAGAACTCTTCTATAGAGAGGAAAGGGAAGATGAGAGGGCTATAGTAAACATAGAGTCCATGGCTTTTCATTGGCTGTGTCCTTGTCAGGAAAGAAGAGGAGCTTTCTTCTTCCTGTTGGGCTCTGTTACTATCACAGGGCATGAGAGCTCCCCTTTCTGGTCTCCCAGCTCTATTTAATTGAGGTTTCTGTTTATTAACTTTTTACAACTTCCAGTTTGGCACTGCCTGATTCCAACTGTTTGCTCATCTAAACCCTTGAAAATTTTAATGTGCCTCACTTTATAACAGAGGATATCACATTGTCCTTCCAGATAGGGATTCCTCAGAGTGCACATCTGGTCCATGAGACACGCCTGTGCTTTTATGCCAGTCGGCTACAGCAGTGTACCTTGCTTCTAGTGCAGCTCTCTTCTCTCAGCTTTGTCACCTCAGGCTTGAGCAGCCACAGCCTCTCAGCCAGTTTTTATGTGCCTCAACTCCAGGGGACTCATGTCAGCCCTGCCAGTGATTCTCTTGAAGATCCCTTTCTCATTTAGGTGAGAAAGAACGTTTCCCACTCTTCACTATGGTGATGTGATGGATATGTGCAGTCCTCCAACAACTTTCTCCAAATAAACTATCTTTAAAAACAATCCTTTCTTTCAACCTATCCAAGCTTTCTTATATGCTTGAGGTAGGTGCTAAGCTGAGCTTTGCAGTTGTTGACATCACCTTTCCAGGTTCTTCATCAATGGTCTATTGAATACCTTGCCATAAAATGTAGAGCTACTTTAAACCCATTGTTTTGTTCTGCGCCTTTGGGAATTCAGTGAACACTGAGGTAGAACGTCACTTTAACATCCTGGTACACAATCAGTCTGATTTTAAATGTTAACAGTTCTTTGGTTATTCACTAGAGTCTAGTGACTAGAATATAGGCCTCATGAAGGCAAGGATAATCTGTTCTTTTTTAAAATGTTATATCCCCAGAGCACGGAACAATGCCTGACATTAGAAGCTCAACAACATTTTCTTAAATGCATATATTATTTTACAGATAAGAAAACTGAGTCTTAGAAAAGGTAAGTAACTTGCCCAAGCTTATTCAGCTAGAAAACCATGGAGCTATGATTTGAATAACTAGTGATGGAAAGCAACTAATGATAATCAGATGCATTTTACTTAAGCTTCTCCTTTAAAAAAAATAAAAAGCTTTTGTGTATATTTCTGTGACCTTATATAGCATTATTTGCACAGAGGTTTTAAATTTGTCTTAGTTTCATAGAAATCTTCTAGAATTTTGTTACCTTGTGTTTCAGATACTCGTGTTGGCTCATCAACCTGATTACATGGCAACCTAACCTTGGATGGCCACACTGCCATCTGGTGTTGGATATATGAATTGCAAGTTCAATGTCTGTACTGTACATCTTTACATCCATTAACTCATTTAATTTTCACAACAACCCTACAAAATAGGTACTATTTGCATACCTATTTTATGGATGACTTATAGTGGCAGGACCAGGACTTGATCCCAGGCTAATTAGCTCCAAACATTACTCCTTATAGTCTACTGTTTCTCTAATACAGGAATATTCAAGACTTTCAGATTTAGGAAACCACCACTGAGTAAGCCACATAAACTTTTATTAGATAACAGTGGTATGTAAGAGGGCAGATTTGATTAAAACATGAATCACGTACAAGCCTACATAAAGAGTTATCAATATCTATTTTCTTTTGTCCTTCCAAGATCACGGTATTGGCAGGTTTGGCTTCCTCCAATTCCTCTGTCCTTGGCTTATAGATGGCCATACTCTCACTGTATCCAGAGAGGGTTTCCCCTAGGTTCATGTCTTAATCTCCTCTCCTTATAAGGACCTCTGTTATATTGGATTAGGGCCCACCCTTATGACCTCATTTTACCTTACCTCTTTGAAGACCCTGTCTCCAAATATACTCACATTCTTAGGCACTGAGGGTTAGGACTTCAACATATGAATTTGAGGGGGACACAATTCAGCCCATAACAATTATATTCCATTTTAAGGGAATATTATCAACCAACTCACTCTATTTCAGTAATGCTAAATGTCTTAGGACCTCTGTTTCCTTGCTTTTCTACAACCTGCTTATTGTCATTTTATGAGGTTATCAATATCTCCACCAGCCTTCTAGGTGATAAACGCTAGGAGGATGAAACTCCAAATTATTTTATTGTTTACTCACATAAGTTTTCTTCCTCATTTCTAAGTATTTTGATGCTAATCCAAGTGAGAAAAATTTTAGTCTGGTATTTCACCAACTATATGAAGCCTACTCTTTAACATTTATTATCTCTAGTTCAATAAGCACTGTGCAAGAATTCACATGTGATAGTGTGATAGAATAATGAACCACATGGAAACCTTTGCCTCATTACTTTATGGTTATTTCCACTAAAGTTAATACTTCACTATCTGAATGGCTTGGAAGAGAACAACTCTCCTTTGCTGAATCAGGGAATCTGATTATTACACATCATTAATCTAATGTCAAAGCACATTCTTTAAAAATGAGGTCAATAATTCTTAGTGAGATCAACTTTTAATGCTGTAACCATAATTTTCATAATGCTTATATCTTTAAAATGCCTTGAAATTTACAGAACATTTTTGCACAGCTTTTTTTTTAATCCTCATAATTATGATTTGAAGTATTCTCATTTTCATTTACAGATGAGGAAACTGAGGTTCAGAAAAGTTTTTTTGACACGTCCAGGGACATAGTTAATAAATAGCTGAGCTCAGACTATAACTCTGATTCTAGTCCAGAGTTAGCCTGTTTTAAAGGCTTTCCTAATATTTATACTAATGTCAATTTCTAAATGATCTCTCTTTCCCAAAAGATGCCTTCATGAGAAAAGGATTTCATGGTCAAATACATTTGGGGAACACTGTCTATTAAATTCCCCATTGGAAGAATCACAGACTTGTTATTTTTAAAGGCTGTGAGGGCTCCTGTAATAATGAAGCCCATTTAAGTTTGTTTAATCTAAGCTTATTCCCAGATTTAATTAATCGTTGAACTTTTTTCCCCAAGTAATTGCTACTAACATCCAGAGGACCTGCATTAATAACTGTTCTAAATGAACTGCTTTTCATCAACCACTCAAAAAGGCCTGGGTGCTACCAATACTATTATATGTGAACAGGCCGTATTTTGGATGAGAGTTTAGTAAAACTAGAGGAAGAAAGTGGCCAGAAAGAACAAAAAGAAGTGTTTGCTTTTGTTATTTGGTTCTTAGTCAAAAGAATTTGCTACACTATAAATGCCATGAAACGAAGATCCATTTCTAAACTTTTTTTGTGAGACATATAGTGCAATCCACTATCAAAAACATGTGTTTAAAGGAGAAAAATTGCATTAATTTCTCAAGTCAGTTTTACTAACCATAAACAATTGTTTATCAGAAAATAGAACAAATTTAGCTTATTTTTCTACTTATTAAGTGGCATAGCACTGAGGTATTCTGATGGAGAAAGATCATTTGAAAAACTGCTATATGTTTAAGGGGCTTTAAGGGTCTTGTCATCATCACCACTCAGTGATGTGATCAATGCCCCATACAAAATTTTCTTAAAGCGCCACATTGTTGCCAATGATATACTAGAGGGTCTTCAAATATATTAGAAAATAAATTATCTTGCAATTGGAGAGAGGAACAATTATTTTCTATGGTACTTTTTTGACTTAAAAAATCAATCTCTTTCCTTTTTGACCCCCTTTTCTATTCACTCTCGTTCACCTACCTTAATCGATCCAAATTCCTTATTTCAGAACTCTACAGTAAAGGAATTTAAAAAGTCAGGCAGAGTGGGTAGAAATTGATAGGGTTATATATATATCCTCTTCAGTACATCAAAAGTGCTGGGACCTCTGAACAATCACAAATACAATCCACCGCACAGATACATATTAATTGGCAGATTCTGCTCACCTCTCCCGCTACCAGAGTGGAACAGAAAGCTTAAACCTAAAACTTTTCAGTCAGTTCTCTCAGATGAGTATTCCATGCTGGGCACTAGACTCTATTCTTAGCTCCATTAATCTTCCATGAATGATAACTCTGCTTGTGATAAAAGGTCAAAAACAATTTTGAACAATTCAGTTTTTCTCTAAACATTTAGTTCTTGCCTGCATGAGTGCCTACATGTACACACACACACACACACACACACACACACACACAGACACAAAATTTATTAAATTATTTCTTTCAAAAAATGGTGTTTTCATTGGTAAGAGAATTTGAAAACCCAGCAGCCAGAGAGAAAAACCTGAGAACAACTGGTGGACTACCAAATTATAGTGAACTTGGATTTAATCCTTGAGCTTGCTCCCTATTACTCTCATATATAAAGACTAGGAATTTCACCTTGCTCTGATGTTAAGCACCCTTAAATTGCTGTCATAGTGGAGATTTTTACTAAAGGTCAACTTGTATCATTCAAGCAAATGAATCCTAACAACAGTTCAGGCTGAAATTTCTTAAATGGCCTTTCACTTTCTTTCTTATATTAGCCAAAGAGGTATCTCTTCACCTGTTCTGTGGTACTGAGGAAATAATACTATCTTACCTAGGTGGTGTGCTTTACAATTTACCAAGCATGTTCCCAAGTATCATCTTATTGTTGTTCATCACAAAAAGCCTAGTAAAGCAGGAAAAGTAGACGTTATTCTCAGTTTTACCTATGATGCCACCAAGGCTAGAGGAGGGTAACCAATTTGCCCAGAGTCACGTACCAGCAGAGGACAGGGCTAAGATAGACATGCTGCCCAGACAGTCATCCAGTTCTCTTCCCATAACCACACTACAAAGAGTTGAAATGGAGGCTAAACAAAAGACAAAACTGAGCTATGTTTCTTGAAATGAGGACTTCTAGAACCAAGTCTAGCTACCAGAATTTCTATGCACTAACTAAAATACTTCTTTTAATTTAGAAAATTCATTTTTAATCGTTGCATCATGAATTACAAAAACCAAATGATATTCCCCGAGAACTATGGCCACTGAGCAAGGTTGGAAAGTTAAAGTAATAAGCACTGAGAGAGATAATTACTGAGAGCTGATTCTGTGAGACAAAAATGCACAGGAGTTGTGGCACTGCAATTCATTTTCTGACTCACTGTTTCCTCTGGCAAACTCTCTGGACGTCAGCTTCCTTATCTGTCAAGTAAGAATACATGCTCTGCTAACCTCCTAGGGCTCTCTGAAGAACTCGGCAAACTAATTTATGATGAAGTTGAAAAGAATGTCTCTCTACAAATGAAAGTCCTGTGGCTGAATTGCCCGACTAGAACTTCAGCTCTTTAAGCCATGGGAATAATACAGAGGCTTAGCATTTTTATTTATGGTAAAATGCACGGTCAGAAAAATGTAATTAATTTTATGTTTCTTTCTGATGTTCTAATGCCTACTCCCATTTACTCTGTTTTTGCTTGTACTTTTCTTTTTTAAAAAAGTGACATTGAAGGTGAGATGTATACTCAAGGAAATATTTAATGGTTCATCTGTAGTTTGAGGAGAGTGAAGCAAAAATAAAAAATTGGGCAGGTTTCAATTCAAACAGATTTTGTAGTAAACTAGTCTCTTTAAAATGAAAGCAGAAAAGCTCGGAATCTGTTCTGTGCAGTTTTGGCAATCAACTTTTTGCTAATATAAGTAGGACGATGAGGCAAGAAAACCATTTTCCCATTCATACTAGTTTAATGTCATTACCTAAAAGCTGGCAAGACTCTGGAAAGGTACAATAACTTTGCACGCGTGTTACAAAAGACAGTGAGAGAACTTGTTTTTATTATAATACCACTTGCTAAGCTTTAATTAGGTACAAAAAGCACTGTTCAACCTTCAGATGCCTACCCTAGAAAGCCTTGAGGGCATGGACACTTTAATAAAACTTAGAATTGATTCGATACATTGAAAGTTTCAAAATGAGAGACATTTTAAGGATGGAAAATGGTAAATAATGGAATTAAATTTATTAAGGAGGTTATGGAACAGGATATTAACACCAAGGGGTCTACTTTTTTTTTAAGCCATATTTATACTTAAAATTTTACTTATTTACTTTTATTTTACTTTATTTACTTTGTAGAGTATTTTGATTTTTGGAATAAATATTATTCCTTAATCTGAATTTGGGTACTGGGACTCAGGTAGAGTAAAAAATAAACTGCTTATCACACTGATGGCAATAAACAGAATTAACAGTTGAATTGTACCAAAGCCCACACCCTTTCTACTATCCCACATTGTATCCTTTTATAACTTTTGTCCCCATAATTCCACCTCTTGTAATCTACTGCAAGGAAATAATTCACCAGAAAACAAGCTGAGAGGAAAGAAAAAGAAGAAATTTAAGTGCTCTACAATAGGGACTTTAAACAAATTATGGTAGTTCAGCTAGTAGACTGTTAATACATACTGTAAAAATGATGGGAGTTCCCAATAATGAAAGTTGAACTCATGCAATTTAACTACAGCTGCTTCCCAAACCACTCTAAAATGACAAGAAAGGAAGAATAAAAAACAATAAATCATAAAGAGAGTATGAATGAAAAGAACATCAGATGAGAGGTGTCAACAGATTTTTGGAAAGTAGAAAGCACACAATTCACGTTACTGGATTTAGAGAGCAGAGGCAACTGCAACCGAAGGCACCGCAGATGGAAACACCAAAGAAAAGCAAACCAGCTGCTCCAAGAAACCAAGAAACCCCGAGGGCTTGGGGCATACGGTATATGGGAGGCAAGGATGGGATGGGGCTTGGGGGAAAGGCAGCAGACACCAATGGTTTTCTACTCAACATCTATTTCTCACCCAGCCCCTGACATGCTTACCCTTCCTCCTTCCTGGAAGAATGCTAAGTCCTTCTCTTAGTGTGATGGTGTGGCCATGGGACTCAGAGGAAGACATGGACATAGAATCTGAAAAACATGGAGCTAACACAGGAAAGTAGTGGAAGCAGGCTTAGAGAGTAATCAGCCCAGACTGGAACAGAAAGACAGCAGACTTTGTTAATGTGAGAGTTCTGTAATGCCCTCAAGGGCAGCCTGGGGGCACAAAAAATTATTCAGAGAGCACTTTGATTTTTAAAATGTTCCATTTAGTAAAGTTACAAATTCAAAATTCCTAAGCACTTAAGTTGACTTTAACATATTATTCTATTTGTAAATCTAGCAAATTTTAATTACTTTTGAAGGATCCTTTTATTAATATTCAGTCCCATTTACTAGCTTGGTCCATAATACCTGTTTAAGTATTTAAAATATTTAAATGTCTGACAAATGTTCCAAGGTGCTCACAGAATTCTTATAAATCTAATAAGTTTGATTTCAGCTTAAAATCAAATTAAATCAATTACACATCTTAAAATTGGAATCGCAAGCTGATCTAACTCCAATTGACCAAGTTTTCTTAAATATTATACTTACATAAAATACAAAAATGCAGAGATTCTCTAACAACAAAAAAAATTGTTATTTTAAGTTTGAGTCCCTTAAATATTCCTCTACTTAATTCTAAATCTTCCCAAAGTTAAAAGATAAATAACTCTTTGCCACTACAAAAAAAATCGTTACCCACCACCAAAATCTTAACGTTACCATCCCACGTCATTTTTGTGGCCACCCTTTCAGCTTGTTCAAAGTTTATGTTAAAACAAAACAAAACAACCCCAAAGTTTCTTTAGGTTCAGAGAAGACTTTGGCCTGGGCCAGGACTGGATTCTTGCCTTCAACACTGATGGGATTTACTGAGTACCATTTTATAGTTGTTGTATTAAGCACTCTGTGCCTAAAGAAGAAGTAGGTTTTTAAGTAGTCTGCCATCTCTTAGACTGGAAATGTACATACCTTTCTGTCTACTCATAGACATCTTTAAGTCTGTCACCTCCATCTAACTGACCATGTGACTTGACTGGATTTTGTATTTCTCTGGCTCTTCTTAAAGTATAAATATCTCCCTGCCTAGCTTTAAAACCTGAACTTTATAAATCATTCGTTCATTTCAAATTTTTCCTGACTGGTAGGACCACACAACTCTTAGGAAAAGTATGATAACATTGGATTGATTTCTGCATATCTGCCATTGCTTTTTTCTAACTTGGTGGGCCCAACTGCTAAAGTTATTCTACTGACAAGATACAGGAAGGATATATTCAGGGGAAGAAAATGGAGCTAATTGGTTTTCTATTATGTTGAAAATAACATTAAAATCTGCTCTACATATCCACTGGAGAAACTGAAGAACTAGCAATATAGTGACTGAATGAAAACCGATGAAACAATTAATTCCAAGAAGAAACCAAAATTGTACAGGACAGGAAACAATCATAGTATATTATTTGGCTCAGCAATAAGCAATATTTACATAGCCACGAACACTGTAAACACTGATTAATGATTTAAAAATATTTTAATTTTCGAGGGTAGGAAGGAAAAGTAGAGTTTAGAAAGTTAAATTCTTACCGTAACAAGAAGTCAACAGATAATATCTAAAATTGGTAAATCAAAACACAGATGTATAAGATTATTATATAGAAATACGGAGGCAAATATATGAAGAAAAAGCTAGAAAACTTGTAGGGAGAAAATGAGACTTTAAGAAATGAGAGTAGGGATAAGGGTGGATAAAGGTCAAGGAAAAGAAGAGGCAGGGAACTGAAGCTCTTTTGTTACATTTTAGTAACATTTGACCTAATGTGCTATATTATTTAATAAATATATTTTTTAAAATTTTAAATAAAATACCAGAGTTTATTTCCTAGGAATAAAGAATCTGGGGAAACCAAAATTCTATGTTTATGGCACAATGATTAAAACTATGTAAAGATGCAATAACTGGAAGAGACAATGGAAAAATGAAGTTTTATTAGGGTAATGGGATAATAAATGACTTAAAAATATTTAAACTTCATGTTATATTAGCTTAACATCACTTTATTTTGAAAAGCTTTTACAACTTGCAGAATAACATTTTAGAGAATACACTTTATTTGGGATCCTATTAGGATGACAACCATCCCTGTCTCCAGTAGTTTATACTCGTGTTTTGAAATTCTTGAAGCCTCCTAAATTAAAGCCTCCCAACCAAGACCAGCCCAGGAATATTTATGAAGTCATCATTGTCTGCCTCTCCTAGCTTCCCCTCTAAATGCCTCTTCCTACTCCAACCTTATTTTGTTCCTTATATGCCACAATCACACACCACCAGCTAGTTCCTCAGATAAGAAGTCTCCTCTCCTAGGTTGCCAACTGTCTCTAGCTGTTTGCTCAGGGGATTTTTGAGTTGTTGTTTAACTGTGAGATTCCCTTGAGTGTGATTTTCTATTGTGGGAGTGCCCTGTGTGTGCTATGGATTGTGAAAGTGTCTCCACTGTATGTTTTGGTATTTGCTTCTTTTTATGGTCCCACAGGACTTATCAAGATAATGAGCAGGCATGAGATTCTAACAGTTCTGATTACCAACAGTAAAGAGTGTTTCCTGCTCTCTCCTTTATGAATGGAGCCCAGCTCCAGTAACTTGCCATGCATATAGTTTGCAACCACAATCCCTATTATATCTTCTCAAGAGTACCCTTAGCTATAGCTCATGTTGACTAAATAAATTATCCCTGAAAAATCGGAGATCGAGGTACCCTTTGAATCCCTTGGATAAAAAGGCTTCAAGCTTGATTTAGCTGTTGATTGTTTTTACATTTTGGATACCCTCTGGTTTTAATTTGTTTTTGAACTGTTGCATTTATTTTCAAAATATTTTATCCAGAAGTTTTAAGTGTTTGGAATGGAAGAGCTAATTACTCAGTCATTTTGCCATGGATTCTGATTACTTTAGAGCACTTAGTCCTCAGTGGACAGTAAATTCCTTAAAGAATGAAAACAGAACTTTTCACCTTTGTTATCACCAGGGCTTAGCACAGTAACTGGTTTATAATAGGCATTCAACACACACTTGGTGAAGAAATGACTATTCTCAGATGACTGAGAAAACCATTTGATTAATTATGGGGTTAATGGCTAGCTTAATGAGGTAAACCTTCCAAGGGTATTTGCATTTTAAAAGGGGCTATCTATGTGTTCACAGGGGAGTTCATTGAGCTTTCTTAATGATTTTTTCCCTCAAACATCTCCAGTGTTTACACTTCAGACACTAAATCTAGCAAGTAGGTGAGATATTTTGAGGAGATAAATTCCTTCCAAATTCTCACACCTTACTCAGCAACCAAATTTTCTGCTTATGTAGTAGCCTCTTGGCCCAACCCAGTAATACGAGGTCACCTGATTCCTACGGAGTCACTCTAGTTTTTTAGGGATAATGTGTGTGTGTGTATGAAAATGAGTTATAGCCATTTATAACCAAGTGCTATGATGAAATGATACCATGTACTTATTTGTGATTGCAGAATTGGTCAGAATATAGAAGACAGAAGATAACAAGGGAAAGAACTTCCTTAGAATCACAGCATCATAGACTGTGAGAGGTCAGAACCCACATGATCATTTTACAGATTAATTTTACAGATGTTGGTTTAAACAACCAGTTGGACAAGGGTAATAATGCATGTGTAGTAGGAATATGGAACATATTCTATACACTGAAAGATTTCCCCTTACAGTCATTTGCTTTTACACAGCCCATAGGACTACACCACCCATAAGGATAGTGTGTATAAATATTTTTTTCTTGCTACAAAAACATTTCCATAACTGTATTTCATTTTATTAAGGCTAATATGAAGAAGAGTTTGCATTTACAATACCAACCAATATCCAGAATTAAATGCATTCTGGGTAATAAAGGGAAGCTATTAAGTAAATATTCTCATGTTGATAATTCTCTAAGTTATTATTATAAATATTGTAGCATTAACTCTATTAAAAGTAAATTCCTCAAAAGAACATCTGGGGAACAAGAGGGAGTAGTAATGTGAATTAGTACCACTAACTGTTTTTTGAGCTATGCTATCTACCTAAATAAGTGTTCAAAAAAACACTTGTTGACTATGATAGAAGAAGAGGGAGCTAGTGATATTAGAGAGAAGGGTTAAGGTTCTAGAATTCTGTGGAAGGGAAAATAAAGCAAGTTCATATAAAGTTTTAGAAGAAAGGGCCTCAGGCAAACCCTCTGAATGCAGAGATAAGGGATCTGGGGACCAAAGAAGTATGGAGCATCACAGCCTCCCAGACAGCCAGTAGCAGACCCGGGAGGCAAAACCAGGTCTCCTTTCTCCCAGTCCCGTATTCTACCTTTCATAGCAATGACTTTGCTCTTTCTTCCTGAAGAGGCTTTGAAAAAGTGTGGAAAAAAGCATTATAGCCAGGCAGTTCAACATGCATGTTTTTACATACACAAAATTCATTGCTAAAAATGGAATTAAAGCATCTATCTATTCAGTGCTCTATCCTCTTGCCCACACTGTGGAATGATCACATGAGGGCATTTCAGTCACATAATTCCAATCTGGACATTTAATATTTCATACAGGATTTCTGAAATGACTCCGTGCTTTCTTTGATCTATTGATTCTTTCAATTTTCACATTTTTAAAGTGATTGCATTTCCCACAGGTGGAGCAGACACAGTTCTCTTTCAATATGGGTACTATTGTGTGGCTTATTCTTTGTGGCTTTTCCATCTATTCCACTGGGATGTAGGTATGGTATATGGGACTTTCAAAAAGGTTTCTACCTGACCAATGAAGAATCAGTAATAAAAAATTGTGATGAGTTATTACGTTTGAGAGTCGCGGGTCTCATTTTATTGTCATGAATCTTGTGCCAGACATTATAGGACAAATTAGCATTTCTATGTGTAATGAAAGAGAGTCTTTAATTATTTGGTTTCCAGTTTCTTCACATCAGCAATGATGCTTTTTGATAACAGTAGAGCCTGTGTTCTTTTATTCTCTGCCTCACCTCTCCCTCACTTTCTCTCTTTTCTCCCCATTTTTCCATCCATCCATCTACCTTTATCACTGAGCTTTCTATTCAGCAATGACTAGTTTGAGAAAAATCTATGGGTTTTAAAAGCAGCAAAACCCTTTCAGAAGGCACATTGGGTTTCTTTTTTCTTTTAAAAATCATCCTTCCATATGTCAAGCACTCCTGAAGCACCTTACATAGAATGATAAAGAAGTAGCTCACTTTCCCCATCAAGATACATGCTTGTAAGTGCTTGAAAATAGGTATTTAAACTGTACAACCATTATCCCACCAGGGTCATATAACTGTTGTCATTCACATCACATACAATATGAGATGGATGGGTGGGAGGGCAGGCCTGATTAAATACTGTGTTGCTTTTTTTTTAACCCGCTTTAAGAAGGACTGTATTGCCTTATTTTAAATACTTTATTTTTAAAAAGGGAAAGGTGGCAGAATAACCTTGATTTGGGGGTGGGGGGTAGGTTTCATTAGATTGTTACTAGGCAGGCTGTTCCCATGGCAACAAGAGCAACCATAAAGGAGTATTAGGAGCTGTCCAGAACATCCTTGACTGAAAAATGCTGAAACACCATTGAAAACAGGCCTGGTCGACATTTGGACTATATACAACTCTATTACAACAAAAGAATGCAAACAATGCTTCGATTTTGTTCTTCCCTTTATGGTTTACCAAATTAACATTTCATTTGATCCTACCAACATTGTACTGTAGGCAGGACTGGCATTATTAACTTCATTAATAAAATATAACTGGGATGAGAAGACATGGGCTTCTCCTTTTCTCCTTCCTCCTCCTCCACTTCCTTCTTGTTAAAGGACAGTAACAAAAAAAGAAGCGATTCCCAGTTTGAAAATAAAGGAGGAATTATTTCTCAATAAAAAAGTTATCCCCAAATATAAAACAGAAATATAAACTGTCTTCAACACAACTAGAAGACACCTGTAACCTCAGCCACAGTATATGAGAAAGGGATGACATATGTAGTCAAGGTCAAACAGGATGATGCCTGGAGAGGATGCTCACAGGGCAGATCTCAAAGTCACTTGACCAAAAGACTCCAAAATAGATGGCATAATTAGAGGGGCAAAGCCAATTCCTTGTCTGAAAAAATGGAAATGGGCTGAGTGCCAGCAGGAGGGAATTTTCTGAACACTACCTGGTACCACAGAGTAGCAGGAGAGGCAAAGCCAAAGAAGGAAATATAGACATGTCACATACAAGAAGCAATCTGTGGATGAGTCAGAAGGGAGGAAAGAGATTCCAAAGGTGAGTAGCTCTGCAGTTGCCAACCCTTGTTAGCAGGAGAGAACAAAAGGCTCAAAAAGCTCTCTCAGACCCACAGTCCTGTCATAAGTAGCTTCACTGGAAGCTACTATTAATCCAAAATGGTGCCCTAGGGACTTCCCTGGTGGCACAGTGGTTGGGAATTGCCTGCCAATGTAGGAGACATGGGTTTGAGCCCTGGTCTGGGAAGATCCCACATGCCGTGGAGCAACGAAGCCCGTGCGCCACAGCTACTGAGCCTGCGCTCTAGAGCCTGTGAGCCACAACTACTGAGCCCACATACCACAACTACTGAAGCTCGCACGCCTAGAGCCCGTGCTCCACAGCAGGAGAGGCCACCGCAATGAGAGGCCCGCGCACCACAACGAAGAGTAGCCCCCGCTCACCACAACTAGAGAGGGCCCGCGTGCAGCAACGAAGACCCAACACAGCCAAATAAATAAATAAATAAAACAAAATGCTGCCCTATCCACCATATGAATTTATACCAAATAGGTGAGCCAGAAAGACACTTACCTCATCTAAAGAAAAGTAATAAATGAGAATGACCTCACACAGTGCTAACATAAACACGCTCCAAGAAAAGGAGGAAAGGAACAGGAGAAACAACAGCAGATAAAACCATTCAACAGAGAAAATGAATTTGCTGAGCATACAAAATATGTGACCAAACATACCATCAAAATTCAAAAAATTTAAGGAAGTGAAAAGTTCATCCAGATATACAGGTGATCAGAAGCCACCTGGCAAAACAACCAAAGGCAATGCAATATGAGCTAACAGAGTTCAGGAAGGAAAGAGAAAAAATAAAGACATCCCAGAAATAAGGTCACACCAGAAAGAATACAGTGGAAATAAGCGAAACTAAGAGAAGGCAAAGAAGAGATAAGGTGAAATGATTTCTTCATCTTGATTAACCAGGGGTTCAAAATATAACATTTAAATTGATAAGCATGTAATAAGGCATAAAAATATTTATAAAAGTTAAACACAGGAAGAACCAAGGAAATCAACCAAACCTGTGAAGTAGAGAAAAGGTAGAAGGAAGTGTACTAATTGGACATTGCTCATAGCAGGGAGTCAGTAGCACCTAAAAAATTAAATGTATAATACAAAATTATAGTTAAAAAGAAAACTATTAGTGGAACCAAAGAAACTATAGCAAACATGGATAATATAATTGATAGTGTACAGTTTATATTGATTACTTATTCATTATCCATCCCCCTACCTCTCCCTCCTATCAGAACCCTAATTTGTGTCATATATCCATCCTTCATACTGTCATGGACTCTAGGGCACTGTTTCTTAACTGAAGTTGATTCTGCCCCTCCAGGGGACATCTGATCCTGTCTGGAGATGTTGACTCTCACAATTTCGGGGAGGATGCTACTGGCATTTAGGGTAGAGGCCAGGATGATGTGACTGGCTCCAGGCCAAAATCCTGTATGTGATCTTTCAGACCTTATCACAGGCAATTACAAAGGCTTTGCCTGACAGGATTCATGGGGAAAAGCTGCCCTTCCCACATATAGTCTTCCAAGAGAGTTATAATCAATAACCTCTGGGCCTGCATGCTCGTATGCATATCTGCATTCCTAGCCCAGGCACCTCCATTCACAGGCCTCCTTATCAGGAGACCTTGGCTGAGACACATTTTAGATCTCCCCACTGAGACCTCCTTATGGGGCGGGCCTTGACCAAGACACTTTTCTCCACTATGACTCAGTTTTTTCACTCATAGCCTTTCCTCTAGTCCCCTTGGTTCACAAAATGGCAGGAACCTTTTATTCCAGGCTCCTCAGCAGTAAGACAATTTCCTCCACCTGTACTACCTGTCATTTGATTGACCCTTGCTCAGTGCCATTCTACGGGGAGTGGGGGTTTGGAACAGTGAGGAGTGGGCACTGTTTTCCTACTTTCCTTTTTGGCCTCTCACTTATCACAGTAAGTAAATAAAGACTTGATTGTTACTTTCATTTTGGCTCACTGTCTTAAAACCCTTCCAGCTTGGTGCAGGGATACTGCTAAACATCCTACAACACACATAACAGCCTCCCACAATGAATTAACTGGTCCAAAATACCAACACTGCTGAGGCTTTTGGGGAAATCTGACCCCATCACCAGCTCTAGGGCCAATAAGTTCATAGAATTCTCCTGGTGAATGTTATTCATCCAGAAAGTGGACAAATAACCAAATAAGTTAGCCCAATCACACTGAAGAAGATGACTTACTATTCCATGGTTGAAGGAGAATTTTCCTCAATTTCTGTTGTGCTGGACATGAACAAGGCAACATGAAGCCACTGGCAACCATCTTGTGAACATGACGGAAAACAACTTTGGGAAAAAGTTTATTCTATGCTAGAGGAAACAGGGAGAGAACCTAGGCCCTTGATGACATGACTGATAGAACTGTGGCTGAAGCTCACCATCTTTGGACCTTCAGAAATGTTTAACAGTGAATTTCCTTATGATTTTAAGTTAATTTCAATTGGAGTTTTTCCTACTTGCAATGAAAAGTATTCTTTTACAAAAAGATAAACTAAATAAGCAATAAAAACAAAACATAACTAAAAGCAAAGATATATTACATATAAATAAATACAATTAGACTATACTAATAAATGAAATAAGATACTAAAATAGAATCACAAAGCAAAACCCACTATATAGTAAGTTAAAATAAAATACCTAAATAAATCGACACTATAAAAAAATAAAAGGATGAATAAGGGTATATCAGGCAAATGCAAGCCACAATAAAACAGGTCATAATCTTAATATCTGACATTTCAAAAGCATCCAATGAGGAAAAAAAATATTGTTATAATGGCAAAGGTAAAACCCACAATGGAAATTTAACAGTTGTGAATTCATTTGCAACAGAAAACAGCCACGTACTGTACAGAAAAAAGTAAAGTAAAAACCACAGATAAGAGGAGAACTTAACAGTAATCTGTAAGTGGAGAGTTTAACTTACCTCTCTCTCAAGTCATGACTAAGCATGTGGATCAAAGGAAAAGGCTATAGAAAATCTAAATAATATCTTTAATCAGGATATAATATATATAAAGTATAAAACAATAAAGAGATTTTGTATAGTACTCCATTCTCTGAAAATAGAGACTAGATCTTCCACAAAAATTGACCCATTTAAAGAAAACTTTACATGCCAATAGTTTGGTACCCAGGATTCCATACAAAGGGACAGCTGTTTCTACTTGGACTCCTTATCACAAGGGAATCCTTCAGAAGGAGTGTAAAAATTGTTCCCATGGGCAAGAATGCTGCTATTTGTGGTAGCAGCAGGTACAGAGAAAGAGAATTAGAGAGAGGCTAGAGAGGGAACTGCTGGGCCATCACAGAAGTGATCCCAACCTGACCAAGAATAGTATGGCTGCCTATACTGTCCAGAAAATAAGGCAAGGGTAAACTGACAGAAAACTAATGAATGCTTTATGTAAGGCAAACTTTGATAAGCACACAAGTAAAGATTGAGAACTTTTTACCAAAGTATGAACACAAAACAAAAAAGTAAAATCTTAGTTCAAACTGGCATGGAAATAAATAATAGTGGACGTGCAGGGTAGATCAGAGTCAGCAGAACCTGGAGAAAAATCTAGGTGACCTTGATCAAAAAACTCTTCCTTTGTCTAAAGAGTTTTAACAAGAGAGTTATTGAAGAACTATCATTTAACTTTTCTCTCATAATTGCCATCTATCACCCTCTTGCTCTAGGTATGTATATATTAAGCCTACTGCCACATGTTCTCTGTTCATTTACTGTCTACCTTCTGCCTCTATTTCCTACTCAAAGGAAACATGATATAAAGTGTTCAGCATACTTTTCTCCATAACCCAAGACTGTACAACACCCCCAAAACATTTTCTAATAGTTAAGAATGGACTACAAGAACTCATTAGAAGCAGAGCAGCAGAACCTGCTGGCACTGGACTTCAAGGGCAAAAAATAGGTTTGAGTTCATATGCAGGGTTTTTAAGGGGAAAAGATTGAATAATGCACTATGAAGACTAACAGGCCAGGATAACTGAACAGTACCTCAAGCTGGGCTTTCTCATCTCTTTGCTGGATGGAGGATTAGCTATGAGAAGAAATATCTTCTAGTATTTAAAACAAACAAAAAACACACTTTACAGGGATAGAATCAAGTGAGAAACAGATGCTTCAGTCAAACTTCCATTGAATGGTGATAACTATAATTTCTTTTTGTTTGTTTTGGAAAATGAATCTAAGGTTCTTGCAAATAAAACTGTCCTGTCTACACAGCAGTTATTACCAAGTTTGGCGACTACAGTGAAATCATAGTTCTTGTATATCAATGGAAAAATGTGACTTGCACTGAACTTTCTAGTTAGTTTCTATTGTGATAGCTATGGCCAATACTAAGAAATTTTATCTAATATCTAAGATGAGCATTGTTTAATATTAAAATACTTTTCCCCATTCTACTTTGAAAGTTAAAAGTAAAGGGTCAAAGAAAAGAATAAAAAATAACTTGCCATTTAAGCCATCCTCTGATTCTAGAAATAAAATATTTTAATTCAGTTCCACTTAAAAAATAAAAGTAGTTTCTTTACTCTGACAATGAGCACATTAACCACATTTTCACATACAGAAAGCTTAGGTACATTCAACTGTTTACAAGACATGTCTCCATGTAATACATTTACATTCATGTGAAATATATGAACTTACAGAATTGTATATATTTGTGACTTTTGCATCTGGTACCTTTTAAAATGAACACGTATTATGCTTATTTTCTAAAGTCAATTCATATATGATGATTTAAGGTTAGGAGAGTCTCTACTGAAGGATTTTAATAGCTGCATTCATACGAGAATTCAATAATTTTTCTAAACATAAGCCTCAAACTAAAGCTTTAGCAATTTAAGTTACCTAACTGGCAATGGATGCAATTCTTATCAGGATGTACTGTTTGGTTTACAGTTTAAGTCATTTCAAGTGGTTTATATAATAATTATTTGTGCATCAGGGGAAAGTGAGCACCAAGGATAATAAATATTTTTTCACATTATAGATGAAATCACAATGCAATAATCTCAATTTCCCTTCAAAATCTAATCATTTGAAATGAGCATGTATTTCAAATGCTCAATCTTTAAGTTATCTTTGTGAGATCAACTGATATTCTAGAGATAAGAATGGAAATGGTAAAAATAGGTGCTATACATAATATCTACTAACAATGGAATTCAGATACTCTTCTTACATTGATTACCTCCATTCTTGAACTCAGTTTTTTAGATCTAAAAAGAACTCTGAAGATAACTAACATTTATAAACTTGTCAACTATATCTTAAAAAGAAACTCTAAAGATGTCTTTCTTGCCAATATACAAAGAAAAATTGTCCTGATGAACAAAAGCACCTTATGGTAAGGAAATATATAAAGAAAATATTTTCTACAAATGTATGTGCATAAAGGTATAGTTATCCCAGCTGCCTATGTAATATTTTAAATAATACACAATAAAAATTCAAAGCATAGATTGAAAAAATAACCCATATGCCAATACTCCAGTTATTAAATATTGCAGCATATATGTAATCATAACAATTGGGGAAAAAAAGGTTTCTAATCTATATGGTCAATGAAATCTCTTTGGAAATATGCTTTTTAAAAGTCCCCAGTATGGTCATCAAATTTCAAGCTATAGGTTTTTGCAGCCCAGATGTGATCCTGTGAAAGTGAAAATGTGTACAGAGGCCACCTCACAGGTTCTTCAGCAAACAGCATTACTGTGTGACATTGGCACAGGCTGTCTGGGTTTTCCCATTCCTCTTCTTTACCACAGGCACACAGTAAACATCACATTCAGAACAACAGATCTTTATCACCATAAGTTTTGCTACTCATAAAATGCTAATAAACATTGTTTTAAACATTTCCAGATCATGACAAAGGACTTAACTGAATATATACAAAGAATTCTCTAGATGTCATATATCTTTAAATTAATACAGAGATGTATAAGGAGACACAAATTACTTGCTTTGATACTTTTCAGTCAAGGTTTATTATGTGTCTCTTTCTACTGAACACGTGATTTTTTATAAGTATAATGAGTTCCAGCTTCTGCTAAGAAGATTTCATTTTTTTTTTGCAGTGTTTTTTTTGTGCTCATGCATTTCTGTTTTGCTACTCACACCCTTTTTCCGAGATGAGGTATTGGGAACAACCATACTAGAAGGTCCGCTGGGAGCTATACATAAAAAGAAAAACTACTGTTTAGATTTTCACAAGCAATCCAAGTTCAGATAATACAAAATAATCAACAGAAGTTCAAATAACATAAAACAAACTTCTCTTTTTCCCTGCATTCTTCCTGGGAAACTCATTTATTCCATCATTTTTAATTAACATCTAATGTCCTAACGACCTTCAAATTTATACTTCTGGTCCAGTAAGTATTTTTCCCTTACCTCAAGATCTGTATAACCTGTACATCCTACTACAAACCTCTATATAGATATTTGATAGGAAATATAAACTTACCATGTTTAAAATGGAACTCATCATTTTCCCTATAAACATCTATTTTCTTCAGTATCTCCTATCTTACCACTATCTAAAAAGCTGAACGATTAAAGAACTAGAAACATTCTTGACTTGGGAATCATCCTTTCATATCCAAACCAACATCAAGCCCCAATGAGTTATCAAAAAGTTATTCTAAGCCAGGTTACACTTTTGTATGGATGGGTAAGTTCCTGCCAGACCAATCCTCCTCCTGCAGGTAACAAGTATAAGTGCAGGATAAAATATGAAAAAAACAACTACCTGAAGACACTGAAGAATGAACAAAAGCAGGCATATACTAGAAAAGAATCAATATTTGGAAGAAGGGAACAACATGGAGTTAGTCCCCCGTGCCCTTTTTAAAAAAGCTTTAGGCTTAAGGACAGGATCCAGTCTGCCCCATGTGGAATGGCTAAAACTACAACATAAAACTCAGTCCTACTAGCATGAAGAACCAGAAGAAAAGTATTGGGGCAAAAATAGCTGCTTGGAAGTCCAGTGGGGAATCCCAAATCTTTGTGTAAACCCTGATCAAGTGTGTGACTTGAGCAGAGTAAGCTCCTAAGAAGTCCGGCTCAGGCTAAAAGAAGTGAAGTGAAATTTGAGCTGTCAGTCACTTCAGAAGACATAGGTTTGCAATCTGAGTTCAGCCAAGGTTAACTCTTTGCTTTAAAAACAATCCAATACTCTTTGGAGGAACATAAGAGAAACAACAGAGTCCAGTGTTTGTCTAGGATACAATCCAAAATTACTTAGTATATGAAAAACAGGAAATAAACCTTCCTTCTTGGGAATGAGAAAATTTATGAGATCAGCCAGATTAATAGACAAGAATTTTAAAGCAACTATTTTAACTATGCTCAAGAACAAAGGAAAATATGCTTATAATGAATAAAAATATAGGAAATCTCTGAAGGAAAAAAAACTACAAAGAAGAATCAAAACAAATGTCTAAAACTAAAGAATAAATATATGAAATAAAATTTCACTGGATGGGTTTAACAGCAGAATAGAGATGACAGGTAAAAGTGACTATCAACCAGGATTTTATTACCAAAAAAAAAAGTCCTAAGCATGCCGCAGTCAGACTTCTGAGAACCAAAGATAAAGGGAAAACACTGAAAGCAGGCAGAGAAAAATAATCCATTAACCCATTGCATACATAGGAACAACCAATTCAAATTAACAAAGACTTCTCATCAGAAACAAGAGGAATGACAAGATAGTGGAACAACATCCTTAAAATGCTGAAAGAAAAAACTTTCTTCCCAAATTCTCTGTCCAGCAAAACTACCTTTCAAGAATGAAGGTAAAATAAAGATTTTTTTTTTTTTTTTTTTTTGCGGTATGCGGGCCTCTCACTGTTGTGGCCTCTCGCATAGTGGAGCACAGGCTCCGGACGCGCAGGCTCAGTGGCCATGGCTCACAGGCCCAGCCACTCCACGGTATGTGGGATCTTCCCGGACCAGGGCACGAACCCGTGTCCCATGCATCGGCAGGTGGACTCTCAACCACTGCGCCACCAGGGAAGCCCAAAATAAAGATTTTTTTTTCAGATATAGTAACAGATCTGAAGTATAAGAAATGGTAAATAAATTCAAGTTGAAGGGAAATGAAACCAGATGGAAACAAACACTTAAAAGAAGAAATAAAGAACATTAAAAATAGCAAATATGTGGATAATTAACGACTTCTTTCTCTTTTTAATTTCTTTAAAATACATATGACTCTTTAAAGCAAATATCATAACATTGTACTGTAGCCTTTATAATACATGTGGAAGTAACACATATGGGACACTATGTGTAAAAGATGGAAAGAAGGGAAGGTAAACACACCTATACAGTTGGAAGGTTTCTACATTTTATGTTAAGTGGCACAAAATTGACTCGAAATAGACCATGAAAAGCCAGAAATATGTATTTACTGCTACCAATAAAAGAATAATGCAAAAAGGTATAGCTAAAAAGCCAACAGATAAGTTAAAATGAAATTCTAAAAAATACTGAATTAATTAAAAAAACAAGAAGGGAAGAATAAAGGAATAATAATCAGAAGGAATAAACAGAAAATATAATAAAAGAGTAGACCTAACTCAACCATATCAATAATTACATTAAATGTTAATGGACTATAAACACTAACTATAAGGCACATATTGTTAGAATGGCCTTTTAAAAAAGCCAAATATATATTGTCTAAAAAAGATCCCCTTAAATATGAAGACAGTTTGGTTAAAAAAAATATACACATGCATGAAGACCTAAATAGTCATTTCTTCAAAGAAGACATACAGATGATCAATAGGCAAATGAAAAGATGCTCATCATTGCTCATTATTAGAGAAATGCAAATCAAAACTACAATGAAGTACCACCTCACACTGGTCAGAATGGCCATCATTAAAAAGTCTACAAATTACAAGTGCTAGCGAGGGTGTGGAGAAAAGGGAACCCTCCCATACTGATGTTGGGAATGTAAACTGGCTCAGCCACTATGGAAAACAGTTTGGAGGTTCCTCAAAAAACTAAAAATAGAGTTAGCATATGATCCAGCAATCCCATTCCTGGGCATATATCCAGAAAAAACTATAATTCAAAAAGATACACGCACACCTATGTTCACAGCAGCACTATTTACAATAGCCAAGACATGGAAACAACCTAAATGTCCATCGACAGATGAATGGATAAAGAAGATATGGTATATATATACAATGGAATACTACTCAGCCACAAAAAGAATGAAATAATGCCATTTGCAGCAACATGGATGGACCTAGATGGACTTCATGGACCTAGATGGACTTCACTTATCACACTAAGTGAAGTAAGTCAGAAAGACAAATACCATATGATATCACTTATATGTGGAATCTAAAATATGACATAAATGAACTTATCTACGAAACAGAAACAGACTCACAGATATAGAGAACAGACCTGCGATTGCCAAGGGGGAGGGTGGGTGGGGGAGGGATGGATTGGGGGTTTGGGATTAGCAGATGTAAACTATTATATATAGAATGGATAAACAACAAGGTCCTACTTTAAATTAAAGCACAGGGAAGTATACTCAATATCCTGTAATAAACCAGAATGGAAAAGAATATGAAAAAGTATATATATATATAAAACTGAAACACTTTGCTGTACATCAGATATTAACACAACATTGTAAATCAACTATACTTCAATAAAATAAATTAAATATATATATATATATATATATATATACCATGCATACAGTAGTCATAAGAAAGCTGAAGTAGCTAAATTCACATTAGATAAAATAAACTTTAAGACAAAGCATTACTAGAAATCAAAGAGGGAAATTTCATGATGATATTGGGGCAATACATTAGCAGGTCATAACAATCAAATGTGTATGCACCTAATAACAGGGTTTCAAAATTCACAAAGTAAAAACTGACCAAATTAAAGAGGGAAGCAGACAATTCCACAATTGTGAGTAGAAACTGCTCTCTAAGCAACTGCTAGAACAATCAGAACCTCCTCTCCCTTGTACGTGTTGCCATCCCCCAAAATGGTAAATACGCAGAAGATCTGAGTAACATTATCAACAATCTTGACCTAATGGATACTTACAGAACGCTACATCAATAAACTATGGAATAATTCTTTTTTAGTGCACTTGGTACATTTATTATGCATCTAAAACATAGAGAACAATGCACCATGATTCAAAGAGTATTCAGGTCTTAGGTCTACTGACTACTACCTACATGAACAGGGACAAGTCATAACCTCTCTGCAACTTTCTTCATCTGTAATGGGCAACAACACAATCAAATATGCCAAGTAAAAACAGAAAAAAGCTGATAAAACATAGTTGAATTTGGTAGTTACAGCACCAGACTGAGAATGGAGAGATTAAAATACTCTAGGGAAAGAGAAAAAAAAAAATCTTTCAAACAAAATGACTAAAGTGATGCCTTGGCTCAAGAGAAAAGCAAAAGAAGACAAGACAGTCCATAAATCAGTTTGGAAAAGTATGAGTATGAAGTATATTTTATTAACATATGTGAGGGAAAGGGGGGATAATTAATGGAGAAAAAAAACCCCAAATATGTAAATAGGCTACAATAACAGAGTTCCTAGAGTCTAAGGATCCTACTTAAAAACAGATCTTTACATCTACAAAGCAAGCTATTATTACTCCTCTAATTGCTATATATATATATATATGTGTGTATATATATATATATATACACACATATATATATATATATTTGTGATATGCGGGCCTCTCACTGCTGTGGCCTCTCGTGTTGCAGAGCACAAGCTCCAGACGCACAGGCTCAGCGGCAACTGCTCACAGGCCCAGCCGCTCCGCAGCATGTGGGATCTTCCCAGACCGAGGTACAAACCCGGGTCCCCTGCATCGGCAGGCGGACTCTCAACCACTGCACCACCAGGGAAGCCCCTCTAGTTGCTATATGTATATATATATATATATATTTTTTAATTGCTATATTGAATCCACAAATTCACACACACTCCTAACCTGGTTTGCTGCTTGCTTTAGTACTCTTTATGGTAGCTGCTGGCATTGGGAGGATCTTTGCAGGTGTATATGTATTTAAAGATACTTTTCTTCTTATTATTGGACTGGAACGTGAAGCTGAAGAGGCTGGAAAAAACAAACAAACAAACCCAACATGGTAATTCAATAATTTTCTGACAATTCTATCAAATCTAAACTAACTAGATTACAAATAATTAAATCAGATTGTCTTCCTATATCACCCAGATGAGATTTATCTTCAAGCAAAAGAAATTTAAATATTTTTTTTTCTTTCTAATTAAGGTGGGGAGATTGAGAGGTGTGAAAAGGACAAGTAGGTACAATTCTTAAGTATGAAGTCCTCTGGGAAAGGATAGGCTGGAGTGGGGGAGCTACTGGCATGACCTTTTGGGTTCCTAAACAAAGGGAGTTAAGGAGATAACAAAAGACCGATTTGCCTACTACTGCAATTTTGGAAGAGGACCTGATAGCAATAAACACAGTGTCTCTGAAAAATCAATATGTGGGCCAATTAGGGCAAATGTGCCTTTGGTGGTTGATACCCACACTGAATGAATACAAATTTCACTGGCAGAAGATCAAAGTAGCCATTAATAAAATAATACACAAGTGATTAAAAAGTGCCTAAAACATCCTATAAAGCACCACATCATTACTTAGCTCTTTTCTGCTTGCATTTTTTATCCTATTATAACTTCCACCTCTAACTTATCCAATTAGTATTCTCACACCTTTTCCACCAACCTGATATTGTCAGTGCCTCATTGTAAGCTATCTACTAGCTACCACAAAATTAATTTTGTCCTAGGTGAGAAAAAAATCTGTGAATGGCAGATATTAACAATGTCTTCTCCTTTGTTATGAATGCCACAAATTCAGTATAGTTCTATATTATGATGTTACTTCCTTGACAATCCAGGGAATTAAGTATAAATTACATAAATATATTGTGACTACTAAATATTTATTCTGCAGTTACACTATACAATACAGGATTCAGATACTTCCATCATAATTGGAACCCTATTTTCTTTAATCAAAGAGAATGGAAAAACCATACACTTTAGGAGACCTGGGTTTTAGTCTTGCTTGAGCACTAACTGGTTAATTTCCTCAATGGTGTCTCTAAGTTTTTCTCTTAAAACAGTAAGCTTTTCTCAAATGAAATCTTAAATAAAACAGATCAAAGCAGAGACTCTGATTGAAGCAACCACAGAAGACACAGGCCTAATCACTCAGCATCCTTCTCTTCCTCATGGAACTTCCTAAAGCTCTTGGGAATATAGTTTGAAGACCAATGAATTAGATTAACTCTAAGGTTTATCCAACTCTATGAACTGCATTAACTATATTTACTTTCTCATCTAGTTCCCTTAGTAAGTAATGGAATGAAATTTTAAGAGAACTAGAGGGGTTGGGGTACAACTTGTGTCTATAATATAGAGAAGAGTTAATGAGAACTAGAAAAGGAATTTAATATTTCATTTCATTAATATACCTCAATAATACACTCTGAGGAACTGAATTCACTAACCACAGAAATGAAGCCATCATAAGGTAGCAATGCCACAGCATAAACATTCAAAGATTATCTTTTTGTAAATATTCCACCAAAATTCTCTTTCCAAAACAGATGTCATTACTGCTACTTTACCTTTAAGTCATTTACTGAAGATCTTCTAAATTCAAAGCAGCATTAATGCCTACCTTAAATTCTTATTTACTAATTACAGTCTTTCTTTAATCTCTATTTTAAGATTATAAATCCCTGATCCAGGGAAGCACTGAAATGTCAAGTATAAAGAAGGGTAAAAGAGAAAATGAGAATTTATTTATTCAGGTTCTCTACTGCGTTCTGAGGAGCAGCATTGTCCATTCTATCAGCTAACAGAGAATATAAAAGGAAGAACATCCTTCAGTTTCCTGACTTTGACTTTATAGCTTGCAGGTTATTTCATTTGGAGTATTATCAATTCCCAGAATCAGACACATTCATATGTACATTTAAAACTGAAACCTACTTCGCCAAACCATTCCTAAAGTGAAATATTTTAGAACATTCACACCAAGATACCTCTCCATTACCCTTAATGGTTAAAAGCTGACCTCTACCACCAGATGTGAAAGAGAAAGGCAAAAATGCAGGGGGCGCTGTTTGGACAGAATACACTGAATAGAATTCTGTAGAATAATATATTGTGGTTCCCCAGGAAAGGGAGGAGAGTAACAGCAACACACAAAAGTGGCTTTCATCCCAAGACGTCCAATTTCATTCTTGGGAAAAACATATTTACAACATTCTCCTTACAAAAAGGAGTTGGTATACATAGAAAGTTTGTACCTTTCCTAAGATATGACTAGGACTAGCAAGACTTTTAACTCTAAGCAGAGCATTCTCTTTCAGAATGAATGCTTCCTAAACTGGAAATTCCAATGTGTCAAATGATCCTACAGAGCTGAAAATGACAACAGCCAGCTGACTTCTCACATCTAAAAAGGTAGCCCTGAACATTTCCCAAACTGAAGTCCCTCAGAATAGTTCTACATGATGTTTAAATGCATTACCAAAAAAAGTGTTTTCTCAGCAAGGAAGTTCTGGAAAATGTGGGTATATAGTTTTCTTTATAGAAAGAAGAACCTTAGCTGTTTATATGCTGATGAAACTACACCTCTTGAAAGGGAGGTGGGATATAATAAAGTTTCCAAAACTTACTTAGCCACAAACATCTTTTTTTTTTTTTTTTACACAGAGGAATTAACCTCTTCAGAATATTTTCTGCAGAACACAATTTAAAAAACTGTTGTCCTAATTTGCTCTCTTTAGTTAAGGGCTCTTTCTGAGTCTATATGACTGCTTATCAAAAGTGGTGAAGGGATGGGCATGTGGCATGTGTAGGTTAATATAGACTGATGTTTTGTCATTTTTAAAAAGCTTATTATAAAATGACATACAATAGGAATGTGGAAATAAGACCATGACTCTATATTACATGTTGCTGATTTTATTGCTGGGTCTTAGATTTTTTCCCCCCTTTCTGTAAAAAAAAATGCGAAGAGTCAAGACAACAGCCTGGTACATTGCATATTATACCAAAGAATTCTAAATAATGTTCTTCTCTTTCTCTCCTAAAATTCTATTTAGTATCACTATTGAATTTATGTTTTTATAATTATTTTTATATTCAGATAATCTCTATTGCCTAAAAATCAAATAATAATAATAATTTTCCTACAAATTTCAGGGGTCTTCTGTGGAACTTCACTTGATGGAGAAGCAATGGAAGCAAGAAATTCATCCACCTGCTTTAAAGACAGGGCATTGTGAAGAGTTTCTAGAGGACAAATAGATGGCACCATCGAATACAATTCAAAGCCTGAGGGGAAAAAAACAAAAACAAAAACAAGAGTTGGATATCTTAAAAATCATTAATTAAAAAGGAAGAAGACCATTGCTTAGAACTAGACAGTTTAGGTCTTTTCAATCTATCACATGCAAACACACGAGATCTCTGAAGTCATGACACCAGATGCTATGCAGTATGGGGTTGGATCAGGATGTGACAAAGATTTCATTTTAAATGTAACCACATAGTACAGCATGCACACAATTTCATTCTCTATTTTGGTAAAATCTAAGAATAACACTTAAAGAAAAAAACCTGGGGGAATAATAAACAGAGAAAAATACAGGTTTTTTAGTTTTTACTTTTTAGAATCAGATCTATTTGATAGGTGAAGAAGCTGATGCCATAATGTGTCCCTGATGCCAGAATGCTAAAGGTAACTTCTTGTTGAAAAACAATTAAGCGATTACTTGTGAAGAGTGACTTTAAATACTTTTCTAGTCATAACAAGGCCAATAATACTCTCTAGTGTGACCCCAAAATAACATCCATTCATTTACGCTGAAATTAAAATTCCAAAACATATTTCACCTACCTTTATTGAATTAACACAATAATTCTATTGTTGGAAATTGCTAGCTGAGTGAAGTCAGGCCAAGTAAAAAGCAATACAAAATACAAATATGTTTGCATTCAACAATGGCACAGGAATACAAAAATTTCATGAAACAAACCATGCAGATATGTATTAATACCATCAGTGAAACAAAAGCACTTAAATATACAGTTTTTTTTAAACAAATAGGACATAGGTTATTCACTTTTTATAAATATTGCCTACTTTATTCAACTGAATGGCTTTTAAAATTGCTTTTATATACAACTAAAATAACAAGTCTTTCTGCATGTACTTTTTCAAAAATTTAAACTAGTTTTCCTCCAAAAGAAATACTTTTAATGTTTAGTTTCTACATAAAGTCTAATATTCTTAAGTTAAAAGTAAAAATTAATTAAACTCAAATAGACTGGAAAACTCTCTGCTTCAATAGGCATGTGCTCATTTTAACACTGACTGATATTTATTTAATTTTGGGAGAAAATACTGACCCAAGAACTGTCTAATTCTTAGTTGCAATAAGGAAACTCTGGTTAAAAGAGAATCTATCTTTCAATGAAAACAACAAATCCTTTGATTAACAAAATTGGTATGTTTGATTTTCAGGTGCAAACCAAAGCATGACAGGACATTACATATACTTAAAACAAAACAAAACTATAATACCATAGCAGCAGCTAAAGCACCTAAGTTAAGCACTAAAGAAATTAGGCTTCCACAAGTACTACATTTCTTTAAAAGTACAAGATTCATGCAAATAAGCGCAAACCCTTTCCTTGCATTATGCTAAACTTAATACTGTGGCTTTTTTATCCTTTCCTCAGAATGTTCATAAGTCTTTTGTAACAACTATTTTCTTGCACTTGCCTGTTAGATTTTATAACAGGCAAATGACAATATAATCAAGCCCCTTTGGACTACATCTTTTTCCATCTATCCTTAGTAAACTTTTTCTTTAATGCACAGTGAAAGGGTTAGCGCAGCAGTTTAAAAAGCCACCCTGCTGTCACGTTTAGAAGCTATAAAAACATACCACTGGAGCCTAGAAATTCCACAGAGGAAACGGACCAGCACCTATAGAGGTGTAGGTGTTCTGCACAGAGGCCCAGAAAATAAGGTAAAGCACTGTCAGAAGATACTTGTTTCACCATGTTCTTTGAACTAAAGATGAAGGGGAGGGGTAAGTCCATAATATGTGTTAAGATGGAAAAAACATGAAAGTTAAGGAAAAGAAAAAGAGTCAAATGACAACTCAGAGGACAGATAAGACAACACAGCATAAAAAAGAAAATTTGAAACCCAAAAGAAATATTTATAGAATTGAAAGGGATGCATTTTATATGCATCAAGTCACACAATGTGTGGAAAATCCACATTTTTTAAAAAGTCTAAACCAAAAGAATATAAAATTACTCTATTTTCTGTTAAACTTAACAAAAGCTTTTTTATTTTTAAGCTTCAGTAAACAAAGATTTCTCCTATATAAAACTTGCAATACTGGCTATAAACACATAAGCATTTTGTATAAAAATTATAGTCAGTCTTAAATCTTCAATGTCTCTTCTTTAGAATTTTGTGACTTCAGTTTTCCTCGTGACTTCGGTTTTTCTTGTGACTTTGGTTTTTCTTCTAAGAAGTTCTTATGCATGTGGGTTCTTTAGAAGCTGCAGCTGTATCAAATAAGGATCTTTTTCTTCAAAAAGTAGCATTTAAACAGCTACAATGGAGGGAAAGCACATTTAGCTTTAAGGCTAAATTTTCACTTGTTGAGGATTAGATCTTCTTACTCCACCTTCAAGAAGTATTAGTGCACTGTTAACTTAGGTGTGCTGTTAAAGGATCCAGAAGGAGAAGAATGACTATAAACTTGTGTTCAATCCCTGAGCTTCATAATAGTTTCTGAAAGACCTGACTTGAGTTTTTGAAAGACTTACTTACAATTAAAAAGAAAAAGAAAAAAAAATTGCATGGATAAAAACAACTTCATTCCGAATAAAAGCAAAAACATGTACGTTTTCTTTTAAATTCTTTGATTCTGAGTTATTTAAAAATGATTAGTAAATATTCCCTCTTGTCCCACATGAAAAAAGCTCTATGTAAGAAAGCGGTAATAGTGCAAAATTCAGCTTATAAATAATGGCCACAAAACCTTCCTGTTCAGCCTCAAAAACTGAATTTAATTGAACTGGTTGTCTAGATTTTTTAGCCTAGTCTTCTTCCTATCAGGAGCCCTCCAAATCCTAACAAAAAGCAATGATACCCCCCCAAAATTGGTTGCTCGACAGCAGCAAACCATATCGCCACATGAGGACAAAGTGAACGCTGAATGAAGTTTTCAGAGTGCTCCAGACCAAGTTGGGTTTTGCTTTAGACAGCCAGGGATAAATAATGTTACACAGTGAAACCTGCATCCCCTGGTTCCCAAGAAGTTTTCAAAGACACATCTCATTTGGCTATTTGACAAGTGTGGTTCTGTATTTTTGTTAAATAGCTCAATGAAACAACCATGTAATCATGGTTGGGAGAATTGGAAGATTGGGATTGACCTATATACACTAATATGTATAAGATAGATAACTAATAAGAACCTGCTGTATAAAAAAATAAAATTCAAAAATTCAAAAAAAAAGAAAATAAATTAGAAAGAAAAACACATTAAAATTATTAAGAATTAAAAAGAAAATAAATAATACTAATTGTATTTTTAAAATTACGTAGATTGATCACTTGAGAAATCAGAAGGAATTTTTAGGTGCTAATTAAGTATTAAAACTCATCATCATTGTGGTCATTTAACAGTTTGATGAGTAGTGCTAAATTATTGTCTAAATTACAGATGAAACAGGGAGCTAGACAGTATCAATATTTTGGGTGAATAATAAGTTAGAATTGTATGCCAATTGAAATTAAGGACTGAGAAATGAATGATACTGTATACCCCACATATTTTGAAACAGAAGAAAAATAAAAAAGGATGAAGCAGGGGATTATCTTTTAAAATAAAAGCAAAACGTACCATTGGTTGGGTGTCGAGCAAATGAGATAGAAAACCTTTTAACAGCAGAACCACGTGTGGCGTCTGAGAAAGAGAAAAACAGGTACCTGAAATTCGTAACAGCTACCAAAAGAAGGACACTTAAAAAAAGAGGAGGAAAAACAAATATATAAGGAGGTTAGAATTAGGTGACATGCAGAAGGGATGGTGAGAGAGGGAAATAAGCCAAAAACTGGTTAAAAGAAGTAAATGGCTTGATGATAGAGGCAAAGTGTTTAACGAAATATACAAAAGAAAGAAAAGCAGGATGAGCTGGCAATTCTGGGAAAGCCATGTTTTACTGAGTAAAATAAATTTGTGGATACATGAGAAAAAGTTTCAAATAAAGCTAATTCAGAAAGGGCTAATAAACACTCCTATTAACAAAAGGGGCAAGCTTCTGTGAGCCTCAAGAGATGTTCTGAATACTATAATTTAAGGTGTATTAACAGTAATGAGAGGATTTCCTTCTACTAGGGGTCCTAAAATATTCTCATCTTATGTTTATTCTAATAAAAATATTGCCAATATGATATTTTCTTCTACTTATAAACATTCCATTCACTTTATTTATTTAGATCAATACTAGTAAATAAAATAAGGTTTAATAATGAACAAACGTTTAACAGATCAAAGAAAGATTTACTCTTTATAATATGGCTTATCAACTATTTAAAAGAAGAATACACATGATATAGTTCTAAATTTCATATTTCAGTGAAATACTCACTGAACAAGTACTGTAAGTCTAACTACAATTAACTGTTTGATGAAACATGGACCCAAGTAGTGAATAACAGAGCACTGATAGTCACTTAGGCAAAGGGTGCTAGGATTCCATTTGCATCAGTCAGTGGCCTTAGGCTTGCCTTTGAGAAATATCGTATGCTCATGGGTGTGTGCATGGGTGTAGGTATGAATCTGTGTGTGCATGTGTGCACATACCATCTATGCAGCCAGAAGAGGTCAGCTTTTTACGATGAGTACGAGCATAATCCTGTAGGTTAGGTGCGCTTGAAGAACCCCCGAGCACTGAGGTGCTAAACAGGCCCGCACAGTGAGACCCTGATGGGAGTTAGAGAAAATACATACAACAACGGGTGTTCTTCTATTCACATTGGGAATTCATGCAGCATGCAATAACATGGCTCTTACCACACATACTTGGCAGTGCCCTGAACAGGCTCACAATTCACTTTTAATGTCAACTTAATACAATCACCACCACCATTTATCATATGTACAAATGGAGGCATTTTACACTGGAGAAAATGTTCTTTGAGGAAAATAATATGCCCACACAATAATTAGACATATACATATTAAAAAAAACACTATCATAAAAATTAATTTAGGATGATAAGGAATTCTGTCAATCAATTTGCGTGAGCAGGCCATATAAAAAAACTTCTCCTAGCATAAATTAAATCATACTAAATCAATATTTTTGAATGTATATCTGTAAATGAAGAAGCTTTCCTGATGCCCTTGAATTTGAGTTATCAATATCTATTATGAAATTTGTGAGAAGGCCAGGTGAAACAATTCCTTTTAAGTGGTCATTCAGGCCTAAATCACTCTAAATTCCTAATACTTAAATGATTTAAGATCTTAATTAATAAGACCCCAATCTAATGCTTAACTTGTAGTAAAAGTCTTTATACCCAAGTAAAACTTTTACCACTGGGTAAGGATTAAGTAAATTTTTAGCAGATACATTATGATATATAAAGAAAGGAGTTATATATATATATATAATATGTATATATATATATATACACACACACACATATATATATACACACACACACACACACGTGTGTGTGTATGTGTATCTGGCAAGACACTGTGGGAATATCAAAAGGTATCAATTAACATATATGTAATTAAAGAGAGATTTTTCAAGTATGTAGTCATCAATGGATAGTTCATAAACTTAGTATAGAGATCATAGTACATACATAGTCGAAACATAATGAAATTTATTTATGCTGTTATTAAACTGATTTAGACAACTATTTACAGAAAATAATATGTCATTATCTCATGTAGTTTATCTATAATGACCTTAAAACTAAAATAAGTTTAGAAAGGTCTTTTTCAATGTTGCTTTGCTTGAGTGTTAGCAAAGAAACAATTATGTTCTATAGGTCAATGAAGAATTAACATTGTCACTGTACATTAGTTTTGCTTTGGCTTTCCTTAAGAGATGACCAAAACCAAAAGGATAATTAATATACCCAGACAGGGTTTGAAACACTCCCCACTTAAAAATTTTTTTAATCAGAATAGTAGATTCTTTTTGTATGCGATAGCATATTTTCATCTTTATCAGCTGGGAAAAATGATGTTTCCTTCCTAAATTAAAACATGTTGGGATTTTAACTTATAGAATACAAGATTAAAAATGAGCACTGGCAATTAGACTAAGTAGTTTACATTATGGGCATTCAAAAGGGTTATGAAACAAAATTAATGCTATTTCGTATTTATTTCATCAAAACTTTATATTTTGAACTTTATGACAACATTTCTGAATTAGTGTATGTTAAATAAAAACTAAAGCATAGCATTTGGTCATGCTTTCACCTCTGAAGAGTTTTACATGTGTGCAAAATAGTGAGTTTAAGGTTTGGAATACAACTTCCTTTAGACCACATACCTACAGTAGGGTTCTGCTTCTGTTCTACAAGAGTTCGTGGTGTTCGCAAGTAATTAGCATTTTCAGATACAACCTGCACAAGGAAAGCAAAATAAATGAACTAAAACAGTAAAATAAATTTAAAAGTCCATACTTCATTTGCAGCCTGTTCCAGACAGACAAAGGTTAATAAGCTGTATGATAAATATTAGTAGAAATACACAAATTATGAAAGATCATGCAAGATCCCCTTCTGAAGGGAGTCCATTTCATATGAGGTCCTTGCAATGAAGTGGTGCGAAGCAGGCATTCAGAATTAAATATCATGTATGAAACAAGACAGATGAAAAGAAACAATTAATAGACAATTAATAATTTCACTCTCTCTTAAAAGAAGCCAAATGCCCACTCTTAAACGGCTCCTGTATTTGAAGGGGGAAAAAACAATCACAAACAAAAGAAAGGACAGACAGACTGTTGAGATCACCATACAATTACTGATCCATGCACAGGCTTTATCAGAGTAACCTTTAAATATTCACAGCCTTAATGGATACCATAATCCCTTTTCCTATAATCAATGCATTATATTTCCAAAAGGAAATTGCTGAAATTCTTGGAAAAGTCATGTGTATGAGCAGACCTTCCATTGTGAAAAAACAAAAAACTAAAAAATCCCACAGTATTTTAAGTTTCCAAATGTCATCACAAAAAGTCCTTCTGAAGTAATTTTATTTTGACCCCTTTTGTTGGGGCATATTGTTGATGGGCACATATACATTGTCCCCTTTTATCTTAAAGAGAGCATTAAGATATTATACAACTAAAAAAACCCATACTGTATGTAATTATTAGATACTTCCAGATAATAGAAAGCGAGGGAGAGAACCATCAGTATTAGATGTATCCTGCTAATTAACACAGGGCCACGTAAATTTTGATATTTAAAAAAATGTTCACATTCTCAGCAAATTCCAAATGGAATCTATTTTTCAATTATGGGGGAAAAGGTTATTAAATTTTCTTATCATCAAATTATGTAATTTCATTTCTGAATGTTTTAAAGAAGAAAAAGGTCAAAAAATGATTTCTTTACATTTAAAAAATTTTAATTAACAAGCTAAAGTTCCAGGAGTATAAAATTTATTGACTAATTTTAAAATCCTGGATATTTAAAACCCCCCCAGTAAAAATGCTGAACACATGCAATGTAAGTGGTTTCTTTCCCTCAAATATTGTGAGACATTACAAGCATTTTTAAGTGAATTCAAAATTTAAAAACAGAAGTATTTACTCTGATGTAAAATATAAGGGATTAGATGTCCTCAAAGACAGCTGTTTGTTGCTCTGAATGCAGGGAGGAAAAATGTTTAATGAAGTAAAGTTTAAAAACCTGTTGCCATGAGCCAAAAATACTGGATGTGAAAGCCAATGATTTGGGGGAGACAGGGGAAGAAGTGATTTGTTCCCCTGATCTGCGTCTTCGACGCCCAGTACCCACACCACTGGTGTAATGCAGCCAGGTACCAGTACCCTCTGGGCTAGACACACTCAGGGGGCTCTCTTCCTGGAAGTGAAAAAGGGGAAAAAAAAAAAAAAAAAAAAAAAAGCAGAGCATGCAAAGTTAGATACAACAGAGCCAAATGATCAGAAAGAAAAAAAAATACAGTTTGTTTGCATTTGTTTATCAATTTTTTAAAAACTATTAAACAGTAACTTGGGAGCCAAATATTTTAATATTTGAGAAATTGATCGGAATGAGTTATAAATCTAACTGTAAGTAATAATGATTATGAGAATTACATTACTATCTTAAATATACAAAATATTTATACTGCTTAATAGTTGTCACTTCCCTCTTAGAACTTGAAAGATTTTAACAATTTTTTATCTTAGCAATGTTAAAAATATGATATTCAGGAGGTTTTATGCTATACTGGGCAAACTTTTCAACCCAAAGCACTAAAGAATCCTGCAAAGGGTTAAAGAGACTTCATTGTATATATGTATGAAAGGAAATCTGTCTACCAGACAAAAAAAATTAGAGATCATAAGATGGAGGATTCAAATTGCACTTGTTTACACTTTCAAGCTATCTATTTATTTACCCCCTCCAAAGATTATTTATAGAGTTCAGTAGGCAAAACATGCAGCAAACATTCTCATTTTACATGTTTGCATGTTCAGGTTTCAGACAGTGAGGACAGAGTAAAATCTACTTGCACAAAATGAAGAGAATAGTCTTTTTCTCTGTATGTCTTTTGGAAGTACAAACTTCTGATATCCATGGAGATGATGGACGCTGGAAAAAGTCTTCAAGGTTTTACTTGAATAATTTACCTTATGGAAGTAAAAGTTTAGCATGGCATAGAAATAATCTCTTGAAAGCAACTATTTAAGTATTTACGAGAAAAAGGTTTATAAATGTGTTCTGCGTTTTAAGAGTTAACAAAGGGCAGTGATTTTGTTGAAGATTTCACAAATACAGATGAGACTCAGAATACGTTTGACTGTATCAGTGTTACAGACTTCTTCTGGAGTTCAGAAAAAAGGTTTAATGGTGAAATTCTGAACAGTCTGATGAATTGCAGATTGCTTTGTTCAACAACACCAAAATCACTGCCCTCACACAAATGGTATTTTAGGTTACATTAATAAATGTCATTTCCCAATTTTCTGAAGTTAAAGATAACTGAACATAACCCCAGGTTTCTCATTCTTAAATTAAGCTATAATAGAATAATCCCAAATTCTACAATTGTTAATCATCCTCTTTTTTATTGGGTTGGCCAAAAGAGCGCAGGAAAAACCCGAACGAACTTTTTGGCCAACCCACAATTAATTTAAAATATCCCATTCACGGGAATCCTAACTAGTATACATTTTCAACTGTAAAATTACAACAATCTATTTTATCGAGATGTTTTTCCTATACATCATTGTCAAATTGGGACACATACATTTGAAATTGGAGAATCAAAAGCACATATGTTTGTATAATTTGGGGCTATAGAAATGAGCATAATTCTCATTTGTTGGTGTTTACGTTCCTACTCACCAACTGCTAGATGCTATACCTAACTCTTAAGATTTGGTATATTTAATCATCAACAAAAAATATTTTTCTAACCTAAAAGTTGATGGTTCTTCCTATCTAATACTTTTACTTGAGCATTTAGAAAACATTTTTAAGCACTGATCTCAAATCAGTGCTGGGGGAATCATCCTATAGAGAATATAAATAACCCAAAAAGAAGGTATTCAGAGTATAAAAATGTATACAGATGTTAAAGATTTACTTAAACTTTATTCCAACTACTCAACTTTCCTTTCTTTTTTTTCAACTTTCCTTTTAAGTGTTATTTTAGTAGCTATTTAAATGTTATTTTGTTAGTGAGCATAAGAATTAGCCTAAGTTATTTAATTATAGACCTTAATATAATACAAAGGTAAATTTTTCAACCATAGCATCAAAATTTCAAATTCCTATACTGACTTTTGCAATCAGGTTAACAATTCAGAATCTCACATCTTAATATACAGTGTCATTGGAATCAGTTGTTGCTGAAGCATCTCTGGCAATTTCTCACTACTTTTAACCAAAAATTATTCCTGATCCATTATATCAGACTTTTAAAAAAGTTCTTTATTAGAATAACCTAAAGTGACAAGAAAATAATGGATCAAGTCTTCAAAAGGCCTTATTTTACTACTTCTATTCAACTTTGCTATGAAAACTATAAAGCTCCAAATTCTAAAATTAATCTTTGTATTTTCTAACTGCCTCTATATTTTAAAAAATTTATTTGAAAAATAAAGTTGACAATTAAAAATCTGTTAGGTTCCCAAGCTTGATAATTAAAGCTGTATTTTCTTTTCTGTTTTATTAAAATATAGTTAGTTTACTTCATAAAAAACATGCTCTGATATATACTTACTTCATTTGCAGCCATCTTCCTAGATCTTGGAAGTGGAGACTTCCTGTGTATATGAATTGGCTCTGATACCATAGGTTTAAACAATATCACAGCTCGATCAACCTCATCTTTTTTAGAAGTATGTGGCTCATCATCACTATCAATTTTAAAAGATCTCCTGCCTTCATTCTGTGCAGAAAGAACATAACATAATAAAATTCAGATAAAACAAATCAATCTCTTCAGATGAACAAATTCAACCACCAACTGGTGTAGTCACTTGCAGTACATATACAAGTTTGTTTATTCAAGTAAATTAATAATTGAATTCTTATGAAAGCCTAGTATTATTCTGGATATTGTAAGACAGATGATAGAGTTCCTGACTTCAAGAAATACATACTCTTTGGATACATTAAATCATAAAACGACAATAAAGAGCCATATAAAACAAAGTACTTAATTAAATTTCATCCAATGCCCAAATAAATAAGCAATAATAATAAATGACAGTAAGGCAGTTATGCCCCAATGAAGATGTTTAAAAATAAATAAATAAAATAAAATAAATAACAGTAAGAAAAAAGAGATCAGTTTTGTTACCAGTAATGCCATCAACTCAACCACAAACTGAAACAGTATCTAAGTTATAAATTTTAGAAAATTCAAACTCTATGCCAAATATTTCCAACAAATGTAAAGACTGCATACTTAAATAACAACCATTTGATGACTCACTGAACATTTAGTGAGTATGTACCATGTGCCAAGACACAGATGAATAAGATACTGTCCCAAATTATAAGAATCTCACAGTATAGTACAGAAAACAGATACGTTTAAAAAAGTTCCACTAAATATCCATCTAAATAGAATGGGTAGGGCTTCCCTGGTGGCGCAGTGGTTAAGAATCTGCCTGCCGGGCTTCCCTGGTGGCGCTGTGGTTGAGAGTCCGCCTGCCGATGCAGGGGACATGGGTTTGTGCCCCGGTCCGGGAAGATTCTCACATGCTGCAGAGCAGCTAGGCCCGTGAGCCATGGCCGCTGAGCCTGCGTGTCTGGAGCCTGTGCTCCGCAACGGGAGAGGCCACAACAGTGATAGGCCCGCGTACCGCAAAAAAAAAAAAAAAAAAAAAAAAGAAAAAAAAGAATCTGCCTGCCAATGCAGGGGACACGGGTTCGAGCCCTGGTCTGGGAAGATACCACATGCCGCAGAGCAACTAAGCCCGTGTGCCACAACTACTGAAGCCCACACGTCTAGAGCCCGTGCTCCACAACAAGAGAAGCCACCGCAATGAGAAGCCCACACACCGCAACGAAGAGTCACCCCCGCTCGCCACAACTAGGGAAAACCCACGCACAGCAACGAAGACCCAATGCAGCCAAAAATAAAAAAAATAAATAAATTTAAAAATAAATAAACAGGATGGATAAATTGGGTAAATTACACTAAAACACATATTTTAAAGCACTAAGAATGGGCAAACTAAAACTAATTACATCAATGAATCTTATGAATGTACGTTAGCTAAAAGAAGCCAAGCAGAAGTACATAAAAACCTTCATCAAACTAAGGGGTATAGAAAATAAAGATAAACTTCTTCAACCAGGTAAGGGATATCTAAAAACTTGAAACAATCATCACAATTAATAAATCACTGGAAGACAAGAGTGCCCACCATCACTAAATCTATTCAACATTTTGCTGGACATTTGTCATCATTCACAGATATGATCATATACATAGAAAATTCAAATGACTCTATGTATAAATTATTAGAATGAATAAACAGCATGTAGTAAGGCTGTTAGTTATAAAATCTCTCTATAAAAATGAGTTAAAATTCAATATGAAAATAGCAAACAGAAAATGAAATTTAAATAAGCCATTTATGATAACATAAAGAATTTAGGAATTACTCTGACAAAGAAAATACAAGACATTAAAAAAAGTCTTAATTTTATCAAGAACATATAAAGAATAGCTCACTAAATTCAGAGCTGTATATCAAGTCCTTGGACTAGAAGATTCAATTCTGTAAAAGTGTTATTTCTCTCAACACTGATCTGCAGAGTTTATGTAATTTCAATCAAAATTCCAAAAAGTTCACTTTGAAACATGACCTTTTGCTTTAGTTTGGGAATGAACAAGGATGATACTAAGGATGCTTAGTATCAACACTTCTACTCAACACCATACTAGTCCTAGCCAGTAGCACTTCACAAAAAGCATATTCAAATAACCAATGAATATAAGAAAAGGTACTAATCCTTATTGGTCATGAGGGTAATGTAAATTTAAGCCACAACAAGATATCACTACATAGTCCCCAAAATAGTTATACTAAAAACACTAATCATACCAAGTGCTGATAAAGATATGGTAGTATCTTTGGAAAGTTATTTGACTGTATTTTAAAAAGTTGAACATACACATACCCTATAACCCAGCAATTTTACACCTACATATATATCCAAAAGAAATGTGTACATATGTTCAGAAAAAGACCTGAACAAGAATCTTCATAAAAGCATCCATCTTCAAACCTTGAACTGGAAACAAATCAAATGATCATCATAGTGAAATGGATTAATAAACTGCACCATATTTATTTAATGTAATCCTACATGGCAACAAAAATGAAGAACCGATGAATCTCAAACACATAATGAAAGATACCAAACCCACTCTCCACCCCCAAAAAGCACATATTTTGTGATTTCATTTGTGATCATAAAGTCCAAAAATAGACAAAATTAATCTATGGTGCCAGAAGTCATGATAGTAGGTAACTTTGGGGAGAAGGCAGGGAGGTTGTGAGAAAGAGGGGGCACAACTGGTTCTTCTAGAATGATCTTCTATCTATAACCTGGCTAGTTGTTTTACAATTGTGTTCATTTTGTGATATATCATTAAACTACACACTTATGATTTAGGTATGTTTACAAATATGTATTATAGTTTAGTAAAAAAGGTTTAAAGCTGAGTACATATTTAACTTTTGTAAGGTTAAGAATTAAACTGCAGTAATTCGTAACAAGTGCTTAGCATAGTAAAGAATGGACTAGTCCTCAAGTAGGACTTGAGGACAAAAACAAAAATTATAGTTATCCATTCTAACTACTGATATTAAAAATCCAAAAAATCTAGAGAAAAGATAAAATATAATATTCGTAAAAATGTTGTCTACCCAAATCATACTTCAAGAAATTTAAACCATCTTGCTACTTAGTTGAGATAAGAATTATAGTACATAATAGAAAATTCTTAAAGAAACCTCATTTATATTTAGAACTGTAGTAACTAAGCAATGAAAATTTCATCTTCATTACCTCCCTTGAAGCTGGTCTATATCCATAGCCAGATGGTAAATTTTTGTCTTCTTCACATCCTTTGGCTCCTGGACTAAAATGTAATTCAACATGAAAGCGTTCCTCAGAGGAAAGATCCTAAAAAATATTACAGAACACTTTCAAAATGAGAAACTTCAAGTTATTTATTTACCTCTGGTAACACATGCAAATCAACACTCTGTTACCTTGTTAGGATCCTCATAAAGCATGATAACAATCTGAGTCATGTAGTTGAGTTCATTGACAACATTTAAATAATCCATAGCTCGTTTCCACTGTTCATCCTTTGATTCCTGAATAAATGGTAAGCATTTTCTCATATTATGTTACTTTAAAACCACTTTATTTTCATTATGGTAATTTGTTTAATCCTGATTGATACCACACAAATGAGGTGAATACTTAATACTCAACAAGCTTATATATACTCAACAAGCTTTCTTCTACTGCCACCACCCTAAGTGTAAACTACATCACCTTTCTTTAGATCACTGTGATAGCTCCCTAAATGGTTTCCTCATATCTACTTCTACCTATCTATTGTCTACACAGAAACCAAAGCCATTCACTTCCCTGCTTAAAACCTTTTAATGGCTTCCCAATCCTCTTAGAATCCTCAAGGCATGGCTCTCCAAACTTATCTGTTACAATTTTATGCATCACTCACTATTACGCTCCAATTATAGGCTTCCTCTCCATTCTTACATCTTCTATGTTCTTTCTACCTTATAAATAAGTGCAAGAAAGTTAAAAGGTGACCACATAAGAGATGTATCTCTCCTCCCCTAAAACAATTCCATCATTACTAATGGATATATAAGCTCTTGCCTTGCTAATTAAGGGTCATTTTTTTCTCTATTTCTTTTATTAAAGCTCCACTAATCCTCATATGTATGCAAGGGATGCCACTTTGCTATCCTATTAAGGAATAAAAAAGAAATAAAAAACAAGAGAAAAGAACATATGAATTGGAAAATTTGATGGGAAAAGAACACTTACATAGTCTTAGGGTAACTCTGATAATAACTATTCATCAAGGCCCAATGATAAGAGAAATTAAGAATCAGGAGACATATACCAAATCTTCATACATTTCACTGACTGCCCTTTATTTTAAAAAGTACAAAAGAAAACAAAGTTGAATTCATTTTCTTTTAAAGATTATTTTTTTATAGATGTGCATAAATGTATATGCTAATATATATATACATATAAAAAGTTTTTTAATTCTTATTTTTTGCTAGTTTGGAGATGGCTGAAAAGATATTTTTGATATATGATAGAAGTGACATTGTATTCTAGATAATTTGTGGTTTGAGTGTACTGAGAAAGAAAGGGGATATTAAAATTTCTAAGTCTGTGTGGTTATCACTTCCACTGCCAATCTCTAAAACATCATTTTCTTTATTTTTTCACATACAAACTTCCTGGGAATCTTATTAATAGCCACTGCTTCAGCCATCATTAATATGTTGGCTTACCAACTCTGTACCTTTAACCCAAACCTCTAGCCTTACATATAAACATACTACTGGTCATGTTCACTTGACTAGCCTACTAGTGCCTCAAATTCAAGCCATCTAACCTCATTACTTTCCTTCTAATGCCTGATGCTCCCCCAAGTGTTACTTATCAGTGAATGATGAGTAATTTTGTAGATGATCCTGTTAGAAATATGGGAACCTTTCTTGACTCTCTTTTCTTTCTTACCTTCCACACCTGTAAGCAAAGAAAGGGCCTCAAGGAGAGTGTTGGTGAAAGTTAAAATGCCTCAAAAAGAGAGTGTTAGTGAAAGCCTGAAAGGGCACTGAGGAGGTTTTTGGTGAGGGACTATAGGAAGGTTAAAAAAAAATCTTACTGGAAACTATAGGAAAAAGAACCCTTGTTATGTAGTGGCATAAAGTGTAGAAACACTGTAGCCTGCAGACAGTGGAACTCAATGAGCTAGCTACCAAAAATTCTAGGAAAAATTCTCAAAAGGTCACCAAGATTCTTCTCACTACCTGTGATGAACTGAGAGGAGGGAGATAAACTACAGGAAAATGGTTAATTAAAGGAGCCAAGACTTGCAGAGTTCAGAAATAAAACTGTTTCTCATTCCTAGCCTCTCCAGACAGCAAAAAATGCTATAGTTAAAAAGTGGCTTCCAGGAAGAACAGAAACGCAGGAATCTGTCATGAAAACATGGGTGTGATTGTAAAAACACTTGCTAAGACTTCAGAAAGATTTAAGGCTCACAGACCTTTCAAAGACACAAAGACTTGCTCAGGATTATACTAGCATGTCTCTCAGATACTCACTATTAAGCAATAAGGACTGCTGAGTACTATCCCTCAGTAGACACAGAGGGAGCCCAATGTAAAAATGGGCTTATTCTTAAGATTTGTGGGTGTGAACTGTTTAATAAAGTAGATTATAAATTACTCCTTTTTGTTTTGTTTTTTAAATTATACCATCTTGAACTAAAAATAAACAGACCTTTGGATCCCCAAACTTCCTTGGACAGGAAGCAGGTTAAAGAAAACTACTTAGCTGCAAATGTGAGCTACTTTTTATGGAAAAGGAAGGATGACCTAGATGAAGCAATTAAGAACCCAAAGTATGAAGCCATGAACCATTATAAACAACTCCCTGGCAGTATGACAGAGCCCTAATTAAGGAATGGGCAGTAAGTACCTAGGCAGATTTCAAAATTGCTATGGACCAGTGACCATGGTGTACCTTCTGTTTTCCCCTCTTTTGAAAAGGTTATCTACAGCAGTTATTCTATGCTTATCCCACCACTGTATGTCAAATGTATGAAGGACAGACAATTGGTATCTTCAGTTCATAGGTCTTTGAAATGAGATTGAGTTCTCCTGAGCACTCAAGGAGCTCTCCCCAAGGAGTCCCATCCACACCTGGACCTGATTTAGATAATGAGATCCTGGATGTCAAGTTTATGCTATAATAGATAAGCCTGAGGGAATACTGGAGGAGAGATTACGTGAATTTTGCATGAGGGAGAAATATGGATTGTGTGGGTAATGGACATACTGTGATAGACTCTGTTTTCCAAATATGGCCACCAAAATACATCCAATCCCAAGTATTCATCTTACAATAAGTAAGTGACAGTGATACTCCACTCATCTAGTAATATGGGTCTATTCCTCACCCCTTGAACCTGGATGGGCCTCTGTGACTGCCTCCAAAAATGCTCAGCAAAAGTGATACTACGTAACTTCATAAGTTAGGTCATAAAAATGCTTTGTGCTTGCTCCTTGCTCTTTTAGGAAGTTCACTTTTGGAACTCAGCTGCTATGTTCTGTGCATCAAGCACCAGACATGAGAAGAAAGTTGTGAGATGACTTGAGCCCGAGCCACTGTCTGACTGCAACATCACGAGAGGCCCAATGCAAAATTGCCTGATCACAGTCACCCTTTAAACCATGAGAGAGAAAAATAAAATGACTGTGGTTGTTTTAAGGCAGTAACCTTTGGTATGATTCATTACATAACAGTAAATAAGAGTCACAATGTCCAACCAAACACCAAGTCCTATTGATTCTAACCTCTAAATAATGCAAATTCATCAGTTTCTCTTTATCTCACTGCCACTGGCCTGTAACATTACCTAAAATATTTTGTATTATTGTTTGCTTAAATGGATCTTCTCCAAAGGTAAGAGAACATGTCATTATCTCCAACATCTAGCAGAGTGCTTGGTATAAAGTAGACCCTTGACAAATGATGGTAAATAATGAATTATTAAAAACTGCACAGTAAAAAACGGTGTTAGTGATTCGATTATAAATTCAATAACACATATTTGTTAAATAGATTTATATAACTTATCCTACTTACATCACATAAGGCACCATAGCGAAGAATAGACAGTAAAGAATGTACATGACTTTCACTGGTGAAATATAATCTGGTACGGACATGACGTTCAGGTGACAGAACACCCCTGGAATACCTAGAGTAAGGAGCAGACAGTGTTAAAACGTAACCATGCAGTTAAAACTTAATGAAATTATTTTGTAAAATGGCATTTCATCTTGCTAGAAGTAAAAGAACATAGTAAGCAAATCTATCACTCTTCCAATAACAACTGAGGTGTTATCTTAGCAGGTATTCCTCTAACATGAAGATAACTGGAACTAACTGGGACCACTGAGATTAGTCAAAGAAGCATTAATATTAGTCAAGTTCACTGTAAATAGGTTATTTAAGCACCTTTATTAACAGTGAAAGAGGTCATAGCACTAAAGAAGCTCACAGATGTTAATGCTGCTGAATGAGGATGATCACTGATGATCACATGTGAATGATAACACACATCCTCTTTCCCTGTTTGCCTCAGCTTTTTCTCCAATTTGGAGCCAAAAAGAACCTTGGTTGGAAGTTAACTATTAGAAATACCTAGGTAATATTTATTTCCACAGTGTGCCAAGTGATTTAGCCATAGGAACATTAAAAAGTAATTAGATTTGAAGAATGCAAAAACAGATGCCTATAGACTTAAATACCAGTACAGTCTCTTACACAGGATGGAGTTTATTTACAGTGTCATCATCTTGTGTCCTTTGAAGATCTGAGCGAATTTTTCTAACTAGAGGAGTACAGTAGCCTTTGGCAATCTCCAGTTTTTCAGCTTTAGTTATACCATATTCCTGAGCAGAACATACACAACATTAGAAAAAGGGTATAATAATAAAGAACTCCAATAAAGGTACTACTAAATTTAAGAATTTTAGTGAGCGACAAGTATTTTTATTCAGCATCTTTTGAACATTATACAGTGTTCCTAGTTTACATTTCTGCAACTTCAAGTACACTATTCCCCAAAGTATTGAGTGTAATTTAAAGAATTTTATTTTGGTGTAAATGAAAAAGAAACTAATTTCTAAAGAGGACAGGATGAATGGATGAATGTAATCTTTATGAAAAGTATTCAACTCAACCAGGTTTTAAATGTAGAAAACAACCCTAAAAGAAAGATGGATTAAGGGCACAAACACTAAAGCACAGAACAAATAGTCAATAAACATACAGAAAGAAATATAAATTGAAACCATGAAATTTTTGTCTATTTGAATGTCAAAGATTAAAAAGGTTAACAAATTATTTAAAAGCCTTTGGCCAATACTGTAAAGGTTTTAACTAGTGGTTAGCCGAAAATGCCGTGAAATTATCAAACTTAATGAGCTGTATAACCATTATAAGTTAATTAAATGAGGAATTACAATCCAAAGTGTTAAGAAAACATAGTAATTGTAAGAATTATAATAAAAATTACAGTTCAAAGGGGTAGATGAGAAAATGACCTGATATAAGAAAAAAATCTGTGATGTGTGTGTAGATGGGAAGAGAGGGTATAAGAGGAAGAGGGCAGAAAGTGGGGCGGAGGCGGAGGAAGGCAGGGACAGAGCGGGAAAGAAGGAAGAGTAGAGAAGAGGGAAGAAATAAGCACACTCTTTCTCTCCCAGTTCCTTCTGGGATACCTGTATTTAAAGGCTACTTGCTGTTATCAGGTACTTCCCAGATGGCAAAACTTTAGTATGGATAATAAATCTCAAAACTGCCTAATAAAGAAAAGGCTGATCAATTAGATGGAAGACGTATGAAAGTGGAAACTCTTGGGTCATTTACCTTAAACACAAAAGCTTGGTTGGTTAATTATCTCACCAACATAGATGACTGTGAAATTGGTATGAAGAAAAGAAATATGTATGCAATTGTGTATGTATGTGTAAACAAAAGGAAAATGTTGAAATTAACATCATCAAAGGAAATTTTTCTGTTGTTATTAGCAAGGTGTAATGAAACAGGCACTCTCATACACTGCTGGTCTGTAACAAAACTGGTAAAAGAGTTCTGGAAATCTTCTTGATTGTATGTAGAAGACATATGTATAAGGAGAGTGAAAGAAAGTAAAAGAATCCACATTTCCAAATGTGAGAAATTGGTTAAATAGTTATTATTACATCACATCATTCAGCCATTAGGAAAAATGAAGTATATTTAGCTTTACTGATTTGGAAAAAATTTCTTGATGCCAAGAAAAAAAAATCAGGTTATAAAATAGTATGCATTTCCTGGTTCCATTTTTGCAAAGAATACATTTGTCATATATACGAATTTATGAAAAAAATTTTATCCATGAATTTAAGGGAAAAGGCCTTTTAGAATTTTCCAAAACAGTGAAATGTTTTTCTCTAGTTGGTAATGGCATACTGATTTTTTTTTTTGGCTATATCTATATTTTATAACAAAGATATATTACTTTCATAATAAAAAAACCTTTCCCTTCAAAACAGTGACATATTTTGTAGAGCTGAAAAAGCAAGCTGCCATAACCAACTAGGACCAAATAATTAATTGTTGGATACCCAAGTTCTCTTATTTCTTCCACAAAAAGAACTGATTAAAATAACAGATGAAGATATTTGAAAGCTTATTATATGGTGATATTTAATGAGAGTATCATTGGACTTTATATTGCAAATGCTATTATAAAGAATCCTCTGCATTTCATAACACAATCACCAAAGAAATGATCTTCAAACTTCAATAAATGTGTGCCATCTCAATTAAGACTCTTAATAACAAATATAATCTTTAGATGTTCTTATCTTCCATCATACCATCGAGGCTCTTTTACTATTTACTTAATTTACTGAGGTAACATTGGTTTATAACATGTCTCATGCGAACATTATATTTTGACTTCTGTATAAACTACAGTATGCTCAACACCAGAAGTTGTTTCTACCCATCGCCATACAGTTTACCTCCTTTACTCAATTCACCCCCTTTCCCTTCTGGTAATTATTACTCTTTTCTCTATAAATACATGTTTATTTTGCTTGGTTTGTTCATTTATTTAAAAAAAATTTTAATATTCACATTTGAGTGAAATCATATAGTATTAGTTTTTCTTTGAATGACTTATTTATCATAACACCCTCAAGGTACATCCATGTTGCCATAAATGGCAAGACTGTATCTTTTTTATGTATTCCATTGTATTATATATACTACTTCATCCATCCATTCATCAATGGGCACTTTCCATATCTTGGCTATTGTAAATAACGCCACAATGAACACAGGGTGCATGTATCTATTCGAATTAGAGTCTTCATATTCTTCAGATAAATACCCAGAAGTGGAATACCTGGATCATAGGGTAGTTCTAGTCTTAATTTTTTGAAGAATCTCCATACTGTTTTCCATAGTGGCTGCACCAATTTACATTCCCACCAACAGTGTACCACACATTTTTCCACATCCTCTCCAGTACTAGTTATTTCTTGCCTTTTTGATAACAGCCATTCTAACAAGCCTGAGGTGATCTCTCACTGTGGTTTCGATTTGCATTTCTCCAATAATTAGTAATGTTGAATATCTTTTCATGAGCCTCCTGGCAATCTGTATGTCTTCTCTGGAAAAATATTTAGCTCCTCTACCCATTGTTTAATCAGGCTGTTTTTTTGTTGTTGTTGAGTTGTATGAGTTCTTCATATATTTTGGATATTACCCCCAAATTGAATATATGATTTGTAAATATCTTCTCCCATTCCGTAGGTTGTCTTTTCGTTTAGTTGATGATTTACTGTACTGTACAGAGCTTTTTAGTCTGATATAGTCCTGTTTGTTTATTTTTGTTTCTGTTTCCCTGCCCAAGGAAACATATCCAAAAAGATATTGCTAAGACCAACTTCAAGGAGCATACTATGTTTACTTTTAGTTTTATGGTTTCAGGTCTTACATTCCAGTCTTTAGTCCATTTTGAGTTTTGTGTATGGTGTGATATAGTGGTCTAGTTTCATTCTTTGGCATGTGGCTGTCCAGTTTTCCCAATACTATATTGAAGAGACTATGCTTTTTCCATTGTATGTTCTTGGCTCCTTTATCATAAACTAATTGTCCATATATGTGCGGGTTTGTTTCTGGGCTCTCAATTCTGTTCCATTCATCTACATGTCTGCTTTTCTTATCTGTTATAAAAATACAACTTTTTATTGTGTAAAATAAAGCCTCTTTTGCAGAATAAAACTTCTATTTAGCAAATGAAAGATGTTGTCAGAGACTAAGTCCTTGTTTTCTAAGTCTATGTTTCTTATAGTGAGGCCCAAAGACATATTCTTGCAGTATGAGATATTTTTATCCTCTTTTAAAGAGAATTTATTTGCAAATCACTGATTTATACCATATACTTAAACCTGTCTACATCATATACACTGACCAAACAAATAAATAGTTGTTCTTTCATGCTGAAAGAATAAGCTAAACTTTAACATGTACACAAATACTTATAGGTAAGTTGTGCAGCCTGAATTCCCAGTTTTTAAGTCTCTAGTTTTTCCTGGATATTCTGTGAATATTAGGAAAAGGACACTGGAGTTTTTTTTGTTTTTTTTTTTGCTGCGCTGGGTCTTCATTGCAGTGCATGCATTTCTCATTATGGTGGCTTCCCTTGTTGCAGAGCACGGGCTCTAGGCGTGCAGGCTTCAGTAGTTTCAGAACGCAGGCTCAGTAGTTGTGGCTTGTGGGCCCCAGAGCACGTGGGCTTCAGTAGTTGCAGCGCATGGGCTCTAGAGCACGTGGGCTTCAGTAGTTGTAGTGCACAGGCTCACTAGTTGCAGCTTGCGGGCTCTAGAGCACAGGCTCAGTAGTTGTGGCACATGAGCTTAGTTGCTCCTCAGCATGTAGGATCTTCCCGGACCAGGGATCAAACTCATGTCCCCTGCGTTGGCAGGTGGATTCTTAACCACTGTGCCACCAGGTAAGTCCTGAAGTATAGTTTTAATTGTAGTAGATTTACAGTATTGTGTTGGCTTCAATTGTACAGTAAAGTGATTCAGTTATATATTGGGTTGGCCAAAAGGTTCATTCGGGTTTTTCTATAACATAAAAACCCAAATGAACTTTTTGGCCAACCCAATATTTTTTCAGATAATTTTCCATTATAGGTTATTACAAGATATTGAATATAGTTCTCCTTGAGAACTAGTATATAGTAAATTCTTGAGAGAATATAGTAAATCCTTGTTGCTTATCTATTTTATGTATAGCGGTGTGTATCCCATACTCTTTATCATTCCCCCTCTCCCTTACCATAAGTGTTTTCTATGTCTATGAGTCTGTTTCCACTTTTTAATATAGATTCATTTGTATTATTTTTTAGATTCCACATACAAGTGATATCATATAATATTTGTCTTCCTCTGACTTAATTCACTTAGTATGGTGCTCTCTAGGTCCATCCATGCTGCTGCAAATGGCAATATTTTGTCTTTATGGCTGAGTAATATTCCATGGTGTGTGTGTATGTATATGTGGTGTATGTATATATATATGTGTGTAGAGAGATATATATATGTATATATACATACACACACCACATCTTCTTAAACCAATCATCCACTGATGGGCACTTCAGTTGTTTCCATGTCTTGGCTATTGTAAATGGTGTTGCTATGAACACCGGGATGCATGTATCTTTCTGAATTAAGAGTTTTTATCTTTTCTGGATATATGGGAGTGGAATTGCTGGATCATAAAATGGCTCTATTTTTAGTTATTAAGGAACCTCCCCACTGTTTTCTATATATGAGTATCTTTAAGTGAGGCTACTTTTATATACAATCTTTACACTTTTCATGTATAGTGACCCTTGAAAAACATGGAGGTTAGGAGCACCAACCCTGCACACCACTGAAAATTCGAGAATACCTTATTTGTGGTTCTGCATCCCTGGCAGATTCAACTGTGGATATGTGGATCATGCAGTACTGTAGTATTTACTATTGTAAAAAATCTGCGTATAAGTGGACGCACTACAGTTCAAACGTACATTGGTCAAAAATCAACTGTATTTCATTTTTCCTGCTTTTTAACTTTGGTTCACAGTTGGAATGTGTGATTTACTCCAATCTCCCTTTTACAATGTCCAAATGATCTTTTGGTAATTGAGTTGAAAAAAGTTCTCCAAAGGGCATCTGCAACTGTTTTCTTCTAACACATTTCTTATCTCAACTTGTCTTGTCACCTGTCTCTTTATTATCATCTGATTCTCTGTTTAATTATATTTCAGTTAACTGAATTTTGGTTACACCTCTATTTTTACTCTCCTATAATGATAAGGCCCCCCGTTCCACCTCTACCACACCCCACAAATAACTACTTAAATCCTGGCCTCTAAATATTATTTTCAAAATACTTCCACATAAAGTAAAAAAACTTCCAAAATTTATATAGGGACACAACTACCTTTTTCTCCCACTTTGCACACATTCCCATAGCACAGAGCTGGTAGGTGCACAATAAATGCCCAATAAATACTTAAGTGATTTATCCCATCCTATTTTCAGTTGTCTTGTTTGTTGTTAGCATATTATTATTAAGAGTATCAATTCTTAAATTTTAAAAAGTCACTATAAACTATTAAAAAATCAAACAATGATTTAATGTAACAAAAAGTTTAAAATATAAATTCATAATTACTTTCCTTTTTAAAATTATAGGCTTACTGGGACACAAAAACCAACTATCTTTTATCCACTGATAGACATTTTAAAAGTATCTATATAACAGTACAAGAAAATTGATATGTAGGAATTACTTACCTGAGGGATAACAATATCTGCTAATGCCTTTGAAAGCCTATATAATTCCATTGTGTTTTCTAATTTCAAGGAACCATTATGCTGGACATCATATTTTATACAGTCATATATGTCAGGGATTTTACTAATATCATATCTTCCATTCTTTGTTTTAAAGTCTTTCTCCAACTTGGACCATCTACGTAGCATGAGCTCTAAGGTCTCACTATGATAAAGCTGAATATCTAAAACAACATAACAGTTTTAGTATACTAAACTTCAAAATCAGATAAAGAATATATATTAAAAATTGGTAGTTAGAAACTTCTTAAATATCAAAGGTAAAATTGTTAACAAGCTAGGAAATGTTATCATAGGCATATACTATTAGCAACCATATATTTTGTAGACTTGAATAAAGGTATAAATACATGGGTTAGGAACTGGTTTTATAGAAGACCTTCCATATGTTACATACGTTAGTTGCCCAAGTTATTAACTAAGCTAGTCTCAGAGCCAGAGCACTGATCACCTTCCTATTGCTTGCTCCTTCTTATTATGCTGCCTATTTGCTGCTGAACTGTACAGTAATGCTACATAATTAACCAAATAAAAATGTTTTATTATCCCTTTCATGCTACCACAGATAAAAGCAATTATAACTTCACTATTATTCTTTTGCTGGATATATACTAACTCAAATTACACCTAGACATACCTATCTAATGCTAAATATAGCATTAAAGGCTTGAATTTTTTATGATTGGCACATCTTATTTAAAAATGTTTATAGCAACTGGATAGTGCCTTTTATTTGTTTTCTAATCTAAGGAAAACAAAATATTTACCTGATGATTTGGGATCTTCCATTCGATGTCTGATTTGAGAAGTCAAACTTTGTATCAAGAAATACACTTTGTCACAGGTCTTCACAGGATTTTTAATTAAATGCATTGATTTGATAAGAGAAATGCTTCCAGATGGAGTAAGCTACAAATGAATAGAGTATATATTTTTACATCTGGTTATGCTCAATTGGCCAAGAGAACAATATACAAAATTTTCCAGTAGCTGCAGAATAACTCAAACTACAAATGAAGATACCCCCAAAATACAGAAATAAGATCAAGGAGGAAATAAAAACCTCAAAATTTCATGTTAAAAAAATCCTAAACCTTAGCTAACATTAGATTATCCACAGGGAAAATCTAATAGAAGTACTCTAATTTACAAGGAGATTTTATTCTAATATTTTGCAGACATTTTGCTGATTCACTTGGTATTTGCAACTATGGTTTAACCATTTGACATATATTGACATGGAATAACCTCGAGACTATTATTTTCATCACTTTTTCCAGATGAGGTACTTAACAGAGGTTAAAGCACCTTCCCTAAGATCAAACCACTAGTATGCAAAGAGTGAGATTAAAAAAGCAGGTAATCTGGCTAAAGAGCTGTGCTCTTAACCACCATGTAAATGCCTTTGTGATGAGATTTTCGGCAAGTCAACAAAAGCCATTAATGACAAATAGTTTCAATTTTCACTGTTGAAACTTTGCTTGGCAAGTAATTTAACCCCATCAAATAAGTTTGTATAAATATAAAAAATGTAAAGTGGAATTCCACTTCTTGTTATGGTGAACTAGGTAGTTTAGGCCAATCTAACCACTGAAGATTAGTAAAAATCCTGGGCAAAGAACTTCTATACTTCTGCTTTAAGGTATCTGAGAGATAAGATATTAAGAATTATTAAGAATTATGGAAACCAAACTCTCTGGTCAGAGATCCAGAGAGTGATACTGGCTTTTAAGGCTGTTTTTGCATTGGAGACATCTGTTGATTCTGAATAGACAGCAGAGAAGAAGAATAGAGCTTTAATATCATTTTAGGTTAACAGGACAAAAAAAGTGAAGTCCAGGATTTTCAAAGGTGAAACTCTGGTAAACTCTACATTTAGGGTTCAAAAAAGGGATAAACTGGAGTCTGCATTTTTAACAAGACCCCAGATGATTCTTAGTCAAGTAAGTTTGAAAAACACTTTAGTTCTAGAGTCCTTGCTCTGTCCAGGAAGAGGATAAAAGCATGATGTAAACATTCAATTTGCAGATGTCATAGAAGCCTATTGTTATCTCTTGGGTAGTGACAAAACAAATAGTAAAATCAAATATAATTTTCAAACTACCAGGGAAATAAATAAATAAAAAGTACCAATTCCAATGAAGCAAGAAAGGAGAGAAAAATAAAAATAGGCAGTATAAATACAAAGCACTTAAAAGGATAATAGATTCATATACAAATTTCAGTAATTTATAATATAAATGAAATAATTGTCCTAAACAAAGATTTTCATGACAAATTTTTTAAAAATCTATATGCAGATTTTAAGAGATACATCTAAAAGTATAGTTTCAGAAAGACTGAAAGTTAAAAGATAAAAAAGATACTGTACAAACACCAAGTAAAAGAAAAAACAACTGTTTTAGCTATATTAATCTCAAAGTAAATTTTGAGGCAAAAATACTGATTGAAATATACCAATTCTTAATTTGTATGCATTTAATAGCATGACATCAAAACATGTAAAGCAAGGTTTAAGAGATTACAAAGACAAGAAAAATCCACAATTATAGTGGGAAATTTTAACACACAACAGTAAAGAAAGAAAAAACAGACCAAAAAAAAATCAGCAAGAATTTTTGTTTTTACCAAAATGATATAAAGTTAGAAATAACAAAAATATAACTTAAAAATGCATAGGTTTGAAAATTTTAAAAGTACACTTCTAAATAACATATGATCAAAGAAATCACTAAGGAAATTAGAAAATGTCCCAGATGGCATAAACCTCAATTTATGAATACAGTCAAAACAGTGCATAAAGGGAAATTTATGGCCTAGAGTGTGTATTTTACAAAAGATTGAACATTCATGAGTTAATAAGCATCCACCTAGTGACATTAGTTTTTAACAATTAGAAAAAGAGCAAAATAAAACTACAGAAGTAGAAGGAATAAAATATTAAACAATAAAAATTAATAAAATAGAAAACAAGTGCATAATTTAGTGAACCAACAAATCTGAAAGACAGTTCTTTTAAAGGACTAATAAAGCTGATCAACTATGGCAAAACTGATCAAGGAAAAAAAAAGGGGGGGAACACTGTACAATGTTACGAAACAAAAAGGAATATCTCTACTGATCTTGCAGACATTATAAACAACTTAAGAGGAGTGTATACACAAATTTCTAGAAGAATGTAACTTAATACAGACACAAGACATAATAAATGGAAACTACTAAATTACTCTGGAAACCACAATTACAAGCTTTCCCATAAAGAAAATGCCCATGGGATTTACCAGTAAATTTTACCAAACATTTACTGAAACATATATACATGAATTATTCCTCCCAAACAGGACTCTCTAATTAATTTTATGAGAACAGCATAATCTTGATATTGAAAGCAGACAAAGACAACAAGAATAAAAAAGTAAAGGTCAGTATGACTCATGAACACAGATGTAAAACTCCTAACCAAAAATATTAGTAAACCCAAACCAGTGATATATATATATATATTTTTAAATGAGCTTATTCTAGGAACCACGGTAGCCTCTCCCCCAAATCATACAATGTTTAACAGATAAGAAAATATACAATTTAAAAACTTGTCATGATAAAACCTCTTAAGAAAACAGGAGTAGAATGGATTTTCCTTATTTTGAAGAAGAGTAGCTTTAAAAAAAATCTACAGAGACCATACGTAATGGACAGTGTTAAAAAGATTTCCCTTTGAGAATATAAACAAAAACAGAAAAGCCACTTCTATTTACTATCACTTTGATGGTACTAGCTATTAATGTAAAGCAATAAAAAGAATTAAAAACATAAAAACTGGAAAGGAAGACAAAAACCTGGGGATATGCTTTGAAAAGATTTTTTTTAATCTACAGATAAATTACTAAGTTAATAAATAAGTTCAATAAAGTTGACACATATAAAGTCAATATTAAAAAAACTATTTGTACATAGCAGCAACAGATAGTAACCTTTTTAGAGGGAGCGTTTACAAGTACACAAAATTTTTTTTTAAAGATGTAAGTTTTCACAAACTATAGATCTAATGCAATCTAAATCAATATTCCAACAGGATTTTAGGCCAGGTTATTTTAAAATTTATATGGAAATACAAGAAAAGCCAAGAAGAACTTGAAGAAGGACCCATGTAGGATTTGGGAGATCTTATTCAATGGCCCAAGAGTCAACAAAAGAATACGTTCTAGAAACAGAGAACACACATATGATAAAGCTGGCACTACAGAGTAGTGGGGAAAGGATGGTCTTTTCAGTATGTGGTGTTGAGACACCTGGATGTACATATGGTTGGGGGGAAAACATCAATTTTGACATCCTTATCTAATAGCACACACAAAAGTCAATTTTAGCTAGATTGTAGATAAATGTGCAGGGAAAAACAGTAAAGTTTTAGAAGATCATATAAGGGAATATCTTATGACCCCACATTAGAAAAAGGTATTATACCGTATGCTAACACACATATATGGAATTTAAGAAAAATAAAAATGTCATGAAGAACCTAGGGGTAAGACAGGAATAAAGACACAGACCTACTAGAGAATGGACTTGAGGATATGGGGAGGGGGAAGGGTAAGCTGTGACAAAGCGAGAGAGAGGCATGGACATATATACACTACCAAACATAAGGTAGATAGCTAGTGGGAAGCAGCCGCATAGCACAGGAAGATCAGCTCGGTGCTTTGTGACCGCCTGGAGGGGTGGGATAGGGAGGGTGGGAGGGAGGGAGACGCAAGAGGGAAGAGATATGGGAACATATGTATATGTAGAACTGATTCACTTTGTTATAAAGCAGAAACTAACACACCATTGTAAAGCAATTATACTCCAATAAAGATGTAAAAAAATATATATATATAAAAATAAAATACAGGTTTAATTGTTAAACCTATGATAAATTAAAAAAAAAGAAAAAGGTATTATAAAGAATGCATTAAAATGCACTGAACATAAAGGAAAAAATTGACCTTGAAATACATGGGAAAAAAAAAAAAGAAATTCATGGAAAATAAGAATTTCTGCTTATCAAAGGAAATCATTAAGGCTCAGAGTAGATGGTAGTATTTAGAACACATAACAAAGAGCTCATATCCAAAATATACAAAGAAATTCTACTATTCAATAAGAAAAACACAGGCAACTAGTAGAAAAAAAGGACAAGACTTGAAGAGCAGGCCTTATGAAAGAAGATACCTAAATGGTCAACGAATATTAAAACCACAGTGAGGTACTACTATACATCCACCTTCAGAATAGGCAAAATTGAATGGTCTGAAAATACCAAGAATAGAGACTATGTAGAGCAATAACAATTTCCATGGACTTCTGGTGGGAGTATAAATTGCTTCAATGACTTTGGAAAACAGTTTGACATCTACTAATATCGAAATATTAGCACACTGTGGGGCACAACACTTCCACTCCTAGAATACACCAAAGAGAAACATATGCTCATATGCACTAGGAGGCATATATGGATATTCACGGCAGTATTAGCATAACAGCCCCAAACTATAACAATATTAGAAAGCATATATAAATTGGCATATACTCATAAAATAGAATATGGATCAACAAACTAGGCCAAACATGACCTGTGATAGCCTGTGAGCTAATAAATGGTTTTTACATTTTTAAAAGGTGGTTTAAAAAAGAAAAGCATATGCAACAAGCAACTATATGTGATCTCCAAAGCCTGAAATATTTACTATCTGGTCTTTTACAGAAAAAGTTTGCCAACCTCTGAAAACAATACTACATAGAAATGAAAATTCTGAAAATTCTCAAAACTATGGATGAATTTCACAAACATAACACTGAGAAAAAGAAGCCACACATAAAAGAAAACATTCTATTACATGAAGCTTAAAAAATACCCCAAACTGAGACTATGGTAGCTACAGATACATACTTAGCCAAATAAGCACGCTGGGTATAAGACTATAAAAAGTTAGGATAGTGATTATTTCTAGCAGATAGGGAAGGGGCTGCAACTGGGAAGGGACACACAGAGGCTAGAGTTGTTCCAACGTTCTGTATCTCTGTACTGATTATATAACTCTTTGCTTTATAATATGATAAGCTCTAAGTTTACATTTTATGCACTTTTCTATGTGTATGTGCATGTAATATTTGACAATGCAAGAGTTTGGTAAGACCCACCTTTTCATAATCTTCAGCAGTAAAATCTCTGTCTTTCTGAAGTATTTCATGAAGTCTTGCTTTCACACGTTGCTGACAACTGCTCAAAGAGTCACTATCACTATCCAAAAGGCCATTCATGTTTGCACTTTTCACCATCTGAACAAGAATGGGTGTAAGTTCTCCTTCTAGAGCTAATAGCCCCTAAATACATAAAATAAAGCCAAAACAGATTAAGAATTAGTATGCAAAATAGAAGGTATCTTAATAATTATCTTGTTACATGCTGAATTTCACAAGGTGTAAGCTTACTATTTACAATAAACTTTATTAATAATGCAACTTGTCATTGCCATTTCAGGGCTTTAGTTAGAAGTTTCAAATTTAGAATATTAAAATAATACCTTAGTAAAAATCTTTTAAAATGCTATATTAGATGAAAATTCTAATAATTCTAAAAAACATTTATTTATACCTTTGCAAAAGCAGCTGCAGTCATCTGGACGCGTCCTTCATCAGAGGCGTATATTTTAAGGTCATGTCGGTAGGTACTATGTAATCTAAGTAAACCACAACCAGGAAATCCTGCATAATCTCCTGAAAATAAATCCTCAAATCACTTAAGCTATATTTTTACCTCACTGTATTTCTATAAATATTTAATAACATCTCAAAATTAGGATTTGAAAATATGATGTATGAATTTAACTGAATTAAAGAAACTCCAATATTTACCTTGACCTCCAGGATACATACACCTCAAAGCTCTTCCAAGTTCTTCAGCCTGGACCCAGCCTGTATGAATTTAACTGAATTAAAGAAACTCTAAGATTTACCTTGACCTCCAGGGTACATACACCTGAAAGCTCTTCCAAGTTCTTCAGCCTGGACCCTGCCTGCAGGGGTTAGTTCTCCTCCCCATTTTAGAACCAGAAGTAAGGATGGCTCTTCTCTTCGGCTGTCTAAGATACATGTGAATGAATAAAGCAAATGTCAAGGTTTTTTCTTCTAAACAGACATATTTCAAGATTAATTTTTTTCTTTGTGTCTCTTCTGCAGTGGAATATGGCCCTTATGGAAATTATTTTCTTCCCTAAATACACCTTTCTTGTAGGCTGTTGCTTCTGCTAGGAATACCCCTTGCTCCACCTGTTAAAATCTTACTAAAATTTCAAAATCTCTCCCACACTCTAGAAAGAAGGCTCTTTCCCAGTTCTCTAAAAGGAAATTTCTCCCTTCCCTGCTCTCAGTGGTATGAGAGCAATGGTATTTGCCCAATGTATTTAGTTGTACTACATATACTAGATTAAGAGCTCCTTGATGACAGGATTCAGATCTTGGCTTTATATTAAGAGCCTCCTGCAGTGCTGTCACATAAAAGTTAATGTTATCTGAAGTGAAGAAGATATACACATTTTTATGATTAGTAATCAGTGATTTGCATAACTTTCAAGATGTGAGATGACAGAGCTTAATATTTATTATAATTTAAACTTATGGGTGAGATATACAATAAAATATAGCCAAGAATAGCTTTTTAAATTTGGAGTTGTAGAATCTGTATGTTCCAGACCAAAGTATATTCTCAGATATAGGGGAGGTCTGAGTTTCTATATTTAATTTTGACTTGCTCTTTATCACATCCTAAGATCTGTGCTGGATTACAGAAACAAAGGTCATTTAAAAGTTAGCACTATAAGCACTAAAGAATTTGATGATTCATTAAAAGTGATAGAAAATCACCCTTTCCCCTGGGGCTAGTTAGTAGCTGTATGTGCTTTATCATGCAAGCCAACATTTATAGAAAGGTAATTAATTGACTTGTTAATTATAGTTGTTTATGGATTTTTTTTGATATAAACATCAAAATATAGAAAATTAATCTGTGTTGCTATTAATCACAAGGTGTGACAAGAGCAATATATCAAATTTTAGAATATATAAAGATCAACATAATCAAATTTGTTTGCATTTAAAATAATCATTACTTCAATTTTTGCTACTATAAATAATGCCACTGTGAATATCCCTATAGAACAATCTTTCCCTCAATAGCTGATTACCCCCTTGGGATAGATTCTTACAAGTAGAATTAAGGTCAAAGCATATGAAAAATTTCTGAAGTGGTTTTTTTTTTCCCCCCAGCTGCACTGTGTAACATGCTGGATCTTAGTTCCCCGACCAGGGCTCGAAACCGTGTCCCCTGCAGTGGAAGAGTGGAGGCTTAACCACTGGACTGCCAGGGAAGTCCCCTGAAATGTTGATATATATTGCCAAATTACTTTTCAAAAAATTATGTCAAAGCTTCCCTGGTGGCACGGTGGTTAAGAATCTGCCTGCCAATGCAGAGGACACAGGTTGGAGCCCTGGTCCAGGAAGATCCCACATGCCACAGGGCAACCAAGCCCGTGTGCCACAACTACAGAGCCTGAGCTCTAGAGCCCACGAGCCACAACTACTGAGCCCACGAGCCACAATTACTGAAGCCCGCACACCTAGAGCCCGTGCTCCACAACAAAAGAAGCCACCGCAATAAGAAGCTGGTGCACCACAACGAAGAGTAGCCCGTACTTGCTACATTTAGAGAAAGCCCACGCACAGCAACAAAGACCCAATGCAGCCAAAAATAAAATAAATAAAACAAAGTAAAAAAAAAAAAAAGAGTTATGTCAATTTACAATCCTACCAGTAAACTGAAATCTTGTCACATTGTACTCTCATCAGCATTCTTTATTATCATTTGAAAAAGAAGAAAATAAGAAAACACTTTGCCAGTGTGATAGGCAAGACTGATTATTACTATTATCATTATTGTATTGGGCATCTCCACTTCTCTGTAAAATGGCTTCCCAATCCCTGCCCATTGTTCTTTTGAAAAGTAAATGAACTTTTGTGCTCACTGCTCTTAGGAGACTAATTTTAAATGCTTATTCTGATTTATTGGTGGAGAAAAATATCTATTTTAGAAACATGGTGATTACGTATTTTTTTAAACAGTCTTTTCATATTTCTTAAGTTTTCTTCCTGTATACCCTGTATGGGATAGGGACCCATTAAGTAACATTTAGTTATAAATAAATAAGCTTTCAGAAGAGTAAAAGAGAAGTCCTAGACAGTTTTCAAAATAATAAAAGGTATCCTTTACCTAAAGGATAAAACGTAAAACATCTTTTATTTAAAGGATAGAAGGCATAGTTAACACAACTCCATGTTCTTTTTCCTCTATTCAGCATGCTAACCCCTAAATTATTAGACAGAAGATTACAAAGGTAATCAACAACGAGTAGTAAGTCCCTACATATAAATAAAACACAATGGGCATTAATAGTGACATACCTTCTTCTTCACTAGATGTCTTAGGACAACCATGAGGGAGATAGGTTAATTGGACCTTACGATTTATTCCAGAAAAATGGCCATACCTGAAAAATAAAATGGCAAACAGAACAGACAATATTCAATAAGCATGCGATGCAACCTCCTAAAGAAAAACTAAAATCCACCTGGACAAAAGCTAAATCTTACATATTAATGCTTCCTATTTGTAATTACCTTGCTGAATTCTTCAAAATATCCTAGCACAAAATCTGTATCCTAGGTAATTATTCTAACCACGTTAAAAATAAAAATACAATAAAGTTTCTCTATAAAAGTTGGAGAATTTTGAATAGATGCCAAAGTATATAAACATACAAAAACATAAATGTATGTGTCTTTAAAAAAATAAAAGAAAAAACGATTTTAAGTGGTCAAAGAAATAAAGTTTATAAGAGGAATATTGGTGGTACCAATTTCACTTGATTAAAACATAGTTCAAAATTATTTTTCACTTAAACAGCACTGAATCTGTGGTTAACTTAGCAATGTGGCCTTCATCCTAAGTAGTACTTCATACAAGATCTAAATGTGATACCCTCTTTTGATCTTCTCATCAAAATTAAAACTAAAACAGAACCTTCAATACAATCTCTTTTCTCACTGGTGAAAATAAAGTTCTTGTTAGATTTCCACTAATTTCTCCTCAGCTACAGTGATAAAGAGAAAGAAGATAAAACTGTGAAGGAAATTAACATGAAAAGTCACACATATTAAAAAAAGCACTATAAGTAGTTACCAAAATTATGGGTTTCAAAAAGATACTTACATCTCTAACACGGTCTTAAGTTGTTCAAGTTTTGACTTGTTTTCTTCAATTTCAGAATCATTATTTTGTCCCAACTCTATAAGAAGTTGTCGTGCAATATCCAGCACTTCCTGTAAAATAAATAAAGAATTGAATTTTTATGTAACTTTGCGATTAGCAATTTAAAACCCAACAAGAAATCAGATGCACTTGCCTGTAATTGTTTTGGTTTTTTGAGCTTTAATTTCCCAGATTTATATCCATCACACTTTTCAAAAAGATCAAAGAATCTTATAAGAAAGACAGAGCACTGTTAGGCATTTGCAACAATATTACCTCTATAAACTAAAACAAATAATTACAATAAATGATAGATATGGGACTAAAACAATAATTAATAATAGATATGGGACTTGGGGTCTATGGACTTCAAACACTGTGTGCCCTCTTTCACTATACGATGTTGCTCCTCTACTTTGATCGATAAAACTTAGTATTTTCCTAAACCATATCAAACTAATAATCACTAGATTCACTGAAAAGAAGTAACAAAGTTTCATTCTACTAATTTTCATCTAGAAGGTTGAGAAGTTAATGATTCTCAGAAAGCAATGTAAGAGAATAATAACAGAAGACTAAATATTTACAATAATAAATAAAAGCTAGGTCAGGATGATGACCATATATGGATATTGCTACAGTAATTTTCAGATGCTAAAATATACAATTTAAAATGGATTTTGTTGGATTTTATTGCTTTCCAGTGGTTTAAATATTAATGGCCAAGAAGTAGTGGTAAACAGTTTTTCTATATGAAGTATTAATCAAAATAACTAAGCACCTATCAGAAATCTTAAATTATCTCCTAAGAGTTAAATTATTCCCCTTTAAACATACTTTTGATGCCTCACTTCCATTTTCATTTTTTGTTTTGGTGTTCGGTCCCCATGACGTATGACAGCTATGACACATCTAAGTTCCATCCTAAAATTTAAAAAATAACGTTCAATTTTCTGACAAAGATTCGTGTTATATAATTCAGATTAATATATCTAATTATATTATAGAACCATCTTTTACCACTCTAAGATATTCTCCATGAAGCATAGTGCTTATAACAAACAGTCTTAATTTTATCAAATTAAATCCTAAAAAGAATTTAAGAGGCTGGAGGGGGAGTAATATTAAGCTACACAATACCTGCTTCTTCTCTTGAGATGACTATGCTAACTCTAGGATAATAGTAAATGGAGGGGAGACCTTAAAGATGGTGAAAGAGTAAGACGTGGAGATCACCTTCCTCCCTACAAATACATCAGAAATACATCTACACGTGGAACAACTCCTACAGAACACCTACTGAATGCTGGCAGAAGACCTCAGACCTCCCAAAAGGCAAGAAACTCCCCACGTACCTGGGTAGGGCAAAAGAAAAAAAGAAAAAACAGAGACAAAAGAATAGGGATGGGATCTGCACCAGTGGGAGGGAGCTGTGAAGGAGAAAAGGTTTCCACACACTAGGAAGCCCCTTTGCAGGTGGAGACTGCGGGTGGCGAAGGGGTGAAGCTTTGGAGTCACGGAGGAGAGCGCAGCAACAGGGGTGCACAGGGCAAAGCAGAGAGATTCCCGCACAGAGGATGGGGGCTGACCTGCACTCACCAGCCCGAGAGGCTTGTGTGCTCACCCGCCGGGGCGGGAGGGGCTGGGAGCTGAGGCCCGGGCTTCAGAAGGTCAGATCCCAGGGAGAGGACTGGGGCTGGCTGCATGAACACAGCCTGAAGGGGGCTAGTGTGTCACAGCTAGCTGGGAGGGAGTCAGGGAAAAAGTCTGGACCTCCCTAAGAGGCAAACTTTTTCTTGCCTCTTTGTTTCACGGTGTGTGAGGAGGGGATTCAGAGCACCGCCTAAACGAGCTCTAGAGATGAGCACGAGCCACAGCTATCAGCGCGGACACGAGAGACGGGCATGAAATGCTAAGGCTGCTGCTGAAGCCACCAAAAAGTCTGTGTGCAAGCACAGGTCAATATCCACACCTCCCCTCCTGGAGCCTGTGCAGCCCGCCACTGCCAGGGCCCCGTGACCCAGGGACAACTTCCCCGGGAGAACACAAGGCATTTCTCAGGCCGCTGCAACATCACGCTGGCCTCTGCTGCTGCAGGCTCACCCCGCATTCCATACGCTTCACTCCCCACAGCCTGAGTGAGCCAGAGCCCCCTAACCAGCTGCTCCTTTAACCCCGTCCTGTCTGAGCGAAAAACAGACGCCCTCAGGTGATGCAGAGGAGGGGCCAAATGCAAAGCTGAACCCCAGGAGCTCAGCGAACAAAGAAGAGAAAGGGAAATCTCTCCCAGCAGCCTCAGGAGCAGCGGATTAAATCTCCACAATCAACTTGATGTATGCTGCATCTCTCAATACCTGAACAGACAACAAATCATCCCAAATTGAGGCAGTGGACTTTGGGAGCAATGATATATATATATATATATATATACACTTCCTTTTTCTCTTTTGTGAGTGTGTATGTGTATGCTTCTGTGTGTAATTTTGTCTGTATACCTTTGTTTTTACCATTTGTCCTAGGATTCTGTCTGCCCATTTTTTTTTAGTATAGTTTTTAGCACTTCTTATCATTGGTGGATTTGTTTTTTAGTTTCCTTGCTCTCTTCTTTCTTTCTTTTTTTTATTACTTAAAAATATTTTTTATTTTTAATAATTATTTTTTACTTTAACAACTTTATTTTATTTTATTTATTTATTTATTTTTTTCTCCCTTTTATTCTGAGCTGTGTGGATGACAGAATCTTGGTGCTCCAGCCGCGTGTCAGGCCTGTGCCTCTGAGGTGGGAGAGTGGAGTTCAGGATATTGGTCCACCAGAAACCTCCCAGCTCCACATAATGTCAAATGGCAAAAATCTCCCAGAGATCTCCATCTCAACACCAAGACCCAGTTCCACTCAATAACCAGCAAACTACAGTGCTGGACACCCTATGCCAAACAACTAGCAAAACAGGAACACAACCCCACCCACTAGCAGAAAGGCTGCCTAAACTCATAATAGATCATAGACACCCAAAAACACACCACCGGAGGCGGACTCGCCCACCAGAAAGACAAGATCCAGCCTCATCCACCAGAACACAGGCACTAGTCCCCTCCACCAGGAAGCCTACACAACCCACTGAACAAACCTTAGCCACTGGGGGCAGACACCAAAAAAAACAGGAACTACGAACCTGCAGCCTGCAAAAAGGAGACCCCAAACACAGTAAATGAAGCAAAATGAGAAAACAGAGAAACACACAGCAGATGAAGGAGCAAGGTAAAAACCCACCAGAACAAACAAATGAAGAGTAAATAGGCAGTCTACCTGAAAAAGAATTCAGAATAAGCATAGTAAAGATGGTCCAAAATCTTGGATACTGAATGGAGAAAATACAAGAAATGTTTAACAAGGACCTAGGAGACCTAAAAATCAAACAAACAATGATGAAAAACACAATAAATGAAATAAAAAAGTCTCTAGATGGAATCAATAGCAGAATAACTGCGGCAGAAGAACGGATAAGTGACCTGGAAGATAAAATAGTGGAAATAACTAAGGCAGAGCAGAATAAAGAAAAAAGAATGAAAGGAATTAAGGAGAGTCTCAGAAACCTCTGGGACAACATTAAATGCACCAACATTCGAATTATACGGGTCCCAGAAGAAGAAGAAAAAAAGAAAGGGACTGAGAAAATATGTGAAGAGATTATAGTTGAAAACTTCCCCAATATGGGAAAGGAAATAGTTAATCAAGTCCAGGAAGCACAGAGAGTCCCATACAGGATAAATCCACGCCAAGACACATATTAATCCACACTATCAAAAATTAAATACAAAGAAATAATATTAAAAGCAGCAAGGGAAAAACAACAAATAACATAAAAGGGAATCCCCATAAGGTTAACAGCTGATCTTTCAGCAAAAACCTTGCAAGCCAGAAGGAGTTGGCAGGACATATTTAAAGTGGTGAAAGGAGAAAACCTACAACCAAGATTACTCTACCCAGCAAGGATCTCATTCAGATTTGATGGAGAAATTAAAACCTTTACAGACAAGCAAAAGCTAAGAGAATTCAGCACCATGAAACCAGCTCTACAACAAATGCTAAAGGAACGTCTTTATGCAGGAAACACAAGAGAAGGAAAAGACCTACAAAAACACACCCAAAACAATTAAGAAAATGGTAATAGGAACATGCATATCGATAATTACCTTAAATGTAAATGGATTAAATGCTCCAACCAAAAGACACAGACTGGGCGAATGGATACAAAAATAAGACCCGTACATATGCTGTCTACAAGAGACCCACTTCAGACCTAGGGACACATAGAGACTGAAAGTGAGGGGACGGAAAAAGGTATTACATGAAAATCAAAAGAAAGCTGGAGTACCAATGCTCATATCAGACAAAATAGACTTTAAAATAAAGACTATTACAAGATACAAAGAAGGACACAAATAATGATCAAGGGATCAATCCAAAAAGAAGATATAACAATTGTAAACATTTATGCACCCAACATAGGAGCACCACAATACATCAGGCAAATGATAACAGCCATAAAAGGGGAAATCGCCAGTAACACAATCATAACAGGGGACTTTAACACCCCACTTTCACCAATGGACAGATCATCCAAAATGAAAATAAATAAGGAAACACAAGCTTGAAATGATACATTAAAAAAGATGGACTTAATTGATATTTATAGGACATTCCATCCAAAAACAACAGAACAACTTTCTTCTCAAGGGCTCACGGAACATTCTCCAGGATAGATCATATCTTGGGTCACAAATCAAGCCTTGGTAAATTTAAGAATATTGAAATTGTATCAAGTATCTTTTCCAACCACAACACTATGAGACTAGATATCAATTACAGGAAAAAAAATCTATAAAAATACATACACATGGAGGCTAAACAATACACTACTTAATAACCAAGAGATCACTGAAGAAATCAAAGAGGAAATCAAAAAATACCTAGAAAGAAATGACAATGAAAACAAGGCAACCCAAAACCTACGGAATGCAGCAAAATCAGTTCTAAGAGGGAAGTTTATAGCAATACAATCCTACCTCAAGAAACAAGAAACATCTCAAATAAACAACCAAACGTTACACCTAAAGCAATTAGAGAAGGAAGGACAAAAATCCCCAAAGTTAGCAGAAGGAAAGAAATCATAAAGCTCAGATCAGAAATAAATGAAAAAGAAATGAAGGAAACGATAGTGAAGACCAATAAAACTAAAAGCTCGTTCTTTGAGAAGATAAACAAAATTGATAAACCATTAGCCAGACTCATCAAGAAAAAAGGGAGAAGACTCAAATCAACAGAATTAGAAATGAAAAAGGAGAAGTAACAACTGACACTGCAGAAATACAAAGGATCATGAGAGATTACTACAAGCAACTCTATGCCAATAAAATGGACAACCACAAAGAAACAGATAAATTCTTAGAAAAGCACAGCCTTCTGAGACTGAACCAGAAAGAAACAGAATATATAAACAGACCAATCACAACCACTGAAATTGAGACTATGATTAAAAATCTTCCAAAAAACAAAAGCCCAGGACGAGATGGCTTCACAGGCGAATTTTATCAAACATTTACAGGAGAGCTAACACCTATCCTTCTCAAACTCTTGCAAAACATAGCAGAGGGAGGTACACTCCCAAATTCATTCTACGAGGCCACCATCACCGTGATACCAAAACCAAAGATGTCACAAAGAAAGAAAACCACAGGCCAATATCACTGATGATTATACATGCAGAAATCCTCAACAAAATACTAGCAAACAGAATCCAACAGCGCATTAAAAGTATTGTACACTATGACCAAGTGGGGTTCATCCCAGGAATGCAAGGAATCTTCAATATATGCAAATCAATCAATGTGATACACCATATTAAAAAAAAGAGGAATAAAAACCATATGATCATCTCAATAGATGCAGAAAAAGCTTTTGACAAAATTCAACACCCATTTATGATAAAAAACCTCCAAAAAGTAGGCGTGGAGGGAACTTACTTAAACATAATAAAGGCCATATTCGACAAACCTGCAGCCAACATCATCCTCAATGGTGAAAAACTGAAACCATTTCCACTAAGCCCAGGAACAACCCAAGGTTGCCCACTCTCACCACTATTCAATATTGTTCTGGAAGTTTTAGCCACAGCAACCAGAGAAGAAAAAGAAGTGAAAGGAATCCAAATCGGAAAAGAAGAAGTAAAGCTGTCACTGTTTGCAGATGACATACTATACACAGAGAATCCTAAAGATGCTACCAGAAAACCACTAGAGCTAATCAATGAATTTGGTAGAGTAGGAGGACACAAAATTAACGCACAGAAATCTCTTGCATTCCTATACACTAATGATGAAAAATCTGAAAGAGAAATTAAGGAAACACTCCCATTTACCACTGTAACAAAAAGAATAAAATACCTAGAAATAAACCTACCTAAGGAGACAAAAGACCTGTATGCAGAAAATTATAAGACACTGATGAAAGAAATTAAAGATGATACAAACAGACGGAGAGATATATCATGTTCCTGGATTGGAAGAATCAATATTGTGAAAATGACTATACTACTCAAAGCAAGCTACAGATTCAATGCAATCCCTATCAAATTACCAGTGGCATTTTTCACAGAACTAGAACAAAAAATTTCACAATTTGTATGGAAACACAAAAGACCCCAAATAGCCAAAGCAACCCTGCGAAAGAAAAATGGAGCTGGCGGAATCAGGCTCCCTGACTTCAGACTATACTACAAAGCTACAGTAATCAACACAGTATGGTACTTGCACAAAAACAGAAATATAGATCAATGGAACAGGACAGAAAGCCCAGAGATAAACCCATGCACATATGGTCACCTTATTTTTGATAAAGGAGGCAAGAATATACAACTGAGAAAAGACAACCTCTTCAATAAGTGGTGATGGAAAAAGTGGACAGCTACATGTAAAAGAATGAAATTAGAACACTCCCTAACACCACACACAAAAATAAACTCAAAATGGATTAACGACCTAAATGTAAGGCCAGACACTATAAAACTCTTAGAGGAAAACATAGGCAGGACACTCTATGAGATAAATCACAGCAAGATCCTTACTGACCCACCTTCTACAGAAATGGAAGTAAAAACAAAAATAAACAAATGGGACCTAATGAAACTGAAAAGCTTTTGCACAGCAAAGGAAACCATAAACAAGATGAAAAGACAACCTTCAGAATGGGAGAAAATATTTGCAAAGGGAGCGACTGACAAAGAATTAATCTCCAAAATTTATAAGCAGCTCATGCAGCTCAATATCAAAAAACAAACAACCTAATCCAAAAATGGGCAGAAGACCTAAACAGACATTTCTCCAAAGAAGATTTACAGATTGCCAACAAACATATGAATGGATGCTCAACATCAGTAATCATTAGAGAAATGCAAATCAAAACTACAATGAGAGGGCTTCTCTGGTGGTGCAGTGGTTGAGAGTCAGCCTGCCAATGCAGGGGACACGGGTTCGTGCCCCGGTCTGGGAAGATCCCACATGCCGCAGAGCAGCTAGGCCCGTGAGCCACAGCTGCTGAGCCTGCGCGTCCGGAGCCTGTGCTCCACAACGGGAGAGGCTACAACAGTGAGAGGCCCGCGTACCGCAAAAAAAAAAAGAAAAAAAAAAAAAAATCCTACAATGAGATATCACCTCACACGGGTCAGAATGGCCATCATCAAAAAGTCTACAAACAATAAATGCTGCAGACGGTGTGGAGAAAAGGGAACTCTCTTCACTGTTGGTTGGAATGTAAATTGATACACCCACTATAAGAGAACAGTATGGACGTTCCTTAAAATATAAAAAATAGAACTACCATACAACCCAGGAATCCCACTACTGTGCATATACCCTGAGAAAACCATAATTCAAAAAGGGTCATGTACCACAATGTTCATTGCAGCTCTATTTACAATAGCCAGGACATGGAAACAACTTATGTGTCCATGGACAGATGCATGGATAAAGAAGATGTGGCACATATGTACAATGGAATATTACTCAGGCATAAAAGGAAACGAAATTGAGTTATTTGTAGTGAGGTGGATGGACCTTCAGTCTGTCATACAGAGTGAAGTAAGTCAGACACAGAAAAACAAATACCATATGCTAACACATATACATGGAATCTAAGGAAAAAAAATGGTTATGAAGAACCTAGGGGCAGGATGGGAATAAAAACGCAGACCTACTAGAGAACGGACTTGAGGACACGGGGAGGGGGAAGGGTAAGCTGGGACAAAGTGAGAGAGTGGCATTGACATATATACACTACCAAATGTAAAATCGATAGCTAGTGGGAAGCAGCCACATAGCACAGGGAGATCAGCTCAGTGCTTTGTGGCCACCTAGAGGGGTGGGATAGGGAGGGAGACCCAAGAGGGAAGAGATAGGGGGATATATGTATATGTATAGCTGATTCACTTTGTTATAAAGCAGAAACTGACAAACCATTATAAAGCAATTATACGCCAATAAAGATGTTAAAATAAATAAAATATTAAAAAAAAAAAGTAAATGGACTGTAATCCCCTAACTTCTTTAATTATCTGCCCTGTAGCACAGATCACTATAGACTGAGATTTCATTAAATCAAACAAAATAAAGCTGCTATATTTATTTTGCCCACGTAAGAAGAAAAATATTTCAAACTCAAGTTACTGGAAGATAAAACTGTCTTAGCAGAAATGGTAGGGTACAATTTAACATTTGCCAGACTGTGAGACATAGAACATAACTCTATAGAATAAGTTACCCAAAAATATGTTTTGTGTTAAATAAGTTTGGAAATATTGGTTTAAAAACAAAATTAAGTATTTTTGCCCTCCTCTCGGCCCCAATCAGGACTCCTAAGAATATTTAATATGCTAAGATAAAGCTCTAAGCTGTGAATATGAAGCATTTGGTCAACTCACCTGAGTGACAGGTGAATTTCAAGCAGTAGCTTTCACTAGAATTTATGAAACACTTTGGCAATGTTGGTCTAATTTACTTCAAGATATAACTGTATATTTTTCCTTTACATGCTGAGAGCACTAAAGTTGTATGACCACTGACCACGAACCTTTAGGGAACACATCTGTTGGCACCTCCTTTATTCTTATGGCTTAATTCAATAGTTCTATAACTATATAAGCATTTTTCAGGATTTTATTTGGAACAACAGAAAAGATCTTTAGTCTAAATAGCCCCATGTAAAGCATATAATCTATTTCTCCATCTGCAAAGTCAATCATATGAAAACATACACAGTAGAGTGTCTAATAATTATTCAGAAATATAATCTTCACTGTAATAGCACTAACCAATGGGGAAAACCCAAGGAGTTTCTAAATGAAAATATTTAAACTTACATAGTTCCAGATGTAGTTGGTACAATCGGGATATCTTCAGCTTCTAAGGGTATCGACCAGGGGATATGAAACTGTGGAGCAAGCTCTCGCATTACAATATTCCTTCAAGACAAAAAGAAAAGAAAAATTAAACTAGTTCATTTCAAGACAAACCTGGGTATTTAATGACAAATAACTGAGTATTATACGAGGTAAAGTCAAACTATCTAGTGATTATGTGAATACAGCACATAAAAAGTAACCTAAAAAATCAATCCTGGTCAAGAAAAATTAGATCAGCAGTGCTAAACTGTTGTATAGAACACACTAACAGGATGTCGTGAATTTGGCTTTACTTATTTACTCTCATTTTAAAAATATAAATTACACAGGATTCAAGTAAATCACTGTAACTGCGTATCTACTTACAAAGATTCTGAAATCCAAGATTATCTCTTCTGTGTGGCCATTGATCATTTCTTTCAGTTTTTATTTATCACCTGCAAAGCTATTTTAAACTATTGCTCATGTTTAACAAATTTCTTATTACTCTTTGCTAATAAGGTTAATAATGAAAACATGTTTAAGTAATTATAAGACATTTTTTGTTTTGTTTAAATTTAGCATTTATCCATGCTAAAATTTAGTAAGCTCCCCCAAATTTCACTTTAAGGGTAAGTTCACAAACCTTTGAAATATACTATAACAGCTGACCGCAATTATTAAAATACATTTTAAAGTGTAAGTTTTTTACGGCTTTGTCAAATATACTTTGAAATGGTTTAAAAATAGTTCTTGTCTTTCAAGTCGTCTAAATCAGGATATAAGAAAATAAGTCAAAGAATATAAAAATGGCATTTCTATATGCAATAATTTCTTTTATATTCACTTCATAATCTCATGAGATTATTTTAAAGTAACATATGCGTGTAGAAAGCAGAATCATTCAAAAGAATTCTAAATTCCAGATATTTCTATTTTATTCTGGTTACTTATTCTGGTTAATTTTGAACCATTAAGTACTATAATTACATATCAAAAACTTGAGAAACAAAATAATCAAATAAATTAGCCATTTTGATGAATAACCACTGTAATAATCACTAAACATCACTGTTACAGCATTTCTAAATCTATGAAGTTAAATACCTTTAAGCCTTTATCTATACTGGTCATATATTGATTTGTCTTTCATAACCCAAAGTGTAATTCAGGATTTGGCATGGTCTTTGGGCATGTCATTTTATGAACATTGATTTTTACTCTGCAGTGTTTACAAAACCCTGATCACTTGATGTTTACCATTATTTGGTTTCTGAATAACCAGTATGCATTAGCTGTAACAAAAGTAAAGAGGAAGAAGTATAAAGAAGAAAATCTTACCCAAGTATTTTTGCACAATCATCATAATACTTCATGGAATTTTTCACAAAACTGAAGCCATTGACATCACAGACATAGGACTGTCCATTGGCCCGTAACAAATCAAAGCCACAAACTGTTTGCTATTTAAAATAAAGTATAAACTTTAAAGTTCCATTTGAATTATGACTTACAGTTTTCCAGTTTTATTAGAAAACATCAAATTTTATAACTGCCTAAAAGTATATTACTGCTTATCAGTTTACTTCATAGCAAGTAAAAACAAAGAAACTACTTATCTGTAACTTGAATACTCTGAAATATGCATGTCATATGATTATTTAAGTTCTTCCTATGAAGTAGATGTAGAACAATAATGCTTACGGGACTAGAGAGGCCAAGAAGTTCTTCAATTAACATTTTATTAAAAAACAAAAGTAAAAATGTTTAAAGGCTTCGATAAATTCTGTGCTAGTAGAAATTATATCATTTTAATCCAAAAAAACACACAAAAAACTAAACAGGAGAAAGTTTTGAAGACATATCCCAGAGGAAATGTCCCATTATCCCTATGAATCTTTTAAACCCTGATAACCACATACTTGTGAGCACCTGAAATAAATTTACTTTATTTGGGAGAAAACAGTTGAAGGGTATGAATTTCCTGCTCGGGCTCCAGGAATTTTCTGATCTTCTACATTTTATATTCACATATCACATATTAGTATAATGTTATTTTAAGTCAAGGCTTTTGGAATCCTGGTATTACAAAATTAAAACAATTCACATAAAGCTATTAAAACATATTTCAGGCTAAGATTCCTTCCATGAGAGGCTTCAAATTATTAAAACACAAAGAACTTATTTATTATTTAATAACCAGTAATATACACTAGTCTTTAAATTACATATCCAAGGCAAGGCTTCAACAAGGTAAAGTTTATCCTTTATTAGATTCAAGTTGAACTACTCTATTTAAATCTTTACTGTACAGTACAGGCAAAGCCTAATAATACAGATTGAGAGAACTAATCAAATGTCATAAGTAAAAAGTTTTTTTTAGGAAGTGTATTAGTATAGCTTTCATGAACATATTTTACTATACATAATAGGCTAAAGGATCAACTGCAAAGGCTAGAAGACTGATGACATTTTTTATTTAAAAAAATCATTTATCAACTCTGAATAGATACTTGTAATCAGTTTTGGTTATAGGGGTATGTTAAATAATACTCCTGTAATTCTACTGTTTCAGTTAAGTTTTCCTCTGTAATTGTAGTTTCTGAATAAATTGACATGGTTTCCTTCTATATAATACAGAAAGAATAAAGAGAAACAAAGGTCTTCATTTATTATATATTTTTAATATTAATGGCACTACAAGAATCCCTTGAAAAGTACATAAACCATTCAGATATACCACTTTATTTTCTCTGCTTATCTCTCATGTTATAAGCCCAAATAACATCTCATTTACTCAAAAAAAAAAAATTAGAATTTTTACAAGAGTCTATATGGCCTGCATAACATCTTACCTTAAATGCAAGGCAAACTCTCCAAGCAATTAATTTCTCTCGTGCATTGAGAATAACAGGGTATCTTACTTCTTTTCCTTCACTATCTCGTTCCACCTTGCCATCAAGTGCAGGAGATTTTCGAGCTTCAGCATGGGCATAATCTGGACCTACTGTATAAACCTTTCAGAAATATTAAAAGACATATTTTACTTAAATATATATATATATATAAATAAATAAAAACAGCAGACAACAAATTCAAATAAAAATAATAAATAAAAAAAACCTCAGTGTCCAGACTATTTTTTCACACATCTTTCTATTTTACATGTGAAAATTTTCAATACACTGGAAGAGGTTATAAATAATTAATTATACAGCAAAAATTGGTAAAGTGAGGTCCTGTTCTCTATAAAAAATAATTATACTGAACATTATGAGGGAATACCAGAATGCATATGATGTGACCCTTCTCAAATTGTTTTAGTTTAACAAAGTAGAGGTACAAATAAATTTAAAAATTACAGAAGGAAGTAACTGCCAAAATAAAGATTTAAAAGGGGGTGGGGGATGAGGGACAGCATGAATTCAAAAGCAGACAAGAGAGGTAAACGCACTCTAAGCAAAGGTAATAAACACAGACAAAGGGCAGAGAAACCAAACAGCATGATGCATTCAGGTAACAGTACGTATTTGATATGGTTTATAATGTAAGAAATAAGGTTTGTAGGACAGAGGGCAGACTGTGAAGTATCTATGCCAGCCTTATAAATCTGATTATTACCCTGTGGTCAATGAGGATCCACAAGAGAATTTTTAAAAAGAAGTTCATGATCAGGTTTACACCTAAGAAAGAACTCTCTAGACACAGACTGGCTGAAGGTAAAGCAGTTAAGACCTTATTTGTCACCAACAGAAATCACACCTATTTTTTTTTAAATCACATTATAGTTGTCAAAGTTCTCAAAATATCATTTACACTGATCAATGCCTGGAAACATCATGGTGGCTATTAGACCCTTACCCACTATATTTTGGGTTGGTTTTTAAATATTCAATAAAATCTGTCTCCTTGGTAATCCTGTGTGGTTTATTTTAAGCATTTAAGAACATTATCCTGTATAAAGGGTCCATAGGCTTCAGACTGCCAATGGCATTCATAATACAAAACAGATTAAGAATCCCTAGTTAAAAAGAAAGAGATTCAGAATAGAGGTTAGATATAGCTAACTAAAAGGTAATCTCTTTTTCTGAGATCACTGGTAAATTCAAAATACAAAATAAACTTTAATCAATCCTACCTTAACATCAGTACCATCTGTGGGCATAAACTCTTCATATATATATGAGCCTGTTTTTCGTACATTGCTTTCTGGGGAATAAACACTACTTCTACTGCCAATCTGAAAATAAAAGAAGTCTATCAATGTAAAAACTAAATTATTCTCCTCATTTTTATAAAATAACCCTTTTTACCATCCATCTACTTCCATCACTGATATTTCCAAAAATTTTTTTAATCTACAAATATTTAACAACACATTACACAGTTGACACTATATTATTTTTTGCTCTAATGGTAACTTGAATAGCGTAAAAATACAATGAACACTAAGAACAGTGTTTCTAAGATTCAACCATATTGCTGCATGTAACTACTTTCTTAATACTATAGAATTTTCCTCTGTATAAATAGCCCATAATTCATTCATTTGCCTATCAATATATATTTAGGTTGTTTTCTAAGCTTTAGCTAGTAGAGCAATCTTGCTTCGAACTTTCTTTTAAATATCCCCGTGGCACACGTGTGCAGGAGTGTTTCTAAGGCATATTCTAGAAGTGGAATCGCTAGGTGATAGAATATGCTCACATTCAACTTACAAAATAATGCCAAAATCTTTTAAAAACTGTTTTAATAATTTCCAGTCTCTCCAGCAATGTATAAGAGTTTCTACTGATCTACAATTATCTATATTTGGTATTGTCAGACTTCCTAATATTTGCCACTCTAATGAATATAAAACAAGTACCTCACTGTGTTCTTACTTTGCATTTCCATGACTGTTTATGAGTGAACGTGCACATTTTTTTTTTTTTTTTTTTTTGTTGCGATACGCGGGCCTCTCACTGCCGTGGCCTCTCCCGTTGCGGAGCACAGGCTCTGGACGCGCAGGCTTAGCGGCCATAGCTCACGGGCCTAGCCGCTCCGCAGCATGTGGGATCTTCCCGGACCGGGGCATGAACCCATGTCCCCTGCATCGGCAGGCGGACTCTCAACCACTGCCCCACCAGGGAAGCCCTGAACGTGCACTTTTAATCCTGATATATTGCTAAGTTATATTGCTAAGTAGAAATGTTGCTAACAACGTTTGGACTTGTACTTGTTTTCCAACTACCTCAATCTTTTTGATCTTGCTAATTCAAAAAGTAATTCAATGTCATTATCTTTTAGACTTTACATTTATTTTATTATGGGTGTAAAATTTTGAGCATACTTTCATGTATTTAAGAGTTCATTGGCATTACTTTTTCTATGAACTATCCATTTGGAAGGCCATTTTTCTTTAAAAAAATGCTGATCTTTACCGAATTTCTCACATGACAGATACATAAATGGAAGGTAGAAAGAAGATCAAATAACTTTCTTGGTATTCTGTAGGTAAGCTTTGCTTTTCTAACAAAGTATTGATATGATATCAGTTTTATTAATTTATCTCTAAATGATACATTGTTAATCTTAGTTTTACTAAATACTTCATTACTTTTAGTAAAATTTATACAACAATGTATTTAGAATAGTATTCACTAGGGTAACAAAGGTTTACCTTTCGAAAAAGTCTTTGACTTCCACCACCAGCAGATGTTGGATAATAAATGTAAACATTGTGGTCTTCTGCACTGACTGGCTTTTCTACAAATGGCTTTTGGAAAACTTCCCCATTTACTTCTACATGATCTTCCCCTTCAATCAGATTACATTCTATAAATCAAACACAATAGCAAGAAAAATTATATATTGTATATTACCTAGATAATTATTATTATTGAGGACTTTTTTTGTTTTTACTATAATAGAGATTACAAAGAAAAGTAACCTTGGATAATGTACTGATTTGATTTTAATTAAAAATATTTATGCAAACATATGATCTGTGACATTAGGAACTATATTCTTCAAAAATCTAATGGACCGGCCATTTTACCCTGCCACCCCATAGAATTCAAAGTTAGATATGAAATGATACACAAGAAAGATTGAGAAATAACTCCATAATGCTATCATCTTCTGAAAAATGTATGGAATCATTATACCACAGATACCATAAAACATGAAATTATTTAAGTTAGAAAATTAACCAATATACAGAGTAAGCAAGCAATCCAATAACCAAGTTGTACCTCTAGACAAATGAGAAAAGTCCCCTGTTACAGATGGTACTATATCCGGTTTTTAATAAAAGTTCCTCTAATGTACAATAAAGTCATCAAAATTCCCAAAAATAGTTATCAGAATATTAAATATTAAAACATATAAACATTTATCTTGCCTTTTTAGACTAAGTGTAACTTACATGCCATGTTTTAGATAACCAGGAAAATGAAGCAAAGGGTACTTTAAAATATTAATAAATAGTAGTATTTCAAAATTCCTACTCATCAGAAGTTTAGTTGTGGCAATACTAACATGAAGTTTCTAATACTTAAATCAATAGTCATAGATGAATCACTCATTTACCCCAATCAATACAAATTTATTAAACATGTAATTTAAAAATTCTTCTTTATGATTCTGATATGTCAAATGTAGACCAAAGAAATGTAGGACATACAACTCCTGATTATTAGCCTTGTAGTTCATAGTGTCACATTTTAATTGAAATTTAATTGCCTATTTGGATCATTTTTTTAAAAATTGAATAGAATACCATAATTTAAATTCTTTCCATTTAATTATAGAAGACAGTGGCTCAAAAGTATGTTAAGTGACAAAAGATAGCTTGTTTAAAATCTCTTACTCTTACCTTTGGGATTATTTGGGTCACGATTCAAAATTGCATAACGAGGAAGTAAAATACCTTCAGCTTGAAGAATACTATATACTTCTCTCCTGAAGAAAAGAGAAAATATCCTTATTGTTTTATTGTTCTGTTTCATAGTGAGTATATTACTGTACTGTTCATAAAGTACATTATTACTGTTCTATCATTAAAAAAGTCATGCATATAAAGTCTTTTTTTAAGTAAACAAATATGTCATTTAAAACACTGAAAAGCTGTATTCTAAGTAAATATTCAGCAATATTAGAACAAAAGTGTATGTACAATACTTTTCATGGCATATTAAAATACTAATTTTTAAAATTGGGAATGTAAGTGTATAAAAAGAAATGGTTAAAGTTACTATATCACAATGACAGAATATTACCTAAGTATTAAAAACCTTATACAGTACTCAAAGAATATTTAACAATGTGGGAAAATGTTTATAGTCTTTTAATAGAAATGTGATGCTAATTTTGTAAAATATAAGTGCATATATGTATTGCTTTCTATATTAAAAAAATATGGTAAATGTAGTGGCAGGGTTAAATGCCTTTCTTCATAATTTTATTTTTTAAATTTCTTAAAATGAATATGCATTTTTATATATACATATATATATTTATACTATATAAACATGTAAACCTAGGAAAAATGTTATAAAAATTGAGATATTAATAACATTACTATCTGGAAAAGGAAAAACAAAAATAGGAAAACAAAAAACTATAGGGCCTTACACTTCATATAGCATTTTCATATGTATAACCTCATATTGTAATGCTAAGACAGAATAAAATAGAATACCAGTGAAATTATAAGGGTAGCCAGTAGAGTGAAACACCAATTAAATGAAATATATAAATGCATTTGTATTTTACAATTTCTTTTAAATATCTATGCTTTTGACCTGTTAAATGAATTGCTAAGATATACAGTAAAATATTTCTCAAAATGGTTCCACTTTACCATTAAAAACCTAGTTATAATGGGTAAAGCCGTAGCTTCATCATCAGTCACATGATAGAAAAACTGTTCATAATTTTCAATGGTTTAGTAGGGTCTGGAAATTAAACAGACCTGGTTTAAGTCCTTGTCCCACTACCTGAGAAACTACTTGTGACTTTTGGCAAACTAAATGATCTGCCTGATTCTCAAGTTTTGTCATCTGTAAAACTGGGTATAAATACCTATTTCTAAGTATTATTTCAAGGATACCACAAATTTATATATGTATAAAAACACCTGATACCATGTCAGCTTAAGTAGATACTAAATAAATGTTAATTTTCCTTCCTTAATTTAGCCAACTTAACCACTCACCTATCTTGTATGAGATACTGCATATTCAAGTCATTGATTACAAATGGATTCCTGAGTTTTGCATAGGCAACTGCCTTGTCCAGTGGAAATCCTAAGAACACATATTATTAACATATTCTGTAGAATCTCAAGATAAGTTGACATCTATAACTTAATCAACTTGAATTTATGCCATTTCCTATAAAAGACTAATTTCATTATGCATGTAACTGCTTTCTTTAGAAGATAGAATAATAAATACACAAAACTTGATTTATCTTGTACTAGTAAATAAATCTTATTTTTTCTTAGTGAATTTGACAGATAAGGCACAGCAAGCCAGTGGTTCCATAACCCAATTTAGAGCACTGACATGTTAGTTGATGCCTGATTATTCAAAGTCACCTGACAGAAGGTAAGACTACCTCATACACAAATAGAAATCTATATATAAATAAGTGTATCACAATCACCTGGTGATTTTTTAAAAATTTATATAACTCCTCTTCTTCTAACAATATTTTGATGCATATACATATAAATTAGCTGATAATTCAAAGAACTTAAGCATCTTCAAAAACAGCAAAAGAAAAATTAATTTATATTCAACAGATATGCTCAAAATATATGAGCAGAATCATGCTTGCTGTTAACTAGGTCAATAACACAGTAGAAATTAAGTCCTTACCATTTCTAGACTTCGGTAAAATTACTAATTACAATGAAAACAAATCAAATGGCAGATATATTAAGAGATCTAAAAAAAAAATCTAAATAATTTTAATGATTATACTTCACTCTCTGTATTAACACTAAAAGGCTCCAATTTTATCCATCAACGTATAGTTTATGATTAAGAATGGCAGTATACCATAGATGTTAAGAGCATAAACCAAGGTTCAAATCCTAACTCCATCTTTCATTAGCTATGTGACCGTGGGCAAATTTATTTAATATCTCCAAGTCTCTGATTCCCAGCTGTAAAGGGGTATTTTAACTAAAAGGGTTTTGGGGAAATTAAATATAATACTGTATATAAAACACATTACAATACCTGGCATAATAAGTGCTCAATAAATGTTAACTATTATTATTCCCTAAACAACAATATTTTAATAAATAAGCAAAAGGGTAACAATCATCAGGCATACATAGCTTTAGCATTTAACTATAGTATGCTACAGTGTAACTGTGAAGACACTGTATTTTGTAGCATTATCAGAATAGTTAGTAGAGGAAGGAAGTGTTAAAACCTACTGAAGTTAAAAAAACAAAAACAAAACAAAGAGCTATGGTCAGTTAAAAAAAAGATTTAATCCTAAATTCCTCTTAGCTTTTAACATTTAATTAGAAGTACTCTACACCAAGAATCAATGGGCCACAAATCACAAACCCATCTAGTGTTATAGACTCTTAAGAATTCATCACTTACTGTAAAGATGTCTCAATGTCTATGGTTTGAAGCCTTGTAACAGAATTCAGGAAATAAGAAATGCCTATACAGTCATTACCCTGCTTTTGTTGCTGTTAAAGAGGCAGCATGTGGGATATGACCTTAGGTAGTATCTAGTTTTTACAAGCAAATAACTAGCTTTAACTTAATAAATAGGAAGAACCACGTGATAGTAAGGGAAGAACACCTTACCATCAAGGATAAGCAAGTTTTAAGATCCTCTAAAATGAATGACTTCAGTCTATAAAGAAGACCAGGGACTTGACTTCTCTATGAAATAATGAAAATCAATATAGTGTATGGGAGCACAAAAAATCTTAACCTGCTCCATCCCCTTCTTGCTGAAGGGGATGCTTTTTAAACACCTAACTAAAGTGAGACTTTAACACACCTGGAGGCTACATTAGTTTTGGTAACAAAAACGATTTAATATGAATACATTTATAACTGAGTGCATATCTTTTAAATTAGAGCTCTTAATGAAAACTCAATTCACAGATTCTTAGGTTATAAATTTTCAGACATACACTTAATAACTTTTGATTAGTGGACTTTACTTTGAAGAAATACTTAAGCTTAATTGATATTTCAGTTTGATTTATAAAAGACAGCAAGGAAAATATAAAATTCAAATATTAAGTTCTTAAGAAATAAAGCATGAATATGTATTGAGGAATGATAGATCATCTTCTATATGGCAAAACATATGGGCTTATAATATTTAAAAAATCAAGAATTTGTCCTAAGAAACTTACAGTTGTAAACAAAGACATACATTCAAAAAGTTCATCACAACCTTATTTTTAATAGTAAAAATTGGAAACCATCTCACTTTTAGGATATTGGTTAAGGGAAAAACCTCTTGATGTAATTAGGTTAAAAATTAAATTTAAAATTACATATACACTATAACACTAAATGTGTTTTTAAAAACTACACACAGAAAAAAAGACTGGAAAGAAATATATCAAAATGTTAATATCACTTATCTGTGAGACTAGGTGAGTTTAATTTTATTTTTCTATTTTATCTATTAGTTTTATAGTTAGAAAGGATAAAGAGGTTTCCCTCCCTGTTTTACTACCTTTAGAATGAAAAGAAATAAGACAATCACACAAAGGCCAGTTTTCCACTGGTTCATTCAAAATAACATCTTCTTCAAATACTACTACTGTGATATATTTAAATAAGGAGATCCGTTCAAGAATTTCCTTCATTGGTTTGGATTTGGATTTCTTTGCCATGGAACATATTCCAACCACAATCTGCCTTTCTGGTGGCTAAAACAGAAAGAAAACAAAAAATCAGGTTGACTTGATAACAACTCCAAAGTACAGCTATCTTAAATCTCTGTCAGAAGTACATAAAGTATGTGATGAATCAATAAAAGTGACACATTACCCGAACAGGCATTTTTCAAGATTATATTGTTATAATAAATACTTAATAATAATAGTTTTCTACAAAGGTCTGGAAAAATTTTTTTAAAGTTTCAGAACACTTTACTATTTTCATTCAGATTTCAAACTTAAATACTTCCTTAACTGTCTCTAGCGTTTATTTGCTAAATAACAATTTAGCAAATTATTAAATTGCTAAAGGCGCAAATAAGGCCTAAAGGGCCAATAGGAGTGAGATAAAGAATTCTCTTGCCTAAAATATTTTCACTACAAAGCTATGCAGTGTTAAAATATTTTTGTAGATTGAGCTTAAATATGAGTTGGTCACCAATGACAACTTAGAAGGAAATTATGGAGAAAGCCACACTGCTAAACAGAGGTTTCTATGCTCTTTGACACCCCAATCTTCGTACTCAACATTCCTAGTTTATAGTGTTGCTCATCTCTGGCACCCTTGCTACAGCTCAAAGGCCATGATTCAGCCTGAAATTTAAAACGCAGAATATAGAAAACTTATGAGTAGCTCATGGGTTTATAAAATTACTCAAGATTCATTCTGAGGTCTTTGCTTTCAGGTACTTTGAGAGTTTTATCAAATATAAAGCTGTGTCCAGTTTTCCATTTCAGTTCTTCTCTCTTCTATATTTATTTATTTCATATGACATTATAATCTGGGCCCAAAAGTGTTTTACTAGACCTTCTCTTATTATAAATCTAAAAATAAAACAGGGCAACATCTGAATAATTTTTCTTCTTTATGCGTAGCATTATTCCTCTCACTCATATGAAATTTAGAGTTCAAATTGGTATTGGATTTGATGTTACCATCAAAGATTGTAAATTCTAACCTCCCTGGGATCTGCTGTCTTTCACCCTCTGATCATCTACTTTTATGTTCCCTTATTCAATTCTTTCCTGATCAAAAGCCTCGGCATAGCTCATTATGATGTTCCTTAAGTAGATTTCCCTAGACAACAAGAGTACTCAACCTAACGTCTTTGATACCTTAACAGAACAATCTGGAACAAATCATTTTATCAATCTACAGGTCAAATGAACCAAATCAAGCTCCTCAAAATGTGAACTCAATTTAATTAGTACCAATATTCCAAGAATTATGCTAAGCACTGAAGAGTTACATATACAGAAACTACCTGTCATCAAGCACTTTGAATCTAACAGGAAACACAGTAATCATACAGTACATAGTGATACACAGAATAGAAGTATATAGTCAAGGTACAGAAATGGTATTGAGGAAAAAATGTTCAAGTTTCTCATGGGGAAAAGAGTAAGGAGAGGGGGAAGACTGAACAACATGAAATCTGAGGTTTTGAAGAATGAAAACTGATTCACAAATTATCCAAAAAGGAGGGGTATTTCACAGAGATAAAGAAGTACATACAACAGCAAAGAGGCATGGTACAAGATGGAATATGTGGGAAATAAAAATCTGATATTGCTAAAACATAAAAGGTAAAAGAGAAGAGAGACAAGTACAGTTCTAGACATAGGAGAGAGATAAAAATCCTTATATGGAAGAAGACTGGACTTGATTTATCAGCGGTGTTCTCATGTGCTCAGAAGAACTCTAAAGAAAAGGGGTAAGCGTAGCAGAGGCAGAATCAAAAGTACTTTCTAGTCTAAGTCAGTTAGAGAAGCTCTGCTTTTATGTTTTAGTTACTGGACTTCTACATAAGACTTTAGATGAAGAAAAGTTTTGGATGGTATGAGAAGTTTGAAAACCATCATTTTTTTCTAGGGGTGAGGTGGGGGGGTGGGATAGATTTTAAATGGGTGACAGTCTGATTTTGCATTTCAGATGTATAACTGCACTGTGAAAGGTGTTGTTAAATAACAGTGAAAAAGAATTTGAAGAGTCATCTAATAGCTATTTTTGGTTCATTTTTACTACTTACATCAAGTATAACAGGTTTTTGTTTTAAAACAAAATTCTTTTTTCAATTGGAAATATAAGAAACACATATTTTAAGTTTGTATTTTAAATAGGTTCTCAAAGTAAAGCAATCTCTAATTGTAAAGGGACAAAAATGATGAGTAATAAAAATGTTGAGTTAACCATAGCAAAATAAACATAATAAATGTGTGTTACTCCTAAAGATCCAGTATGGTTTACACACATACACACACACACCCGTAGATACTTGAGGTAGTTTCTCCTAGCCACACAGTTTAGACTTCTGAATAGTTAATAAAAGGGGTATCTTCAGGTCAGCCACTACTTGTGTTGAAAACATGACAAACTTAATGAAGCTGGTTAAGCAGTTCTTCTTTAATACCTTTAAAATTCTTTATCTTGATGTATTTGCTGTAGCACTTCTACATACAAGGAACCCTTTTGATTTATGGCCCTGATTACTCTTTCTCCTTGTCACTTTTTCTACCTAACCCTGTGTTATATTAGACATAGCAATGAAAGACACTAAATTAGTCATTATTAAACAACTTAGAAATCTGACCTCTAATTGTCTTTCTTGAAGCACTATAGATTCAGTAATGTTACTAATGAAACACAGTATGCTTTTTCAGTTTAAAACTTTCCAACAAATTTCTATATGAAAAAAATGTCTTAATAATTTAAGACAATGGTATCAATTCCCCTTCACAGTGATCAGTAAAAAGCCCAGACTGTATTGGTCTTCACTAAACAAACAACTTACAGATTCATCCTCCTCCTCATCATCTTCATCTGCATGGTGGAAGAAGTGTCGATAATTTCCAGGGTTTATTTCTGTATCCTCAGGTCCAACAAAGAATCTGGGGCCTTCACTCATTTTTATTTCATTTGATATAAATATAACTTAAATGTGATATACTAAAACTGTTTCTAAATAAACAGCATCTGAAAAAAGCATTCTCTCTGTAAGAGTTGACACATGGGTCTGTTGCAGCTTGTTTCTGCTTATACAATCACTTGAAATTGTGATGACAGTTAGTTGGCAAATGTTCATTTGTTCTCAGATATTATTGCTTCATTGTTGATGCAGTTTAAAAGACAAGACAGTGACCTATTGCTTCAGTGAGTTGATATGGCAATCTTTTTACCTAAAATGCAATTAAAAAATTAATTTTGGAGACCGTACTTCAAAATCACTCATGTAAAAATAACTTTAAATGACACTTGTAAAATCATTATCAATAACTTGATGTATACCTTCAAATGAAAAGACATTTTTCCATAAACTTAAGAAATTTAGACTCTCATCTTCAATAATGCATATCTTGGCAATTTGACAAACTGATACAAAATAACAAAAAAGAGTACACTAAATTCAAGTCTAAAAATAAGGAATTAGGAGAAAATTATTCAAATTATAACAAAATTACACTAAAAGCTAAATCCCTCGGGCTTCCCTGGTGGCGCAGTGGTTGAGAGTCCGCCTGCTGATGAAGGGGACACGGGTTCGTGCCCTGGTCCGGGAAGATCCCACATGCCGCGGAGTGGCTGGGCCCGTGAGCCATGGCCGCTGAGCCTGCGCGTCCGGAGCCTGTGCTCCGCAACGGGAGAGGCCACATCAGTGAGAGGCCCGCGTACCACAAGCAAAAAAAAAAAAAAAAAAAAGCTAAATCCCTCTGCACATAGCTCAGTAATATCTGAATAGAATGGAAAAGGATAAAATATAATGTGGATTTAAAAATAATTAACAACTATACACCAATCTGAAATTACATTAAATCAATTTTTAAAAAGGCTTCAATTTGTAAAAGTTCAATTTGCAAACAGGTTTTTTGGGGTACATAACCATTCTTCATTTTGGTCTCACATATAAATCAAAAGAACAAGATTAGAATGAAAACAGGATTTCATTATAACAGCAGCTCAAAGTTTTAGAGTCACAAATGCTTTTGCAATATTTTATAATAACCATAAATGGAGTATAACCTTTAAAAATTGTGAATCACTGTACTGTACACCTGTAACTTACATATTATATGTCAAGTATACCTCAATTAAAAAAAATTAAAAATAAAGCCTACAAACAAAAAAACCTGTGGCAAATCTACTAAAATCTATGGATCTTCTCAGAAAAAATACACATGTACACTAAATTCTGCAAGCAATTTTATGTGATTGACAGACATCCAAACTTTTCCACAAAAACAGATGCCCATGAACATCAGTTTAAGAACTATCATACAACAGTGATATAACCTCAGAATATTCCTTAGCAAAGCTGTTTACATGTACTTGGTTCCTTGGTCATATTAAAACTAATCACCTACCAAGATGAAACTACATATCAAATACTTTATTAGATTACTGGTAATACAAGAAATTACTTGATTAAATATTCTTAGGAGCTGAATGATAAGCTAGCTAGAACTGCAAAGCATAATGCCAAAAGTCCTATCCCTAAAGATCTAATTCCAGTTTAATTGGTGGCTCCCTATGAAACATTAAAACTAGTTTACCTTGGGCTTCCCTGGTGGCGCAGTGGTTAAGAATCTGCCTGCCAATGCAAGGGACATGGGTTCGAGCCCTGGCCTGGGAAGATCCCACATGCCGCGGAGCAACTAAGCCTGTGCGCTACAACTACTGAGCCTGAGATCTAGAGCCCGCAAGCCACAGCTACTGAGCCCACGTGCCACAACTACTGAAGCCTGCGCGCCTAGAGCCCGTGCTCCACAACAAGAAGCCACGACAATGAGAAGCCCGCGCACCACAATGAAGAGTAGCCCCCACTCACCACAACTAAACAAAGCTTGTACACAGCAACGAAGCCCCAACACAGCCAAAAGTAAATAAATAAATAAATTTATATTTAAAAAAAAAAAAAACTAGTTTACCTAGCCAGGCAACTACATTGTTATGAAATTTAAAACTTTGTCATTAAAGAATAAAAGCAGAAATAATTCATTTTATGTATCAGTGCTTTTTATTCCTATTTCCCTTGCACTGTTTCATACATAAAAGATGTTTGCTGAAAAAAAAAAAAAAGTTTCCAATTGTTGTAAAACTTGATGGTAGTGAATAAGCTGATCTCAGTTCTTCTGTTTTGTATCAAAAAGCAAACTTCTTTGGCTTCTTTTTAGTTTTTAACCCCTCCCATCCACCTAAAACCAGCCCTAATATTGAATATTTAGCACCAGAAAGGGCATGTGTTTTAGAGTCAGATATACCTATTTAAATCTGTCATTACATAACAAGCAACTTATGCTAGTTTCTCTAAATTTCTTCATCTATAAAAAAGGGGGTATCATAGTACCCTGTAACTCTGTGAAGAGTAAGTAAATGTTTGGCATATACTAAACATTCAATAAACCTTAGTTTCTATAGGCACTCTATAAACCAAGCTCCCTACTAACATAACATAAAATCTAACAAAATGAATATTGCTCATTATTTGTTGACCTAAATCACAAATAACTTTTAACCTATTACAGAAGGCACAGTATTAGGTGCTAGCAATATAAAGTCAAAGTAAACATGAACCTTTTCCTTAAGCAGCTTAAGGTCTAGAAAGAAGACAGCCAAGTAAACTAACATTTTCTGTTTTAGTGTGATAAGCACACCAACAAAACTACAATAGAAATATGCAATAATGTCTCACTTTTCAGAACGGCAACAGTGGGAGATGTATTTCAGTGCATATAAAGATATATGTTTACTTATATATATATATGCATGTAAGTATGTGTATGTGTACACTTTATGGCATGATTTTAAAATTGTACTTTCTTCTAATTTAGGTGCTTTAATGAGTGATAATAATCCTGTTCTACACAGCTGAAAATTAATTTTCAAAAACTGTAATTTTAGAGTGTTCATCGTGAAAAGTCTAGAATGCATAAAAATGAAAATTTATAAGTCAGTTAATAATACCATGACCCAGTGGCAGAACTACTGGTTGTAGTTCTTAGTTGTGGAATTATTGGGTTGTATTTCCTACTAGTCCCTTTACTCTATATTTTCCCAAATTTTTGAGCTACTTTATCTGTGTATTATGTGTAAGTAGAAATCAGCTTCTGGGAAAAAATGTGTATCCTGCACATTTTTTTCCAAGAGTATAAATGAATGACTGATCTGTTCCCTTCTCTTCACTTAGTCAAATTCTGTTTCAGTCTTCAATGCTGCTTCAAATACATATATGTCTTCAAATACATATAAGTATGTCCCCCATCTGATTATGGGTTTAGGTCTGAAACCATGTCTCATTCACTCATTTGGAGAGAGACGATAGACAAATCAACAAATAAATATATGTTAGGAAGACCTCCCTAATATGGTGACATTAGAGTAGAAATCTGAATTAATGAGGAAACCAGCCATGGGGTTATATGACAAGAGCATTCCAGACAAGAAACAAACTCTAAAGGCCCTAAAACATAAATATTTGGCAGATTTCACATGATCAAGGAAAAGTAAGGAGAACATTGCAGCTGGAGCAGGGCAAGCAAGTAAAGGAAAAATGGTAGAAAATAAAGTCGGAGAAGTAGCTAAGATACATACAGAGGACTGAGAAGCCACGGTAAGAATTTTCAATTTTATTAAATGTGATTGGATTGCTTTTAAGAGAACGGGAGAAGAAGAAGTAGAGACAAGCTATATTGACAATTCTTTTGAAGGGCTTTGTTATAAGGGTAGGCAAAGGCTTTATTTTTTGTTTTCTCTTCTGATATATGAATGATACTTACAAATACCAGAAATAGAACAGGCTAGTGGTTAATAGTATGGATTCTGGAGCCAAAAACACTTGGTGTTAAATCTTAACTCCAGTAGCTGTGTGACATTGAGCAAGTTAATTAACCTCTAAGAGCCTCAGTAAATGGTACCTATCTTTCAAGTTGTTTTACAGATTAAATTATATTTAGAAAGTTCTTATATCCCACCGCTCAGGCAATACTCCATACCAACTTTATCAAAATATTTGGGAGAAAGGCCCAGGTATTTTTAAGGCTTCTCAGATTCTAATGTGCACCCAAGTTTGAGAACCCCTGTACAACTCAAAAAAAGGAGGGGGAGTGTAGAACAATGGAAGTACATGGCAAGCAAAACCTGTGTTTGCCATTGTTAGGGGAGCATGCTATTATTACAGGAGATCTGATGACCTGATAAAAAAGGAGACAAAGCTGATGAAGCAGAGTCTTTGTCTTTTTGACGCTTGGCACATCTCAAGTACCCAAAAAATATTCCCTCACAAACCTTTCCTTAACAATTTCCAAGATTTCTTCTCTGAATCATTCATTTTGCCCTTTGGTCACCTCTAACCTTGGCATTATTTAGCTGTTTTGGTTGTGTACATCCCTTCAAAACACGATAAGCTTCAAGAGAATGAACATTTATTCACCATTGCTACCTGGTATGTACTTAATTTGTTAACCCAGAGCCTCCCAACACATTGCCTCACCATGAATGAATACTTTAAGTATGCCATGTGTGGCAGCTGGAATCCCCTGGCCAGTTGCCTCCAACACCACTCTCTTCAGTTTCTCCTGGAAACACGTACAAATACTATCACTTTCTATGAATACTCTAATATGAAAAAAGTTGGGAAGCAGTTATGACTTTGTGATTTAACAATTATTCTTAGCAATCCTGGGATTAGAGATATTTTCCTCGTTTTACAAATGCTTCCAGTACATAGATAAATGTCCATCATTTGATTATAAATGAGGACTTGAAGCTCAGAAAGTTCAAGAAATTTGACTGTAACCACACACCCAATAAGACCTGTAAAAAGAAATCAAATCCAGGTCTGTTTAAACCAAAGGCCATCATGATCACTTAAGGGCAAAATCAGGACTCCACAGTCCTTAGCACAGTATTACACATATTAAATAAATACTTATAAAACTAAAAGTATGAAATAAATGTATTTTTTGTTTCCCCTACCCAAGTGATATGTATACTGTAGTACAAGATGAAATTTTATGGGCATGATAGGAAATCCAGGATATTCTAATGAATTGCTATTTCACCTGAACCCCTGACAAACCAAATATACCTTATGCATTTCCACATTATTTAGCATTTCGACCAACCTACATCCTCCATCATGAATTCCAAAACATATAACTGGCCTTAAAGATATTACATTATTCAAGTATCAAAGTTGAGCCTTTCTTATTTTTAAGATTCTTTGTATAGCAGTAGTCCCATAATAAACTGGCTACATCAGAATTATCTGGGACATCTGTAAAAACTCAAGTTAATAGACCTCCCACAAATTTTCTACAGCAGCATTTCTTAACCAGATAATCTATATTTTAACAAATCAAAGTGTAGCCAGGTTTGGTAATCTGTTTAAATTTGTGCAAAAGACAAATACCTATTAAGGCTGATTTCTAAATTTGAAATTAGTATCATGCTACTAAAGTACCCACACTCAAAGCACTGGTTCTCAAACTCTAGAATGCACTCAAATCACCTGGAGGGCTTGTTAAACTACTAAACTAAAATGTCTGGAAGTCACGCCTTTGCTAACCCCCAAATACACATCAGCACCCTCTTCCATCCTCTATGTTCCATAGCATTTTGGATCTATCTTTACAAATATGTTTCCACTACAGTTACGGTTTTCCTCCCCAACTTTTTATTGTGAAAAATTTCAAATATTCACAGAAATTGAAAGAACAGTACACTGTAAACACGCATATACCCACCACTGGACTCAACAATTGCTCTACCATTTGAAAGTAAGTTGTAGACATCAATATGTGTCATCTCTAAATACTTTACTATGCATCTCCTAAAAATAAGGACATGCTCTTACAAAACCACAGTATCATTTCCACATAAGAACATTAACAGTTCCACAATACTATTCATATGTAGTTGCATGGGAGCTTTTAGAGAACGAGGATGCCATCTATATATTCCCAGTACTTAATTGGTGCATAGCACTTATTTGGGTGATGAGTAAGTGTTCCACCAATTAAGTTTAATACCCTCACAACTACCCTGCAAGTCGTGAGTTTAAAACTTAAACAGCAAGCTTTGATTGCACAACCTGCACCTTCTGCCCACCAGTTTAATCACCTGCTTTAAACAAACCCATGCAAGTTTAAGTATTTTGGTTTCTGAACTATTAAATTCTGCATCAATACTGAAGCTCCATGAAGACAGACGTCACATCTGTCTGCCTTCAGACACCTAAATAGGCATACCAAATATTTTTCTAATGAATACTTTCAGCTACTGAAAATGTTAGTGAAGAAGTTGGAAGCAATGAAGCACAACGGTAGGACAATGGTAATGTAATAGTTAAGTATACAGATTTTGAAGTATGAAAAACCTGCTTTCTAGTACAGGTTTGTTCAAACGTTTACCAGTAGCAAAAATTTACTAGAGCAAGTTAAGTGAGGCTTAGAGATAAGGCTCAGTTCCTACCTCTGTAAAATGAGAATAATAATCTAATACAATACACCTCATGGAATTGTTGACAGAAGTATATGAGAAACTATGTAAAGCACTTGGCACACATAAGAACTCAGTGAATGGCAGCTATCATTATTTTTTTTATTTGCTTGAAACAAAACCTTTATTTTTCATGAAGAATTTTCAGTAGCAAAGCAAAACCCTATCTCACTGCAGAGCAAGGATGCTAGGTGCCTAAGTCAGCAAGGAGGCTTCCTACTTCCACAACTAAGCTTTTCAATACGCTAAAGCCAAGGTAAGTATCATCCACGGGACTCCAAAGGTCGCAAACTCCCAGAAAGTCCTAGTAGATGAGATCCAGTGGTCACCACCCTCGCCCCTTCCCCCTCGAAGCGCGCGAGGATGCAACACTCCAACCGATTAGGGGCGGCAGTGACCTGCAGCCTCCTTCCCTACTCTGGAAAGCTGCAACGGAAGGGGTTTTTGGTCTCTTGTAGCGGAGTGGAGAAGCCGAGGAGCAGAATGACAAAGACTGAGGAATGAAAATGAAAATAGCCATCTCTACCCACAGCAGTCCCCAAACTCGAGGCTGCCTACTTCGGTGGAACGAGACCGCAGCCTGGCGTACCAGCCAGAACCTCGGCAGTTCCCTTCGAGCTAAGATGAAACCTCCGGTATCTCAAACCCAAGAAATGGAAAAGGGAAGTAATGGAGGAGAAAGAGAAAATAAGACACGGAAAGACCCTCAACGCTGTACTGTCACTCCTCCACACGCACGCTGCCTCTCTGGCACATGCCCCTAGGAGGAGCGCGTGTCTAGGCTCCCCCAGAGCGCAGCAGGAGACGAAACAACTGCCCAGCAGCTGCCGCAAACCTCGGGGGACAGGTTCCGCATCTTGATTCCTTCGGTCACTGGGCCCGCACCTGCCACGGCTGCGGTCGTCACGCGAACTGCAGGAAATGACCACGCCCATTCAGGCCTCGGTTTCCCCTTTAATCCCCGGGACAGAACTGAGGTGTTCATCAAAGAGACTCCAGCTGTTAGCTTGAACCTGGGTCTTCTCTCTTCAATAGCAGCTGGAAGGCCACAGAGAGATACTGTAGGCAACACTACACCTCGCCGAACCCTGGTCACGCCTCTTCCCCTCCCGCCTTGGGTCTCACACCGAAACCTCACCGGGCGGAACGATTTCCGGCAAGAACCAAACGGTCCGCCCTAACCTTTTCTGGCCGAAGCTCCGAGGGCCCCGTAAACACTCCTCTCTTAACCACACGGGTAGTTCCGCTTCCGGCAGCACCACATAAATCGCGAGAGGAAGCTTAAATCTTGACGCTTGCGTTTAGGACCACTTCGGTGAGTGGTCGTTTTGGTGTGTTCACACTTGATGATTTTTTAAAATGAGGCGTGAGCTGACAGTAATTTCAAAACCATTAGCGTCAACTAGTTTAAAGAAGGGTTTAATTGACTTTGTGGAGATTGCGCAGGCGCCCTTGGAGCGGGAGGGCCTTGCTTGGGCGTTGCGATGCCCGCGACAGCTGAGCAGAAAAGGGACGTGTTCCGTTGTCGGGCCTAGGGAGGTGCCTTCTGCGTGTGACCGAGTTTTACTTATTGGTCGTTTTCTTGCCTACGCTAAATTTAGCTGGACCTTGCCCTTAAGAATTAGTTAACGAGTAACCCAGACTCTGGAAATGCTCCCTCAGAGTAGCAAATTCAGAAGTTGAGTGTTGCCTTTGGCTGACAGTAAAGAATTCGCCTCCTTACTCTATCATAGTTGTCATTTAATCTTTTGCCCCAGATTAAAATCTCCTGTGGCGGGGAGAAATGCGAGTTTAAGGGAGAATCTTGCCCTGTTGTTTTAAAGGAAAATTACTATCTCTGTGGATGTTCTTTAAATGAGCGTTTCTGAACCAAAGTAGAGAAATAATTTTTAAAATTTAAATTCATTTATCACACGTGGCTTCATGTTTATGCATATGGAGATGAAGGCGTTTTTGTTAAATGAATTTGCACGTTGAAGTGAAGCAGATTATAGGGAAGTGTATTGTGTAATTAGATTTCCCAGTCGTTTTCGTTAAATAAAATTGTGCACTTCCAATTTTTCAGAGATTATAATAGAATAATTCAGAAGTAAAATTAATGATCCCAAGTAAATATGTTTATCGAAATATTACAGATTTTAAGTTTTAAAGTTGGGACATATGCGTGTTATAACCTTTAGAAGCTTAAATTGGGTTTTGCCCTTGGTGAAACACAGTTAAATCCTAATTTTATTTAAAGTGGTACCCAACTGCCTTTATTGCACACACAAGATAAAATTATTAAAGGAATCAAGTAATAAGTATTTACACCTACAATAAGTATTCATTGATTTCATCTAATGTTGTACCAGGGACATAGTGTAAAAAGCTCAACCAAATTTGATCCTGACAGTTCCTCAATTAGGATTTGTAATAAGACACCTGTACTGCCTTTTCTCATCCCTACATATTTTAATACATGAGTAATTATTTTTTTAAGAATTCTTGAAAATATGAGCATATCCAAAAAAGGTGTAATGTAATCTTCGTGTTTATAACTCAAACCACTTAATTCACCCTTGTAAATGATACCTTTGTTTAATAATATTTGGGAATAGGAAGATATTTATCTTTGTTCTGAGTATTATAGCCTAAAGCCATTTACTCATTAACTATTCCATTGGATGGTTTCTAGGGACCAAATAGTTCTTTTGAAAAGGAAAAAACTATTAGTTCTTTAAGTTATACCTATATATAAATAGCAAACATTAGCAGGAAACGTTTAACCTTCCACTTAGAGGACTATACTTTTTGTGAACTGATTTTTCTTTCTTATTCGTTTTCTATTTCTCCTTGTCATCTGTCTTTAGTGCCAGAACCACAAACTTGTGAACCCAATTAGACTATAAACTCATTATAAAGTATACAACTCTTGATTCTTCTGGGTTTCGTGTTTAGCAGTAAAACATAAATAAACATTGCTATGAAACATTAATCTTGTTCCATTAATGAAAGGAACGAGATTTTAAAATCTTTTTTTCCTTGAAGATAAAGATTTTGAGACAAGAAAGTTCTCTGCTACTTTGAACAGTTTTATATGGATGATAATAATACTTAAAACATTTTAACAATAATTATATATTGCTTTACCATTTGCAAAGGACTTTTCAAATTCATAATTATCTCATTGATCTTCATAATTGTGAAAAAGGAAAGGTAAGTATTATTTCCTTTTTGTCAAACATGGATACTGAGACAGGTAACTGTCACATGCTAGAAATTCTGACTCCTAAAAGCTGTACCTTCTTAGACAAGCCCTACTTGTAGTACCATATATCAATACATGCAAGTGAAGTAATGTTTTCTGAAGTGAAATAATAGTCACCTTTGGAACGTGTGCCCTTTTTAAATTCAATGCTACCTCTCCTGTCAGGAAATGCAAGTAATTCTTACTCATTTACAAATAGTTGAATGTCAACTGTGTCCTGAATACTATGTGAAACATTAAAAACTAACAAGACCTTCTCATTCCTCATTTATAACCTAAATTATTTATTACAAAAATCACTTTATAACTTTTCTAGCAGAGGCCTGAACCAAGTATTATGAAAGCTGAGGATGACAAATAATTAAATTAGTGTGTGTCAGAGGACAGACCACGAAATTTGAAGCAACAGAGACCAAGGTTTAAATTTAAGTCAATGGATGCATTCACTAACTCTGTTGCCTTGGGTAAAGTGGATGATCTCTCTGAACCTCCATTTTCTTATCTCTAAAACAGATGTAAAACTCGTACCTGCTCCATAGCATGTTGTGAGGATCATCACAGTAAAGTGCTGTATAAATGTTTGCTATTATTTTTAAAATCTGCTTTTGTAGTTATTTTTCAAAAATCAGTTCAAAAAATTGTTTCCTCTCTTTATAGTTTTGGCTTTTCCAGATGTCATAAAAAGACTGGCGTATAGTATGTATGTAGCCTTTTGTGTCTGCTTTCACTTAACACAATGATTTTGAGATTCCTCTCTATTGTTAAATGTATTTGTAGTTCCTTTTTGCTGAGTGGTATTCCACTGTGTGGATCTACCACAGTTTGTTTATCCATTCACCTGTTGATGAACTTCTGGATTGTATTCAGGTTTTGGCTGTTATGAATAAAGCTTCTAGAAACATTCACATACAGATTTTTGTGTGAACATATACATTCATTTCTCTTGGGTTAAAACTGTTTTCCAACATGTTTACATCATTTTTTATTCTTACCAGCAGTGCTTTTCATGCTTGGTAGTACTTAGTATTGCCAGGTTTTGTTTGTTTTTGTTGTTTTTTGCCATTTTGGTGGATTTGTAGTGGTATCTCATTGTGGTTTTAATTTGCGTTTTATTGTCTAATGGTGTTGAACATCTTTCCATGTTTTTATTTGCTAACCATATCTTCTTTGATGAAGTGTTTGTTCACACCTTTTGCCCATTTTAAAAATTGGATTGTTTGTTTTCTTATTATTGAGCTTTGAGAATTCTTTATAAATTCTGGACCCAGGTTTTTCATTATATACGTGTACTGCAAGTACTTTCTCCGGCCTGTGATTTCTCTATTTTCTTAAAACAGAAGTTTTAATTTTTTCTTTTATGGGGTTCTTTCTGTTTGTTATCTGAGAGTCATTGCCTAACCTAAGCTCACAAAAATTTTCTTTTTTGTTGTCTTCTAGAAGTTCTATAACTTTAGGTGTTACATTTAGGTCTGTGACCATCGTGAATAATTTTAATTTCTTCATATGGTGCAAGGTATGAGTTGAGATTCATGTTTTTTCATATGGATGTTTAGTTAGTTGCTCCAGCATCATTTGTTATAAATATTGTTCTTTCTCTATTGAATTACCTTGGCACCTATGTCAAAAATCAGTAAACACCATTTCTGTGTGGCTATATTTCTGGACACTCTATTATGTTCTGTAGATCGATGGCTGTCATTTTGCCAGTACCACACAGTTTTGATTACTATAACATTAAAGTAAGTCTTGAAACCAGGTAATGTAAAATTTTTCAACTATATTCTTGTTTTTCAAACTTGTTTTAGCTATTCTGAGTCCTTTGGTTTTCCATATCAATTTTAGAATCAGCTTGTCAGTTCCTACAAAAGAGCTTGTTGGGTTTCTGATTGCTTTGCATTGATTCTATAGATCAGTTTGTGGAGAATTGACATCTTAGTGAACTTATCCAGTTCTTTTCTCATTGTTAGGGTAGGAGTGACTTTTTTTTTCCAGCTTTCTGCATTCTAGGCAGAAGCCTATATGGGAATTTTTAAATGCTGTTTCAGAAAAGAATAATTCCATTGTTGAGTATTATAATTTACCAGTCAATTTCAATCTGAATTAACCACTTGAAGTCTTTTTTCTTATCTGGAAAATGGGATATTGAATCACAGTCACTGGGCTTCCTTTTGGTGCTATATTAATGTGTTCTTTAGTCAAGATCTAATTTTTCAGTGTGTGATGTGGTATATTTAAGTTTTCAAAAATCTGTTCATCTTTCCCTACTTCTTGAAGATTAAATGTATTTTAATATCCTTTGCTATATTATAATTGTGTGAAAGATGCAAAAGAATAGAAATAATGAAATTAACTCTCCTGTTAATAATGATTGGTCTTTCAAATTAGAAAGCCTTATTTCCTGAACTTTTTGGAAGTTAGAAGTACACATCATCAAGAATGATGTGTATGTTTTAAGAAGTGTAAAAATTAATTTTACAAAGAGAAAATGAAATAAGAAACCTTTTTCTTCTGTGAAATTACCTCTTGCCTTTTTTCTTTATTTAGGAAGTGCTTAGAAAAGAGATATATGGAATTGACCTGATAGGTGCTTTTTGTTATACACTTAGAGAACTTAGTATTAGCATTGTCATCTGCCAGGTTTTTTTGATTCCAGTTAAAGGAATGTCGAAAACTTTTAGTCTGTACCTCTGAGCGACCTATAATTTATAAATATCAGTGTTATCAGTCTACAACCTTTTAACATCCAAAAATTTAACTTAATAAATCCAATTTGTATTCACTTGTTAAATGCCTTAACTCTGAATTGTCAAGCTGTGTGCCAAGGCTTCCTAGGGCATCATAGTGAATTCACAGGGTGCCATGAAACACTGTAAACTTTCAAAGGAAACACAGGCGTATTCAACATCTATCATATCCCTTGTGGACCACTAGTTCACAGTTTCAACATTAGGTCACACTACATTCCTTTTTTTTATATCTTTGCAAGACTGGTTTTTGGATGTTTGCTGTGGTAATAATGCAGATACTGTACGAAAATCAGTACGGAAGAAGAAATGAGGGTGGCAGTGTCTAATCTAATTCCAAGGTTTGAGAAATTGTACACTGACCAGAGGTGCAGGCATGCCATTAGTAAGTAACTATAGTTACCTCAATGCTATAGACAATGTTTGTGTCCCCCCAAAATTCATGTGTTGAAATTCTAACCCCTAATGTGATGGTATTAGTAGGTGGCATCTTTGGTAGATGATTAGATCCTGAGGGTAGAACTCTCGAGAATGGGTTAAGTGTCTTTATAAGAGAGAGCTCAGAGAGCTCCTGAACCCCTTCTACCATGTGAGGACATAGGAAAGATGCCATTTATGAACCAGGAAGCAAGCTGTTACCAGACACCGAATCCACCAGATTGTTCTTGAACTTCCCAGCCTCTAGAATTATCAGAAACAAATGTTTGTTATTATTAAGCCACCTAGTCTATAATAAATTACCATAGCAGCCCATATGGACTAAGATACCCAGGAGAAGGGAAATGGGAGGGGTATGGTGGGAACTTAGAAGAGAGAGGTTTTTAAGTATAAGGGCAAGATATAGACATCACTGTGCTTTATGCAGACATTCATGTTTTCCAATGGCCAATTTTTTTCTACCAGTTGCAATTACCCACATCCCTCTGTGTTTTAGTATGGTGTATCACATTGATTGATTTGCGTACATTGAAGAATCCTTGTATCCCCTGGGATAAACCTCTGTGTTTTAGGACCTGTACTTCCTTTGAGGTGTGAGAGTGTGGTCTTTTGCTCCTGTGGGCTTTTTAGAGGCCTGAAAAGGCTTCTCCCCTTTTCTTTTTAATGTCCTTCAGGAAATTTTGCAACCTTTACTGGTCTCTGAAATGGAGGTAACAAAGGATTTTACCTTTTTAAAATAAATTTCATCCTCCTACAGGTACCATGCTCTCAGTGGCTAGGCTGGGATGTCTTAACGTTTTCTTTTAGGTGATTTAGAACATTGGTGGTCCCAAAAGCCATTAAGGGAAAACAAGAATTTGGGGTCATTTATAATATATTATAAATTTTACAGAATATAGACCATAATGATTTAATGTAAACTAAGAAAGGACGGGTCTTTCTATCTCTTGGACTTGGAAGAGCTTGCGTCAGTGTATCCTAGAGATGAAAATAAGACAGAGAAAAATGATTTTTGCCTGTTTTTGGTTGATTTTTTAAGAGTTAAGGAGAATTATTAATAATACAGAGCTAGAATGACAGGCAGGCAAATGGATAGGTAGACTGACAGTCTATATTCCATACTTAAAACCACACAAGTCTTCCTAAATTGAAAATTGATGAAGGGTGTAAGTTTGCCACAGAATCTTTTGGCAGAGGAAAGGCTGTAGATAGGATGACATGAAAATAAAGGCATCAAGGGGTCTTTTGTCACAGATTTCACAGTTAGTTTGAAAAGCACTGAGATTTAGAGCAACACGGAACTGGAAAACAACAGAAGTGTCTATAGGGCAAGGACTGAATACACAGGGTAAAACCTCTTGATGCCTTTACTGTTTCCGGTTAGGGGTATTATGACTATAAAACATCTATGAAAATTTTTATACATGTCTTCTGATACTCATATACTCATTTCACTAGGATATAAACTTAAAAATAGAATTGCCAAGTCCTTAGGGTAAACATGTTTAGCTTTAGAAGAAACTGTCCGTTTTCCAAGGTGGCTGTACCATTTTACACTTCCACAAACAGTGTATGAGAGTTTCGGTTACCTGTCCTCACAACCCCTGGTGTTGTCTCTGTTTTTAAATTTAGCCTTTTTAATAGTGTGTAGTTGTAAATCATTTTGGCTTTAATTTGCATTGCCCTAGGGGTAATGATGTTTAGCACATTTTCACTTGCTTATTAACCATTTGGCTATTCACTTCTTTGAAATGTCATGTAAGATTCCCCCCCCCCTTTTTTTTTTTTCCGGTACGCGGGCCTCTCACTGTTGTGGCCTCTCCCTTGCGGAGCACAGGCTCCAGACGCACAGGCTTAGCGGCCATGGCTCATGGGCCAAGCCCATGGCACGTGGGATCTTCCCAGATGGGACACGAACCCGTGTCCCCTGCATCGGCAGGCGGACTCTCAACCACTGCGCCACCAGGGAAGCCCCTCCCCATTTTTTTGTATTGAGTTTTATCCTTTTCTTCTTGATTTTGTAGTAGTTAATTATATATGCTGGGTATGAGTCTTTCGTGAGATAGATATACATTAAAGATATCTTCTCCCAATCTGTGGATTCCCCTTTCCCTTCTTAATGGTCTTTTGATGAACAGGTTTTGATTTTAATGAAATCCAACGTGTTATAATATTTTTCTTTTATGAATAGTGCTTTTTGTGTCCTGTTTAAGAAATCTTTGCTTATCCCAAGGTTTTGAAGATCTTCTTCTGTGTTTTCTTCCAGAAGTTTTATAGTTTACTTTTCACTTTTAGGTTTATGATTTGTCTGGAATTACTTTTGTTCATGATGTAGGTAGGTGGTCAATATTAATTTTTTTTTCTGATACAGATATCCAATTGCTTCAGCATCATTTATCGAAAAGACCATCTCTTCCCACATTGTACTGATGCCTTTGTTGTAAGTTAATTGACTGCATACATGTGGATTTAATTCTGGACTCCCTATTCTATTTCAGTGACCTGTTTGTCTATCCATAAGTATTGGCTTATGCCAATACTTCACTGTCTTATTTACTGTAGTTTCATAGATGGTCTTAAAATCTGATCCATTCATTTTTGAGATGTTTTAGAAACTGATAAGGTACATTTGTTTGATTTGGGGGTACAACCATTTATTATAAAATGAAAAAAAATTTATGTATTAATGGAAAGTGAATTAAACTTAGCATAAGCTAATTGTTTTATAGAGATAATTGACCTGTTTTTTAGGTTATGATAGGAGAGAATTAGCTTTGCAGAACCTTTGCTTTTAAAATGGCTTACACTTTATGTTAACCTAAGGTTAAGGGATGTTAGAAATGTACTGATATCCCAAAGTTATGAAAAGATCGGAAAGATGGTTATTAAATGTGCAAAGTGCTGTATCATTGGGAAAGAGACTTAATAAGCTTTTTAAGCCATAGTTTATAAGCATGGTCTATTCTGCTTTGTTCTAACATTCTCTCTGCAGTAATATTTTCTTGTAGCCTTATCCCTGCATCTTCTAGTGGTCAGTAAACATCTATATTGTTTTTGGAAATTCAGAATTTTAAGCATTTGTATCAATTATAGTTCTAGCAGGAAACAGAAGATATACTCTGCTAGGATTTTAAAGAAAATTTAATGAAGTTCCTGTTTATAAACATATGATGGAAAGGGTCAAAGAAACCAACATGGCACCTGGAGACTAGCAACAGCAGAAAATAGCAACCACCTCTAGGGCTGAAGCAGCAAGAAGAAATGTTGTTACAGATTTCCAGTGAGAACTAGAGACACAGAAGATGGGCTTCCTGACAGGAGCTATGATTGTAGAGGGTTGCAGCTTAAACCAAGGAAGGAGCCGGGAAATAAATATCCTGACCTCTTTCTTCTGCCATCTGATTTGCCTGCTCGTACCTCCCATTGGACAAGTCCAACCAGAAAACTATAAATGCAGTCTGCAAGGGTCAGTCTTTCAGGGTACAGCAGCAGGGAGAGAAAGGCCAAACATGTATCTGGATCAGCGGGGATGGTGGCAAACAGAATAACCAGCACAGAATAGTTCGTTTTGACTGAAAATATGAGGGAAAGGTTTTTTTTTTTTTGAATGTAGTAATGGTTTTCCATATGGCTTAGGTCTAAAATAGAGAAGTTTTGTTTTGGCCAATCCAGCCAGATTTTTCTTTATAACATAGGGAAAGTACACACAGAACAAAAGTCATTTCTGTTCAAGAAAAATTAGCTTACATGTAGTTCAGAAGAGTGTATGAGATCTAGCATAGCTAAATATCTTCTTTGCCATTTATCATTTGAACATTTCTAAAATGTATCTTTCTCATAAATGATTTGAGAATTTTTTGCATTTTGCAATGACCATGAATATATTTAGAAGTAATATAAAATTACATTTTCCCTCTTATAAGCTGTCATTTGTTTAAATGTCACATAACAGAACTATCCTATGTAAGTAACATTTCAGTTGATGGTAATAGAGACTTTAAGCAAAACTTTTTGAAGTGTGCTTGTCATTTCCTTTTTTCCCAGTATGTGGAAATTTTTCAGTATTTCTTTTCACATGGAAAGAGACGAGATAATGTGTCATGTTGTGTCTCAAAAATAGCATTTGAATATTTTAGTTCATCTACATCACACACTTTTCTGTACTACAATTATCTCTGACACAGATAATATTCCGGGAATGTTCAGTTCACATGTAAGCAGAAATATGACAGAAGGCTAAGCTGAAATAGCAACTGAATTAGTTTATCATTTAAATTATATCTTTAAATACCTTTTACCTAGGTTCATGATGGTTCGTAGTGGAAAAAATGGTGACCTTCATCTGAAACAGATTGCATATTATAAACGAATTGGTGAATATCATCCAACTACACTGCCTAGTGAGAGAAGTGGCATAAGAAGAGCAGCAAAAAAATTTGCCTTCAAAGGTAAAATTAATGCCCCCAATTTTTAGTATAGAGTTTATATAGATGTTTCTCCATATGTAATTCCTTGTGGAATCCTGAGAATTTCTGTAGTAATTGGTCGTTGCTTAACAATTACCATTTAAATTGATAATGCCATTCAGTCAAAAGCAAAATAAAAATCACATTGAAGCTAACTGAAGGCCAGTAAGCGTGAAAAGGGCATTTTAAATCACAGACAGAAAATGATACCATGAACAAAACAAAACACTTACCTAAATTAATGTCACCTGCTTTTGTCCTCAGGTGATTCCTACTCTAGTGGTACACTTGTAAGCACTCGTGTCACTCTCAATGAAGAACTTATTTGATGCCTAATATGAAAATGTTGACAAAGTTAACTTATTTACTCTACTTATTTCTGTGGTTCCTCCCTCTCAGTGCCATTAAATAGTCTCAGGATCATATTTATTTTTGAACTCCTAATCCCCCTGAATGAATTAAATATTTGAAAGACAGTAGAATATTTATCTTGAAAGATTATGATAATTTTCCCCTCTTTCTCCTCCTCCTCCAAAGGGGAAGAGAAGTTTGGGATGAGATAAGCAAAGACATACAATCACCAGATGACTAAATGAATGTTGGTACTATTAATGGGAATTTTGCCTGTAGGTACAGAATCAGGCTTTTCTCAAAGCAGGTCAAGAAAATTCTAAGATAATAAATAAATACCTGCTTATTTTTCCCTGTGTACACCCCTTCCAGTAACTCCCTTAAGCTTAAGAACAGGCATACCTATTACATCTTAGACTAAAGAGGATTCATTCATTCATTTATTTAATCATTTATGCAACAAATGTTTACTGAGTTCCTACTGTGTGCCAGTCACATTTTAGGCCTTGGGAACATGTTGATGAATAAGATAGATAACTCCTGCCCTTAAGTTGCTTACTTTCTAATTCAAGTAAGGAATGTTCCACTCAGCATGTGCTTAATTAAGCACACTAATAGCTTACTGGTGTATTTTGGAGTTTGAATAGCTACTCATCCACACTGGAGAATTGGCTATTCTCTTCCTGCCCTGATTACTTCCCAGCCGTAGACTCTTTCCAGGTGTCTCCAAAGGAAAACAACTGCCCTGAGGATTAAGGTTTGCCAACTTTCTTGGCTTTATGAACCCTATTTCCTACCCAAATCCTGAAAAACTTAAGAGAGGTGGTGGCTTACAAAAATACAGCTATGATGAAATGCTATTTTGGAAAATTCTATTCCAGAAGTTGCTTATCTGTACATAATTTATTTGCTAATTCCTGCCTTTTTTAGGAGGTGCCTGCTGCAAGTATTTTTCTAGTTTGATTACTCCCATAGAAAGATAATTTTATACTCCCATATTTATCATGTGCTTTGGTGAACAAGCTAGCCCTACTTGTGTTGATAGCTACAAAACCATAGCAGCTAGTTCTACATATCTATTAGTAAGTGTAACAGCTGAGGACCTTTCAGATTGTATGGTAGCATCATCACAAATATTCTATATTAGAGGGAAAAGGATTTAACAAAAACAACCTCATGGTTTGAAGATAAGGCTATGATTATCTTAAAACTGTATAGATATCTAAAAATTTCAATTATATCTTTTTGGTATTTTTTTATTTCAGAAAAAAAGCTGTTTTATGTCGGAAAAGACAGAAAACAAAATCGTTTGGTAATTGTTTCAGAAGAAGAAAAAAAGAAAGTTCTAAGAGAATGCCATGAAAATGACACTGGAGCCCATCATGGCATATCCAGAACCCTTACTCTAGTGGAATCCAGCTACTATTGGACTTCTGTGACCAATGATGTCAAACAGTGGGTATGGCTTATGTATTTAGAATATTTTGAATAATGTCTTTGTAGTATATATCCAAAATTCATGTTTGCTCCAGATTAACTCTAGATATCACTTCTCATTAAGTACTTTTTGTCTGGGTAGTTTTTCTGCAAAACATTTAAAGGGAGTTTTATTTCCCTTCAAAAATCTTCTTTAGAATCACTAAAATATAATTTGAACTAGAACAAAGCATTACTTAAATATTTGAAAATACTCTGTTTAGATAGATTATCTAGAACCAGATTTTCATCATTGAACTATCTTGTGTAGGCAGAATTTAAATGGGGCTGAAATTTCTTTGACCAAAAATTAATCATTACCTCTTTGATGGCAGTCATACAATCTTTTCTTGAGAGGAGAATATGTTCATTATAAGTCAGGCCCCATGTGTGTCTCCTCTTTTGTCCCTATATTGTCTTGACATAGAAAGTGTCAAATATGGCAGAAACACCAAACCAACTAATTGCAAAATCAAGTTGTGAAGATAATGAAATTAGTCTGAGTTTTGTAACTTTATAACCCATTAGGACCTCAACTTCTTCTAATAGAAAATTCACCTAGGAGTTCTGGGATTCTTGCTGCTAGGTCAGTTGATCCCTACTCTTTCTAGTGTGCTCCATATAGCAAATGATAGAAATTCCTTAGTATGTATGTGAGAACCCTTTAATAATCGTAATAGTGCATTAAAAAGACTCATTTCAGGCATAAAGAATTAACCCAACATTTAATTTAACTAAGTATCATTTGTGAGTCTGTGCAGGTATTCCAAAGACCTCAGTTTTTGTATTTGCCTTTAGAACCTGCCACACATTCCTTTACAGACATTCAATGAAATCTTTGTCACATCTTTATCATTTGAAAAATGATTTTGGGAAATAAGGTTATTTGTGATGAGAATTAGTTTAAGTTAGAAAAGCTAGAAAATAAAAATTTTGATCAAAAGTAACTATAATGCAAAAAGATTGGTTTAAAAACTTTGTTCAGGACTTGGTTTGAAAGTAGTTTCCAAAGTGTAATTCCAGAAATATGTTGAACAACGGCACCATCCATATGTTGATCAATTGATCTCATCTCACACAAATGAAAGCTCCATGACAGCATGGGCTTTGTTTTTGTTCATTCTCTTTTTCCAGGACCTAGCGGAATTTCTGGCATCTATAAATATTGTTTGAATAAAGTTATATTTTAATGAATATTATTGCATACATGAATGAATGAACTTAGTAGAGTGATAACTTTAAAAGAAAAAATTTTTTTGCTTATAGAAATTATATACTCACATATTGATTTAAAATTATAGCAAAACATGTTTTAAGATCTATTCATTTAATAAATATTTATTGATTGTAAACCAGAATTATGTTCCATGTGAATAAAAACCCTTAAGGCAGTCATTGAATAGTAGTAGCAAGTAATATTTGCTTATATTCTGAATAGGTTTTATTTTATTATGAGAATAGTCCAAAAGTTTCTCCTTCAAAACACAAAGTACCTGTCAACCATTTCAAAGTTCAGATTTATAAGACTGCTTTTATTATATTGAATATATTAACATTTGTATACCTTTTCTTTATTGTATGCCTGTTTTATAGGTATATGCTTGTCAGCATTGCCAAGTGGCAAAAAATACGGTTATTCTAGCACCTAAACAGCACCTTCTCAAAGTGGAGAATCCATGGAGTATAGTTACTGTTGATCTGATGGGCCCTTTTCATACAAGCAGCAGAAGTCATGTATATGCTATAATCATGACAGATTTGTTCACAAAATGGGTTGTGATTTTGCCTCTTTGTGATGTTTCAGCATCAGAAATTTCTAAAGCTATTATCAATATATTTTTCTTATATGGACCTCCTCAGAAAATAATAATGGACCAAAGAGATGAGTTCATTCATCAGGTAAGACAAACTACTTAGATCTAGGAGCATATTTTACTCACCTTTCAGTGAGCAGCGCAACTTATATGGTACTTAATAAGTTTAGATAAATTCCTACAGATATAGAGGTTTAATATTGTATAGTACAAAGGTAGTTGGACTGGAAATTAAGGATTTTAATAGTTACTGTGCCACTAAGTAATTGTAAACCTGTCTTTAGTTTTCTTCAAACTAAAATGAGGAGGTTGGACCAAAGAGTCTTTTTTTGCTTCTAGCTTAAAAATTCTGTGGTTGATACGTAGAGGGAGAATTGACTAAATGGAGAAATACAGTCATGCTCGTGAATGAGAATATTCAATATTGAAAGATACCAATTTTTCCCAAATCAAAATTAATTTATATGTTAATGTATTTCTAATCAGCATTAAAAAGGAGGGAGCATTTTCCCTTGCCCTGGCCTTTATCCGGATTAAAGTTAACCTGAAAGAATAAGCGGACAGGAATACATACAAAAATTCTAAAAACGGAATGTAACTACTATACTTAAGGCATATTATTAAATTTTTATAATTGACAGGGTACTGGTGTAAGAAAATAACCAGACTGTCTAGGTTCACGGCACCTTTGATATCTCAGTCCAAAAGAAATACCTAAAATGATACTTATCAAATAGTTAGATCTTGTGCCACGGGGTCCCTAAGGTTATCTCCAAGTTTTATAATTCACTAGGAGGACTCAGCAGATGGTCATACTACGGCTAAGATTTATTATAACTAAAGGATACAAAGCAAAATCAGCAGGCAAAAGGCTCATGGGGATAAGTCCAGGGGAAACTAGGAACAAGCTTCTAAGACATCCTCTCCCAGTGTAATCACACAGGACATGCTCAGTTCTCCCTGCAGAGTTATAGCAACCCATGTAAATTGTTGTCTACCAGGGAGGCTCACTAGAGACTCAGTGCCTAGGATTTTTACTGGGAGCTGATCACATAAGCACCAAAAATTATAGATTCTCAAAAGAAAGAAGGTGTTCAGCATTAGCCACCTTGATGTATAAACAGTTTAGGCACTGTGAGCCACCCTTAATCAGTTAGGGAATGGTGGAAACCCACACAAAATCCAAGGTCCTAGACACCAGCCAAGGGCCAACTTTGTAAGCAGGACTTTCACAGGATAGCAGCCTTAGTTCTGCTATGTTAACTTTTTCTGCACAGGTCCAAACAACTTAGTATTTATATCCTAATCACTTAGCCATTTAAAAAAATAGTAGTCATAAATTGAAAGAAATAATATTTTCATTTCATTCTTTTCATTTCATTTCATTTCATTTTCATTTCATTTTCATTTCATTCTTAAATAACCACAGTTAGTTACTAATGGGATGTGTATACCTGTTTACCACTGCTAAGCTTTTCAAACTTTGGAATCAGTTTGGACACTGCCATCCTCATTTCCTGTTTTGCATTGATTTTTAACAGTCATTGCTTTTTATCATAGCACCTGTCAAAAAACAGTTCTGTAAAGATACAACATCATCAAAAGGAATGTAGTCTGATCTAATGTTGAAACCATAAACTACATTAAGCTAGTAGTTTTCAAGGTGTCCAACAGATGTTAAGGAGGCCCTTTGGCACAGAGTTTAGTAACCATGTTTAAAATGATAGAGCTGGTATCATAAATGAGTGGAGTTAGGGAAGGATTATTTAATAAATTTAATTTAACAGCATAGATAACAATTTTCTAATTATTTCTAGTTATTTCTATAATATGATTTTAGAATTACTGCATACCAAAATTGTTTTCAGGTAAATTAAAAATTTTGGTTTTTTTAATTGAAACAAAAAAATACAGTTGACTTTTTTTTTTTCAATCTCTAGAGACTGAGTTAACTTTCCAAGCTTAGGGAATAGTGGCATAAATTTAAATGGAAAAATCACCAACTTTGGCTGTTTAAAAATTAGAAATTTATATGTGGTAAAATCACCAAAACATACAGGCCAAGAAATAGACCAACAAAAATAAAGCACATTCATGCAGGAAAGGGCTAATGCCTTTATTATAAAAGATTCAAACAAATTAAAAAATTTAGTCAATGGCAGAAATGTAATTCACAAGAGGGAATAAAAATAATAAATATGGAAAAATGTTCAAACCCAATAGTAATGAGTAATGTAAATTAAGACCATTTTTTGTTTATCTAAATCAAGAAAAATAGTAGTAATACCAAAAATACCAAATAGACTACAGATAAAATAATATAGCCTTACATTACAGGTAGTATAGCAACTTGAAACTAACTCTTGTAAAGCAGTCTGCCAAAGGTCCAGTAAGAGCCGTGTGTGTGTGTGTATATATATATATATATATCTTGGTGAACGATCCTATTTCTAAGAATTCTAAGGCGATTATCCAAAGTATAGAAAAATAGCTCTTTTATGATATTATTTACCACAATGCTATGTATATTAACGAGAAACAGGAAATGACCTAAACATCCAAATAAAGAGTTTCAGAAAAACGTCAAGCCACATGATGAAATATTTTGTAGTCATTAAAAATGTTTACAAAGAAAAGGAAATAACATGGACACTGATTAAAACATGTTCAGTTAAAACTCTGGGTAAAAGATTTTATTACATATATTATGTATACATATTTTACACAGATAACTATGTAAAAAATAGATGTAAAGAAACTAAAATAAAAATTTATATGGTTAACCATGGAGTTTTTAAGAGTAATGAGATTATAGGTTTTTTCCCTTAACTTTTCAGTTTATGTTATCATTATGTTGTTTTTATAACTATTAGTGATTAAAATATACATAATCATCTGTTGTTTTGTGATATAAATTACTAGTGCTTGGCAATAACTAGTTCTCCTAGCCTTCCAAACATAGACGACTGTCCTAGCCTCTTTCAGGTGGGCAAACCCAAGTAACACATCTGGGCAAAGAAGTTGAATGGATGAATGTGTGCCCCTTTCAGCCTGAGGTATTGAAAACTTCATCCTCAATTCTTCCTTCTCCCAGTCTTATTCTGTCTCTGGAGAATTAATTGCATATTTCAGATATTACCCTAAAGGGTAGTGGATTTTCTCTCATCCAGGATTTCTGAGGCACCTAGGTGCTTCAGAGAGACACCCTGACCTACAGCTGACCTTGTCTGAGCAAGTAGTAAAATTTTTGAGTTAAACCACTGAGCCTTGAATGTGTTTTGTAACTGCAGTATAATATTGCCTACCTTGACTGACATAGCAGTGGTCTGCAAAATGGGGTGTGCAAGACAATCTAGTTTGTAGGATGACAATATTAGAACTTTTGTTTATAATTTTTATCTAATAAATAAGAAAGAAATGAAGCTTTTACTAATAATATATAGAGATTCATAATAGCATCCTGAATCAACAAAGCAGATGATCGTGTGTCGCACCTGGTTCAGGAAGGTATCTTGGGAGAAAAGTGAGAATCTGCAACATGTGGGAGTCCATAGTGGTTCCCTCACTCATTCTTTTGCTTTAGCAGCAGTAATTAAATTTATGGATATTGTCCAGTTTTTGCCAAACTACCCTTCATAGAATAACTAGTTGGCTTAATTTTCTTGCAGTGAAACAAGATCATACGAATAATAATGCAATCACCTTTCAACCACAGGAAAATGATAGAGCTGACACAAGTAACTTCTAGTACTAGCTCTTTCACAGATACATTAATGATATAAAAATAAATGTGGACTAATCGGATCTGATAGGAAATTGGCCACCAAAATTCAAAATTATCAAGAAATCTATTTGAAATATTGTCTTACTTTCACCTTTATTAATGAAAAGCCTCATCCTAAATGCACATAGTACTTCAAGATACTAGGTAATGACAATATGAAACCATTATGAATCACCAGCAGTCTTTCCAGTCATGTTTAAAGTCATATGATATATACATTATTGGTACTATGTATAAAATAGACAACTGATGGGAACATACTGTGTAGCACAGGGAACTCTACCTAATGCACTGTGATAACCTATATGGGAGGGAAGTCCTAGAGAGGGGATATCTGTATGTGTATGGCTGATTCATTTTGTTGTGCAGTGGAGGCTAACACAACATTGTAAAGCAACCATACTCCAATAAAAATTAATTTTAAAAATTAAAAAATAGTCATATGATAATCCAAGACTTTGAAAATTTTACCAAAAGTAACAATAAATGTTTATAAGCCTCTTTTATGAGGTTTAACAAAAAAACTAAAAATCCCATGTGATTAAGAAAATTTGTTCTTTTTGCTGTGATTTAAATGGCTTAAATATTATACAGCAGGCATAATCGTGACAAAATAAAATGGGTTTTTTTGTCAGCATATACTGACATAGGAAACACTGCTAAAGTATTGAAATAAGATTTAGAACATTATACACAATGTGGGAGGTTTATAAAGTTGATGAAAGTACAGATGTTTGTAACATAGCTTAGAGCATTTGAGTATTTGCTAAATTGTTTCAATAAAATACACAAAGACCTTTTTATAAACCTGTGAAGAAAAGAGAATTAACATTTGTAAAGGAAAAATTATTTCTTTAATTTTAAAAATGTGTCTTATGGAAAACTAAAATTGTGACCACTAATGGAATGTCTGGTTTGACGGGGAGAAAAAAAGGCTCTTGGGGTAAGGATATCTAGGTAGCATCTCACAAATGGATTCACTGGATCAGTTCTAGGCAACCTCTTCAAGTTGAAGCCTTTTCCAAAAGTCAGTCATTTTTAAAACCATTAATTATGACCTCAGATTGAGGCTGACCCAAATAATACCTATTTTCTGGGATTTCTTTTAGATTACTTTTGATTTAAAAGGAGGTGGCCTAACATATATACAATGGAATATTACTCAGCCATAAAAAGAAACAAAATTGAGTTATTTGTAGTGAGGTGGATGGACCTAGAGTCTCTCATACAGAGTGAAATCAGAAAGAAAAACATACCGTATGCTAACACATATATATGGAATCTAAAAAAAAATAAAATGGTTATGAAGAACCTAGGGAAAGGACAGGAATAATGACACAGATGTAGAGAATGGACTTGAGGTCACGGGGAGGGGGAAGGGTAAGCTGGGACGAAGTGAGAGAGTGGCATAGACTAATATATACTACCAAATGTGAAATAGATAGCTAGTGGGAAGCAGCCACATAGCACAGGGAGAACATCTTGGGGCTTTGTGACCACCTAGAGGGGTGGGATAGGGAGGATGAGAGGGAGACGCAAGAGGGAGGAGATATGGGGATATATGTGTATGTATAGCTGATTCACTTTGTTATAAAGCAGAAACTAACACACCATTGTAAAGCAATTATACTCCAATAAAGATGTTAAAAAAAAAAAAAGACGGCCTTAATTAGTATATATGTTAGGTAGGAATTAGTATATATGTTAGGTAGGAATTGTATTCCACTGCAAGTAACAGAGAACCCTTCTCTTCCCTCCAATATATAAACTCCAATAGGAGTTTATTTTATACTTAGGGAAAAGAAAGCCAGGCTCTCCAGTGTTGGAAGGGTAACTCTGAATGTCATTGGGAACCCATGCTTCTAGCATTCTGTTCCACCATCTTTGAGATGTGACTCTCAATCTTATGCTTACAATATGGCATGCCACAAATCTACATTTCTGGCAGAAACAAGGGGGAGGTTAATGGGCAAAAAAAGCTAGAACTAGCTGAGTCTGCCCAACAACTTTCACTTAAATCTTTTTGGCCAGAACTATATCACTACCCCACTACTATATCAATACTATCTGACTACCCCAACTAAAAATAATAAGAAAAAATAGTTTGAGGTGTAAATAAGGTAGGAAAAATAAGTTAACAGGCTTATTCTTAGAAGTTTTCTAAACTCATTTTGACTTATTAGGCCCTGCCTATAATAAATATAACAACAAAAGTAATAGTAACATTAAGGGTTATAAAGTGCTTACTAATTGCCAAGCACTGTTTTAAGTGCCTTATAAACATTTATTCATTTAATCCTCAGGAGAGTCGTGGGTAGGATTTTCCTCATTTTACAGATGAAGAAACTGAGTACACAGAGGTTTGGTGATTTGGCCAAGGTCATGTAGCTGTCAAGTGGATTATGTTAACTGTGTTTGAGAAACTGTCTACTGAATTAAAATGTTATCTGAACTCAGAGTTAGTGTTAAATTTTGTTCTTCCATTTCCTTGCTGTATGTGTGTGTCTGGCAAGGCACTTAACCTCCCAGAGCTTCAGCTTCTTATCTTTAAAATGGGGTTAATATCTCATAAGGTTTTTGTCACGTATAATGACTGTAATGTAAAGCATCAGCACATAGTAAGGACTCAATAAATGGTAGTTACTCTTTTAAACAAAATATGTATGTTTTCATAAAGACTGGCTATGGTCAAGGAAAAGGCAAGATTCAAATTCTTTTGCAACCTTTCAATCCAGGGAAAAATAAAATACAGATTTTAAAATCAGCTTTGTTTTTTATATGTTTTTCAGATCAATGTAGAACTGTGTGAATTGTTTGGTACAAAGCAAATTGTAATTTCTCATGCCTCCCAAACTATTAATCCAACTGTAAGAACACCTAACACAATCAAAACATTTCTTTCCAAACACTGTGCTGACTACCCAAACAACTGGGATGATCACCTAGCAGCTGTTTCGTTTGCCTTCAATGTTACTCACTCGGTAGGTACCTTTTTATAATCTATACTTGTGAATTATGACTATTTCTTGGCTACATAAATGTTTTATTACAAATTATTTATTTTTCTTAATAGGAACCTACTAAAAATACACCGTATTTTCAGATGTTTAATAGAAATCTTTACATGCCTGAGACTTCAGATATTCTTCGTGAAGTGGATGGTAATAATACAAGTATGTTTGCCAGAATTCTAGGTGCAATTAAAGAAGCTGATAAAATAATGGAGAATAAGACAACTTCAGCGGGCCAGGTGATTCTATCTAATAGAAAAAACTCTATAATCTAAAAATCTATAAAGTGATTTTTTTTTTAATTTCAGCATACACTCACATACCTATGATATACCCTAAAACCAAATTTTTTCCATTGAATTCTGCATGTTTTGATTAAACAGTATGTTTATTAGCTATGAAATTCTGAGAGACATTACTAGGAAAACTATGTGTTTTGGAATCAAGGTAGAGCTGAATTCAAATCCCTGGTTTTGCTTTCTAGTTGTTTAACTTGGGCATATTACTTTATCTCATATTACTTTATTTTCTTTATAAAGTTGAGGTAATAATACTGACTTTGAAATATTGTTTTAAAAAATTAAGTGGGATTCTTGCCTAGCTTTCAGTAGCATCTCAATAAGTAATCTTTTTATTATAATATTATCTGTATATACCTTCAAGAAACTCTAGCTCTTTCATCCCTTTGTTCTTTTTTTTGTTTTTACACTTGCAGATGGAGAACAACAGTTTTGATGAACTAAATAAAAGCAAAATCATTGTTAAAAAGAAACCAAAGCAATTAAATCCATTTCAACTAAAAGTGGGTCATGAAGTTTTAAGACAAAGGAAAAACTGGTGGAAGGATGGTCGTTTCCAATCTGAATGGGTTGGTCCTTGTGTCATAGACTATATTACAGAAAATGGATGTGCTGTTCTGAGAGACAACACTGGGACAAGACTTAAAAGACCCATCAAAATGTCCCACCTTAAGCCCTATGTAAGAGAATCCAGTGAACAAGGTAAATATCTGTCACTTCTCTACATTTTTACTTTCTTTGAATGAAGAGAGAAGTTAAAAATATAAGAAATCTCCCCCGCCCCACACCCTCCTTTGGTTAGTTTTTCTTTTCCCTTCTAATTTTTATAAAATTTTGTACAGTATTGGAGCCCAGGTAGTCTTTTTTATAAGCATGTGTCTTCTGGAACTGTCAGGTTTGTAAGAGATTTTATCTTGATTTCTAGTGTACTTTTCACACACTTTCCCACAGTTCATGTGGGAGACACTGAACGTGTTTCACAGAAGGAAGAATTATATCTTCATTATTTTCACTTTCAGAATATTTTGTCACTTTTAGCATGAAATGATAGTAACTAAGGTAAATAATGCCAAAAACAAACATACTCTCTAGAATTCTGTTGTGAGATAAATATATTAGGGGACATTTAAAAATGTGATTAATTTTTAATGTTGCATCTTAGTCACAGTCATGGTGGATGTAGGGGAGGGTGAGAGTGGGAGATACTCAGAATGCTATAAAGTGCCATTATAAGAAGAGGTAAGTAGCACACTGGACAAGGTAATACTTGCCTCAAAATGTGATTATGAATAGTCAAGATATCCTGATCTTCTCTAACCCTTTCTTTCATAGACTGGAGCTAAATGACATGGCTTTCAGATTAAGTCCCACTTTATGTCCTATTTTATGTGCTCCTTAGAGTTTCTTTGGAGTGGATAACTTAGAGGGAGTGAATTGGTACCTTAGCTAGTTAATTTTGTTTATTCTATAAAGAAAGATAAAGCATCAATATTATTTGAATCTGAGTAGCAGTTAAGGAAGATACAATTTAGTACAATTTTAAACAATGTAAACAACTGAGGTATTTAACAGGCTTAAGTAAATAATAATTACAAAAATGATGATAATAGATAACCCTCTTTCTTAGGATATGAAGCCCTTGGGGCTGCTTTGTAATAGCTCAACTCTGTTTCTGATCTGGGTCACAACTCTCATGTTAAAAGCTCTGAGTACCTTCCTTTCTGCTTATGGCAGAACCAGTTGCTCTAGTAGTAAACTTAGCTTGGACTGTTCCAATTCAGAAAGCTCACAGTACCTTCATTCTCGTTGTTAGAAGATAAGCACTTTTATTCCTTGTGCCTCCTCTTAGTTCTAAGCTGCCCTTTATGATTTCTCCCTTCTGCAAGTTAAGTAGGAACAAAAGATTATACAGGTGCATGTTGTCCTTTCTTCTTCTTTTGATTTTCCCCTTAATCTTTGTTGTTCAGGACTTGCTTCCTTCTAATGTGTTAACCTTCCTTAATTAATACAAAATTTCTGCTTAACATGTTGCTGTATCAGGATCTGTTTCAACATTTTGCAATTTGCTCTTGCCGAAGAATTTCTTAAGGAGACCTAACATTTTGCTACTGCTGAATATTTCAGAATCCAATTGAATAGAACAATTTCTAAACAGAGGCAGTACAATTATTGCCTCATGCTTGAATTCTCTGCAGATTATTCTTCCAGTAATACAAAGGAAATTGCAGTATTAACTAGTGTATACATATAAGGAACCTGAGATTAATGGGTAAAGTTGTTTTTTCTTATTAATCAAAGGAAGTACTAATCCAGCTATCCTAGAGTCTGGTTCTTGTTTACTCTTTGGTCCGTTTTTGTCTGTTTCTCTTATTTGTAGAAAATTCAAAATAAATGTGATTTCTATCACATATTTTCCTGAAAATCTTCACCTCAAAAGCTGATTTTAAAGAGTCTTTGAACTGAATTTAAACCAAACAAAATGTCTTTGAATAGTCATCCCATTCTTTTGACATAAATTTGAACAAGGTAGAGCCAAAAGAACTATGAATTTGTCTGCATTGTTTCTCTTACCAGCATTGAGATTTCATAGCTGTATTTAAGTTCACTGTACAAAGCAGATATGCTTCCGTTGTGAACTTATCCATTCTTATCTAGAACATAATATTGAGGGAGCACATTCAGTACTAGGTTGACATTGCTATTTTAAGTAGGCCTATTTGCCTTTTTGTCTAGTTCAGTGCCAGGCACCTTTTCAAGAATAAGTATTTTAACAAGAAATTTTTTGACATACCATAGTGTCTCTTCATAATTGTAATGTTTCCCTTTGAAGGGAAAAATGTTATTGACCCATTATTCTATCTGACATAGATTTTGAGTAGTTTTGTTTTGAGTGGGAATTATTGTGATCAGTTTGTGTCTGCCTCCCCTAAAGGCTTTGGTATGATTGCCCTTCACAATTTGTGAAATGGTTTTTCTTTTATAAGTTTCCTATTGCTGCCATGACAATTTACCACAAATTTAGTGGCTTAGAACAACACAAGTTTATTATCTTACAGTTCTATACTTAGAAATCCAATGTAGGTCTCATTGGGCTAAAATTGAGGCATTGGCAGGGCTGTGTTCCTTTCTGGAGGCTCAAGAAGATGGTGTTTCTGTGCATTTTCCACCTTCTAGAGGCTGTTGCCATTGCTTGGCTGTGGTCCTCTTCCTCTATCTTAAAAGCCAGCAGTGGGGGTAGAGTTCTTCTCACATTACATCACTCCATCCTCCTATTCTTCCTTCCCCTTCCACATTTAAGGACTCTTATCCTTGGGCCCATCCTGATAATCCAGGGTAATCTCCCTGTTTCAAGGTTGGTTGGGTAGCAACCATAATTCTATCACTACCCTAATTCTCCTTTGCCATGTAAGGTAACATAATCACAAGTTTCATGAATTAGTACATGGCTATCTTTAGGGGTCCATTATTCTGCCTACCACAGTTATGGTCTACATTCGCAAAACAAAATAAAGCTTAGTCCCTATATTAGTATCAAGCCCATGAGCTTGACTTTATTATTAATACACAGTCATCAGTTGGTATCCACAGGGGATCAGTTCCAGGAGCCCTGTGGATACCAAAATCCACTCATGCTCAGGTCCCTTACATAAAATGGCATAGTACAGTACCCCCAACCTTTATCCCCTACCCCACCCGCACATCCATGGATACGAACCCTGGGATATGGAGAGCCAACTGTAGTTTTAGCAAAGCACCTCCCTTTGGCCTCTAATTATGTAATCTCAAAATTAAAAGTCATTCAGTTCTCTGTGTTAGTATTGGTTATCTGTTATGACAATTATGTGGTATGTATCAAATTGTAGTTATTTGTTATTTTATCATAAGAAAAGATGTACTAGTATGGCAATACATTTGTAATAGTTTTAGGATATCAGGCCATGTATAGGATTAGTCAAGACACCTCACTTCACAATAAGAAAATTAATTATTCTGAAGCCTTGTACTTTTCTTTCTATTTGAAAAAATAGATTAATCCAATCACTCAGACTTTTCTGAGGCTTTGGTTTTAACTTATTTTTCTCCCTAGGGAAATTTTAATACTCTTAATCTCATTTTTTTTCTCCTTAAAACTAAAGAAGAAAAAGTGTGTCAAAACTGCTGATAACACCTTCCTGAAATGTCTTGAAAATACCTCTGCTTCTAAGAAACTAAAGACTTAAGTATTCAGTCCAGTCAAAACTGAAATAATGCTTTCATCAAACATGTCATAATAGTAACTAAATAAATAGAATGAGAAAATTAAAATAATTAAATTCTATCGTGTAATGTGACTGAGTAGAAAAGTCCTTTAATATGGTTTTGTTTGTTTATTTCTCTGTCTTTTTATCTTGGGTGCAAAAACTTATCTTGTTCTTTTCTATATCCCTAACTCAGGACTGTTCTAGATCAGTACTGTCCAATGGATATATAATGCAAAAACTACGTAATATATAATTTAAAATTTTCTAGTAGCCATGTTTAAAAAGTAGGTGAAAAAAATTTTAATAATATATTTTATAGTTACCCAATATATCTAAGATAGCATTATTTATTATCTATCTAAGATAGATTATTTCAACATGTATGTAAGGCCTCAAAAATCTCTTTCTGGTAAGTCTTTGGTAACCTTTTTCAAAGTTAAAGAGCATTTCTCTTGGGTCCACTAGATTTAGAACATAGTAGGAATTGAAACATATTTGACCTTTATGAATGAATGAGAATTTTGTTTTTTCCTACACAAAGAAGGCTTGAAATCTCCAGAGTAGTTTTCAATTGCATATAGAGTGATTTGTGTAGAATTTGCTGAGTATAATCTTTATTCTCTACAGTTTTATCACACTAAGTTACTTTAAAGTTTATTTAAAAGAAAGTGTGTGTGTGTGTATTTATATTCAGATATATATTGGTTACTTTCATATAGAAGCTGTCCTCTTACAAACAGGTGAGGTTGGTAAAGTCCATTTGTTTCTAAGTCTACTGTAATTAGGAGGTGCTTACGCTCAAGGTCTTTGAATGCATTTGCAGGAAATCAAAGTGATAACTTCTAAGAGCTTTACATCTATCCATAGTTTCCCTGTTGATACATGTTTACTGGACATATTTTACTACAATAGACGGGCTTTCTGTATGCAAAAAAATTTTTGAGACAGAAAACTTCCTTCATCAAAGATCTCTGCAAAGATCCAATTTGGAAATACTTTAAATGCTATATTGTAGCTGCTGTCACTAATACATTGCATCAGTGTACCCTGAACTTATGAAATTCTTCATGGCTTATTAGAAAAATTTCATCAGCAACATTTTTACCATATCTAACCTTTTTAAGTTCTCTTTTAAATTACAACCTATCTTTCTCTAGTATTAACAAGCTAATAGCAGACTTTGATGTTGACGCTCTGGCAACACATTCTAAAAGTGTTTCAATTTCACTGATCATTTTTTCTTCTTTCCTGCTACTCTTGGGCATAGCACTTCTCATGGGTTGCATGATTTTTGTATCTTTCAGACTTGTTCTCTTGTTCAGCAATACATCCCCTACTAACATACAAAAATCATTTTCTTATCACCTTCAATGACCCATACTTTTATTTCCATCATAAGTATGTATATCTTCTTAACAGCATTTTCAATCTAATTACTACTTTTGCATTAATAAGAATTGGTGGGGGTAAACTTAGAAAGCCTCTCAAAACTAAAATACCAATTACACTTTGCCTAATGAAGAAGTAAATGGGCAAAACTAAATGTCCATACAAGCCCAAGTCTACTTATGCCATCTGTTGGGAGAGAGCATAGCTTTGATTTTTTTTTTAAATATTCTTTTCTTTAAGTTTATTTATTTGTTTATTTATTTATTTTGGCTGCATTGGGTCTTTGTTGCTGTGTGAGGGCTTTCTTTTAGTTGCAGCGAGCGGGGGCTATGCTGTTGCAGTGCACGGGCTTCTCATTGCGGTGGCTTTTCTTGTTGTGGAGCATGGGCTCTAGGCGCGCGTAGTTGTGGCTCACAGGCTCTAGAGTGCAGGCTCAGTAGTTTTGGCACATGGGCTTAGTTGCTCTGCGGCATGTGGGATGTTCCCGGACCAGGGCTTGAACCCATGTCCCCTGCATTGGCAGGCGGATTCTTAACCACTGCGCCACGAGGGAAGTCCTGTTTGACCTTTTGATGTTTGTAAATTTAAAGTTCATAAATGTGTAACTTATAGGGTTGGAATAGATTGAGTTAGCTTTTCACATATTAGTATGAGGATGGGTAGGCTGGAATCATGTTCTGGGATATATTAGCAAATATATCTGCTCTGAGAAACTTTCATTGATCTCTAATCTAAATGGATAATTAATGTTCCTTTTGCTATTTGTTGAACTTAAAATTTGAGGATTCTTTAAGATATTAAAATCTTTAAGAGAATCTGTTAATGTTTTGGGAGAAAATCCAGAAAGAGAAGGCAGGGGTCCAGGAAGTTAATCAGCGGCAGTGGAATAGTTCTTTGTTGTAATGAATTAAAATATTATGTAGGGAGAAATTCTTTTAACCTTTATTTATAAAGATGATGCTACTTTGCCATGTGTTTTTCATTTTAAGCATTTTTTTCCTGATAGTGATGATAAATTTGCTCAAAATAGAATGAAATGCTGACAGGGAAGATTCCTCGTCACATTTTAGTATGGATTTAGCTACACCTTAAAAGGTCATGAGCATTTTAATATTAAATTAGGCTTAAGTAAGCTAAGCTTTTTAATCTAATTCGTTGTAGCCTGCCTACTTTCACATTCCTATTATATAAGCCTGATTCTAGGAACTTAATCTTCATTTTAGTTTATCATTTCATATTGTGACAATTTAATATTATTGCCCTAATATGGATTCTATAAAGACCAGAGAATTATCTAAATTTGTAAATGTAAGGATTTAACAGTTCCATTTGTTAAAACATCTTTCGAGACCCCGTTAGTTCACCCAGAAATGCTTTGCAGAAGTATATTAAGAATATCATCAACATCAAAAATATAGTTTTATAACTTTTGTTTTTAATCTATACCATGATTCTCAGCCCCTCACCCACACCTACCACCCCCGCCACCCACACCTACCAAACACAGGTCAAGAGAATACTCTGTAATGGCCAAATGGGAAAAGAATCCAAAAAAGAGTGGATATATGTGTATGTATAACAGATTCACTTTGCTGTACACCTGAAACTAACACAACATTGTAAATCAACTATACCCCAATGAAATTTTTTTTAAATCCTGTAAAAAAAAAATCCCTTTATTATTCCTTTTTTTTTTAATTGGAAAAAAAAAGTTTGGCTGTTTTAAAATCCTTGATCTTTCCTGAATTCTGTATGTATGCACTGTCAAATTCATATGTCATTTTATTCATTCTTTGACATATTTATTTAGGAGATACGAGAACCCACCAGAAATTAATCTTGATAGTTAATTTGTATTACTTGGAATTTTGTTCCTCATTTAACATTATTTAATTTTAAAGTGATTTAATTATAATTCTAAAAGGGAAACATGTTTCTTCTTTCAGACAGTCTTTATCTCTTACAAGGTTCAGTAGTGGCAGATCATGACTACATTGGAATGCCTGAAATTTCAGTTGGAGCATACCAAGCAAATATTCTGGTAGAAGATGCAACTATTGGAGTAGTCGACAATGAATTACTGACATCAAGCAAGGATCGTGAACTGTTAGAATATAGAAATGCCAAAATGTCTCCCTTGATAGAAGATCATAGTACTCTTGAAAAGCAGACTTTTAGTCTCTTGGACTCTTCAAACCAAGTCCTTGAGTACTTAAGTTAGTGAACACCAAAATTCATTTAAAGTGCTTGTTTAGAAAGTATATCTCCTTGAATCTTACCTTTTCCACTCAAAAAGGTTACTTAGAAAAAGTATCTTGACAACTCTTAATGACTAAATCCTGAATATTTATTTTATAACTATTTATTTATCTAAAGTTGTGCCTCATTTGAATGTCAGTGCATATATATATATATATATATATACATATATATATGTATATATATAAAGGCAAAGGAGGTATATTACATAGATGTCATTTTTTCTTCTAAAAAGAGAACAGGCAAAGCATGCTTGCTTCTTAGGAAGTAAACTAAATTCTAGCTCAAAACTCTCAAAACTTTGTTTGATATTGGTACCATGTTTTCAGTTTTAATTTTTTTTTTAATATTCCCCCCTTTTAAAAAATGTTTGAACTACCTAGAATTGCATTAATAAATATTTATTAAATGTGATAAATGAATCCTATTTCTGTGTTATTGGAACTTCTAAAAACAATATTGTAGGAAAAATTTTAGAGTTGTTTGTTTAATGGGCTCCTACAGTGTATTGGTAAGTTCACCTTGTTAGACAGGCTCAGGATTAGGGTCTGAAACTATATATTGGTTTGAAAACATTTGTGCATTTCCATAGTATATATTAAAGTCAGAAGCATCCATTAATAAGATTTTTTCTGCAGCCTTAAAGAAGTAAATAATAATTATAAAATAACTGATATCAAAGATTTTAAACTATAATTTCTATGATAGTTATAACTTTGCTCAACAAATATTTGTTATAAAGCACTTTGAAGAATACTGTGGGAAAAATAAATGCTGTGTGTGCCTTGTCCCCAACAGAGACATACAGTCCAGTAGGGAATATAGATCATATAAGCCATGTACAACAGTAGTTACAAGTTATGTGCTAAGTTCCATAAGAAAAGTGCAAATAATATATTTAGGGAGGAAGAAAAGAAAGAGTTTATTTCTGGATAGGAAAACTAGGCTATTAATGGAAGAAGGATCTTTTGAGCTTGACCCTGAAGAATGAATAGGATTTGGTGAGAGGGTCCAAAAAATTAGAGGAAGACAAATGCACAGAGACAGAAAGTATTGTAATGATTTACAGAAAGGCAGGGCTTTTTGTTATCTACATTGCCTCCAGTGTAAGGTAAAATGGTAAGGTATGGGGAGATAAAGCTGAAGGGGAAGTAGGAAACCTTGTGGAGGGCTTTGAATACTGTTAGGGGTTGAATTGTGTCCCCCTCCCTCCAAATTCACATGTTGAAGTTCTAAACCCTAGTACCTTAGAATGTGACCTTATTTGGAAAAAAGGTTATTGCAGATATTGATTAGTTAAGATGAGGTCATGTTGAAGTAGAGTGGGGCCTAATCCAGTATGACTGATATCCTTACAAGAGGGGGAAATTTGGTCATAGAGTCAGGGAGAATGCCATGTGAAGATGAAGGCAGAGATCGGAGTGATTCATCCACAAGCCAAGGAATGCCAGAGATTACCAGAAAACCACCAGAAACTAAAGGAGAGGCATGGAATAGACTCTTCCTCAGAGCCCAGAGAAGGAAGCAGCTCTGTCAACACCTTCATTTCAGCTTTGTAGCCTCCAGAACTGTGAGACAGTATCTTTTGTTTAAGTCACCAGGTTTGTGGCACTTTGTTACAGCAGCCCTAGCAAAGTAATATAAATACATAGTTAAATTATTTTTTATTTTCTGAGACCCACTGAAGGTCTTTGTATAGGGAAGGGTCATCAGGACTATGATTTAGGAAGCTTAATCTAGCAACTAGTAAAGAACTGATTAGAGGAGGAGAGAAGCAAAGCATGGAGGATTAGTTGTTATGACTTTGAAGTGATGATGAATAATAGGAACCTGAACTATTCTAGTAGCATTAGTAATAAATGGAGCATATCTCAAGATCTACAGAATATCTCATATTTTTTGCATCAACCATACTGAACAGTGATATTGAAAATGGAAACCTGAGGTGAGGTATTACAGTTACTCATTTAAGAAAGGTTAAATTATGTTTAATATAGGCTAAAGTAAAAGTGATTGGAGGAAAGAAATCAAGGACTCCATATTATACCACAGACCAAATGAATTCCAAGTAGAATTCCAGAAACCTTTAGAAAACAGAAGCTGAACCAAGATGGCAGAGTAGAAGAACGTGCTTTCACTCCCCTTGTGAGAACACCAGAATCACAGCTAGCTGGTGGACAGTCATCGACAGGAAGACACTGAAACTCAAGAAAAAGATACCCCACATCCAGAGACAAAAGAGAAGCCACAATGAGACAGTAGGAGGGGCGCAATCACAGCAAAATCAAATCCCATAACTGCTGGGTGGGTGACTCACAGACTGGAGAACACTTCTACCACAGAAGTCCACCCACTAGAGTGAAGGCTCTGAGCCCTACGTCAGGCTTCCCAACCTGGGGGTACAGCAACGGTAGGAAGAATTCCTAGAAAATCGGACTTTGAAGGCTAGTGGGATTTGATTGCAGGACTTTGACAGGACAGGGGGAAACAGAGACTCCACCTTAGAGGGCACACATAAAGTAGTGTGCGCATAGGGACCCAGGGGAAGGAGCAGTGACCCCAGGGGAGACTGAACCAGAACTACCTGCTACTGTTGGAGGGTCTCCTGCAGAGGCAGGCGGTGGCTGTGGCTCACTGTGGGGACAAGGACACTGGCAGCAGAAGTTCTGGGAAGTACTCCTTGGCGTGAGCCCTCCCAGAGTCTGCCATTAGCCCCACCAAAGAGCCCAGGTAGGCTCCAGTGTTGGGTTGCCTCAGGCCAAACAACCAACAAACAGGGAGGGAACCCAGCCCCACCCATCAGCAGTCAAGCGGATTAAAGTTTTACTGAGCTCTGCCCACCAGAGCAACAGCCAGCTCTACCCACCACCAGTCCCTCCAATCAGGAAACCTGCACAAGCCTCTTAGACAGCCTCATCCACCAGAGGACAGACAGCAGAAGCAAAAAGAACTACAATCCTGAAGCCTCTGGAACAAAAACCACATTCACAGATAGACAAGATGAAAAGGCAGAGGGTTATGTACCAGATGAAGGAACAAGATAAAACCCCAGAAAAACAACTAAATGAAGTGGAGATAGGCAACCTTCCTGAAAAAGAATTCAGAATAATGATAGTGAAGATGATCCAGGACCTCAGAAAAAGAATGGAGGCAAAGATAGAGAAGATGCGAGAAATGTTTAACAAAGAAGATGTAAAGAACAAACAAACAGAGATGAACAATACAATAACTGAAATGAAAACTACACTAGAAAAAAATCAATAGCAGAATAACTGAGGCAGAAGAACGGATAAGTGACCTGGAAGACAGAACGGTGGAATTCACTGCTGCAGAACAGAATAAAGAAAAAAGAATGAAAAGAAATGAAGACAGCCTAAGAGACCTCTGGGACAACATTAAATGCAACAACATTCACATTATAGGGGTCCCAGAAGGAGAAGAGAGAGAGAAAGGACTTGAGAAAATATTTGAAGAGATTATAGTCAAAAACTTCCCTAACATGGGAAAGGAAACAGCCACCCAAGTCCAGGAAGCGCAGTTAGACCCATACAGGATAAACCCAAGAAGAAACACACCGAGACACATAGTAATCAAATTGGCAAAAATTAAAGACAAAGAAAAATTATTGAAAGCAGCAAGGGAAAAGCAACAAATAACATACAAGGCAACTCCCATAAGGTTAACAGCTGATTTCTCAGCAGAAACTCTACAAGCCAGAAGGGAGTGGCATGATATACTTAAAGTGATGAAAGGGAAGAACCTACAACCAAGATTACTCTACCCGGCAAGGATCTCATTCAGACTTGATGGAGAAATCAAAAGCTTTACAGACAAGCAAAAGCTAAGAGAATTCAGCACCACCAAACCAGCTTTACAACAAATGCTAAAGGAACTTCTCTAAGTGGGAAACACAAGAGAAGAAAAGGACCCACAAAAACAAACCCAAAACAATTAAGAAAATGGTCATAGGAGCATACATATCGATAATTACCTTAAACGTGAATGGATTAAATGCCCCAACCAAAAGACACAGGCTGCCTGAATGGATACAAAAACAAGACCCATCTATATGCTACAAGAGACCCACTTCAGACCTAGGGACACATACAGACTGAAAAGTGAAGGGCTGGAAAAAGATATTCCATGCAAATGTAAATCAAAAGAAAGCTGGAGTAGCAATACTCATATCAGATAAAATAGACGTTAAAATAATGTTACAAGAGACAAGGAAGGACACTACATAATGATCAAGGGATCAATCCAAGAAGAAGATATAACAATTATAAATATATATGCACCTAACATAGGAGCACCTCAATACATAAGGCAACTGCAAACAGCTGTAAAAGAGGAAATGGACAGTAACACAATAACAGTGGGGGATTTAAACACCTCACTTACACCAATGGACAGATCATACAAAATGAAAATAATAAGGAAACAGAAGCTTTAAATGACACAATAGACCAGATAGATTTAATTGATACTTATAGGACATTCCATCCAAAAACAGCAGACTACACTTTCTTCTCAAGTGCACACAGAACATTCTCCAGGATAGATCACTTCTTGGGTCACAAATCAAGCCTCAGTAAACTTAAGAAAACTGAAATCATATCAAGCATCTTTTTTGACCACAACGCTATAAGATTAGAAATGAATTACAGGGGAAAAACCGTAAAAAACACAAACACATGGAGGCTAAACACTACGTTACTAAATAACCAAGAGATCACTGAAGAAATCAAAGAAGAAATCAGAAAATACCTAGAGACAAATGACAATGAAAACACGACAATCCAAAACGTATGGGATGCAGCAAAAGCAGTTCTAAGAGGGAAGTTTATAGCTATACAAGCCTACCTCAAGAAACAAGAAAAATCTCTAGTAAACAATCTAACCTTACACCTAAGGAACTAGAGAAAGAAGAACAAACAAAACCCAAAGTTAGCAGAAGGAAAGAAATCATAAAGATCAGAGCAGAAATAAATGAAATAGAAACAAAGAAAACAATAGCAAAGATCAATAAAACTAAAAGCTGGTTCTTTGAGAAGATAAACAAAATTGATAAACCATTAGCCAGACTCATCAATAAAAAGAGGAAGAGGACTCAAATCAATAAATTTAGAAATGAAAAAGGAGAAGTTACAACACCACAGAAATACAAAGCATCCTACGAGACTACTAAAAGCAACTCTATGACAATAAAGTGGACAACCTGGAAGAAATGGACAAATTCTTAGAAAGGTATAACTTTCCAAGACTGAACCAGGAAGAAATAGAAAATATGAACAGACCAATCACAAGTAATGAAATTGACACTGTGATTAAAAATCTTCCAACAAACAAAAGTCCAGGACCAGGTGGCTTCACAGGTGAATTCTATCAAGCATTTAGAGAAGAGCTAACACCCATCCTTCTCAAACTCTTCCAAAAAATTGCAGAGGAAGGAGCACTCCCAAACTCATTCTATGAGGCCACCATCACCCTAATACCAAAACCAGACAAAGATACTACAAAACAAGAAAATTACAGATCAATATCACTGATGAATATAGATGCAAAAATCCTCAACAAACTACTAGCAAACAGAATCCAACAACACATTAAAAGGATCATACACCACGATCAAGTGGGATTTATCCCAGGGATGCAAGGATTCTTCAATATATGCAAATCAATCAATGTGATACACCATATTAACAAATTGACGAATGAAAACCATATGATCATCTCAGTAGATGCAGAAAAAGCTTTTGACAAAATTCAACACCCATCTATGATAAAAACTCTCCAGAAAGTGGGCATAGAGGGAACCTACCTCAACATAATAAAGTCTATATACGACAAACCCACAGCAAACATCATTCTCAATGGTGAAAATCTAAAAGCATTTCCTCTAAGATCAGGAACAAGACAGCGATGTCCACTCTTACTGCTATTATTCAACATAGTTTTGGAAGTCCTAGCCTCAGCAATCAGAGAAGAAAAAGAAATAAAAGGAATACAAATTGGAAAAGAAGTAAAACTGTCACTGTTTGCAGATGACATGATACTATACATAGAGAATCCTAAAGATGCCACCAGAAAACCAGAGCTAATCAATGAATTGGGTAAAGTTGCAGGATAGAAAATTAATGCACAGAAATCTCTTGCATTCCTATACACTAACGATGAAATATCTGAAAGGGAAATTAAGGAAACACTCCCATTTACCATTGCAACAAAAAGAATAAAATACCTAGGAATAAACCTACCTAGGGAGACAAAAGACCTGTATGCAGAAAACTATAAGACACTGATGAAAGAAATTAAAGATGATACAAACAGTTGGAGAGATATACCATGTTCTTGGATTGGAAGTATCAATATTGTGAAAATGACTATACTACCCAAAGAAATCTACAGATTCAATGCAATCCCTATCAAATTACCAATGACATTTTTTACAGAACTAGAACAAAAAATCTTAAAATTTGTATGGAGACAAAAAAGACCCCCAATAGCCAAAGCAATCTTGAGGGAAAAATATGGAGGTGGAGGAATCAGACCCCCTGACTTCAGACTATACTACAAAGCTACAGTAATCAAGACAATATGGTACTGGCACAAAAACAGAAACATCAATGGAAGAAGATAGAAAGCCCAGAGGTAAACCCATGCACCTATGGTCAACTAATCTATGACAAAGGAGGCAAGGATATACAATGGAGAAAAAACAGCCTCTTCAATAAGTGGTGCTGGGAAAACTGGACAGCTACATGTAAAAGAAAGAAATTAGAACACTCCCTAACACCATACACAAAAATAAACTCAAAATGGATTTGAGACCTAAATGTAAGACCAGACACTATAAAACTCTTAGAGGAAAACATAGGAAGAACACTCTTTGACATAAATCACAGCAAGATCTTTTTTGATCCACCTCCTAGAGTAATGGAAAAAAAAAAACAAAAATAATCAAATGGAACCTAATGAAACTTAAAAGCTTTTGCACAGCAAGGAAACCATAAACAAGATGAAAAGACAACCCTCAGAATGGGAGAAAATATTTGCAAAGGAATCAACGGACAAAGGATTAATCTCCAAACTATATAAACAGCTCATGTAGCTCGATATTAAAAAAACAAACAACCCAATCCAAAAATGGTCAGAAGACCTAAATAGACATCTTTCTAAAGAAGACATACAGATGGCCAAGAGGCACATGAAAATTTGTTCAACATCACTAATTATTAGAGAAATGCAAATCAAAATTACAATGAGGTATCAACTCACACCAGTTAGAATGGGCATCATCAGAAAATCTACAAACAACAAATGCTGGAGAGGGTGTGGAGAAAAGGGAACCCTCTTGCACTGTTGGTGGGAATGTAAATTGATACAGCCACTATGGAGAACAGTATGGAGGTTCCTTAAAAAACTGAAAATAGTATTACCGTATGATCCAGCAATCTCACTACTCGGCATATACCCAGAGAAAACCACAATTCAAAAAGACACATGCACCCCAATGTTCATTGCAACACTATTTACAATAACCAGGTCATGGAAGCAACCTAAATGCCCATCAACAGACGAATGGATAAATAAGTTGTGGTACGTATATACAATGGAATATTACTCAGCCATAAAAAGGAACGAAATTGGGTCATTTGTTGAGATGTGGATGGATCTAGAGACTGTCATACAGAGTGAAGTAAGTCAGAAAGAGCAAAACAAATATCATATATTAACGCATGCATTTGGAACCTAGAAAAATGGTACAGATGAACCGTTTTTCAGGGCAGAAATTGCAACACAGATAGAACAAACGTATGGACACCAAGGGGGGAAAGCCATGAGGGGTTGGGGTTGGTGGTGTGCTGAATTGGGTAATTGGGATTGACATGTATACACTGATGTGTATAAAATAGAACACTAATAAGAACCTGCTGTATAAAAAAAAAAAAAAAAAAAAAAAAACACCGTAAGAAAACATTGTCTCAAACAGTGATACCTATCCTGCTCCTATTAGCAGAACAAAGTTCATGATGGAGTCGTACTGAACTCTCTCTGGTAAATATAAGTGGTCAAGTGCCCTTTTCTTGGCTCAAATAAAGTGACTTTTCTTCAGTGATCATCTGACTGAAAGTGTTTTTCCATTGTAACAGGGTAATGAGTAATGAATCATTTTAGAATTACAATTCCTAAGCATTTTTTTTTTTTTTTTTTTTTTTTAGAATTCTATCTCCTCTAAATACTTTCTCATCAAACAGACCTTTATCCTGTGTGCACTGGTCATGTTGCGTTACACCATGTTGTGTCTACAAACCACCCCAAAATCTTAGTGGCTTAAAACAGCAGAGTGTTATTTCTTAGCCACCCTCTTGGTTCATTAAGCATCCATTTTCATCCTCACTCCAAGATGCAGGCTGAAGGAACCTCAGTACTGGAATACACCAGTGACCATGGCAAGGGGAGAATATGGTGAACTGAGCACTAGCTGTGAAAAGACTTGGTGTGTAATTATGCACATCCTTCCTACTCACATAACAAGGGTCAAACCTAGTCACACACTGCTAATGGGTACAGGTTTCTTTTTGTAGTGATAACAATGTTCCAAGGTTAATGGTGCTGGATGCATAACTGAAAAAATACTAAGATCCACTGAATTGTATTCTTCAAAAGGGTGAATTTTATGAGAATTATATCTCAATAAAATTGTTATAAAAAGAGTCTAAACCAAAGTTTTAAAAAAAGAACTAGCCACATAGCCACACCTAATATAGTCCTACTATATTCCTTGAAGGAAGAAAACTAGAATATAACTGCAGTAACTGCCATACTCGTCTTTGTTTGCAAATTCTATTAAAGGCCACCTATGATGAAAGTTATTTTTATTTCCTGATAGCGAATATAAGCTATTCAAATAAAATGGTGATTTTATTACTGAAATCTCAGGATTCTAACGTAGAGATTCCAAATACAGATGTTATGTAAACAAATAACAAATTATATACATATACATAGTCTTGTCTCTAATGTTTGCAGGGCCCTGTCAAGAGTGAAAATGGATTTCAATATACCATATACCTAAATATTTAGAAGTTATAAATTGAGCTAATAAACTATTCCTACCTTGGCAAATATGCCTTAAGGTTCCTAGAATTCTTGGACTCTTCAAGCTTCACACTAATGAGTGGCAAAGCAGGGAGAGCTGGTCATAGAGAGTTCTTTGTCTCAACTCCATCCTCTCCCAAGAACAACTCTGCCCCCTCCATTGCTGCCCCTCTCCCCCATTCAAGCTCCTGCAGATGCAACCTTTGACCAGCCCAAGCCTTTGGGATGTGCTCTCCACCTCTCTGTCCACCCCCCTAGGAGGGAGGCCTTTGAAGAGGTTCTCCAGGAGGGGAGGGGCACATCCCTAAGCCCTGTGATCTTTTCATCCTACAGGGAGGAACATATGCTCAAGGGGGACAGAGCCTAGCCCTCAAGCAAAGGGTCGAGAGTGAGGTCCCTCTTGCCTGGATTTAAGGGAGGTTTTCTATAAGTATATAGTAAAATTTTGACCAAAAAATTTCCAGTGTCTTTATGAGGTTTTATATGCCACCTTGTGGTATTTTTATGAACACTTAAAACCATGATATAGAAAGAAATGGAAATGCTAAGCTATAATAAAGGAAAAAGTTTTTTGAATAATTTCCTCATTTGAAAAGTTATTTTTAAATATCATAATTAACATTCCAAGTGTAAATTTTTTTCTTTTATCACCATCTTTAAAAAAGAAGTAACTCACTAAGATTTACAAAATAAAACTTACTAGATATTTAGTTATGGGATTCATTCATACACTCAAAATAGTTATGTATTAAATGTCTACGATGTCCATGTACTGTTTTGGCACTGAGGATATATCAATGAGAAACAAATATCTCTGCCCTCCTAGAGCTTGCTTTCCAATAGAATAGTGACCAGTAGTTCTTAACGAATACATTACTTACATCCAATCTTAAAATCTCATTGATAGCCTTTTGCACAGACATCTTGTTGGGATCCCGACCTTAAGCCTCTTCCACTTATTTTTTGACTGTGTAGAAAGTTCTAACAGTGTTTTTGTTCAGAGGTCTAAAAAGGACTGGGCCACTTCCAGCTGGAGTTTCTAACCATTATGATTAGTAATTAAAAACAAAATAAGCATTTAAAAAGCAAATTTTTTCCAAACTTTTGGTTTCCATAAATGCATCTGTTATTGAGAGGGAAATGCCAGCTTTGTGCAATGTTACAATTGATATTAAACAGGCAAGGATCAATTCAATGTCATCAAATTAGAAAGTATCTAAATTGGTAGATTGCCCTGAACATGAGGACCAGATCAAATGGTTCTCCTGCTTCCTCTAATCCCTCAATTTCCTCCTCTCTCCCCTTTCTTACTTCCTCACCCCCCATTAATACTAGTTCCTGGGCTTCCCTGGTGGCGCAGTGGTTGAGAGTCCGCCTGCCGATGCAGGGGACATGGGTTCATGCCCCGGTCCGGGAAGATCCCACATGCTGCAGAGCGGCTGGGCCTGTGAGCCATGGCCGCTGAGCCTGCGCGTCCGGAGCCTGTGCTCCACAATGGGAGAGGCCACAACAGTGAAAGGCCCGCGTACCACACAAAAAAAAAACAACCAACAAAAAAATACTTCCTTTGTGTACTCACCCAAAACTTGTTTAGAAGTTAAGGAGCATTGGGTCCAGGGGACTTCCCTTATCTGACCGCCTCACTGTCCACACGTTGAAGGTCCTTGTGAAGAGCTCATAGTGAGGAAAGCCATTTCCTTGGCCTGGTGGGTAGCTGGAGGAAACCAGATAGCCAATGACCACTTCACTCCCTCCTCTCCCCCCACATCCCAATGAAGCCTCTGTTAGTTCTGAGAAGAGATCCCAGGAAATGAAGTGGCGAACAGAAGAGAAATGAAAGGAAAGGGAATCTGACTTCCTTCCTTCCTGTGTATTATTTTGAAATAGAGGTGAAGAAAAAAATACTAAATGGAATAGTTCTCTTCCTCCAATATGTTTTCCTACTGCATTGTAATATGTAATCTACAGTCTCTGGATTTCTGGAGAGTGTTTTATTCTGGGTTTTTGCTCTTTCCATTTAGAATTTCATCCTTACAAACATATGCATGTATTATTCAGTTAACAATTTTATGTGGTAAATAAACAGTGATAAAATAATCATAGTGGTGGTTTATGTTACTTGGTCATAGCTAGAAACAAGTCAGTGGCAAATCTGCCTAGACTTTGAGAATAGGACTTACAGTCAATCCCCTGTTAAGCCACACTGATCACAAACTATGTTCAATAATCACTAATTCTACCTGAGGTAGTTAATATGTTATCAGTTAAAAGGGTAATGACTTCTTTTTATGTAACGTGAAAAGTCATAAAATCAAGAATATATAAAAACTCTTATAACTCAACACACAAAAAGACAAGAACCCAATTTAAAAATGGGCAAAAGACTTGATTATACATTTCTCTAAAGAAGATATACAAATGAGATACCACTTTACACTTACTAGAATGGCTGTGATAGTTGGGGGAAAAAAAAAAGGAAAATAAGAAGTGTTGATGAGAATGTGGAGAAATTGGAAACCTTGTGTATTGCTGATAGGAATGTAAAATGGTTCAGCCACTATGGGAAACTGTTTGTTCCTCAAAAAGCTAAACATAGTATTACCATATGACCCAGCAATTCCACTTGTAGGTATATACCCAAAGGAATTGAAAACAGGGACTGGAACAGGTAATTGTATGCCAATGTTTATTGTAGCATTATTCAATAGCCAAAAGGTAGAAACAGCCTAAGTGTCTATCAACAGATGAATGAATAAATAAAATGTGGTATATACATGCAGTGGAATATTATTCGGCCATCAAAAGGAATGAATTTCTGAATAATGCTACATGATTGACCCTTGAAGACATTATGCTAAGTGAAATATGTCAGACAAAAAATGAAAAATATTGTATGATTCCACCTACATGAAATACCTAGAATAGGCAAATTCATAGAGATAGAAAATAGATCAGTGTTAACCAGGGAATAGGGGAGGGGAAATGGGGAGTTGACGATTAATGGCTACAAGGTTTCTGTTTGAAGTAATGAAGACATTTTGGGAATTGTAGTAATGGTTGCACAACATTGTGAATGTAATTAATGTCACTGAACTGTACACTTAAAATGATTACAATGGCAACATTTATGTTATATATATTTTACCACAATTTAGAAAAATTAATAATGTAATATACCAAAAACTACTGAGTTATTCACTTTAAATTGGTGAATTGTATGGTATGTGAATTATATCTTAATAAAGCTGTTTTTAAAAGTTTGTGGGATGTAGCTCAAATTGTGCTTAGATGAAAATTTATGACCTACATGATTATACTGGAAAAAAATAAAGGCTATAAAGTAATGAGCTAAGCATCCAACTTAATGTGGTATAAAAAGAACAAGTGAATAAGCCTAAAGAAAATAGGTTTGAAATCATGAACATAATAGAAATTAATGGAATAGAAAATAAGCCTATGACAGGATGAACTGAGCCAAAATTGCTTTTCTGAAAACACTAATAAATTGAGACAAATCTAGCAAGTTCTAATTAAGAAAATAATCTTAGAGAATTTATAAACAATATTGTGATATAAAAAGGGTCAGAACCACATATAATACAGATATTTAAAAGATAAATATTATAACTTTATTCTAATAATTTTGAAACCTTAATAAAACTGATAAATTATAGAAAAATTTAACCTGCAAAAGTGGTTCAAGAAGAAATAATAAGCCATATGATTTTACCAAACATTTATAACAAAATTTAAGGAGTACATAATTTTAATCTTACACCAATTATTCATGGTGTAGAAGCAGAAGGACTGCTCCTTAAATCTTTGGCATGAGGGTAGCATAATCTTGATACCAAAATCTGCAAAGGACAGAATGAGAAAGGAAAATAACAGGTCATTCTCCCATGAACACAAAGACCTAAAAATAAATTAGCAAACCAAATCCAGTGACCTATAAAAATATGCATTATGACCAAATTGAGTGGATCCCCAAAATGCAAGTTAGGTTTAATTAATGACTGCATTTCTAAGAGATCTGGCAAAAAAGAGATGAAACACACAAAACATTTTAACTGAGGAGAATTTAAGGAACTATTTAAAGATTAATGGAACCCACAAGGGATGGTGGGACATTTAATAACTAGCAATAGCCAGAAACCTCTAGGCTTGAAGGGGCAAAGAGTGAAAATGTCCACTGAGAGACGAATTCATGGAAAAGAGTTTAACCATCAGTGGTGGTAGTCATAGAGGAAAGCAACCTCTGCCAGAACAATACAAGTTAGAACAGTAACAATCATTGCTAAAACTGTGACCATAGCAGGGTACAACCCTCCCATCTCCTGCTAGAGCCTCTCATTTGTTAGCCCCCATAGGAAGTCAGTGTCAGGGAGCTTGGGGATGCAAGCAATTAAGATCAGCCTCCTAGGGAACAGAGCAGAAAAGGGCAGAGAACGGATGTTGGCATGTGATTTGAGAAGAACAGGCAAAACCACATGATCAGATGTAAAAAAGAAAAGTCACATAATCATCTAGTTAGGTGGCAAACATTTTCTGTAAAGAGCTTAGCCAGATAGTAAATATTTTTCAGCTTTGCAAACCAAACATTCTGTTGCAACTACACAATTCTGCCATTGCAGTGTAAGCAGCCATATATACACACTAAACAAATGGGTGTGTCTGTTTTCCAGTAAAATTTTATTTCCCCCCAAAAAATTGTGGACTGGATTTGGCCTGTGGGGTAGTAGTTTGTAGACTCTTGATCTACTAGATGCAGAAAAAGTATTTGCTGAATGTTAACATCCATGTGAAATTAAAAAAAATTCTTGGCAAACTCAGAAGGGCATTTCCTTATCCTGATAAAGTGTATTTTATTAAGAAAACAACTATAGTAAGCATTTATACTGAATGAAGCATATATTAAAAGGATTCTCTTTAAGATCATGAACAAGACAAGATTACTACTATTGTATTGGAGGCTATAGCCAGCAAGAAAAGGAAAAGTTATAAGAATTAGAAAGAAAACTAATCTTGTTTCCAATAGAAATAATTATCTACCTAAAGAGCTAATATAAGTAAATATGAAAAAGATACCCTAATATAAAAATGGGCAATAGTCTTGAATTGGTATTTCATAGAAGAGAAAGAGAAGTGCTCCTACAAGTATCTTTTGTTTGCCCCTATATACCAACTTCCCACTGTTCTTCACCTTATGCTCCGCCCAGGATCCTGGCCTCAGCAGAGTTCCAGGTGGATTTGGCCAATGGGGATTCCTGGCAAAAGATCAGAAGGAAGGAGGAAAATGAGGTTGAGATATTTGTTCTTCTTGTCCGCATCCTCATTCTGGCTGTTACTTTCAAGAAAAGGCCCCTGCTTTACAGTACTCTACTCTTCTGGGTTTCCAGTAACCTCTTCTTCCTCTGGTCCTTTTGGATCTAGGTGTGGAGTTAGGTCTATTGGTAACAGTCTGGGTTTTGCCTACATCCCATGCACATCTTTGTACTTAGTCCCTTTGATTATGCTAACTTGTCATTTGTTCACTGTTGAAATCCAGATACAACCAATAAACACATTGTAAGACGTTCAATCTCATTAATAGCCAGAAAAAAATGCAAATTAAAACAATTATTAAAAATGATTTAAAAACTACCAGATTGGGGATAATTTAAAATATTGACAAGGATGAGAACAGACAATACAATTATACATTATCGGTGAGTGTATAAATTGATACAACCATTTTTGAAAAAACAATTTAGTATTATATAGCAAAGTTGAAGATTCACAAGCCTATAATCCAGCAATTTTGCACCAGGAGCCATGTTCAAGGAGGAATTTTTGTAATAGCAAAACATTGGAAACAACATAGATGTCTATCAACAGAATGGATAAGTGGATTGTGGCTTATTCATACAATGGAATACTTAATAGCAATGAAAATGAATAAATTACAGGTACATAAAAAAGCATGGAGGAAGTCAAGAACACAAAAGGGAGCAGAAAAATCAACTTAAAGAAGGTGAGACATGGGCAAAGATTTGAAGAAAGTGAGAAAAGGAGGCATGTGCATATCTGGGGGGAAAGCATTCCAGAGAAGAAACAGCAAGTGCAAAGGTGCTGAGGTGTTTGTGTTTGGTGTTTTGAGGAACAGTAAGGGGCCCAGGAGACTTAGAGTAAGAGGGAATACTGTATAACTAAAGATCAGAGAGGCAAAGGGGTAGAATAAGTTGTTTCAGGCCTTGTAGGCCATTGTATGGAATCTGTTTTTAGTGTGAGTAATATGGTAACTCACTGAAAGTATTTGAGAAAAGTGACACGATCTGATGTGTTTTTAGATAATCGCTTTGGAAGCTGGAATGAAAATGGACTGAGAAAGGGCGATGGAGGACTGAGAAAGGTTAGGAGGATGTTCCAATAATTCAAGTGAGAGATGACATAGCACTGGTAGCAGTGGGGTGTGGTGAGAAATGCTTAGTATCTGTTATATTTTAAAGCTAGTTTACATGGAATTTGCTTATATTGAATGTAGGTATCTAGAGGAAGACAGGAGTCTGTGATGACTCTAAACTTTTTAGGTTTGCATAACCAGAAGGATGGAGTTGCCACTAAATGAGATGAGGAAGAGTTTGAAGAGGTGGGTTTGGGAAAGAAGAAAGAACTTCAGTTTCGAACATGTTGCATTTGAGATAAACATGCAGATGGATATGTTGGGTAGACATTTGGATATAAGAGCCTGAAGTTCAAGAGATAGGAATTCAGCATTCGTTTATGCACATTTCAGAACTCTCCAAAATAAAACTTTAATATGCATCCTTTTGGGAGACCAAGACATTCTCTTTGCTGCAGAGAAATGGACTTGCTGTCAAGCCACCACACTTCCCGTTAATTATTGCTGAGGCAGCGATCCAAGCATCTGGTGATTGATTACACATACTTGATGGCATTATTTATACTACCTGGCAGAGCAAACAGATGCTTAAGCAAGGTTCCTAGCTTTATGAATGATGGCAGCAGAGCATTCAACTCCCTTCCCCCTTTTGATGGATATAGCTGATGCTAACATCACATTTAAGAGACTACAAATAAAGCAGGTAAGTTCTCAAGAATCTCATTCTCATCCGCCAGTGGAAACTGAATGAGGCAGAACATTAGCCTCTGCAGCAACTTATTATTTTGCCATCACATAGTACTTTGTCTTTCCTAAGGAATTTGCAATCCAATGTAATTTACATAGAATTTCTGAAGTTGTTCTTATATCATTTTCCTATTTCCAACTCAATTTGCATTTGAAAACTGGAGAGAGAAATTTTTTCCCCAGAATAAAGATCAGATTCTTTGGAATATCTTCTCAAACTTGAAGTTATTCACCCTTAATTCTAATCTTCCTTGTAATTCCTGTCAGTGAATTATAGATTCTAAAAGTCTTAGCATTGTACATAATTTTACTAAGATACCTAAATTATCAAGGTCACTGGGATACAGGGCTTTGCTGAAGCAATAAGACATTTCTGTTCACTCAGAGGAAGACAGTGTATTTGGCTCCAGTGGTAAAAGGGTTTCATTCGAATTGTGATCAATGACTGGAAGGTCGTACCACTAGGGAAGACAGAGTGGGCAGTGAAGGCAGCACAGCAGCAGAAAGAAGAATATTTTCTGTTCTCCCCACACACCTCGTTAGCTCTTTCCATAGTTAGCTTCACATCTCTCCCCACTAAGAGGCCTCTTGGGCTTTAGGTTTCCAATCTCACAGACTGAGTCTCCCTGAGCTGAGAAAGCTAAAGTAGGGAGTAGATCTGCCTGATGGTGGGATGCAGGGGCTGGGGGCAAGGTTTAATCCATGGCAAAAGGACACCACCTGGCAGGGAGATTCTGCTGTGGGACGACACAGACTTCCAAGCAAAAATCACCCCATATCTGTGAGCCTCTCCCTAAGCAAGGAAGGCAATGTTGCAGGACACCTTGGGGAAAGGTATAGAACTGGCCTAAGCAGACCATCCACAGATGTTTTCACCAGTGTAGGTTAGGTAATTAACTAGGTAATTAACTAGGCCCCTGGAAAGAGTTGGAATAATTCAGTATTCAAAGGAGCCATGACACAGTTTGTGGAAGCCAAGAATGCATTTCCACTTGGCCCAGCTGTGACTGGGAGTTTTCAGGCCTTGGAGATGGACAGTGATTTATCTGGCTTGAAGGTTATTGGACAGTTTTTTTTCTTTTTTAAGAGCTTTGTTGAGATAGTTTACATACCATACAATTCACTCATTTAAGGTGAAAATTCAAAGGCTTTTAGCATTCAGAGCTGTGATTTTAGTCATGTAATAGAGAAACTCTAACTGTAAACAACTTGAAACCAGCTGTCTGAGGGGTGGCAGTAAAGAGCAGAAGAGAGGGATGCCTGCTAGCTGCACTCCCCTGTTTATTATTCCTCCTCTTTTTCCTCTTCTGCTTCCCCGGAATCCATGCTCATCTCTTTATAATCTTTCTCTAGAGCTGCAAGGCCCTCTTGGGCCTCAGAGAGCTTTCCTTGCTCCAAGCCTCCCGCATCTTAGCAGTGCACAAAGGTTTGCTCTGTGTGGCTAAGATCAAACTTATGGTCCGGGTGGGTCCAGGCCTCGGCGAGGGCAGTGGTGTCACTTTTATTTTTTAAAATGGCAATAGATAAGCATTCAGTGATTTTTGAATGGCATTATGTATGTATGTTTATTTTTGCCTCAAGTGTTCATGTAAAAAATAGCTAAGCAATTTCACAATTTTCTGTTTTCTGGTTAGAAAACAGCAGTTAGAGAAGAGCAGGCATGGATACTGTCAGTATCTATGTGACACCTGACGTTTCAGATATTTTCAGATACCTGCTTGGCATGTATTAAACTGCACCTGGGGCTTCCCTGGTGGCGCAGTAGTTGAGAGTCTGTCTGCCGATGCAGGGGACACAGGTTCGTGCCCCGGTCCGGGAGGATCCCACATGCCGCGGAGCGGCTGGGCCCGTGAGCCATGGCCACTGAGCCTGCGCGTCCGGAGACTGTGCTCCGCAACGGGAGAAGCCACAACAGTGAGAGGTCCGCGTACCGCAAAAAAAAAAAAAAAAAGCTAAAAAAAACCCCTGCACCCTGCAGGCTTGCAAGCCTTGTAGTTGCACAGCCTCGAGACTGAAGTAAGAGCTCAGAGACAGCGACAGTGACAGCAACATCAATGGTTTATTGGATGGGAGATCTTACTCGTCTGAAGCAAAAAGGTCCTGGAGTGACCTCCCCACGGTATACAGCAGGCAGAACAAGGCAGACTGCTTGTGGGAGAAAGAGGTTACCATTTATAGAGGGAATTGATGTCAGTTCGGCTCATCAGTTACCAGAGAAACCGGCAGCTAGGGGCATGTCCTCATAGACCCCTGAGGTTAACAAGTATCACAAGGGCAGATGTTTCTCTTTAATAAACTAGCAGGTGGAGCCACCTGGCCTAAGGATTAGAACAATCACCAGCTTGGGCAGGGGACAAGCACGTTCAAGTGCGTAGGGACTGGCGGAGCAAGGGATGTACAAAGAGCAAGGGCACAGCTGTCTTGAATGACCTGACTGTATACTCCACCCATACAGACCCTGCATGACCCTTACAATCTTGGTCCAACCCTCTTCCTCGCTACCCCTGGAGTCAGTTATGTAGAGGAGCACTGCAACCAAATACCACAAATGCAATACAGGTAATAGCAGCTAAAGAGTATCAAGAGTTCAAGAGCCAGTGCTTACTGAGTCAATTTCTCACAGAAGTTCAGAGGACGACACCAACGTCTTGCTGTAGACTCCACAATCAGATTCATTTCACAGTGAGGCCACTGTTGTCACCCAGTCAGAAGAAATTCCCTCCACTCAGACTAGGGATGAAATGGAAGATGTTTAACAGGCACAATGCAGGGAAGATCATGACCATTAAGTAAAAAAAATAGCAGTGACCACATTCTGAGATAATACCACCCCGTGTGTCGTTTTTGTCCTGACCTGCAGAACCGTCCCGCCTGTTCACCCTCGGAGCCCACAGCCCAAGCTGAATCCTGGACAGGCAGTGTAATATAATGGTGCCTTTCTCCAGTAGAGGGCCTGGATTAATTACTTTAGCAGTCTTAGGCGAGGCTGGTAGAACACCGGTGAAATCGGTAAATCTCTTTCTAATCCTCTTCCCCACAGGGCAGCAAATCCAAACCACCGGGGACTCACCTGCCGATCCCAGAGCCATTTTTTTTGTTTTGTTTTGTTTTTTGTTTTTTTTTGCGGTACGCGGGCCTCTCACTGTTGTGGCCTCTCCCGTTGTGGAGCACAGGCTCCGGACGCGCAGGCTCAGCGGCCATGGCTCACGGGCCCAGCCACTCTGTGGCATGTGGGATCTTCCCACACCAGGGCACGAACCCGCGTACCCTGCATCGGCAGGCGGACTCCCAACCACTGTGCCACCAGGGAAGTCCCCAGAGCCATTTTATAATGTGTTCCCCTGCGGGTAGCTCCCGTGGCAAGGGCAGAAGTGAGCTATTGTCCCGACTGATAGTTGGCAACGGTCTGGTGGTCAACAGCTGAACTTGGCTGGTGTTGACTAGTTGCCTCTGGGTTAACACGGCCTAGGCACTGGGATGATTGCTCCTGGATGTTCAGTTATAGCTCATACGGCTTGAGTTAGCCTCCTGGTCCACACATTGAGAGATCAGATTTCTGGCTCACTCTTAATTTAAGTCCATTCATCCTTTTGATTATCTAGCAGCAGTGGGGTTCTAAGGCAGGTGGAAATGCCAGTGTATGGCTGTTTTATCAGCTCATTCCTGAACTTCATGGCCTGTGAAATGGGCTCTTTGGTCACTATTGATGTCCATTGGGGTCCCCTATTTCACACATAGCTGTTCTAGACCCGGAACGGTGTTGTTTTGCCTTGCTCCAGGACTCGGGTAAGCGTTTTGTAATGTCTCCCACCTGTTCAAGATGCATTGTAGACTGCATATAGCTGTTGTTCCTTCACACTATATGATTGCTCTGTCCCCTTCCATAGGTGGGATCAGAAACCCAAGAGTGCTCTTTTTATTATTTTGCTCTCAGAACAGGCCCCAACCAAACCCTTCGGAAAAACTGGTCACATCAAATACACAAGCCTGTACCTGAGTTAACATCGCTAAAGCCTGTGTCTGTAATTGTTTAAGGGTAATGGGTTGGGGGTATCCAGGTTCTTGCATTTTGTCTGTACTCACCAGCTATCCCACTGCAGTCAGATGAGTGCAAGGCTCCGAGGTTAACAGGATGTCACCAATATAATGGAAGAGAAAGACAGCTCTCATGGTAGACAGCTGTCACAGGGCCCCATATGCTAGTGGACGGCCACCTCTGAATTACCCCTGCAACCTTCCATTCTCCGTCCTTATTTCTCGACAGCTTGGTGCTCACGGGAGTTTCCCCGGCCTCCTGGCTGGCTCATTAGTTGTTGGGCTGCACCCCGCAGGCCTGCAAGCCTTTGTAGTTGCCCAGCCACAAGACCAAAGTAAGAGCCCAGAGCCAGCGACAGAAACATCAGTGATTATTGGACAGGGGACTCTAACTTGTCTGAAACCAAAAGTTCTGCAGCAACACGCCTACTGTGGACGGCTGGGGGCAAGCAGCATATGGCAGCAATCTATGCTACTTGGGAAGAAGGAGGCTACCAATTATAGGGGAATTGATGTCAGGTTGGCTCATCAGTTACCAGGGAAACTGGCAGAGGGGCATGACCCTCACAGCCCCTCAGGTTAATGCCCATCACCAGGGCAGATGTTTCCGTTTAATAAACTAGCAGGTGGAGACGTGTAAGCGAAGCAGGCACTGGTGGAGCAGGGGATGTACAAAGAGCAAGAGAACAGCCATCTTGAGTGGCCTGATTGTACAGCAGGATGTAACCATAAAAACTAGATGACTAGCAGCATTTTAAATTATTCTTCTTGAAGACAGAGCCGTCATTCACTGAATAGCACCTCCTTCATGAGTGCAAAAATCCATGCAAAATTTTTACTAAGTTTTACCACCAGATGTCAGCCATTCACTGCACTGGTAACAACTACCCTGAAGCAATCTTGAGAAATCTATAAATGTGGATGTCTCTTTCGTTGCTCTTTCCCTCTGTCTCTCTTTCACCCCTTCCTGCTAATGACTGTCAGTCAATCAATCAATCCTCTATTGATCTAGCATCAATTTATTTACTTGTAATGCACATATTTATTTTTATCTATCTAAATAATAAAAGGGATATACTAGGTATTTTGAGAAAAGTAACATGATAAAGAGTTTTTAACTACTTACACATACAAATGTGAAAACTTCACTAAAAACATTTTCTAAACTTTGGTCTGTAATTCAGACTCTTTTCAGCCCAGGAACTGTGGGACCAATGCAATGTTTTGCAGCCTCTGTTTTCAGAACATACTTTCAGCTGTCACCTGGAAGTTTTGTTTTTTGGAACTTTTTTTAGATTCTTGTTGTTACTCTGGAATTACATTCTTATTGAAAAAGTATCAACAATATATTGAGAAAACCATACAATACTTGATTTTTAGAAAGGCTCTAGGGTGTTTGATTGAAAAGCTATTGGAGGGCTTCCCTGGTGGTGCAGTGGTTGGGGGTCCGCCTGCCGATGCGGGGGACGCGGGTTCGTGCCCCGGTCTGGGAGGGTCCCACGTGCCACGGAGCGGCTGGGCCCATGGGCCATGGTCGCTGGACCTGCGCCTCCGGAGTCTGTGCTCCGCAACGGGAGAGGCCACGGCGGTGAGAGGCCCGCGTACCGCAAAAAAGAAAGAAAAAATGTGAATGGATTAAATACTCCAACCAAAAGACACAAGCTTGCTGAATGGATACAGAAACAAGACCCATCTATATGCTGTCTAAAAGAGACCCACTTCAGACCTAGGGACACATACAGACTGAAAGTGAAGGGATGGAAAAAGACACGTCATGCAAATGGAAATCAAAAGAAAGTGGAATAGCAATACTCAGATAAAATAGACTTTAAAATAAAGAATGTTACAAGAGACAAGGGGGGACACTACATTATGATCAAGGGATCAGTCCAAGAAGGAGATATAACAATTATAAATATATATGCACCCAACATAGGAGCACCTCAATACATAAGGCAAATGCTAACAGTTATAATAGAGGAAATTGACAGTAACACAATAATAGTGGGGGACTTTAACATCTCACTTACACCAATGGACAGACCATCCAGACAGAAAATTAATAAGGAAACAAAAGCTTTAAATGGCACAATAGACCAGATAGATTTAACTGATATTTGTAGGACATTCCATCCAAAAACAGCAGATTACACTTTCTTCTCAAGTGCACATGGAACATTCTCCAGGATAGATCACATCTTGGGTTACAAATCGAGCCTTTGTAAATTTAAGAAAATTGATATCATATCAAGCATCTTTTCCGACCACAAAGCTATAAGATTAGAAATCAATTACAGGGAAAAAAACGTAAAAAACACAAACGCATGAGTGTTAAACAGTACGTTACTAAATAACCAAGAGATCACTAAAGAAATCAAAGAAGATTTCAAAAAAATACGGAGAGAAAAATGACAATGAAAACACGACAATCCAAAACCTATGGGATGCAGCAAAAGCAGTTCTAAGAAGGAAGCTTATAGCAATATAATCCTACCTCAAGAAATAAGAAAAAACTCAAATAACCAATCTACCCTTACACCTAAAGGAATTAGAAAGAGGACAACAAACAAAACCCAAAGTTACTAGAAAGAAAGAACTCATAAAGATCAGAGTAGAAATAAATGAAATAGAAACAAAGAAAACAATAGCAAAGATTAATAAAACTAAAAGCTGCTTCTTTGGGAAGATAAACAAAATTGATAAACCTTTAGCCAGACTCATCAAGAAAAAGAGGGAGAGGACTCGAATCAATAAAATTGGAAATGAAAAAGGAGAAGTTACCACAGACACCACAGAAATACAAAGCATACTAAGAGACTACTACAAGCAACTCTATGCCAATAAAATGGACAACCTGGAAGAAAGGACAAATTCTTAGAAAGGTATAACCTTCCAAGACTGAACCAGGAAGAAATAGAAAATATGAACAGACCAATCACAAGTACTGAAATTGACACTGTGATTAAAAATCTTCCAACAAACAAAAGTCCAGGACCAGATGACTTCACAGGTGAATTCTAGCAAATATTTAGAGAAGAGCTAACATCCATCCTTCTCAAACTCTTCCAAAAAATTGCAGAGGAAGGAGCACTCCCAATCTCATTCTATGAGGCCACCATCACCTTGATACCAAACCAGACAGAGATTATTATAAAAAAAAATTACACATGAATATCACTGAAGAATAGAGATGCAAAAATCCTCAACACACTACTAGCAAACAGAATCCCACAACACAATGAAAGGATCATACACCATGATAAAGTGGGATTTATCCCAGGGATACAAGGATTCTTCAATATATGCAAATCAATCAATGTGATATACCACATTAACAAATTGAAGAAGAAAAACCACATGATCATCTTAATAGATGCAGAAAAAGCTTTTGACAAAATTCAACACCCATTTATGATAAAAACCCTGCAGAAAGTAGGCATGGAGGCAAATTTCCTCAACATAATAAAGGCCATATATGACAAACCCACAGCCAACATCGTCCTCAATGGTGAAAACTGAAAGCATTTCCACTAAGATCAGGAACAAGACAAGGTTGCCCACTCTCACCACTCTTATTCAACATAGTTTTGGAAGTTTTAGCCACAGCAATCAGAGAAGAAAAAGAAATACAAATTGGAAAAGAAGAAGTAAAGCTGTCACTGTTTGCAGATGACATGATACTATGCATAGAGAATCCTAAAGATGCCACCAGAAAACTACTAGAGCTAATCAATGAATCTGGTAAAGTTTCAGGACACAAAATTTATGCACAGAAATCCCTTGCATTCCTATATACTAACAATGAAATATCAGAAAGGGAAATTAAGGAAACACTCCCATTCACCATTGCAACAAAAAGAATAAAATACCTAGGAATAAAGCTACCTAAGGAGACAAAAGACCTGTATGAAGAAAATTATAAGACACTGATGAAAGAAATTAAAGATGATACAAACAGATGGAGAGATATACCATGTTCTTGGATTGGAGGAATCAACACTGTGAAAATGACTATACTACCCAAAGAAATCTGCAGATTCAATGCAATCCCTATCAAATTACCAATGGCATATTTTACAAAACTAGAACAAAAAATCTTAAAACCGGTATGGAGACAAAAAAGACCCCCAATAGCCAAAGCAATCTTGAGGGAAAAATATGGAGGTGGAGGAATCAGACCCCCTGACTTCAGACTATACTAGAAAGCTACAGTAATCAAGACAATATGGTACTGGCACAAAAACAGAAACATAGATCAATGCAATAGGATAGAAAGCCCAGAGATAAACCCATGTACCTATGGTCAACTAATCTATGATAATGGTGGCATGGATATACAATGGAGGAAAGACAGTCTCTTCAATAAGTGGTGCTGGGAAAACTGGACAGCTACATATAAAAGAATGAAATTAGAACACTCCCTAACACCATACACAAAAATAAACTCAAAATGGATTAAAGGCCTAAATGTGAGACCAGACACTATAAATCGCAGAGGAAAACATAGGAAGAACACTCTGACATAAATCACAGCAAGATCTTTTTTGATCCACCTCCTAGAGTAATGGAAATAAAAACAAAAATAAATAAATGGGACCAAATGAAACTTAAAAGCTTTTGCACAGCAAAGGAAACTATAAAGAAGACGAAAAGACAACCCTCAGAGTGGGAGAAAATATTTGCAAAGGAAACAACAGACAAAGGATTAATCTCCAAAATTTATAAGCAGCTCATGCAGCTCAATATTAAAAAACAAACAACCCAATCCAAAAATGGTCAGAAGACCTAGACATCTTTCTAAAGAAGACATACAGATGGCCAAGAAGCACATGAAAATTTGCTCAACATCACTAATTATTAGAGAAATGCAAATCAAAACTACAATGAGGTATCACCTCACACCAGTTAGAATGGGCATCATCAGAAATCTACAAACAACAAATGCTGGAGAGGGTGTGGAGAAAAGGGAACCCTCTTGCACTGTTGGTGGGAATGTAAATTGATACAGCCACTATGGAGAATATTATGGACGTTCCTTAAAAAACTACAAATAGAACTACCATACGTCCCAGCAATCCCACTACTGGGCATATACCCTGAGAAAACCATAGTTCAAAAAGAGTCATGTACCATTTGTTTCCATGAGCACTAAAGAAAAATGTGTATTCTGTTGTTTTTGGATGGAATGTCCTATAAATATCAATTAAGCCCATCTTGTTTAATGTATCATTTAAACCTTGTGTTTCCTTATTTATTTTCATTTTGGATGATCTCTCCATTGGTGAAAGTGGGGTGTTAAAGTCCCCTACTATGAATGTGTTACTGTCGATTTCCCCTTTTATGGCTGTTAGTATTTGCCTTATGTATTGAGGTGCTCCTATGTTGGGTGCATAAATATTTACAATTGTTGTATCTTCTTCTTGGATCAATCCCTTGATCATTATGTAGTGTCCTTCTTTGTCTCTTCTAATAGTCTTTATTTTAAAGTCTATTTTGTCTGATATGAGAATTGCTACTCCAGCTTTCTTCTGGTTTCCATTTGCATGAAATATCTTTTTCCATCCCCTATGTGTCTCTAGGTCTGAAGTGGGTCTCTTGTAGACAGCAAATATATGGGTCTTGTTTTTGTATCCATTCAGCCAATCTGTGTCTTTTGGTGGGAGCATTTAGTCCATTTACATTTAAGGTAATTAGCGATATGTATGTTCCTATTCCCATTTTCTTAATTGTTTTGGGTTCGTTATTGTAGGTCTTTTCCTTCTCTTGTGTTTCCTGCCTAGAGAAGTTCCTTTAGCAGTTGTTGTAGAGCTGGTTTGGTGGTGCTGAACTCTCTCAGCTTTTGCTTGTCTGTAAAGGTTTTAATTTCTTCATCAAATCTGAATGAGATCCTTGCTGGGTAGAGTAATCTTGGTTGCAGGTTTTTCTCTTTCATCACTTTAAATATGTCCTGCCTGTCCCTTCTCACTTGCAGAGTTTCTGCTGAAAGATCAGCTGTTAACCTCATGTGGATTCCCTTGTGTGTTACTCATTGTTTTTCCCTTGCTGCTTTTAATATGTTTTCTTTGTATTTAATTTCTGACAGTTTGATTAATATGTGTCTTGGTATATTTCTCCTTGGATTTATCCTGTATGGGACTCTCTGTGCTTCTTGGACTTGATTAACTATTTCCTTTCCCATATTAGGGAAGTTTTCAACTATAATCTCTTCAAATATTTTCTCAGTCCTTCTTTTTCTCTTCTTCTTCTGGAACCCCTATAATTCGAATGTTGGTGTGTTTAATGTTGTCCCTGAGGTCTCTGAGACTGTCCTCAGTTCTTTTCATTCTTTATTCTTTATTCTGCTCTGCAGTAGTTATTTCCACTATTTTATCTTCCAGGTCACTTATCCGTTCTTCTGCCTCAGTTATTCTGCTATTGATCCCATCTAGAGTATTTTTCATTTCATTTATTGTGTTGTTCATCATTGTTTGCTTCATCTTTAGTTCTTCTTGTTAAATGTTTCTTGCATTTTGTCTATTCTATTTCCAAGATTTTGGATCATCTTTACTATCATTATTCTGAATTCTTTTTCAGGTAAACTGCCTATTTCCTCTTCATTTGTTAGGTCTGGTGGGTTTTTATCTTGCTCCTTCATCTGCTGTGTGTTTTTCTGTCTTCTCATTTTGCTTATCTTACTGTGTTTGGGGTCTCCTTTTTGCAGGCTGCAGGTTTGTAGTTCCCGTTGTTTTTGGTGTCTGTCACCAGTGGCTAAGGTTGGTTCAGTGGGTTGTGTAGGCTTCCTGGTGGAGGGGACTAGTGCCTGTGTTCTGGTGGATGAGGCTGGATCTTGTCTTTCTGGTGGGCAGGTCCACGTCTGGTGGTATGTTTTGGGGTGTCTGTGGCCTTATTATGATTTTAGGCAGCCTCTCTGCTAATGGGTGGGGTTGTGTTCCTGCCTTGCTAGTTGTTTCACATAGGATGTCCAGCACTGTAGTTTGCTGGTCTTTGAGTGAAGCTGGTTGCTGGTGTTGAGATGGAGATCTCTGGGAGATTTTCGCCATTTGATATTATGTGGAGCTGGGAGGTCTCTTGTGGACCAGTGTCCTGAAGTTGGCTCTCCCACCTCAGAGGCACAGCACTAACTCCTGGCTGAAGCACCAAGAGCCTTTCATCCACACGGCTCCTTAATTTGGGATGATTCGTTGTCTATTCATGTATTCCACAGATGCAGGGCACATCAAGTTGATTGTGGAGCTTTAATCCGCTGCTTCTGAGGCTGCTGGGAGAGATTTCCCATTCTCTTCTTTGTTCTCACAGCTCCCAGAAGCTCAGCTTTGGATTTGGACCCGCCTCTGTGTGTAGGTCATCTGAGGGCGTCTGTTCTTCGCTCAGACAGGACGGGGTTAAAGGAGCCGCTGATTCGGGGGCTCTGGCTCACTCAGGCCGGGGAGAGGGAGGGGTACGGAGTGCGGGGCGAGCCTCTGGCGGCAAAGGCCAGCGTGACTTTGCACCAGCCTGAGGCGCGCCGTGCGTTCTCCGGTGGGAGTTGTCCCTGGATCCCGGGACCCTGGCAGTGGCAGGCTGCACAGGCTCCCCGGAAGGGGGGTGTGGATAGTGACCTGTGCTCGCACACAGGCTTCTTGGTGGCAGCAGCAGCAGTCTTAGCGTCTCATGCCTGTCTCTGGGGTCCGCGCTTTTAGTCGCGGCTTGTGCCCGTCTCTGGAGCTCCTTTAAGCAGCGCTCTTAATCCCCTCTCCTCGAGCACCAGGAAACAAAGAGGGAAGAAAAAGTGTCTTGCCTCTTCGGCAGGTCCAGACTTTTCCCCGGACTCCCTCCCGGTCAGCCGTGGCGCACTAACCCCCTGCAGGCTGTGTTCTCGCCGCCAACCCCAGTCCTCTCCCTGCGCTCCGACTGAAGCCTGAGCCTCAGCTCCCAGCCCCGCCCGCCCCGGCGGGGAAGCCGACAAGCCTCCCGGGCTGGTGAGTGCCGGTCGGCCCTGATCCTCTGTGCGGGAATCTCTGCGCTTTGCCCTCCGCACCCCTGTTGCTGTGCTCTCCTCCGCGGCTCCGAAGCTTCCCCCTCCGCCACCTGCAGTCTCCACCCACGAAGCGGCTTCCTAGTGTGTGGAAACCTTTCCTTCTTCACAGCTCCCTCCCACTGGTGCAGGTCCCGTCCCTATCCTTTTATCTGTTTATTCTTTTTTCTTTTTCCCTACCCAGGTACGTGGGGGGTTTCTTGCCTTTTGGGAGGTCTGAGGTCTTTTGCCAACATTCAGTAGGTGTTCTGTAGGAATTGTTCCACGTGGAGATGTATTTCTGGTGTATCTGTGGGGAGGAAGGTGATCTCCGCGTCTTACTCTTCCGCCATCTTCCCGGAAGTATTGAGCATTTGTTCTTATATTCAGTATTGCCTGTGGGCATTTGAGACAACCTTCACGAATACATTGGTGTAGACTCAATCACTCAGTTTTCCTTTTTAATGTTATAGTTTAACCATCACACACATAGCTATTTCAGTAATCCCCTTTATCTGAAAATATGGTTAATTGGTTATGGTCTCATGGTAATAGTAATGAATATCTGCTAGTTTTTTCTTCCCAGAATCTACCCTATTCAACTGGCAACAGTATCTGAAATTTTCTTGGGGGAAGTGAATCCTTTATAAATCGGCAGTGTGGTTACTGTGGGACGTGACCCTGCCCAGGTTCGATGCATCACACTTTCCCTGCCCAGAGAGACTGGTTCTGAGGTTGGTGCATGAACCGGATCAGGCCAATTAGTCAACGTATTGGAACCCTTTAGAAAGAGAAGCTTTTTGTCTCAGAGTCACTGCTGGTAGGATTTAAACTTAGAACTGCTGAATGCCACTTTTATTACCACATGTGGGGAGTCTGCATGAAAGTGAATCCTAGAGGGAGGGGAGCCAAACTGAGGGATGGAAGGAGGCAGAATCCTGATAGCATCATCTGAGTCTTGGAATCTAGCCACGCTTGGGCTTTTCAGTTATGTGTATCAGTAATAATCCTTTTTCTTGATACATTATTAGTTCCTGATTATTATTTTCATTATTATATATTATATCATTAATTCTTAACAAATAAAAGTTGTTCTTCAGCCTATTTTTTTAGTTTTTTTTTTAATTGAAGTATAGTTGATTTACAATGTTGTGTTAGTTTCAGGTGTAAAGCAAAGTAATATATATATATATATAGGTTACTATAAAATATTGATTATAGTTCAGTGTAGGTCCTTGTTAGTTGTCTATTTTATGTATAGTGGTGTGTATATGTTCCAGCCTATTTGAATTGAGCTGTAATTAATGACTGAAGAAGTCTGACTAGAACTTGTTTGCAGAGCAGAGGTAGGGTCACAGATGTGGAGGGTAAACTTGTGGTTGCCGGAGGTTGGGTGGGGAGCACAGGGGGGAGGATGCGTTGGGAGATTGGGATTGACATATATACATACTACTATATGTAAGGGTAGATAACTAATAGGGACCTGCTGTGTAGCTCGGGGAGCTCTTCTCAACACTCTAGAATGACCTGTATGGGAGGGGAATGTAAAGAGTGTATATGGGTATGTGTGGCCAATTCACCTTGCTGTGCAGTAGAAACTAACACAACATTGTAGATGAACGATACTTCAATAAAAATTTTAAAAAAAAGCCTAATACAATGGCATATAAAATCATCAATTCTAGAACTTGGAATTTCAGATATTCTGCGCTTAACCTAGTGTCTTTCCAAACTGAACATTGGCTAAGACTGGGCCATGCTAATGAATAACATTTTCTCCTTATCTAGAAGTGAGCTGTAAGAACCAGTGCAATTGTGCTGTTCCATCCACATGCATGCTTGTCCCACAGTTCCCGCACAATATCTTTTTTTCAAAAGACGTGGAGAATGTTGTAGTATAATAGAGGAAAAAACAGAGCAGTCTCAATTGACTGGTTTATTTATTTTAGGAGAGAGTATGTATAACGAAATGCATTTTTGCTCAGAAATGAAAAGGGTACTCTCTGCTATTGTCAAACTTGTTTTTATAAACTCCTATTTTATATTTTACTTTGGTATATGAATCTTGAGTACTTTATTGTCAGGTCTTCATTGGTAAACCCCTTCCCTACGACAATACAGTGTGTACTCAATTTTGGAGCATGGAAAATACATGCACTTCTTTTGTACCTGTAGTTTGGATATATAATTGACATCTTTGTGCTTTGGTATTTCAAAAATTTTAAGGCCGTAATGAGGAGTCACATTTACAATCATCAATATATTCTCTACAATGAATATGCTCCCTTAATTAAATCATGATGCTGGAAAAACACACCAAATGGGTTTGGTTGATTCTTGTCTCCTTTAGATGTGATCCAACCCGCCCCCAACACTTTCACTGCCACAAAAAAAAAACAAGCAAACAAAAAAAAACACCCCAAAAAACCAAAAACACAAAGTCTAGCATGGTGACCTACTGAAGACATGAACATATCACTTGTATTTTATCTTTTGTCTCTGATGCTTTTTTTAAAGGAGGTTATAGAGAGGCCCCTAGTAGCCTCTCTCTGTATGCATCTAAGTTACTTCCCATGGTGGGATAATCGGTGTTAGGGAACTATAGGAAGAAGCTGCTGGTAGGTAAGTTCTGGCCCTGAAGGTAATTTGCATCTACGTTTCCTGTGATCTAAGTTTGAGGAATTGGGGTGGATCACTTCTGGGCCAAACCATCACTCTACAGAGACCACATATTTGAGAAAATGTTTTTGTGTACCTAATAATTTGTTTTAAGGCTCAGCTACTCTCCGGAGAACTGTATTTCTTGGAGACAGTCCATGGAACACCTGGATCCAAATCACCAAGGATGTTTTTAAAAAATGCAGCTCTCGGGCTTCCACTGGTGGCACAGTGGTTGAGAGTCCGCCTGCCGATGCAGGGGACATGGGTTCGTGTCCCGGTCCGGGAAGATCCCACATGCCGCGGAGCGGCTGGGCCCGTGAGCCATGGAAGCTGAGCCTGCGCGTCCGGAGCCTGCGCTCCGCAATGGGAGAGGCCACAACAGTGAGAGGCCCACGTACCGCAAAACAAAAAACAAACAAAAAAATGCAGCTCTCTAGGCCCCATCCAATGTAGTGAATCAGAAACTCTGGGAATGGGACCAAGAGTCAGTCCTCTTCAAATAAGTACCCCAGTTGGTTCTTACATTCATTGAAGTCTGAGAAGTACTGCTATAGGCTACATCAACTTTGACTTACATCAACTTTGAGCTACTAGGTGATGACAGTCACGGGAATAAGCTCAAATACCACGTCTGTGGCTTCTCTTGTCATTCAGCTACTTAAATATTTAATTTATATAACATCTGAGTGAGACTTTAAAGATGCATGGGAACTTTGAAAAAGGATATGCTGATTTAATAAACTAAGAAGAAAGCTTAGAACAAAAGATTTTATGCATATGATAATTCAGGGCCAACTCAGTGAATGACAAAGCTATTTTTTTTAACTCCCCCACATAATATTCTCTGGATAATTTATTGTAAAAAAAAAAAAATCAAGCACAGCTCTTCCCTTTGCCTTATTAATAAGTCAATTATGCCTATTTTAATTATCCAATTTAAAGCATTTAACAATGAAGGCATTCAGATCTTGGTACTAATGGTCATATCAAAACAACTCAGACCCCATCTTCTCTCTCCAAACATCTGTAAACTATAATTTATGTGAAAATATAGCTATCCACTTGTAGAAGCTGGCAAAGTAAAACAGCCATTCTCAAAGACAGTGGTTTTCAACTCTGGCTGCACATTAGAATTACCTGGAGAAATTAAAAAATATGACCTATAGCAATATCCTATGGTAAGCCAATCAAATCAGAATTTCTGGAGGTAGTGTCCAATCATTTTTTTCTTAAATTCCCCAGTGATTCTACTGCGAAGGGATCCATTCCTTTAGGTACTTCCCAGGCAGTGCAAAATCTAACTCAATAAATGAAGTTCAGCTAAGAACAAAAATCACTGAAGAGATTGCCTGAAGTCAGTGCAGTTCATTCATTTCCAGTCAGCCATCTTTATTTAAGCCAGGTTAGTAGAATAAGGATGGTGTTCTAGGACAGGATGGTAATGCAGACTTTCTTTTTCTGAATTTTCTTTTTTATAAGGCCATTTGCTTATATTAGGCATATAATGCCATGTGCTATATTAAGGGACATATGTAAGAACAGATCTGCAAATGTATTTGTCTATTCTATGGATATTGTTGAAGATTTTAATTAACACAACATGGTGCTATCTTTCAGAAGATACTTGGGAGCAAATTTTTCTGATCTTATTATTAGGAATTCTAAATGTTTAACTGGCTCATGATTCATGTAACTAGTCAAGTTTTACTTAATGAGCTGCTCGAAAGTTTAGAGCCAAATTCTCCCCATGAACAAGATAAAAATGGGAAAATTTATACAAGAATAATTGTTATCTTTGTTTTCCCTTTTTCTTTACCACCTCCTTATAATTTATCATTTTGATCTAGGTTTTTTTTTTTTTTTTTTGCATCCATGAGCCACTGTAAAACTGTTTAGGAACAAAATTAGGCATACATAACTTTAAAGATAGAGCTGATGATCTAATAGAGCTGATGATCTAATACAGTACCACAAAAGATGGCTTTAGTGTAAGTCAACTAATTTCCTCAACGTAAGAAAAGTTGAACATCAAAGTCAGCCTATAACATAACACATTCTGATGCTGAAATACAAACATATAAGATATAGTGAACAGGCACACATACACCAGAATAGTGCTGTTGTGATTCTACATTTACATGTTTACCACTAACGTGGTGAAAGGGGCATAAAGGAGTGGTCAGAGGGAGGAAAAGTGTGTTCTTCATTTGAGAAGGAAAAAAAAAATCTTTCAATTAGATCAATTTGGTGTAAATTATGAGGGAAAAACATCTAGGTTAAGTTAGGTATTTTAAATAACTTAGCTGGAAGACAATTTAATTTTTTTGCAAAGTACTCTATATTGCTTTCGTGATTAGTCAGTTAAATCTATAACATGCCACTACTAAGATACCTGAATTGCAAGCAGGCATTTTGAAGAAAGGGTTCTAGAGTCTGATTATTATAAAAAGAAAAGTTATCAGGTTCTTACTAAATTGCATTGATTATGAAAAAGGTGTTTTAAAAGTAATTTGTAGTCACTGTTAAGAGATGAATATTCCTACGAATACATGGGTATTTGGAGTAAAATTATTCTTTAAAAAGAAAACCATTAGTAGTAACCTACACTGATGGATTAATCTGCGTATGTAATTTGAGACACAGGTTTCCTCTTAGCTATGATCACCTTTTATTAAAGTATTTACCTTCTGATTGATATACAGGCAAAACACCTCTTTGAATTTTAAAAGAAAGCCTGGTTTTACACATGTATGTAAACTCTTAGGCTGGTTTTTAATTTATATCAGCTACATAATAAAATACCATCTTAATTTTAATACATTTCTTTTGGTTGAAGACATTGAATAGGTTTCACTATATCTGTGGTTTGTGTAATTATTACAAAAGTTGTATACAAACCCTGCAAATATGCAAAAATTGCAAAATACACTCTGACAGCTAATGCTCTGAAAACACTTTATTACACAAATTACATTCAGATTCTGAAAATAGTGATCTAACAGTGTAACCATCTAAAAATAAGACATCCCCGAAACACACCAACTGAGGAAGAAAATTTAAAAAAAGAATTTAAATAGAGACTTTTTTTTCTTTCCCTCATTGCAATATAATGTTAGTGATTTTAAAAAAATAGAAGGAGATTTAGCAGCTTTGTTGTCATGTAGCACAAAGTTTCTCTTTACTGCCACAGGCTGAGAATGCTGAACAGGAAAGGCACCAAAGAAAGACACTGGCAATGGAGGTGCTATTGGGAAAATACTGTGTTCAAGCAGAGAATGGGGTTATTTACGACCTACAGAAAAGTCTCAAAAATGCAGATGAGCAAACCTTCCATCATTAAATTACTAGTGTGATGGAAGAAGAGAACTGTTTATTCTACGTTCATATAAAGACAATGGCACTGTTATGAACTTTTAGGAAACTCCTCAACTAGAACCAGAAACCAACTAAATCAAAACGAAGTAAATAAAATGTGTACAGTCCCACACAGACTAGTACAGTTTACAATTAAATACACAAACCGCTAAACGTGCTGAAGGGAAAGGAATCTGGTATTCTTGGCAAATTTCATCAACCTAAATCAAAGCCCCGTTTTCAGGAGGAAGGTGCGGGTATAGGCAGAGGTGCTGAATACTCCTCTTCTGACTCACTTCCGTCATCATCTTTCTCCTGGTCACTTCCCTCCGTGCTAAGGCGGTCAAAGCCTTTTCGGCTATAGCCTTTCCGGCTTGCGAAGAAGTTTCCGAGGTTTAAGCCTCCACTTCCCTTTCCTGCGGAAATCGAACAATGACAGAGGATTGAGGTAACATTTGCACAAATGATTCTCAGTTTCCTTGTAAATTCTTATGGAGATGGGAAAGGGTAGATATTAGCGGGGGGGAAAAAAGTGACATAGAGAGATACTTATCCTACAGAGTCAGAAAGATACGATTCCACAGATTCATTAAAATAAATAAGGAAAAAACCCAAAGCTCCCCAGGATTATGTGTTTCTGCAGGATTATTTCAGATTCACTTTTCTTTCACCTCCTGCCTGTTCCAGGCTCTCTGGAATGGGCATCCCCTTGAGCAGCTCTTCATTTCAATGACTTTACAAAAAGGTCATCTTCACCAAGACATGCGCTGACACGCTGACAGAAGTGATAGAAAATATAGTGAAGACAGATGAAGCCAGATACAAAGGCAGGGGAAGAGAATTCGATAATACAGAAGAGCAAGCTGGGAAAATGAAGCTGGAGAACCTGCACCAGAGCCACACACTTCGGTCGGTTCATGGTTTGCATTCTGGGGATGCAGTGCTGCACACAAGGAGTTTAATTTCCAGAGAGAAAATAAAAAATATCTCCCTGCGTTTTAAAAGACATGCACTTGTTGACTTTGTATCACACGTGAAGGATTCTAAAAGGTCACAGGCATACCTCTAAGTCTTCCCAGAACTCTTCCCGAACTTCCCTCAAGTTTATGTTCAGAATCTGCTAGAAAAAGATGGCATATTTCAAAATGAGTCCCAGACACCTTCCTCAATCCATGGGCTCAACTTTCAACACAAAATAAGGAATTAATTCATGAATGATTAATAACAAGGCCTGGCTCTTGTCTGTATGTATTCTTAGAATCCTAAGGGAAAATAAAGGCAATATATTATTGTGATGTATACAAAGGCCGGAGCTGGGTTTGACTCCTGCCTGTGTCTCTTACAGGGTGTGCAATCTCAATAAATTACTTCTCTGAGCCTCAGTTTTCTCTTCTGAGAAAAGAGAGATCAATGACAATCTCTACCTTTCTGTAAGGTTTAGATGGGATACTGCATGTGACATGCTTAGAACAGTGCCTGGTACACACACAGTAAATGCTCAGTAAATATTAGTTACCTTTATTAGGACAAAAATCAGTTACCAGTAATGTGTAAAAAATTGGAAGCTTATTACAGTTTTAGGAATATTGGTCTGAGGTTTTTGTCTTTCTATTAAGAACAGTACATGTCCTGCTTGAGAAAGCTTTGGATCCATGTACACCATTACCTTTTAATGTAAGACGGAAGGCAAAAAACCTGAAACCCTGAGTACTTTCAGCCATACAAGGTGACCCCAATTCCAAAATTTGGGCTCTCCAAATTCCAGCCCATCTCCATGAAGAATTGACTTTCTTTCCTTAGTTGGAGGCAGAACTCCTTATGGACTTATTTCTCTGTGTGCTGCGTACCTCCCTGCACTCTTTGCCCTGCTTCCAACACTCCCTTAAGGGCTATGGTCAGGGAAAGAAGGCTCAAAGTCTCTAACCAGGAGAGGCGGCAGCATCGTGGAGAAAGCTCACAGGCAGAGGACAGAGCAAAGGCAGGAGTTGGTGGGGAGAGAAATAGGCAAGAAGGGAAGAAAAATCTGATGAGACCGTTAGAAAGCCAACAAATTAGACTGTAATTTCCATAAGGATGAGGGACAGTCCCTAGTCAGTTTTGCATCCCCTGTGCCTAGGACAGTGTCTGATGTGGAGCTGACATGCTGTAAGGGTGTGCTGAATAAGTGGAAGGCCTTTCATGAGGGTTATTAAAATCCCTCAGAGACTGGATAAGATCTATCAGGAACAAATGTTGAAAAAAGGTGAGAGGCTGATCTACTTTTAGAATTAAATGTATTAGACTGAACCGTATAAAACTGTAGTTTTCTAAATAAAACATGATTGAACAATGGCAGTTTCATATGGTTCGACCTGGGTCCCTGTCTTCCCAACACACGCCTGTAAACTCAGTATCCCGGTAACAGTGCCACCCACGCGTGCTCACAGCAAACAGGAGACACCAAACCTTCTCGACTCCCCAGCCACTCCTCCTCCAGTGTGGGTTGATTACCAACATTCCTGCTACCTGCCCCCAGGCCCCATGTGTTCCTGATACTCTGTGTATTTATCACTGCACTTACCACCCTCTCTTAATACCTTTATGTGTCATTTCTTTTTTATGTGTCATCTATTCTCTGAGCTCCATTTATTTATTCAGTCATTTTCCCAATGACTAATTATCAAACCCCTAGTGCCAGGAACAGTTATTTGTGCTGGGGATATATCAGTAAACAAGTAAACATACAAGATTCTTGCTCTTTTGAAGTTTCCATCTAACTCCATGAAGATAATGACTACATTTACTTATCTTTGCCTCTGCTTAACACAGTTCCATACCCATAACAAGGGCTCCATAGCAGTCCCTTTTGGGAAGAGTTAGCTGTATTTTTGCAGAGCTTTATTGATTGCAGATGAAAAGCCAAAGAAACTCCTAGAAAAATTCCCTTTCACAAATTATTAAATTAAATCCTCTGGTTTTGTTTCTGTGTCAGGGCTTTGCCATGGGCACTGAATCCCTGCCATGGTTGCCTTGGCCTGAAATACGATCAGATGCGCTGTTTCTTGATCAAATGCTTCCTTCCACCCTGGTCCATGGACGCCTTCCCAAGCATAGCTGTAACCTCCTGCCTTAGGACCTGGGGACCCAGCTAAGGGACTGTTCCTGACAGGTGAGGATCACAGGTCGGATTATTTGTTTATTTATGTGGATACCTTGAAAGGGTCCTATAATATGATAATGCTTTGATAAAATACTGACACCAGTATTGGACCCTCCCTTGTTTGGTTAGGGAAGGCTGATGGCCTAAATTATGACTATTTAAAAACTATCAAATGGTTTCTTATAGAAATAGTTGGTTTCCTGAGAGAGCTGAGGTTTAAGACAAGTATCTTTTATGACTTCTTATGACATTTATTACTTTATTACCAATGATTATTCCTAATAATTATTGGTGGTATTAATTGAGCACTTACTAAGTGCCAGGTACTGTGATAAATGCTTTATGTACATTATTTCATTTAATCGTTACACAACCTTGTGAGTATTTTATCCCCACTTTATAGATGAAGTGGCTTAGAGAGATTAAGTAACTTGCCCAAGGTCATGTAGCTAGGAGCTAGAGCCAGGACTAGGGAAAAATACTACTTCTAAAAAACTGACCCAGGCATTTTGAGGACTGGGCCTGTTTCTAACAGAAGGGATCTCCTCCTTCCTGACCCTTCAGCTAATTTATACTGACTCTACTTATCTACGCAGTTTTATATGGAGACATTAAATGGGTTTAAGCCAACGCTAAAAGGCAATAATAAAGGTTATATTTTAATCTAACTATCCAAATTTTGAAGCTCCAGATATATTTTCCACTGTGATACTAACTATAGACAATATTTGGAACATAGACAATGTTGAAAAAGGTAGAGAACACAAGAAAAAAAACAACAACACTGAAAAACATCACAACCAAACTTTGAGGATAATCAGGCCAAACATTCTTTCGAAGGTCAGGTTCCAAGTTCAAGGGGCTCATTTTACTTGCCTCCAAAGGCCCTTGATTTTTTCCACCGAATAAATAAGGCAATGGCCAGCAGGACAACCACCGGAATAACCAGAAGGGTTGTAATGAGAATCACGGGCACTCCCGAGCCTGGCTCTTTGATCAGTTTCTGTTTCTCCTGCATCTTCTGCAATTCTGAGGAGGCGGGTTTGTTCTCCATTTTGGTTTCAACAACTGCCTCGGATTCTTCAGGGAAAGAAGAGTTTACAATATTCAACTAACTCAAAGACTCCAAAACCCTCCCACCCGCCCCTACCCAGTCAAATTAACAGCTGCTCATGAAGAACTTGAGCTCAATGCATGTGGGGTTCATATTTCAATATCCGCATCTACCGAGCTGGCAATTGTGACTAGCAAATTCCCAGTGACTGATTTTTCACCTTTAAATTGGGTTTCTTTGGTTCTGCTCTTTGTTCCCTCTTTAACTATAATTCCACAAAAGATATATCCTACTTTTGCATTTTTTCAAAGTTAAAATGGACAGGCAGCATGGTGTAGGGGACAGAACTGGCATGCACGGTGGAGTCAGGTGAATCTGGGCTCAAATCCCAGTTCTCTTACATAGTCAGTGTGTGTAACTTTGGGCAAGTTACTTAAGTGATCTGGGCCTTGGAAACCTCCTCCGTATAACTGTAATGATGATAACAACCTCCTTCATGAAATTATTGAGGATAAATGTTTATCATAAAAAAGGTGCTTAGTAAGTATTTGTTTCCTTGTGTCTTCAGTTTATGAACCTCTTTCATGTTCAATGAATTATTAGTACCTCACATGCATAGTTGCACATATTAATTCTAGAATTAAGAAATGGAAAAAGGAACTGTGTCCTTTCCAGGTTCTTTTCTACCATTCCCAGCAAGTTGTAAGTGCACACAGATGCACTGTATGTCCATTTGTTGTTGATGAAAATAACTTACACAACTATTCTGTGATACTGGCAGATACTGGGTAGATATCAGGCCTAAAGTACTGCTTGGGAAATTGATACAATAAAACCATATAAGCAGCTACAGGAATCTTAATAACTACTGACTTGAAAATGAGGTTGAACCTTGAGGCATTCTTGCCCCCAAGAAGCACATATATGTGTTTGTACAAGAACCCTGTGTGTGAAGGCTGGAAGTCACAACCATTTGTGTTTGCCAAAAGGCTCACAAGGTTTCTGAACTTCAACTTCTTGGTGTGCCCTCTGCCCTATGATACAGAGTGCATCATATGGCCTCATGGAAATTTTGACAAAATGGCAGGGATAAGTGGTTTAACATGATCAGGAAAATCTTTGGTTAATATTTAATATGTATGGACACAGCTTAGTAGCTTGCTGGACACTTCTCCAAGGAAGCATTTCTTAAATTGCTTAAGGCATTGTAAACACAATTTATGATACACACAATTGGGAGGTCCCAGGTTTTTGCCTCAATGTTCTGAGCCAGCCTCCTTCCCAGTCTCAGTTAAATCTATCAAGCACGTACTCTGTTTCAGGAATTGTTCTCATTTAATCATCACACCAAGCCTATGAGTGGGCGCTATTATTACCACCATTTTACAGATGGCCTCACGGTCTTCATTTCCTTCCCTGTACTGTGATTAAGGGGAGACCATTATTTCCCTTCCTTTATCCACTGAAGTGGGTCTTGAAACTTCAGTGGGAAAGAAGGAAGGGGATTGGTTCATAGATCTAAATGGTTCAAATTTAATCTTTCTAAGTCTCAGTTTCCAAGAGGAATATGAATGTGATTCTTACTCTTCCTGACCACTAGCTGTTTTGTCTTTTTCTTCACTGTTGTAGAAAAGGTATACAAATTGTTCTATATTTAAGCCTGTTCTATATTTAAGCAAAAAATAACAATAAAGAGATGATAGGATTAAAAAATATAGGCCAAAGATATAGATTGGTAGTCAAGAACTTGTTGCCTTGGAAGAAGGGTTTATTTCTATTTGAAAGTGACTATAATCAGAGTAATTACATAGCACTTCCTACCTGTCACTCAGTGGTTTACCTACACCTAAGACATTGGCTGTACCAGTTCATATCTAGTTTCATCGATAAGGCAGAGCTAGGATCGGGCTCCAATAAAAGGAAAGAAGAACTATGAAGTAGGTGACAGACTAACAGAATCATTTTACCATTCACAGTAAGTGTGCTGAGAATGAGGTAATGAACTTGCTAAGATACGCACACTGCACTGCACTTTAGAAATTCTTGATTTCCACATCCCTTCTGTACGCTGAGTGCCATCTACTAAAAATAGTTGAACTTTCTAACTTTTGGAACCAGCTGAAGTATGTTTAGATTTTAAAAGATGCTCTACATTTTAAAGAAAGAGGATAAAAAATTTTAATTTCCCAATATAAAAGAAAAAATTGCTGCTCTTCTTAGAAGCCGTTATAAGTGGAGTAAAAAGCCTAAAAAATCATTATCACTTAAGAGACTAAGAATTCCATTCAAAGCGTAAAGAACAATCTAAATTCTGTCACTTTTACTCTTTATCCTAAATTCTTTAATTAAAACCCCCAGTAATTTAGAGCATCCCTGATGAAGATGGAATGGAGAAGCTCTAAGATTAGCCAGGACCTGGGGCTTCTGGAAGGTGGGGGTACCCCATGTGACATTGTGACATTCTCCTATATAAGAGGCCAGATGTATTCAATCTGCAACAAAATATGTCTTCAAACAAGCTTTCTTGGAATCTCTAGAGATACTTGGAAATAAAAAGAATTTTGAAAGCTGATGTATAGGAAGTTTTTTCCTTCTTCTTTAAAGCAATGCATTTAGAAAGGGAGGCTAGGTGCACTCCTGTGTGAGCTCACACACACAAGAACGTGCATGTCTCTCCCCCCTTGACAGAAGGGGAGAAGCCCAGAGACCACCTGGAGTAACCGGGACAGGAAAGGACAGACATTCTTAATGCAGCAACATAGCAATTATGACCCAGTCCATCACAGATGGAACTGAAGGCTGAAGGTTGTAGACGGCATACCGGCAAGTAGCATGTTAGAAGACATGAAAAGTACATATAGCACCAATGAGATTACAGGCATACTTTGGAACTATTGCGGGTTCAGTTCTGGACCAACTCAATAAAGCAAATATTGCAATTAAGCGAGTCACATAAATGTTTTTGTTCGCCAGTGCATATAAAAGTTATCTTTACACTATACTGTAGTCTATTAAGGGTGCAACAGCATTGTCTTAAAAAAACAATGTATATACTTTAAAAAATAGTTTCTTGCTAAAAATGCTAACCATTATCTGAGCCTTCAGCGAGTTCATAGTGGTAACATTAAAGATGGTGATCGCAGATCACCATAACAAATAATATTGAAAAAGTTTGAAATATTTCAGGAATTTCCAAAATGTGACACAGAGACATGAAGTGAGCAAATGCTGCTGGAAAACGGCGCCGACAGACTTGCTCAATGCAGGGCTGCCATAAAACTTCCATTTGTAAAAAACACAAAGTGCGTATCTACAAACTGCAATAAAACGAGTATTCCTGTACTCATTTTTTGGTTTGTTTGTTAAATGCAATGTGCTTCCCCTACAATGTGTTGCTCTCCATAAGGTCTAAGATGCTAACTGCTAAAAACAGAGAATTTATTTTTATTTTCTTAAGTCTGATTTGCCATCATCATCTTGTACAGTGGGGGTGGGGAAGGGGGGAAGGACTATGCTTTTGGTGGGATATTGGCATATCTATCTTATCCCTTGTAACTTTATTCGAAAGTTTCAATCCCTTTCCTAAGTTTCTATCATCACAAATTCTCTTATCCCTGAAACTCCCTGAGAACACAACACTGGTTCTGAAACTCTATTACTGATCGGTTGTGTAACCTTTCACAGTGGGGATGAGTGTCATCAAAGGTTACTCGAATTTCAAAATTTACAATTACCATGTATCTACAGGGCTGTTAAATCTGGGATGGTGTTTCTCCCTCTCTTTGTAAGAGGTGGTTTAAATTAAGCTTCCAGATTTTGATAAAAGACAAACTCTTGGAGATCCAGAATGATTTATATTCCTTTTTGTAATAAGAAAATAATCTTTTATAAAAAAGTTTAATGAGAGTCATACGGATTCAAAGAGGACTAGAACAAGTTCATTTGGGTTTGGGTATTCCTAACTATTAAAATGGAACTGTCATGACAAGGCATTTCAATTAAATTGACTATTTGAGCTGCTGAGAGGTTTCTCCACCAAACAGACTCAGTGGTGTGCAGGAGAGAGGATGTGGCCAGTGGGTGAGATCAGTGTGGCTGGGCTGTTCACAGCAGGTCAACCAGTATAGTCTCAGAGTTTTGGTGGGATCTATTTAAATAGAAACGGTCTGAGGCCACTTCGAAATCCCAGAGATTTCAGAGTAAACTGCAACCATCCGCAACCTGTAGTTCCTGGAAGAATTTATGGTGAATGAATTGGTGGTATTGATCTCTCCTCAGCAGTACAGTAACAGTGGTTAAGAGCATAGCTTTGGTGCCAGACTGGTTTAAATTCTGGCTCTGCCATTTAATATCTTAGTAGTAATTCTGACCCTCAATTTTCTCACATATGTAAAATGGGGATAATAGCAATTAACATATGGCTGGTTTAAGGATTAACCTTAATTCTCTGTATAGTCCATTTTTGTGCTCCATAAATGACAGCTCTTATTAATAACGGTATCTTTTCCAACGTCTTTATTCCAGGGCGAATAGAACTTATTGATAAACTCTTTACATAACAATAACAGAAAAATAGCAGATCAGGAACTTCTTCAATATGTGTAGTATGAATGTCACTCAGTAGTGTCACCTGGGTAGAATCTCTACAAATGCCAAACAGTTGCTATTTATTGTATAATATTATCTTACCCCTTTCAACCTTGAGCCGGCTATATTTTCTTATCTGCCTATATAAAATCCCTAAATTGCCTCTTGGTTCTGGCTTCTTTTCCTCTCTTTTCCACCTGCTTTCATGAAAAAGGAAAACAAGTAAGCCTAGGCTTAAGTCTTAATATCTGGGAGAATCATTTGTAAAGCAACTAAGAATTGAATCACTTTGCTACTTAAACATTAGGAACACCTCTAGTGAGTTCTTAACTACACGACAATGTCAAATCCCTGAAAATAGTAGAAAATGTATCTATATAAACTGATCCTAAGAAAGGGAGAAAATAATTTGACTGGGATTCCAAATGAACCCAGTAGTTTTGCCAGTAGCTAAATTCCATCCCGCCATGTCTTACAATACATACCAATGATATAGTACTTATTTCTATATATGAATATGCATGTATGTATATACACACACACACAGAGTCCTTACAGGCTATAAGTCTCTTGAAGTCAGGCAGTTCCATTGCTATAGTGCCTTACACATAGATGGCCCTCAGTAAATGTTGGGGGCTGAATGGTACTAAGATTGGAGCTTAGGGAGCAGCTAATCTTTTCAGGCCCCTATATTATTAACTCTCCAAAGATATTTTTCACTCTAAAGATTAGAGCCCATTAAGGAAGGCCTTTCCCAGCATGCTGGATGTTATTTTTCTACTTGCCTGAGGTTAAAACTTCCAAAAGTGCTGACTGACTTTTTTTCCTCTCTGAATGCCTCTGACCCACTTGTTGTAGATTTCTTACGTCCCCAATCACTTTTCATCACTTGAAATCAGTGAGTTTGAGCTCATTATTACTATTCCATTTTATCAGAAAAAGCAGTGGCAGCATGTAGGTTTAAAGCCTCAAGTACACAGTAGAAGTTATCGATAATTTACCAGATTATATTATATTTTTAGCCTGATAATATTTAAGTGCAATCAAGAGCCATAAAAGAATTCAACACAAATAGCCTTGGGTTTCATAGTCACAAGAGGAATCTGACCAACCTTTGATCTCCTGGACCTCAATGCCAGCCTTTTTAACTGATCGATGTTCCATTTCTGTAACACAGTACAGCAAGGAGAGAGAAAATCAGAATCCCCAAAAAGAATGTTTGAAAACTTAATTTTGATATTAATTGTTCTCAGTAGATAATATTTCTTTAATTCATCAAATACATTAGTATATTAGAAAAGAGTTTGATACAAGTCACTAATGAGGTGCCAGGTCCATGAATCCTAGACAAAATCCTCCTAGGGAAAGCTGAAATAGTATTTCCAAGGTCTTCGTATCTAAAATGAGATTTTCCATGTGGAGTTTACAACTCTGTATTATGTCTGAAATATCAAGTAGTTCTATTTTCATGTGGACATCTTAGACTGACTACTAGTTCTGCCATGTTTATCAGTCTTCTAGTTGACAGATTGATTTGACTAGTTAAATACTACAACATAAATACACAAGACACTTGTTTAGTCTTCTATGGCAGTCCTATTGTTCCCAAGGTACTGTTTTTCCCAGATTTATTATTTGGTTGCATTCTGGACTGCGCAGAAGGCTTTTTCTCTTTCATAGCTGAATGCTATATTGTAGTGCTTCTCAATCAGGGGATATTTCAAAACAACTTGGGAAGTCTTTCCAAAATACCCATATTATAACTCTTCTTCTTTCTATAGATCTTGAATGGGGTCTGGCCATGTGTGCTTTGAAAACCTTCTCCAGGTGACTTGGATATGCATCTCTGTTTAGTACCAACAGCTAGGGTGGAATAATGAGCCTTAGACGGGAATCTTAATGAGTTCAAGTATCATATTCCTATCTGTAAAATGAAGATACTAGTTAGATTTCTGAAGTTTTTTCCATCTTGAAAGGTATTTATCCATCTTTTATTCTGAAAAGCCTGGGTTCAGTCATGCAATTGGGAATTATCCATCTCTCTTTGCTTTCCTGTCTGCCTACACCTTCTGGTTCTTCTTTGAGGAGGCAGGTGGTAGGAGAGGCACACTTGCAGGGGAATGTGCAGCTACTGCTGGAGGGGAATAGTCCATGGGCACCTCTGGACACTCAGCCCTAACTGGGTCCTTATTACAAAACAGCAAAAATTACTCAAAGGACAATTCTGAAGACAACAGTTACCAAATTAACTTGGGCTCCAAGACCTGTACAGTATATGATTAAAGTTTTTGGACTCATGATTTTACTTTTCTTTGTTATACCTTGTATTTTTTCCTTGTTGTAATTTGCATTTTTCCTTATTATAAGTAGTATTTCTTATCTTCATCAAGTCCACAAGTCTTTATTATTTCTCTATTTAAAACTGCTGTTGTAGGTCCTGATTCCTCAAATTTATTATCCACAATTCTTTTCCTTAACCTCATCTTCTCCTACTGTTTGGACCCTGCCATATTTTAAAAGCATCTCTGGACATTGAGGTTTGTGGCTTACTAAGCATCTGGTACTGTTCAATTTAGAAAACTTAAGTTTTTAGTATGGTATCGGTGGCTATGTTAGTATACTTTTTAAGAATTAGAAATAGTGCTCAAACTGCAATTAGAGGTCTCCAAACTATCTGGCCTGATCCTGATAGAGAAACTCTTCTGTCCCCAGACACACTTTTGGAGTTACATGAAAACATAGTTCAGTATTTTGAACAAGCTGAAGTCTAAAGGGAAAATGCAGAGGGCTTCCTGTTTGGGATGATATGTGTCTGACTCAGATGCTGGTCTTCCAAGGTGCTCAGCAGCTACTGAGAGCTGAAGAGCCACGTGGGAAGGGATGCCTCAGTCAGGCCCTCTGCTTTGCCAGAGTCATCTCCTCCTTCTGGAACTAAGTTGGAATTAACATTGGCTTTCAATGTAACAGACATTACTTCAGGCATCAAGAATTTCCTGTGGAATATCTGTGGAAATAAGGGGATAACTGCCAGCAGAAAAAAAAAAAAAGTTTCTTTCCGCTTTTAAAAAAGTTAATCCCTGAAATGACTACCAACAGGTCTTTTAACAACTGCCAGTCATACCTTGATTCCCTACTCTACTCCTAGCAATAAAAAGAGACGGACATGCAAATTTTTTGACATGTTTTTAAGCAATAAAACTGAGGGAAAATGTGGACAACAATGCTGTAAAAGTCATACTTTCAGTTGAGGTGAACTTCCACACGGTATTGGTGTGAGCGTCTCCAACATACACGGTCCCGTCTTCGGACGCAGTGATGTCATGAGGCATGTCAAAGTGCTGCCAAAACAAGAAGCACATAGTGCGGTGGTGAGCCTGTACTTGAGTTCTTCACGAAAAGGCAGACAAACACAGTACAGCGCACAAGAAAACCATAAGCATGTTACTCAAACCAGAGAAACAATGATTCCCATCAAAGCAACTCTAGGCCAGAAAGAGTCATCCCTTCACGCACTGGGCACTGCCTCTGCCAGACATAATTCTGTGTGCTGGGAAACACTGAGGCAGCCTCATCACTGACTTTCAAGTCTTTTAAGAAGTGAACAGGGCTTCCCTGGTGGCGCAGTGTTTGAGAGTCCGCCTGCTGATGCAGGGGACACGGGTTCGTGCCCCGGTCCGGGAAGATCCCACATGCCGCAGAGCGGCTGGGCCCCGTGAGCCATGGCCGCTGAGCCTGCGCGTCCGGAGCCTGTGCTCCGCAACGGGAGAGGCCACAGCAGTGGCAGGCCCGCGTACCGCAAAAAAGAAGTGAACATTTACAAGCAGATTATTTTTTTACATTCTTGATTAGTTGGTGTTCATTATTTACCTAATTATTTATATTTACAAATAATAATAATATTTTTTGCCTTCATATTTCTTCTACCTTTAGTCATTGTCAAATTTGCCTGTTTTAATTTGTACAACTAAAAAGGACCAGGTCTTAATTCTTGTTATTATTCTCATCAAGCTATCATAAGCTTCCTTAAAAAGTACTTTTATATTACTGATAAGAGGAATCATTTCAAAGATTCAGGACATTCAGATTATTTCTGAAATGCATACTAGGCGATAAGCAGTAAGGTCGGGTTTTCTACTCTGAAGCCCAGTGTTGACAATATTTTTGGTCAGCAAAGGAAACAAACTGAGTGTGCCCTTCAGTATTTCCTGGTGTTTGTACTTACTTCAGATACACTGGTGTTTTAATATGTCTTTCTTCATGACACATTTCCATATCAAATCATGCCATCTCAATCATGAGGACACAGGGGAGCCCTTTATGTGAATTTATCGGGGTCACCGAGTTAGTTTCTTGAAGAGCAGCCTTAAAATGTGCTGCTTCCATTTCCATCTGTCTACTGAAGATTTCAAGGGTGCCACGTCTTGGCTAGTTGGCAGGATGTGGATGATTTTTTTCATCTTTGAGGCCAGGAGGCCTGCTTGAGTGTACCATTCTCAAAAGTATGATCAGTGAGTATGAATAGGAATATTATCCTGACTTATGGGCTTACCAGATAGCATCTATCCACTTTGGTTTGCTGAGTACAAAGGGTGCTAATGAGGCAAACTGCTCTTCTTAGCCCACTGTAGGAGGGGCAGAATACATGCTCTGGAGAAACTACTGTGCTTTGAAAATCAGCAACAATTTGTCACATTGAAAAGAAAAATGAGACAGCCATGCTGAGGAGGCTCATTCCTTCAAACTATCAAATGAGCTTGACAAATGTGCAGGAGAAGGACAGAGAGCCAGAAATCAAAACACTGCCTTGCTGAAATCTCCCAAGCCAGTCGTTAAATGTTCGTCTTTATTTTGGGTTCAGCTAATAGGTGGCAACAGAATTGCATATCACAGGAGGTTCTTCCTCTATGCCAAAATATGTTTTAAGAAACTGCTTTGCAAAAGATGTGGTTGTAAAGTACTTCATATTTTCTGATGGGAAAAATATTATAATAGGTGGAGAAACAAAGGTGAGGGGGTAATGTTTGAACTATTCATTGGTAAGGACTTTGCTTTAAATTAATCACAATATGTCATCAGTTCAAGGCTAGAATAACAATCAACCTCTATCTGTGGTTCTCAAACTGATCCAGGGAGACAGGGGTTCAGCTGAAAATATTTTGGGGCCACAGGAGCGGCTCAGGGGCAAGCTTAGTGATGGGACTTTGGGACCTCTATTCCTACTGCAATCACAGGCACTCAACTATAATCTTTTAAATGAATTATTCTACTGCTCTGTGTCATCTGAAACAAAATTATGCTGTAAGATTTAGTGTTAGGTTTTAAGACTTCAGAGTTGGACAGATTTAAAGATCTACTCTAGGCTTTGAAACCTTCTCTTGAGGTACTTCTCCCTAACAAAATAAAAGTGATCAGAGAAAAGAATGATAGCAACTTCCTGGGCATCTGGTGACATAGCCCAGGGCAATTTGCCCTCAAAATCTTATATTCTGTCTTAAAAATTCATAAGGAATTTGTGTTCTCCATATCCTATGTTTGCATTAACACAAAATAATGTTTAAACTTACTTCATATTAAGCAAAATCATTCTCTAAGAAGTTGTACCAAGTTATGTTATGGTTTAATATATCCCGTGGCCTCAATATTAAACACATTTTCGAGTCAAAAAGACCTGAGTTTAAGATCCAGGTGTGCTACTTACTGTGTAGCTTTGGATATGTAATTTCACTTGTGTGAACCTTAGGCTCAAACACTGTCAAATACTGTGATTTTAATCTCCATTGTTAAGGTTGGAGAAATAACACGAATCTGGGGTTACTATTCCCTTCTTTCTATCTTTCTTATTTATTTTATTTATTTTTTTGGTATGGAGTAGTGGGGATTATTCCTTTCCTTTTCCACATGAGCATCCGTGCAGAAGAAAGAAAACAAAAAAACGCCTGCCTGAAGGGTGTATGAAAGCCGATGACACGGACCATAGTCTTTGCTATGATTATGGAAGCAAGAATGTGGGGGGCAATTATGTATCTTTTGCCCTCAGAACTTTTTGACACCATTTGATAGAATCATCTTCTTTATTGTCCTACTGTCTCAGCTTCCCTGCATAGAGATAAAGATGGAGATCATACATTCAGACATAAACATTCCTAAAGAATGTAATAGAAGAGGGAGAACTGAAGTATTTGAGGAGATAAGTAGTGGGCAGGCACAAACAGCGGTATAGACACATTATGTAAAACTTGACTTTTGACTTGCAGGAAAAATCACTTCTTACATAGGAGTCAATACACCATATTATTCCCTTCACCCAAACTTACGCTTTGTGATGATAATCTAATTAAGTGAAAATTCTGAGAGATTCATAAACCGGTTTCAGTTTACTGAGTCAACACAGAACACATTTCTATGTTTTGGTGTAATATCAAGTCTTGTTTATTGAAAGGAAAAGCAAATTTTATCTTGGAGTTAGACTCTCTTTTCAAGTTTGCTGTATTGACCCATATATTGTGACTTATTCATTGCTGAATGTCTGATGAATACTGATGTTTAGGCACAAGGCTGTCTGAAATTTTCATTCAGGGCTGCTCTCATTTTTACGAGAGTACGGCTCATTTAGAATCTAGCCTCTAGCTTAGCACTTAGTGTTGATTTCTAGATGCATATTTGAATTAAAAGTTAATATCCTGATTGACATAGTTCATTATTATTAAAAGAACAATCAAGCAAACACTGTTAATGCAAAGTGAAGACCTGAAAGGAAGTGAAGTATCTCACTTTCTTTATCAATAGATATGAAGAAGCTCAAAGCAGCGAAATAATGAAGATCAGATAATCAGTCAGGATCTGAAACACTACTGAGGTAAAATACCTATTATCAATGTAATGAATTTCTTTCTGAAGGGCTATTATGATTGCATATTTGATTGCTTATTGCTTTACAGGTGAAATACTTCTACGAAAAGTCCTGTTTGTTATGTATCAATAGAAACTCCAAAAAAAAAAAAAAAAAGAAATTTGTACAGGAATATTTACTTCAGATTCAGTTTGGTTCAACTTGGATCCTGTAAGTTTTGTTAAACTTCAACTGAGGGAAAGGCTGTGTCCTGTTCTGTTCACTATCGTATCCTTAGTATCTAGCATAATGCCTGACACAGAGTAGGTACTTAATTAATAGCTCTAGAATGAATTTTAATAAATCCCAGACTGGCTGTCAGTGTTCTAACATTGGCATTGTAAAGTGTTTTTTTTTAAGCTAGCAAATTTGGTGTCTTAGAGAATACTATAGGAATTTGAGTATGGAAATATGGTTTATCCAGTGGCTTACGACAGCTGCATTTTGATCCATCAAAGCTGATAAATCTTTACAAATTTTGAAAAATAACTCTTATTTGCAGCATTTTAGCTAAAATCTATGTACCACAAGCACATTCAGGCAGTGTATATGAGAATTCTGATCATTTTGGCAATCATTTTGCAAAGAAAGCAAACTGAGGAGACAGAGGGCCATGGGCACACCGCACCGCAGTCACTGTGTTTGTAAAAAGCACTGTTAGAACAAACAGTGGTATACCATTGTGAGGTCAAAACTAGACTTTAGTCTTTTACCTAAACCAAATCTCTAGAACTTGAATACATTCTAAGAAGTGCTATTTTCAAGTCTTGTTGCTCAGTGTAGTCATAGCATAAAAAAAAGCAAACATGATTTCTGTTGAATCTAAGAGAACTATAAAATTATAGTTTAACATATTGTGGTATCTTCTTTACTTGGATGAAACCAGGAAAAGACTTACATTTTAGATAATCTAACTACAGTGAATTTAAACCTGCTCTTGTGTGCAAATCAACTAAGAACCTTAGAATTACATACAGTGTTAATTTGCATCTGAAGAAATTCATTGAAGAATAGATAAGGACATCTATTCTAAATAAAACATAGTATACAGCACTCCCATCAACCTCGCTAAGAAAGTAATCACATGTCCTTTTAAGTTTTTAAAAACTTATTCAAGTATAAATTGAATTCCAAGATTCATATTTTAGTTTTATTCTCATGAAAACTGATACATAGTTAATGTATGTGAATACCTTGCGCACTGGCTTGAAGACGTCTATAATTTCCCCATTGGAAAAGTTCATCACAAATCCTTGTACAGGTTCTTGGTCCTCAAAGTAAGGCTTCCCATTCACCGCAAAGAGCAAACCTGTGACAACATATCCAGTCAACCTTCCTTTAAAATATGGATAAGACGGGCTTTTCAATACATACATGTGTGTACATCACACAAAGAAGAAATGTAGGGTCAACCTGGTTCCTCCAATTGGCAACAAAAGTAGAAAACAAAATACTTAGCAGATGTCTCTTTCTGAGTAATAAGATAAGGGGCAAACAGCTTAGGAGACTAACTTCCTTGTAATTGAAAAACGAGGAACTGCAAAGCTTGTTCCACTTAGGAAGCCAGTAGAAATCAGGAATACATAGATATGGAGGAGATGACATAGGTAGAGGAATAGATATATAGACATCACAGGTATTCTAAATAGGGATGGGAAGAGTCAGGTTATTTAAGGCAATCATTTTGGGGTATCAGATCTTTTAAAAAATATGTAATATCTACTATAGCTACAAGTAGAATCAGGGAAAAATATGCAAAGAAAGTGAAGTTACACTGTAGATAGAAGAATGGTCTGATTTTAAACAACTAACACTTGAAAATGTGAGATGCATATTTCAGATTATCAAAGACATTTTTTCCTAATTAAAAAAATTAGACCATCTTTTTAATATTAATTCCATGAATACTCTTTGAAGTAAAATTATATTTCTTAGTATAGTAGTGTTTATCCAAAATAATGGAAACTGTGATGTTTTGGTTAAATAAATACTTCAGATGATTGAATATTATGTTTTAAAGAATTAAAACACTAAAATATACACAATACTAAACAAGTGTTGAAGGGTTTTTCATCTTTGTTTAAGGATTTCAGGATAGGGGTCTTTAGCACATCATATTAAGAAAAAACTCAACACTATCAACATCATTTACTATTGTGTAACGTTGTAGAGAGAATTCCAATTATAATACACTTTGTCTTTTGCTGAGATTCTCTTTTTAACCAGATTTCCTCTCATCTTTTCTCCTGATGTTTTTCTCCTCATATTTGATTTGTTTTTTTTTTCATTATGAACTGGATCACCCTATTTGTTAAGTAAATGGTCTTGCCAAATTTATTCTTTAAATATGAGGTAAAAACCAACATGAGAATTTATCTTTCATTGACATTATTGAGTCCTTTATTACTTTCTTTTATTACTTATTCCTTAGTGAAGCCAAACTTGTTCCTATTTCAGTCACTTGAGTCCCTTTATTCCACGTCCTAAATACATTGGGGGCTGCCTCAGAAGATAGCTATACACAACTTTAATAGCATAAGAAATATAAATATTATAGTGATAACCATGTGGTTAATGCAACTTTAATATAGGTATAGATATATTTACTAAATATATTGCAAAAATTGTATATAAATTCTAGAAATATATTTTCAGTTGCTCAGTATTCATGACATAAAGAAATCTTTTGCTAACTTATTTTTTAATATGAATTAAATGCACCTTATTTTGTAAGTTTGGATTATTTTTCTGAGTTTCTTTAAGTCAAGAAATCTATTTTGAAAATGAGAAAAAAAATCCAGATTTCATTGATCATTTCTCCTGACATTTACACATAAGCCTCACTTACGCCACCTATTTATCTTAAAAAAATTGGCTGACACTCTTTAAAAAAATGTGAAGCAGAAGTATTTTGAATACTGGTTTTATCAGCATATACCATCTGTTGATGATGTGTGAAGACATAATATTAATCATTTAATAACTAAAGCAAATGACCATAATTAAGGAAAAATAAAAATCAACGTTTGGGAACCATTTTTTAATCCATCACAAACAGTTGCTAAATCTTTTGAGTTCTTCATTATTACCATATAAAGAACAGTGGCGCTTGAGTTGAAAATGATTTACAATGCACTAACAGTTTTAAAAATTTTTAAATCTGATATATAAGTCATCTTCAATCCCTTAATAAAAAAATTACAATAAGAGCGTATTAAGATAAGACAAACACTTTTTAAGAATAGAGTGTAGTATGAAAAAACACAAAAAATAAAGATGAAATACCTGGTATATATGAAATAGCAAATACATTTCTTCCAAATGAAGCATGTTTAATCTCTCGCACAAATTCTTTGGTGTCAGTTTTAAAACACTGGATCCGACCGTTTTCCCTGTCTGCCACACATAATTGGCCCAAATGAGGCACTAGGGCCAAACTGTGAGGAACACTGAACTGGCCTGGTTTAGGATTGCTCTCAGTAGACTCTACAGAACAAAGAAAAACCTCAGATTTACAATTTGTAAAATCACCCAAAGTCTGACTCTAAAGTTTTATAATTTTCAAAATTCATGATAGTAAACAACTAAGTATGTGGAACCAGGGGAAAAAGAAGTTAAAGCACTTAATATCTCTTACCCACAAACACATTACAGATTTTCTCCCTATTTGGACAAACTTTAAAGTTTTTGGGTAGAAGCATTCTTTTTCCTCTTATAAGACTCGTGTGTGTGCGCGCGCGCGCGTGTGTGTGTGTGTGTGTGTGTGTGTGTGTGTGTGTGTGAGAGAACAGCCAACTGGATGCATAAGGAGGCCCTGTCTTCCTCACTCCAGGGGACAATTACATCCTAAAGAATGTGAGGGGTGGCCAATCTCTTGTTCCTAATGATGTTGGCCAATAATTATAATGAGAGATCAAGAGTCTTACTGAGTACCTTCTCCCCACTGTGTGATGAACTTTCCACTTGGTGAAAACTGCACGATCCGACTGTTGCAGTAACCATCTGATACATAGATGGTTCCTGTGTCTGGATCCACAGCCACATCAGTAGGTTGACAGAAGTGATTCTGGTCACTGCCTGGTTGCATGCTCTTTCCCAGGATTAACAGAGGGGCTTCTTCATTGTTTGCATTCAGTTTGAACACCTTTTAAAAAAAGAACAAAAGCCTTACCCACTTTGCATGGTTATAATTGACACACACCCACCTGACTAAGGCAATCAGAGTGTAAGCTTTCAGAGACTTATTTAAAAGCAGGTACTTTTCAGAACTGGATGGGACTCTAGAAATCATCTGGTCTGATTCCTTCATATGAAAAATGAGGCTTATAGAGATTAAGTGACCTGCCCAAGGTCATCCAGGTCATTAGTGGTGAATGGAGACTAGTATGGATGTCCTGTTCCACCCATCCCCACACTTCCCTTTTGTCTTTCCTTAGCTAATAGTAGAACGCTCTCCAGACAATACAAGAGCAATAAATGTTTACTGAGATGTTTGAAGACTAGCTATGCCTTCTGAGCTCTAGTTTCTTTTCCTACTTCTTTCCCATCTACTCATTAAACAGGTATTAAACATGAGCTTATCTTTTAAGGGAAAGACATTATGATATATACCCTAATGGAAATATAACTTCCTCTAAAAAGAACAAAGATTTGCTGTTTTACATATAAACGTATATACTAGAGACTTTGGCTCAATTTATAGAAGATTAAGGTAGCTTAAGAAAAATACATAAAACACATAAAGTGATTAAAAAAAAGAACTAAGACCTGGGGACAGAGGAAAGAAAAGCAGATATGGAAAGCTAAGGAGGTTGGGAGAGCCCAAACAGTTGGTAGAGTGAAGCTTCACATCTGGCCCTAAGATTCCTGCCAGCCACACAGAGAAGGGTGACTTGATCATTTACATGTAAGTTTTTCCTAGCACTGAGTTCTAAAAGCACCATTTCAGACATGGCTGTTCCATTCTTTTGCTATAAACTTTCTGGGTCACAAAGACCCAGGGGGTGGTGGTGGTCGAATGAACTGGGAGATTGGGATTGACATATATACACTAATATGTATAAAACAGATAACTAATAAGAAACTGCTGTGTAAAAAAATAAATAAAATAAAATAAAAAAGACCCAGACAACTCCAGAGCATTTTGAAAGCATAACTTCATTAACTTCTATTTGAATCACTGCCAAATGGAAGATTACCTGATGAAGAGCCACATCTGTGACCCAATAATTTCCATCTTTATCTATACTTAAGCCATGTGGCAAGTAAAACCTGCAAAATAAAGATAATTGTCTTAATTATATAATTACTCCCAAAGCATACATGAGAGGACATTTTTCTGCTAATTAATTGTAAAGGCAATATAAATTTAAAAACTGATAAATGTATACCTGTATTACTAAAGAAAAGACGAAAATGAATTGTTAAATGAAAATACCCATTTTAATAGAGACCTCCTTGTGAAAAATCTTAAGTGGTATTTAACCATCTAAAAATCTATACACGAAGCCTACGTATCAATTACAAATATTATAAAGTATGGTATATTAAATAACACAAATAACATCAATTTGAAAACAAGTTCTAAGATCATAAAGAAATGTGTATAAAACAAATTGTCTAGAGAATTATAAATGGATTTATATGGTTTGAATATGCTGCTTAAATATGCTGCAAGGCAATATAATGCTGTACTAATATAAAATATTAAATATATGACTGAAAAGCTTTAAGAGTACCTACTAAAGACAGTAAAACCCAAAGAAAACAACTTCCAGCAGACATGGGCTGTGATCATCTGAGCAAAGAGAAGTGGTGTGCTGGATAATCATTAGAGAAGGTTAATCTGTTTAACAAATCAATTGGAACGACCTGGATAAGAGAACTGCAACGTGGACAGAGACTCACAGGCTTAAGGAACTTGGACAGCGTTAAAAACACATGGACAAAGTCTTAATGTGATTGTGGTCAAACCTGACAATACACAAGCTACGTTTGTCAGCTTCTAGCCTTTGCAAGGTGTTGTAATCATAGATTTTTTTTTCATGAGCCAAGAATGTAACACCCTGATCTTGACTAATAAACTGAACTAGATCTCTCTTTTGGTGACTGAATGTGAGAGTTATGATTTGCTTTCAACATAGAAACCCCACTGTTGGCCAAGCTGATTTAGCAGCAGTTGCTCTGCCTTCCTCTTTAATTCCTTTCTGGAATGAGATGCTTCTGATTAATGGGTAGAGCACTGAAGAGACAGGTTCAGACACAATGAGTGGTGGGGCTGGTATATTAGAAGTTGGCCCCTGACTCACCATCTTAGAACCCTATAAAAAGCTAATTATTACCATCTCCATAAGCAGCTGCATTCAAAGTGGATGGCTCCCCGCCTTTCAAAGAAGCTGGCTTTCCCTGTGCCTAAGCAGATGGAGTAGGGTATAGCTCCTAATGCTGCCAGGTTATAGCTGTTGTGGACACTCTGTAAGCAGGTGTCCCTTTCTTTCAATGACCATGAATATCAGCCAACTTTTTTTGGCTGCCAAATGCCATCTAGGAATAAGACCAAATAATGAGCAGCTTTCAAAGTCAAATTACCTATGCATGCTATGGAAAGCTGAAAGTGACATTTGTTTAGTCTTCACTTTGAGATGGGAAGAGAGAAGGCTTTTTTCTTAATGGTGATTGGTTGGTGAATTTGGTTATGTAACTTTTCTGCTCAAGAATTTTTTTTTTTATCCTTCAGATCTAGCTGAGTAGCAAGTCACTTCATTAGCATGTGTATCAATTCTCTCTGAAGCTTGACTACCTACTAGAATCACCTGGGGAGCTTTCAAACTACTATTTCGATACCTGGGCCGGCTCCCAGACTAAATCTCAATCTAATTTTTGGAAGCGTCCCAGGTGATTCTAATATTCAGTCAGGGTTTAGAACCACCTCTTTAGAAAATGAAAGATAGTCAAGTAATTTAACTCACAGATTTTTTCCACTGGACTGGAGTACTGCGGCATTATTTGGATCTATGACAAGAATAGTGTCTTCTTCAATTGGCCCGAGACCTCTTTGCTGGTAAATAAACTTACTGTCAAAAGAGCTAAAAAAAAAAAAAAAGCATTAGAATGGAAAATAAACCAATCAGAAACATCAGTGAACTTGAGAAAGGCAGACCATTCACTTGAGATTTTAAATAGAGAATCAAGAGAAGGGCTCAGATGTGCCTGACTTCACTCTTTGCCCTTCACACTTCAGATATACCATTAGCCTGAAGAACTAGTGAATGGTCAGTGGAGCAGCAGCATGGGCAGTGCCTGGAGATGCAAGGTTTCAGACGTACCAAATATGAATCGGCACTTTCACAAGATCCCCAGGTGAGTCATATTCACATGAGACTTTGAGAAACACTACCTAGAACTCTTAAAGAAACTAATTTTTTTCAAAGGCTCTTCAAAATGTTTTAATTCAATAGTTATTTTCTTTCAAACTACAAAAGAAGGCATAACTTTTTGTGCAATGATAAGCAAAGTGTAAATGATAGCAGGAAGGACAGTGATCAAAACTATGTTTGCTATTTTACTTGCTCTAGGTACAACATGCAAATACATATTATTAGGATGTAGAATGGAATGTTCAAAGTATTTCAAAAATATAAACCATAATTGATTCTTGAAACAAAAATGTGTTTAGAGACATAAAACTTTTTCCATATAACAATTTTTCTGTAAGTACAAAATGGACATCTATATAATAATTAATGTAAACACTAAAATGAATATGACAATTTCTGCTTTTTTAACTCTGTACCTTCCAGGTTATTATAAAATATTATGAACATTTATGTTTATATATATTTTTCATTTATATTTCTATCTGAATTGTTAGTAGTATCTTTCTTTAAGTTGACAGTTATCACAGACATTGTACTTATTTAAATACCTGTTTTGGAAATTATTTGGGATAAATAACAAAGGTAAGCTCTTCTAATGTAAGCTTATGTGAAAGAGGAAAATATACAAAGCACCAAGAGACCAACTTATATTTTCAAAACCAAAGAATTGATCAGCACATAGTTAAGCCATATGTGTGTGGGTGTTGGGGGGCATAAAAATATATAATATATATATTTTGCCAGATGAATATTTCTGTAAAATAGAATTTCCCTTATAGAATCAGACAAGTCTATGAAAAAAACTATTAATATTTTGTAGTTCAACTGTATAAGCAAAAGAATCTGAATAATATTAAATATTTATGGAGAGACATTTGCAAATTTGCAAGGTGACAGACTGCTCAAATCTGTCATACCTCTATTGATTAGTTGGTTAGTATTACTTATGCAAAGTCCCAGTAGGAGAACAAACATTTCAAAATTACATTCTCTTGCCATTAAAAATATACATCACAATTATTTGAGATTCTTGACTGTCATAGTCTTTTGGGTACATTTTTCCTGAAAGATACTAATAAGTCCCTGAAGCAGTTCTTATTAATGATGCATTCAATTGAATAAAAAATATTGGTTCAGCTTTCTCGACCTAAAACTTAAGTAATATTGCTTACATACGCTATTACGTGTAGTTAAAACCACACACCAGTACCTAGAAAAAAAATACATAAGTTAACAAAATGGAGGTAACATCACTAACAGAGCAGATTTTATAAGACAGTCATGAGATCACTATTAAATCGAAATATAAAATTTTATTAGTTCGAACCAATGTAAGAATATACAAGGTATTATTAAATCAGAAGACACTGGTAAAGAGCAAACGTGAAGTAACTCTTTCTCAGTACTATGAAACACCAGAGTTTATCCTATATCTGAAACTGTATTTTCAATGTGACTTTCTGTACTAAAAACATCATACCAATTCCCCTAGAAAACAAAGGTACTGGATTCAACCATCAATGATCTATATTTTTAACAACTTGTCTATGATACTGGATAACTTAAGTTCAGTATGTCTAAGACTCATAGTATGCTACAGTTTTATATTCATATGTAATAGGATAAAGTCTCTTCATTTATCATTTCTTTTAAGGCCTAAGTCATATTTCTCATTATTCAGAAACATTTCAAGATTTGTAGTGGCAAATGGTAATTTAAATAATGTGAAAATTATGTTTTCTCTGACTTTAAGGAGTTAAAATTTGTTTTCCCTTTTTTTTTTAAAGAAAATTTGAGATAACTGTAGATTTACATGCAGTTGCAAGAAAAAATAATACAGAGAGATTCTGTGTACACTTTACCTAGTTTCCTCCATGGTAGCATTTTGCACAACTACATACAGTACAATATCATAACCAGGATATTGATATTGATAAAATCCACTGATTATACTTAGATTTCCCTTTCCATTTTGTATTTCCTAAAATTTTCATTTATTCTTGCAGTTTATTTACTTGGGCATGGAATATACTAGTACATTACTTCTCCACCCCACCCCCACCTAGGAGTTAGTAATATGGAAAGTTACCGAGTCCTCATAATTCTTACCAAGTGCTATCCACTTGACATGCAGACAGTGTTCTGACGCACTACTGACAGCTAATAACAGTGGCAGTCCAATTGCCTACTGCATATCTTGATAAAACTGGAGCCTATCAGACCTCAGCATACCTAATTCCATATCTCTTATCTGCAAAATGACAAACCATACAGGAAGCCTGACATAGTTACTTGTTCATGATTTCCCCAAGCAATAGGTTGCAGCAGCAGCAATTCTTTGGTCTGTCTTGTCATTCACTTAAATATTCACCATCAGTCTTAAATCTCTGGTCCTACTATTTTAGAAAATAACATTCCTAGAACTTATGATGGAGAGAAAGTAGATCTCCCCACCCCCACGTTCAGGAGCATATGTTGACCTCCTCTAATTTAAATCATGTTTTTTATAGCTTCAGCTTATTTCTCCAGACACTTAAATATTTAAAAATGCAAACTCTAGTTTAAATTACTCTCTGGCAGCCATATAAGCTCAAAGTCAAGAACCTGCGATATTGAGCTTGGCTTCCAAGAAAACAAGCTATGTCAAGGAAGAAACATAAATAAACCCCGACTCACAGTCCCAATGCTAGTCAGATCGAATGAAATGTTGTAGCTGATGCGTAGGTAAGTGAAAACATCCTTTATCAATGGTACTGTTCTGCACTGCTCATGAATACAGAAGAAAATGTATCAAGTAGTTGATATTTTGCTGTCACAAACCTAAATTGTGTGTGGGCATCTATACTCACAATCTAGAAACGTCAGATTTCTAATGGTGGGAAAAATAGCAAAATTAACTAATTTGAGGATCATACTCTTTAATTTTATTAACCATTTTTTGGTGATGTTATAATAAATTGTGAAATAGCAAATGAAAGAGCCAAAAGAAAAATAAGTAACAAAGTAAATAAGCTACAGAGTAAATAAATCAGATTTTGATAATAAAAATTTGGATACACAGAAAATATCAGATCTCTCAACTTATCAAGATTTTTTTCTTAGTATCTCATTACAATGTAACAACTAATAATATGGTTTGTTTTTTAGTGTTTTTTTTTTATTATCACAAATTACTCCCATGTCATTAGCAATGTACAGAGGGCATTTTATGTGATGCTTTAGACTAACCACTTTTCCTATGGTATTTGGCTCTATGATTATTAGTCATAGTATTACTACACTTCCCTGTATCCATTAAGGATCTCAGTGATTAGGCAAGTTCTTGAATTTACTGATATTAGCATCATTTGACTATACTAATTTACTTCAGTAACATAAATAACAAATAATAACATTCTAGAATTCTGAGAAAGATCATAGCTTTAAGGAATTAACCACAATAGGCCCAACCGTTTCACTGAAAATCTTTTGTGATACCATTTACCAGATGTCTATATGTTTAAACTGGCAGCATCAAGGGACATTCAGTTCCTCAGTGGATTGGTTGATGAGCCCTAATCCTTTCACTTGGGATCACTGGAGCCTCATGCAACTAACAGCTGGCCCCTGGCAGTTACACAGGGCAAGTAATAAAAGGAATTGATGTTTTTCTGAAATGGGAAAATCACACACACACACACACACACTCACATTAAATCTGCCAAATAAAGTAATTTATAAACTCTCTTCTAATTCAAAGAAAAGTAACGCTTTAACAGTTCACAAACAGATGTCAGATTATAGAGCTGGATACACTGTTGCTATAGCAAACTGCTTATTTAGTGTTCTAAAGCAGCTACCCTGCATTATATGCTGCAGAGAGGTCTTTATTTCAACCACATTTAACTTTTTACAGGATATAATAATACCCTGCACATTTCACATGGTGCCTGGAGCACTGCTGATTTCTGTTTGCTTCTCTGAAAAAGCACTCAGCGGAAAAGACTGAACTGCGGCCTGTGGGCTGGAATTCATCAGTTCTTTATTTTAGCAATTTGAATCCCCCATTAATGATTTTGCACATTAGCAGCTAATCAAACAGTTTAGATAAGGCTGAAAAGAAATGCTTTGCAATATTCTCACACAAAGGAACTAGAATAGGGAGAAAATAAACTTCTGTGCCATCAATCAAAATTAAGGAAATGCAAAATAAATAATAGCAACTGAAGAGAGAAGTAAAATATAATGTTGTAATTATATAAATTAAGAGGCTGGAGAAAGGACCATAGGTTTTCAAGTGAGAAAATAAGTGGAAATGTACCCTCAACATTAGGAAAGCAAAGACATACCATAATAAAACCAAAGACTTTAAATGGAATATAATTTAATACTATGTTAAAAACACTTACTTCTGAATATATACACATTGAAAAATTCCTATGAGGAAGAAAAAAGGTAGGAAAAGAAACCAGTGTGACTATTTAGTGTCCTGATGGACCTACCACTAGAGACATCTCAAATAGGGATGAAAAGAACAAAGAACTAGGTATCACAGCACTGGGCTCTGTTCCATCAATAAGGCCACTGGGAATGAGTCACTTAACAAAGTGCTTTTTGTTACTCAACAGAGTGAGGCACTTTTTAAAGTCTTCATTTTTTTGGACTAGGGAACAGAGTCAGGGAGTTCAAATGTCTTGATACAGGTCTCAAAGGTAGGAGGTGGTAACCAAGATTCAAACCCAGGTCTCCTGTCTTCAAAAACATGTGGTTTTCTCTTACTAGGATTGACCTCACTGGACTGGAGAATCTCCCCTCCAGTTATCAAATTTAATTTGTAGATGTAGAAGAGATAGGAAGAATAGTCACATAGCCAAGAAGAATCAGAGAAAGTGGCATAAAACTGGAAGAAAATGGCTTGAGTAAAACTGGAAATGGCAATATGAGAGAAAAGGGTAGACTATGGAAACATTCTTTTTGTAGAACTCCTTACAATTTTCTCTCAGACGTGAAGATACTAAGGTACCACTCAGTCATTTTGAGTTCAATTTTCCAGGCCCAATTAATTCTTAAGGTATGAAAGAATTTGCAGATACAGAAGCAGGACCTCAAGCAGATATATCTTAACAGAGACTCCAGAATATTAGGGAGGCAAATCTTGAACTGATTTTTATGAAAGTTAGAAAGCAGATAGATTTCTGAAACAATAGAACCTCACAAGGTTCCATAAAACATTGATGAAGAGGTGGTTTGTGAACAAATTTTTGGAGGGCAAATGGGAGAAGATTCCCAGAAGACCACACCTCTAAGGACAAAACTTGCTAAACCAATCATTCAACTATTCAATTTTATAAACAACATGTATAAAGATGTGAAAAGCAAGCTCATCAAACAGACCTAATACCAGGCTGGAAGGGACAGCTCATTCTCTGGTTAATTAAGAATAAAATAATATCTGTAAATTGAAGCAATGCTAAACCTAATGAGTGAAATGTAATTGGAATAAAATCCTGAATTCAGTGTTTTTAAAGCACTGCATAAGTATAAATTTCCAGTAAAAACTTCAGCACAATTTCATGAAATACATTTGGAGATTCTAGTAGATTACAAATTCAACACAGAGTAACAAGGCAACACAAGATATGACTGCTGAAGAAAAGTGAACAGAACCCTTTTACACTAATAGATATCTAGAATACACATCAAGGAAAGTAATTGCATTGCTGATCAGCTAACACATGAGGTATTGTGGCCACTTCTCAACCAAACACTTTAAAGGACTGAGAAACCAGAGCACCTTCAGATGAAAGTATCATGTCAGTATGAAGACTGGCTGAGGGCCTGGGGGATATTTAGTCTGGAGAAGATAAGACTTTCTTTAAATATGCAAATAATTGACATGAATAAATGGGAGTAAATTCACTTTGCATTTGGCTGTCATGAAGGTGAAGTTACAGGACACAGATGTGAGTTTAACATAATGAAGAACTTTATGACATCTAGATGAGTCCCATAACTGGAAAGTATGTCTCATATCTAGGGCATCTGTTGGCACTGAGAGTTCAAGCTCCAGATGACTATGGAAGATTTTGTTTACAGATGTCCCAGCAGGAAGCTGGAGATAAGCTCTCTGGTGGACATTTGCTATTCTGGGTGCCCAGGGTCTACTGCCCCATTTTGTGCTAATGAAACCTCAGTTTTTCTTTAGTTGACCCAACATTCTGAGCCTCACTCTCAGTCCACTTGCTTTTGATAATGTCAACTCTACTCTCACACTCCAAGGATAGAACAAAAAGTTAGGCTAAGCCAAACAGTAGATTTCAGGGCTTCCCTGGTGGCGCAGTGGTTGAGAGTCCGCCTGCCGATGCAGGGGACACAGGTTCGTGCCCAGGTCCGGGAAGATCCCGCGTGCTGCGGAGCGGCTGGGCCCGTGAGCCATGGCCGCTGAGCCTGCGCGTCCGGAGCCTGTGCTCCGCAACGGAAGAGACCACAACAGTGAGAGGCCTGCGTATCGCAAAAAAAAAAAAAGAGTGTATTTCATTCCTCTGCCCACAGTGACTGGTTTAGGATGCAAGAAATATGACCTAAAGTCAGGTAGAACACTGAGAGTGTTTTAGAACACTGAAAGTCTCCATTTAAGGATCTCCTGTTGACCTACATCAGGGAAATAGACTACCTCTTCTATAATTCTGAAGCTGCAAGTGGGGAGGAAGATCAATCAGGGTCTAAGAATGGAGCCAACCAGGAGAAAATGTGTTAAATAGGTGCTGGTGGTGTCGTTTGAGCTACCATACCCTTAAAGTTTTTATTTATACAAACTAATAAATTTCTTTTCCTAAGCTAGTTTGTGTTGGGTTTTCTCCCTTATTGGTTACGGAAAGAATTCCAAGTGATAAAACTTCCAAAATCCCTTCCAACTCCATGTGAAGAAATGACAAATGGTATAATGGAAACACCTTTTAGCACCTAAAAATTAGGGCTCAAACCCATGATTTACTTAAGAGGGTATGTGATGTGAGGCCTGCACAGTAGAACCTCAGCCATAGCTGAGATAAATAAAAGAAAGGGCAAGAAGCAAGCCTCTGACAATGGTGGTGATTTTGACAGAGACCGAGGAACAGCTGTTACTGAGGCAGGAGCTATCCAGCTCCTGCTGGGAGGCATTTAAAGAGCTCTAGCTGCCATGCCGCCCGAGCACCAGGGCAGACAAGAGGCTCTTTAAAGTTTCATTACACCCTGCTGGTAATAGGCATTTCCTATTTTAGCTAGAAGAAGCCATATTGACAGGGAAGAAAATGGAAATCAAATTGAGAAAGGGAGCTGACAGTCATCTTTCAGGAGGGTAAGTGTTTTATCATCATCATTATTATTATTACTACTATTATTATTATTATTTTGTTGCTATGCTTATTTAGCATGGTTAAGTAGAAAAGTAAGAGTTGACCAAGGCTATCAGGTAGAAATGAAGAGTAATACTACTTATAAAGACAGTTTTTGTGATAATATCAAAAGAGCTTTGAGTACTGAGTATTAATTAGGGATTATTATTAACTCCAAGTACTGTCTGATACTTAAAGAATGATCAACTACAAAAAATTAGGGGATATAGACTACTAAGATTTGATTTAGAACAAGCTCTAGCCTTATGGAACTTATAATTTTGTGAACATGAGAAGTATCAGGATGGGAAAGATTCTGAGGAAAATTAATACAGGATTTCTCATCTTTCTATCCAAACAGTGGTAGCAACAAGAATGCAATTTCCACCCCATTTTTAATTTCCATTGTCTCTCACTAACACATAATAAATTATTCTGGAAAATGCTGTCTTTTTCTTTGTATAATCCTTGGATAGTCAATGAGGAAAAAGAAAAATTATGTACGTTGTCTATTCTATATAATGCAACTTATACATGTAGGAAGGATGGTCATGTATGACCATTCAATGAGCAGGGTCCACACATCCAAATCTATTTTCCTACAAAATAACTAACAGAGTAATCCACTTCTTATTCCCTTTGTGAATATTAAAGCAGACAGTGTTAAAAGCAGAGATCCGAGTGCCGGAAGAGAACTTCCTCACAACCACAGATTGCAAAGGCTGCTAGAGGCCAACAGGAAATACAAGAGAGGCAGAAGGAAAGAGAGATAACAAATATTCTTACACCTGAAAGATAAAAAAGAAGAAGAAGAAAGAAGAAACAGATTTAATGGGTTAAATCAGCATGACTGCCCTGAAAAAGTCTTGCATTTTTGGCCTTTTGTCAGTGCCATTTATCCGGGTAAACACACTGGGGCTTTGGCAATGGAACTGGAATCTATTTACACATGATACTGGTTATCTAGATGAAAGCAAGAGGCCAGGAAAAAGCAGGTCTTCAGCTAGGATGGCCATATATGTCCCAGAAAATGTTCTTATGTGGCTCTTGTTTCACAGTCTTGTGTCATCTACCCCAAGCTGGCCTTTACAGATCCCTTTTTATTTTTTTCTATTAAACTATTCCAGCCTCTGCTGTTTACTTGGAATGAATATCACATTAAAATGGAAAATTGGACTTCGTCCGATTTAGCTTTAGCCAGCTGAAACAGTATCAATGGGAGAAAATGATGCTGTAATTTTCTCGTCTGGTAAAATGTGGCTAGAAATCCATGCGGAAAATGTAGCAATATTCATTAAAATGAACAATATGCTACAATGAATAGTAATAGTTTGCTTTTGAAAGCGCTTGTGAAAATATCATTAGATGTTCAATAATGACTAAGATGATGTAACAGAGATGTATAAATAGGGATGCTGAGTTCGATGGCTTTGAACTCTGAATTGATCTCTTCCTCAGATTCCATTTTTGAGTGTGACAACTGGAAAGGACAATTAAACAGTAACAAAGCTATCAATCTATTTTGAAATGCTAATTGAATTCCATCTTCAACTACACAAAGAAAACTACATACATGTGTATGTGACAGAGCAGGCTTAGCCTAAGCTTAATCAGTATCTCTGAAAATGGAGGAAGAAAACAATTGAACTGTGTATGTGGATCCTCAATTTTCCAAATGAAACCCTACAGTTGTACACTTGAAAGGAGAGATTCATTACACTTAATTCATAAGATATTAAAAAATTTACCTTCATATGTAGATTTGTGATAAAACACATGAATAAATGGATACTCATTACTCAGGAGAATTAAGATAACCTGCTAAATTTTGGAATAAGCTTTTAAAAATACAATCATGTAAATGTGCTCGTAATCCTCTAAAAGGCAGTAAGTTTAACAAACTGGGTAAGTGGGCCAACTCTGGAGTCAGATGGAAAGGAACTGAAGCCTGACTCTGCCAGGCTAACTGTGAGGTCTGGGGCAGAACGCTTACTTCCTCTTGGTTTCTTCACCTGTAAAACGTGAATGATGATGATAATAACAGTGCCTAAATGTTGTGAGGTAATTTATGTAAACAGAACAGTCACAGGAGCACAGTAAACACTCAATGAATGTTAGACTTTTTTACCAAAACTCCCTATTAGATGATAGTGGAAGATAGAATAAAAGGTTGGAAAGAGAAACCCAGAGGGAAAAGCGGGATATTAGTCTTAGTGTTATTCTTAAGTCTTGTTACTCTTTAAGTTTTTGGTGCTCATGAAAAATGCAAATTTGAGTAATAAAATTAATCTGTATGGAAATGTGAAGGCCAAGGTACTGACTATTTCTATAATATGGTGGCCAAGCTGCTCTAACTACAGTCTCCAGAAGGCACTGTTATCATGCCAGGGAGCAGTCTGATGGAAAGGGAGAGTCCAATGGCCTTACTATGGTTCTGTACCCAGTACATGGAAATAATGAAGTGCTTTATTGTAGTCAACTAGTAACTTTCTTCGTTGATCATTGATCATGATGCACTTTTTCTGAAGTCTTGAAATGCCTCAGCCATGTACTGTCTTAACTGCCTTTAATGTTACTTTCCTTAGGAATGTGAGGGTAGCTTCAAGGGGGAGAGAGCAAAATGCTAAGTAGGCAGAATCACAGACTGTTATTGCCTTCTTTCCATAAACTAGTTTGTGAAACTACCTTAATTGTTTTCAAATGCACAAGACTTTCTCTTTTCTATGTGTCACAGTCATATACTAAAAGAAAAAATATGTTTTGCTCACAAAAATCAAGTTCAAAGAAAACCTTGATAGTTCTCTCACCATTATTCTTAGTTTAATGAAAAGCAATGCATGCTATTTTTATCTTCATTTACTCCTTCAAGGAAAAATTATTACTTACTTTCCATCCCAGACATGGTTACCTCTGTGGAAAATCACCAGATTATTCGTAGGGTCCAGAGCCATCCCAGAAACCTGGCCTGGTAACAAGTATACTCCAGGCCAATCCAGTGCCTCTTCTACATGGAAATCTAAAAGATAAATCCATACATTTAGTGTAAAAAAGAAAGCTAGTATAACCTCATGAAGATTCACAATGATTATAAGAAGTTCATGCAGTAATGTCACTAGATGCAAAGAAAAAAAATCAAGCCATGCTCTACATAAAATATACCACATGCACATGCCAAGGAGCCTCCTGAGCTATGAATAAAGTAAGTGACTGTGAACTTGTTTGGGGATATGCTCTTTTCCTGTTGATAAGATGCCTCGTAAAACCAGTTTATCCTTAAGCCATTAAGGGGCAAATTTGAGACAGTCTTCTTAACAAGATTCTTACTTTAAATTAGTATCTTTGAAAAATATGGCAACATGGATGGCATCATTTTAATACAAAGCTTTTAAATGTTGTAAATAAATAGTATTATTAGGCAATAAGCCCGTTTCTGTGTGTTTGTGTGTGTCTGTCTCTCATCTAACTTCTGTGTAAATTGTGGATGTTCAGAATACATTAGACCTTATAATAAACCATCATTGATAATACCTTGTACAAGGAACTATGTAAAATACCAATCACATTTCACCTAACTTTAGTGTTCCTATAACAATGGGAATGGAGAGATATTCTTTCACTGCTTATATTTCACTGTTTCCTAACACGAGAAAGGAAAAAATAACAGGAACTCTATGACTGAGTGATTTACAATCACTCTCACTTCTGATCAGAATACACTTATACTTAGAGAATACCTAAGTTCAATTGTTAACCCCTTTTATAAAAATGCTCATGAATAAAGAGGTACCATGTACAGAGTAGTTATGTTAACTGAGGATGTAAAGTTATGAAGATGCTGTGAAATCCTTTGTATCAGTGTCAATATTCTTTCCCTCTGAAACGCTTCAACAGAGATGCTGAGAAGTAAAAAAGCAGCAGTTTGAGTCTCCTTTCTCCTTCCCATACTCTGGAGGATGTGGCAACATGCAGTGAAATCCTCAAAGATAAACATTAAAGACTGGAGGAAGAAAGGGAAACACAGGGCTTGTACAGTCAGCTTCTGAAAGCCTGAGAGGATGCTGGTGTGAGAGTAAACACTTTAAGATAATTCTCTCAACTATACAACAGGAAACAGTAACTTTTCACTCAAGATATTCTTACCTTTGCTCATTTAATTTTTTAAGACAAAAATTAATAACACAGCACAATCAATAGGATGCCTGGAACAGTTGTGTCTACAACCTTTGCTGAAGCATATTCAACAAATATTCCCTAAGTGTATTGTCTATGTAAGGTGTTATGTTAGATTCTGGGGACACAAAGAAATAAAGCATGGTTTTGGTTCTAGAGGGACTCATAGGATAAAATGAAAAAAAAAAACCAAAAAATAACCAAAAAACAAACAAACAAAAAACAGAAAGCAAATATTTATGACACAGTACCGTGCAGGAACACAGCAAAGGGCCCATAATCCTTCCTGAGGCTTGGCTGGGAGAGGGTAGGTGTTCTCACTTAAAGTTTATTGAATATAGAAGTAGGCAGAGAATATTTCAGTCAGAAAGATGGAAAGTGAGGATGATTATAATTGCAGAATGTGTTTCAAGATCTTTACGTAACTTGTATGTCTTTAAGGATATCTGTGTATGTCAGGAGCGGGTATGACAGTGACAGGCAGGACTAACAGACCCCAAGATCTAGTTTAGACTGGAAAATATACATTTGTAGAGCACATGAAGGTATGGATTTAACAATGAATTAATGAATGTAGTTTTGAGCTGTGGTGTCTTGATCTATACTGTGATTAATTTTGAGGTATGCTGCAAGTACTTCATTAATAGCAGTAAAGCACAAAGCTTGGGAATAATTTACTTCTGAAATATATTAGAGCACGCGAGAATGTCATTCTCACTCATGTGTGTTTTGCTATGTCTTCCTGAGTTGGGGAGAAGGGGGGCAGAGTAATAACTGGCGTGCCTAAATTTGCACAGCAGTGGATGTAAATGGGGCTGCTAGGATGAATAGCATTCATCATCTATCATGCTTATTATCTATCATAATAGGAGAAAAGGATGCAAATTGTGACTATAGGCGACTAGGAACCACTGAAGGTTTTCAATCATGGGGTGACATGAAAAAAACTGTGTTTCTGAAAGTGAACTCAGGAAGCAGGGTATAAGTATTATAATTAGAGACGTATGGATGGATTCCCCAAAGAAAATGTTTCAAATTATTTTTAAGTTGCTTGAATCTCAGGTTGTACTTCATTCATTCTCATCTCAGTTACAGCTTGTCTTTTCGGTGGTCATTCTGTACTTATTCAGCAGCTCCTGAAGATTCTGGATGGGCTCCAAGGGAGACTTGAACCTCCTAACAATACAGATATTTAGTCGCTTTCATCAGCTTCTCAGAGCTCAGCACCACTACAACTAGATGGAATTTTGTGAGGGCAAGGATCATGTCTTATTCACTGTTTTGTCACTAAGTCTTGCACAGGGCCTGGCCTACTGTAATGGCCAAAAAAAATGCACTAAATTGAACTCTATGCTCCAGTCTCTACTTGCTTATGTTGTCAACTAGCATTTAAACACCCTTATAATCTTTTAGTTCACTTGTACTACCTCTTTTTACCCCTAGTATTGTGCTGAAGCTACCGTGAAGAGACTAAAAAAAAAAGCTAATTGGCTAATTATTTTCATTAAAGACAATAAACAAATGTCAGGTTTCCTGGAACTTTTCTATTCAGTGGTCCACCAACAGGTACTGGAAGCGAGGTGCTCATGAAGATTCAGAGATATTAATTCTGATAGAAATATGCAATGCAGAGATATTAATTCTGATAGAAATATGCAATGTCCCAAATATCAGTAAATACACTATTCTGGCTTCAAATGGGGATTTCATAAAATATTGGAAATACTGTATAAAGAACCTTAATCTGGCTGTGAATAACCCTAATTATCATTGATCTTAGATTGGTAAGCACTCAAAAAGCACTGCCTAATGGGTTGTTTACCTATTTTGTCACTTATAAGAATCCCTTTTGGTTGGGAATTTTCAAGAAGAAAAAGCAGTGTAAATATCTAGAACATATTTATATACTTTTGGTAAATTTTCAAAACAGCAAAGGTGATATGTGAGGAAATATATAAGAGGGTTAACACTGTAAGAAACTTTGCTGTTTTTGTCAATGCAAAGAACTATTTTGTGCACAGCAAGAACATTCAGAGAAATTATATTAAATTATTTTGAATTTCATTTAAAAATATCATTGTACATTTATTAAGATTACCCAGCCAAGACCTCAAAACTTTCAGGACCTCAAAACCTAGGTCTCTGTGTTAATTACAAATTCTAAAATAGTTAAAGGAAAACTGAGTTCACGTCCTCTTCTGTGAACACTACCTCAGTTAATTAATGTTTTTGCTTCCAGTGTCATCTTTTTCATTATTAGGCAGTTAAAGGCTGTTCTCTTTAAGATTAAATGATCAAGAACAAAGCAGTCATTGAGGACTAGTGCTGTATGGATATGGAATAAATACTGATGTTTTCCCAATCCCTGCCCATCTTTATAAGAGAATCACAGAATGCTAGAACAGGACTGGCTCATCCCAGGTCATTTTCTCTATTCATAAAAAAGGAAATACAGGCTTGGGCAAGACTTCAGTCATCAATAGCAAGGGTGATAATTTCCTAATCCTCAATTACAAATATTTCAAATCCTTATTAAAAATTGTATGACAAAATATATTTGGGTTCTAACTTAAACTTAACATTTTCAATCATGGAAAAGTTAAAAATTTGAGTTCAGATTCCTCTTAGTTTTTATCTAAGAAGTAATTCAGGGTATGACTAATGTTGTAGATTTACAGTTTTAATTTGAAAATTAAATACAAATTTCTTACATGTGACCTTGGGCAAGCCAACTCCAAGTGTCAGCTGCTCTAAATTCACATGTCAAACGATAGGATTATTTCAGAAGAATCTTTGTATTCATTATAAATAAAGGTAATTGTGCAGCCTCATATTCCACCATATATTTAGAAAAAAAGTTACTACTTTCAAAAAAAAATTAAACATTACTATTAAAATTGTATCAATAAATCACTAAGAGGATTAATGAATTACACCTTTCCAGGAAAGATTAATGTTAGTAATCAATGCTGCTTTCATATGAAATTATTAATAAGCATTTAACAGGGCATATTCATTTATCTGTGTACATAAGGACTAACAGACAAAGTTGAGAAAAAACATAATTTCAAACCTAGGACTATGACTTAACTTCACCATAACAAGGCTCTTCATATTTAATCTTAAGGAAAAGACCCCAGTGAAATCAGTAGAAGATTTCAACAACAAGAACAAAATAAAGTGGTTGCTCTTTCTATACTTGCAAATTCTCATTTAGTGAGGAAAAGATGCCTTATTTTGGTCAGGGATTGTTATTCATCAGAAGTGCCAACAATAACTATAATTAACTGAAACTATAGGAGAAATATTTATACTCAAGTGAGAAAGAAAACAGGAATAATTATAAGGTCTTATTTAGTGGGAGTGAAGTGAGGAAGAGAATTAAGACATAACTAGGGGCTCAGAAGTATTAGCAGAGTTCCTTTTCTTTTAAAAATTTAACTGCAAACGAATCCTCACCTTAGTCAAATTGTTTGGATATTGATTGAGAAAGTATGACCAAAGGCAATCTACACCTAGAGTTATTACAGTTGTAGATAAGATGATGGGATGATTGGAAAAAAACAGCATATCTATCTTATCTATCTATTATTTTATTTTATTGTGAGAGGCAGAGTAATAAAGTGATTAAAAACCAAGACTTGGAGCAAACCTGCCTGGCTTTGAATGTTGGTTTATTGAGCTGTGGCACTTTGGATCCATGGCATGACCTTTCTATGTCTCAGTTTCTTCCTCTATACATGGGTTTATAAATAGGGTTGTTATGAGAATTAAATGAGTTAATGCATCTAAAACACTTAGCCTGGCTCATAGTAAGGGCTATGTGTGGGTTTGTTTTCACTATTCTCTCCTCCAGAGATGAAAATTCAGCCTACTGAATGCTTTATTTTACCCTGGGAATTCTATAAGACTTGAACCTAGGGGTCAGCATATGACTGAAATATGTTAAAAGTAATGGACTCTGAGTCAAGAAAAAGTTGTCCATAGAAATTAAGTAAAATGTAAATGTATCATAACAATATTTAAAGATTCTGTGCATTCTCTTAGCTGATGGGAAGCATCACACAAATGCAGATGTATTTTCTGATGTCCAAGGGTGTGTAACAAATGTTGAATCAGGCTTCCATATGCTAGCAAATAGTAGTCCAATCAGATCTGACAGCAAGAGAATAGCTGTCTGCAGTTTTAAATTTATTTTTCAATGAATCTAGTTTCCAGAAGGCAACTAGAATAAAGACTATGATTTCCTTTCTACTCTATTAATGCTGTCTCAATATAGATGTCAAACTAATGGTAGAAACCAAACTGTTAAGTGTAAAAAGGAGTGCATTTGCCTCTCAATTTACCAGGTTGCATATTTTCACACTGTACATCATATATTACAGGAAAACATCAAGGCAGATCAATGTAAGTGATCAGCGATTTGAAGAGCCGCAAACTCCCATTATGGTAGAACACTGCCAAGTCATTTTCTCAATTTATCAACTCAGAGTGCCAATTTTTTCAGCTTTCCTACACATTGCAAGAAAATTCTCTCATGGATGCTACTTAAGCTAAAATAATTAATATTTAATAAATAATTAAAATAATTAATAAATAATAAAACAACTACTTTGGTGTTTAAATTTTTGAAATCTTAGTCCAACTTGACATTAATGGTAGCAATTATAATCATAATTATTGTTAACATATAGCACTTATTAAGTGCTTTTCTTTAACTAAAGTTAGATATTAGATAGTGTTATGGTGAACAGTGAAAGAAAATTGAAAAGACTTTTAGAAATAGCTTACCTAAATATGAGTTTTGTTATTTTGCATTTAAAAAAATCTTGAATCAGAGCAGTGAAGTAACACTAAAATAAGTCATTTCAGAAAGGAAATACATGCACATCTTCTTCCTGTAACTAGAATTTGTGCTCTGTTTCTGTAACTCATTGCTTTATTTATTTCAGTGACATTCACCCACATACTTAAAATGAAAGGAAACTTTCTGAACCAGATCCTGGAGAAACATTTTTTTCCTGGTAACTGCCATTCTGACTACCTTGGAAGGTATAAGGAGATTTGGCCAGTAAGTGTATTTTGAGTATTTTAAGCATTTCTTTCTTAGAAAAACTACTAAGTAGGTTTTAGGAATACAATTCCTTAAGTCAAACTGTGATTTTTACATTGACATTTATGATGCCTATAAATGACCATGATATTATTTCACATCAAAGAGTAATAAAGGCAAGTCATAGATAACTAGAAACTAAATTTTTAGTGGTGAGCACACTGTAGGGTATACAGAAATAAAAATATACTGTTGTACACATGAAACACATATAATGTTATAAACCAATGTTACTTCAATAAAAAAAAAAGACAAGTCATGGAATAAAGCAGGATGCAACTCTAACACTTCATGCTTGAATAGAATTGTATTCTCACCAAAGAGGCCCCTTTCCCTTTTATATTTGTGTTGTTCGGGTTACAATTTGCTGTCCTTAATATAGACGTTCAGACAGACACTCCAGTCTTTCTATGAAACGGATAGGGGCATGATAAACTGCAGATTTCTAGACATCATACTCAGAGATGTCAATTCAGTTGGTCTTCAGTAGGATTCAGGAGTCTAGATTTTTCATAATCACCCTAGGTGATTCTGATGCAAGAGGGTCCAGGGACCACCTCTTGAGAAACACAGTTTTATTAGGTAAATTTAGAAGGAGTTAGAGCAGGGCTGACCCTGTTTAAATATGAAGAGGTAAAAATCTGGGTTCCATTTAACATCTCATAGAGACTATTAGGCCAGTCCTAATGGACAATGCTTGAAACTCCTGTGTTAGCAAAAGGCACTGCATCCTAATTTTTTTCAATTATAAATAAAAATCAGTTGGGTGTTGAATAATTTATGGCTTCCTGCAAAGCTGTATTTGAAAACATCAAGCTGGCAGCCTGTGCCATTCCAGCCCACGCATGGACAGCTGCCATGCATGCATATCCGTTACTTTTTTGGGGATTATCTCCACAGGCTGTATTATCTGGCTTTCCACATTAGCAAGTAACATGAAACACAATCAATATCACAGAAGCCACAACACAATTAAAGACAAAGGTGAGGCATCCATAGCTTGCTGGTACAGAAACCTGAAGGGAATAAGGTATTGTCCTCTAATTACAGAAGCCAATCCTGGTTAGAAGTAAAGATAAATCTGATAGTTACTGACTTGCTGGAGGTCCCTTCAGATATAACTACTCAACTTTCCAATTAAGATAGTAATTGATAATGGAACTTAAGAAATCAAGGTCATAAAAATGGTTACATTTTACAAGTCAATTGGATGAGAATGCTGGAAGTGTAAGATTCCTCTGAGAGGACTTTAATTACCTTAAAGGAAGGTAGTGTATAAGCATTTCATACACCGGGACTTTACATATCAGGTTTGAATTTTCAGTTTATTCCCATTGAACTAAATGGAGAATGTTGATTTTGTAAGAATCTGTTACCCTGAATTTCATATGCCACCCTCCCCAATATGATCCAAAGCTTTTGGGTCTTAGTAATTCTGGCTCATCAACTGAACAGAAATTGAATTTACGTATTGATAGTACTGGACCAAAACAAAAAGAAAAACTCCTCAAACAAAGGTGATATCTGACAACCCAAATCTGAGTCATGTTTTTTCTAATGATAAATCCTTTTCATTGATGAGCTTTCTCACCCATTTATTTTTATTCCCTTCAGATTTTGCTTATGTAGATTGTAGCATTTCACATTTTATTCTTTAAAAGAAGCCCTAAACGCACCTCCTGTGTGTTCTGGTTCCCAGGTGCCTTCACCGGGTAGCGGCTGCTGTAATGACAAAACTCTGCTCTCTGCTGGCCTCAAAGTAGATGCTAGTCTGTGGAATTTGTGAATTCTGTCTCTGACAAGAAGAGCATTGTCCCTCTCATGTTCTGCACTCTCTCTGGCATCAGACTGACCAAGATCCTTCTTTTGGACTACGTTTGCAATCTCAGCTACCAGGTCTGACTCTGATTCTGCCTTTTCTGTAGGATTATATTTATGCACATGAACAACATCTTCCCTTTCTCCTAGCAGCTTGGAAAGTAGTGAATAGAAATCACCTGTGAAAAAAAGAGAAGAGATAAGGGGTGGAGAGTTGATAAGATTGCAAAATTTACAAAATTTTGTGCCTTAAATAATATCACCTCCTGAGTCCTCATAATAAGTGAGAGGGAAGGTTGCTCTCAGATGTTCAAGCATGAGGAGAAAAAGATGATTTTCCAGAACAATGAAAAAATAATATGCTTCACATTTCATTTTACAAACCACCCATTTCCTTCTGTTATCTCAGGAGTCAACGACACTAAATAACCTCTATTAGCATAATAGTAGAAACAAAATAATGCGTATGTGACTGCAGGGCATGTTTTAATAAATGGTTTTCACAAGGTTAGTTTGGATTGATTTGGAAGTCAGAGTTCATCAGCTTTCTAAAATAAAATATTATCAACAGGTACAACAGAAAACAGCTATCTTCACAGGCAAACCCTTTGAAGTTGTCTTCTAAAAGCCTATTAAAGTGTAATCCACAAAAAATTAAATGTAGGGCTTCCCTGGTGGCGCAGTGGTTGAGAGTCCGCCTGCCAATGCAGGGGACGCGGGTTTGTGCCCCGGTCCGGGAAGATCCCACATGCCGCGGAGCGGCTGGGCCCGTGAGCCAGGGCCGCTGAGCCTGCGCGTCCGGAGCCTGTGCTCCGCAACGGGAGAGGCCACAACAGTGAAAGGCCTGCGTACAGCAAAAAAAAAAAAAAAAAAAAAAAAATTAAATGTATATTTTTGAGCAGGTGTTATAAAACACAAAAAAATCTAACATCCACTTGGCAACTGGAAAACCAGTTTTATTATTTTGTTAACTGTGTTACTGTAAGTAGCTCCAGTTGTTTATTTTAAATAAGAAACAAATAAAAATTCCAGAAAAATAATTGTGTGAGAAAAGAATATTTTTAAAACAGTTTCGAGCAAAAGAGATTTTAACAAACTAGTATCATTGGAATGATACATCACTGAAATGTATTTCATGTCTTCCTGTACTAAGAAGTAAACTTGGACATGATAATATAATTCCATGAAAACAAACTATTTATAAAATATTACAACAGATACAAAATATGACTATGGAAGGCTCATGAAGCATTTTAATCCTCATCAGTTACATCTATGGCTTCAAATCCATTCACATCAACTGTGTGAATGGGAAACATGTATATTCTCTATGGAATCATAAATCTGCTATTCCAACCCAAACCCAAGGGAAACCCACAGTTCTTCCTTTTCTCACTCTATACTAAGTGCTGCTAATGAAACTTATGATTGTGGAGTCCTTTTGCTTAAGTTTTAATTACACTTATAGCATGATCAGATAACATTTATAAAACCTTTTTTATGACCATTAGGAAATAAAAATAATAACTGGTTTAGCCAGGATACATTCCACTAAAGAATATGTTATTAAAATATTGGTGCAAGGGGATATGAAGTCTTTCCAAAATGATGCTGAGATCCTGTCATGTTTATAAATAATCTTGGTTTAATGATTCAAAGTAGGTTTTCAATTCTTGCCCATGAAAGCAGCTTATCCTAGGTGAGATCTTCAATCAGAAAATAATTACCAAGTATTAGGGCCAATATCAGTAAAATGAACAAAGCAAATTACAATGCAACCAATTCTGGTAGGCCACAGTGGCATTCTGCCTTACAGAAGAGAAATTAACCCATTACTGTGTAATTCTCCTACCCCACACACTAAATATAAATAGCTTAATATGCTGTTGTGCGATGAAACATTTTATATAGAAGATGAAAACAAGATGACTTCAGGAACAGAAAAAGAACACAATTTTAAAACTTGAATCCATGACATTAGGCTAATGTTGATGGAGGAACACAGGCTTAGAACTATGCATAGTTATTGAGGTTTGTCAGTAAAAATCTAAAAGCTGTGATAAAATACCAAATACAGAGTACTTGGTTCCTTTGAAATGATCATTTACAATGATCACTGGGTTAGGAAAACAAAAATTTAGCAACGTAAGAGGCTTGGCTTCACACAAATGCACTGGCCTTGTGAGAACATAGCTTCAGAGCAGCATCTCACTTCTAGAGGTTACATGCAGGAGCCCACTAGATGGCTATCTCTTACATTCTTATACACAAACCAGAAAGGTTTCTTTTTTTTTCTCTTCTGGTGTATGGAATATATGAAATCCCAAAACGTTAACCGTCTTTCTTAGTCATATTAAGATCCTGATTGAGGAAATCTACCTAACCTTGAGTACAATGGATGGAATAGAATATAAACAGAGGAAGTTGGGTGGTCTCTACCCCAGTTTCATTTCTCAATATTCTCTTTTTCTTTTCAGTTTATATTATAGCCATATTGGACTTTTACTTCCTTGAATGTCAACTCTAAGAAGATGTTGTTTCTTCTTCCTGGAACATTCTCTCCCTAGTAATCAACTAGTTCCTCAACCTTCAGATGCTACTTAGGCGTCACTCACATCCAAGAAGGCTGCCTTGACAATTGCTGCTATGTGCACCTACAGCACTCTGCTCTTTCCTTGTATTGTTATTACCCAATGTCTGGTCTGCATTTCACACTAGTGTTTGGATCCAACCCCTGACACTTAATAGCTATTCTCTGCCTTTAAGCAAGTTACTTAACCTTTTAAAATAGATAATGACAACTACCCTTAAAAATTGTTTTGTGGATTTAAAGAAGATAGTTAATGTAAAATGCCCAGTCCAGTGTATTTCATAAAGTAGATATCACTAAACTATAGCTATTATAATTACTAACGACAAAGATATAAACTCTAGTTGCAACATGCATCTGATTCAATCTATTGTTTACCTAAAATTTAAAAAAATCAGTTTCTGTTTCGTATTGAAGTATTGGGATTTTCATAATGGAAAAAAGCCACCTTTAAGATTAAGGTGGAGCCACCTCTATTTTCTCAACAAGTCATTACAGCCACCTTTGTGATTTGCTTCCTGATTTTGCCAAAGAAGGTTGTACCTGCACTTCTGCACTTTCTCTCTTTTTTTTTTATCAGTCTATTTTTGGAGAAAGAACTATCCCTACCCCAGTGTTCTGGATGCCAGCCCTCCCTGAGCCTTCTAAAGCCTTTCCCATCTCCTTTTTCTTTCCTTTTCTAATACAATTACTCTGCCAAACATTTGACTCAGGCTATAAACACACTCACTTTGGGCTTATCTTGAGTGGTCACGGAGGCGAGAAGAGACCCTCCTCTGACACAGTATGTCTTTCAAGCTTTTTCATTTTCCCTCTTTCTTTAACAAGTTCCAGCACCATCTACAAGAGCTTTCTATGATAATGGAAATAGTCTATACCTGTGCTGCCAATGATAGCTCCTAGACACATGGGACTATTGAGTATTTGTAACGTGGCCAGTAAGACTGAGAAGCTTAACTTTTAAGTTTACTTACTTTTAATTCATTTGTATTCAAAGTTAAATAGCCACATGCGGTTAGTATCTACCATGCTGGACAGTGCGGGGTTATGTGCTGCTTCATCCTTCCTCATATCCTCTTTCTTCCTAAATCGAAGGCATTTGCTTCCACTCCCTACTTCACTCCTGTATGGCTTCTGCATGAGTTGCTCAAGAGCTCCTAGTTGCCAAAGCCAATAGACTCTTCATCCCGACCTACTGGTGGCATGTAGCACTTTTATAGTTCCTTCAGAACCCCTCTCCTTACAATATTGTTCTTTCCAGATCTTCACCTGTCATCTTGACTTCCTCTTATTCTGCCCAACATATGGAATGTTCCTGTTTTCTGAGGTCTATCCCTGGCATACTTTTATTGTCCCTGGCTAAGGCTTCTTCCTACTAAGTGATCTCAGCCACTCACAAAGCTTAAGCTGCTACATTCAGACAAGTGACTCCAAAATCTGGAGATTTCCAAGAACCTAGTGGTATATAAAACTGCCATCTGGAAATTTCCACTTGGATTGAATGTCTATTTCAATGGGGTTTTGAACTCAACGTGTCTAAACCTGGGCTCTTAATCTTCTCCCCATACTTTTTTTTTTTGTATAGTATCTCTCTCAGCGATGAAACCATGTTTTGGGACCATCAATCCAGAAAACTAGATTCATTTTTCTCTCACCAGTGAATCACAAAGTCATTTGATTCATAGATGCCGATTTGTCAACATCACCTTTTCCCTCCCTCCCACCAGTACTCACCTGAGATTCTTATCACCCCATAATTGTCGTGCTGAAGGACTACCCCTTCGTCTTCAGAACAGACCCTCACCCCTGCCTTCGATGGAAAAGTCTGTCTGGAATGGTATTAAAGCTGCTCGACCTTTGTGCAACTGACTTGTGATTGAGGGTAACCTACGTCCCCTAGATACTTCCCAGTTATGACCCCTTTTCCTCAGCTCAGTTAACCTATGTGTTTCGGGGTAGTATTCTCTAATTCTATTCTGGGTCCCGCTGCTAAGCAGACCATATAATTTAATTACCAAACTGGGACACATTTGAGAAAGGAAAGGGGTGTTGTTAATATTTATACTAGGCATAAACTGGTACAATCCTGGAAAAACTGGGAGGTATAATTACCCTACTTATTCTCGACAGAGATAACATATAAAGAAGTACTTTATAAACTACAAATGACAATAATAGTAATAGCAGCTAGTACTTTTTGAGAGCTCAGCATGACCAAGTCACTTTACTGAGTGCTTTATACGACAGAACACATTTAACTTCCGTGGAATACTTACTGTTCTCATTTTAGATGAGGAATCTAATGGCACAGTACTAAGGTGCACAGCTGGTAGCACGTTGCACTTGGATTTGAAGGAGACAGCCTGACCGAGGGATCCACCTTCTAAGTATCACTATACTGGATCCAGCTTCCCTTATCTTCTCTGTACTGGCTGTATCTCTTTCCTATGAATTCACCTCAGACCTGTCAATCTTAGTATATTAATTTCTTTTTTCTTTTTAAAGTAACAGTCTACTGAGCTCAGGTGCCAGGTTTATGATTTAACTGAACAACTTTCTTTTTTTTTTGTCCTATCCTGGCTTGTCTTCTTTTTATTATAAGACTCTAATAAATTAATCAATACATACATATACAATGTATATGCAAAAAACTGGCCTAAAGAATAATGACTGGTTTCTTTTAGGCTTGAAAAAGTAGAAAAGTTTTCTATTTTCTATTCTCTTTAATAGTTTTCACTTACCACTGGCAATATACCTTACATGTATGATAAAATTCTCTAAGATGGTCTAAAAAAACTTTTTTCGTACATTAAAATTATCTGAGAAGGGACAAATGGCAAGGTATAAATGTGATTTTATATAAAAATAACCCCCTCTCATTTCTTATATATTGTCATATTTCCAGTGATTAGTGCTGTTCCTATTATAGCAGATACTCAATATATGATTCTGGAATGAATACTGTGTTATAAATGGCTTCTGCATTAGTAAAGATAAAAATTTTTCCTTGATGATTTTAGGCTGCAGTGAGTTCCATTTCTTTCTTTTCCTCACTTCAAACTTTGATTCTTATCTTAAGAAATGCAGAAACACTCTAGGTCTTTAAGTTATTTGGCCAAGTGGGTTTGGTATTTGGGAAATACTAGTGAGGTAGCAGCTAATGTGTCAGGAAAAGGAACACAGCCTAACGCAAGAGAGTCTAAAACACTACCAACTAAACTCCAGGTTTGTTAGCTGTGTGCTTGTTAGCTATTTCATGGCTCAATGTACATTTTTCTATTTAGTTGGGATCACTCAGTATTCCCTCCCACCAGCATGGAAATTTCTCTGGTTTACTTTCAGGAATATGGTAAGATCAAACTAAACAAGATGGAAACATACCTTGAAAAGTGCCCCATGCTTTTTTCTTTGAATAAAATGCTTTAAGATTATTGGATTAAAAAATAAGTACCCCTACTTTTAGACAGCGTAAAATCTTAATTGTGGCAGGCATTTTTATGTTTAAAGTGATCAAGAGCCTCTTGGTAATCTTTCAGAATATAAACCGCCATTTCCCACACAAATCACTAGTACTTCATTACCTAAAACAAACAGCTTTTGTTACTGCTTATTGCTCTGTGATTTCTATGGTACATGGAGAGTAAATAGGATATTCATTAGTAGTTTAACCACTGACAAAATACACCAAGTAACCAAGCTAATGAGATCACAATCATGCAACAACAACTGATTAATAAGAGGGATACGACCAATGAAAAGATAAAAGCATTTCTTTTTAGATTTTCGTATTTTAGCTTATGAGTCAGTCATAGCTGACACTTCGCCTTCTGGTTAAAGTTGATTTGGCTTACCGACTGTTTACTTATTACTAACCCACAACATTTATCCTACTAGCCTTGGGGAAATAAAACACATGATCATGATGACCGGCTTAAGGATCATACTTTATTACTTTTTCCTCCTATAGGACTCATCTGATTGCGAAACAATCAGAAATAGGCCTTTTAACTCTTTTCTTTTTTTAAGAAAATGAGACAAATGTGAAAAAGGAGAAGTTAGGAGATGATGACTTTTGCAACTGCCATACACACTGATCTATATCAGAAAGGCCAACCATGCGATAAATGATCATTCATATCTGCCTATTCTGTTATTAGGAAACCAATTCAAAAGAGCATCCACTCAGCTTTCCAGAGCCTTGGGGGATATTTAGAGTTGTGTTTGATAGATGAGTTCAATAAATAAAGACTTGTGAGCTGCTCATAAATCACAACTGAATGGAAATACAAACAAGACTTGTATCTTCTTTAAAACAGCAAAGTGGTATTGAGAATGCTTGGAATAAGCTAAGAAGATGCTACTAAAATCATTTGGAATTTATTAGGGGATGAAGGGAGTGTCCTATTTTGAACAACAAAGGAATATAAATTTTAACTACTAAGCCCAGCCTGTGTTTCGCTCTTCTCATAAATGGTTTTATCAACTGTTACTTTAATAAGCTTTTACAGTAGACTACTGTTGTGTTAAGTTGCAACCTTGTTCCCTTGATTCTGCTTACCTGATAAAACATGCCAATGGTAATTCATTTTTGTTAGCATAAAACCATTGTGAAATTATTGTTTCACAGAAGGTGTCTGAAGACCTTTAACTATCTGGGGCCATGGAGTGTTTTCCCTCTACAAATTGTATTTTTGTCATATTCCTCCTGCTTTGGGAATATAGTAGCTCATGCTGACCTTTGAGTATAAAGACTGATTATATGAGGGCATGAAGACTACAGTGAGAAGAGTTTGGAGCAAACTGAATAAAACATGCTAAAGGTCCTATCTGCAGCAAAAGGAATGCTGTCCAGAGAATAACGTACAATAACAAGGACATACTGGTATTGCAGATTTGACTTTCAATTCTGCCTTGAGGTTTTTTTTGTTAAAAAATTAATCAATTAATTTATTTTTGGCTGCGTTGGGTCCTCGTTGCTGCGTGCGGGCCCTTTCCAGCTGCGGCAAGCGGGGGCTACCGTTCACCGTGGTGCGCGGGCCTCTCACTGCGGTGGCCTCTCCCGTTGTGGAGCACCGGCTCCAGGCGTGTGGGCTTCAGCAGTTGCGGCTTGCAGGCTCTAGAGCGCAGGCTCAGTAGTTGTGGCGCTCGGGCTTAGCTGCTCCGCGGCATGTGGGATCCTCCAGGACCAGGGCTCAAACCCATGTCCCCTGCTCTGGCAGGCAGATTCCCAACCACTGGCCACCAGGGAAGTCCCTGCCTTGAGTTTTTTTAAGACATAAAATCTTCCCAATACAACTGACATAAGTTTCAACAGTAGATCTATACTCTGAATTTTAAAGGAGAGAAACACCCAAATTCAGAACTCCTAAATGTAGTTGTATAGATTCGTGCTTGAAGCTGGCATGCCTTTTAGTTTCAGCCCACATTCCTTGCCTAAACAATGTTGATAGAACGTTCAGGTTGTACCTTTAGTATAGTGAACATATATAAAAAAATCATAATGCATAAGAAATAAAGAGAAAAAAAAACATGCCTTAGTTTCCTAAAAGGGCCAACCAGAACATATAAGTAAAGGATACATTTGTGTGTGAAAAATCTCCACATGTTTCTCATTCTGTATAGTCTCCTAGGATTCATTTCCTCCACCCAGAATCACTGTCTAGTTGGGTTTTATTGTTTAGCTTATTGTACTTATTACATACACAGGGAGTTCTTTACTTACAACGTTTTCAAAGCTTGGTGACATTTCCATTTGTTTTGAATAGCCATTAGTGTTTTTCTGCATAGAAGCAGGCATAATCAACTCATTCACCTAAGCTCACCTGTAGACAAATAGGCTATTTTCAAAGCACTATGGGCAGGAATATACACATATTATGCAGTCATTAAAAATCCTGCATGCCAATAATTTTTATAGTTGGAGGAAATATTCAAGATATGGTATTTTAAAAAGAAGATACAAAAATGTGTATATATTATGATCTAAATATTTTAAAAATAATATACATATATATGTAAAATATATATTTCACACAGGGTGTACATATACACCCATATTTCTGGGGATTATGGATGATTTTTGTTTACTTCTTAATACTTTTCTATAACTTCCATATATTCTATAATGAATATGATTAAAAAATTCTAATAAGCATTATTTTAAAAAAATCTCTGCAGATTTAATTAAAGCCTCATTAAAATGTTTTCCACTGTTGGGCTTCCCTGGTGGCACAGTGGTTAAGAATCCGCCTGCCAATGCAGGGGACATGGGTTCGAGCCCTGGTCCGGGAAGATCCCACACGTCATGGAGCAACTAAGCTCGTGCACCACAACTACTGAGCCTGCAAGCCACAACTACAGAGCCTGCGCTCTAGAACCCACAAGCCACAACTACTGAGCCCGTGAGCCACAACTACTGAAGCCCATGCACCTAGAGTCCATGCTCTGCAACAAGAGAAGCCACTGCAATGAGAAGCCCGCGCACTGCAACGAAGAGCAGCCCCCCTTCGCCACAACTAGAGAAAGCCCGCACGCAGCAACAAAGACCCAATGCAGCCAAAAATAAATAAATTAAATAAATTTATTAAAAAAAATGTTTTCCACTGTTACATGATCCAGGACAACCTGATAGGTAAAGATGTCCATATAATGCGGTTCCTCTGGTGTCTCCATAATTATACTTTTTGAGATAGAGTCTGAGATACATTTGCCTTCGGCCAAATTTTGTTCAAGAGGCAGCAAAGGCAGACGAGGATGCTGCAGCAGGTTAGTGCGCTTGTGAGTAAGCACAGGGTGGGCAATTCTACATGGATTCACACAAAACTCAGATGGCTCTTTCAAACTAGTTAACTTCTGGTCAAGGTTAATATTCTGGTGAAAAATTAATAGCTAGCAATTTTAGTGATAAGAATTTCAAAGGAAATAAAACACATACTTCTCCTGCGGAAATAGAGTATTAGATAAACCTGTGTTAAATAGATTATTAGTTTGCTTTGGTTTTTTTTTTTCTTTCCATGTTGGAGGTACCTACTACTTCCCGTCCATTTGTGGCATTGCTACATTTCTTTTTTTCAGCCTATGTCATATGAGTCTTTCTCTCTCTCTCTTTTTTTCTTTACTACCTCAGTAAAGGTCATCCCTTCTTTCCAACACAGCATTTATGACATATCATGACCTTTATCTTCCTGTCTGCTTTGCCAATGTATTAAGACAGGAAGCAAAAAAAAAATATTGTTTGTATTATCCAGGTAGAACTTTCTCTATTATTTGGTCACTGATGGGTACAGAGCTTGCCTTTGGTTACATGTCCTCTTATGTTTTGGGTCTTTTCTTCCCTGCCCCTCAACTGTTCTATTTCCAATGGGAGTTTTATATACTGTGTGACCAACATAGATGTTGTCTGTTAGTTTATGGCTAGCACAACTGAAATAATTCAGGGCTTTTATGTATCGGAGATTTAAAATATTGAAAGAGTCAATACAACCAGGAGGAGTACTTGAACATAACTTGTTTTTGCCAGAATACCAAAATAAGGCAAAGGGTTAAGTCTGAGGGAGTTCTTTAAAAATCAGCCTACATGGTGTAATTTATTTGAATAATTAGAGCCCTCCCATCATCTACTTGGTCAATTTAACACCCCAGGGAATGAACACAAATAGACATTTTGTGCAAACAAACATCTCTGAGAAGAATGGGATACTCTCTCAGTAATGAGTAGATTTGCCCTGTGTATTGCAAGGAGATAGATTGATCTAACTAGCAAGTCAAATAAACTATGTGTACAAATATGCATTTGGAATATTTCTATATTTCTCTTTAAATTCCAGGCTGGTGATCCCCAAAGACTAATGGAATAATAGAGAGGCTACAATGGCCATTGAAATAGCTTTTGGTGAGGTATTTGTCTTCACATAATCTAGGAGGTGACATTCTGATGGACCTACTAATTTCAACATATGAATGCCACAGCCTATTTTCTGCAGTATGAAAATTGAGTCAGACTACTGGTTTTTTCTTCCCAAGTTAAATCACTTTACAGCATTTTTATTCATAAGTAGAATAAAATGGTAACTACAGGAAAATAACTTATGTATCCACAGAATTCTTCTCTGAAACCATTAAGACTATACTGGGTATATAGCCCAATATATCAATAAACATATAAGGGTATATTTAAGCTTCTTAATACTATATGTATATGCTATCAAACATAAAAGGGTAAATGAATGGCAGTATATGAAAGTGTATTAAAGGATTTGGTTTTTAGGCATACATGACACCATCTAAAATCCTATGGCTTGAAAAGAACAGATTAAATCTAATATTTAAGGTTCCTCTGCTAATAAAACCTCCGTGTTTCTAATCTTTCAGGGGTTTCAATGTCTTTCTTGATCAACTCATGTAACTTCAAAAGGAAAAAAGTCCAGCCTCAGTTTCCACAGAAAAATTTTACAAGCTGCACCTACTAAATGGTGATCTCATTCCACACTGTACCACATATGTTGGTATTTGGAAATGTGTTCTAAGATGACTCCAATTATTCCAAAGACATACAGTTCAAACAGTGTGTGCAATGTCAAAATAATTCATTTTAAGTCTGATTAAATTTCTGGACAGTTATAGTAAACACTTAAAACTACTATATTTAGGCTACAATTATTGACTTCCTTACAAATTATATACACAGGATTGACAAATTTAGCTATTTTAAGTCATACTCAATAGTTCAGTAGGAACCACTTAGCATAAATTATTCACTATAAAATCATCTCCCTTTTTTTGACTTAATACAAAAATAGAAACAACTTCGAGCTAAGTTTATTTTTAAGCCACTTTGTTAGAATGAGATGTTATGGAACATACTCTATATAATTTCAAAACTTTTATATTACAGTTTACCCTATTCTCCTTTCAGAATGCATTTTTTTCCTTTAAAAAGTCTGAGTTTTTAATTTTGCAAATACTATTAGTGCAAGAGTACTATCTTTGACCTAGACTTAACAGAACACATTTTGAATAATTCCTACAGTGGTTTACAATACCCAAAGAGTCACAAATTTCTGTAAGTTGCTAATAGAAAAATCCTATCTATTTCCTATACACTTTATGTTGTCAATAGAAGCATGTTTGCATTAACATTAAACTAATGCTTTTAAATATATTACACCTAGGCCAAAAACGACTTGATAACATACTTCAACACCTAACACAAAGTACTATGTTCCAATTTAACTGGCAAGAAAGCAAGATTCAGGAGAATAAATTTTCAGTCCCAGCACATACAGTATATGACCTACAACATCAAATATTACCACTTTAAATAAATAGAACAGAGGAAGAATGAAGCTTTCCTAACTCATCAGATGGCAACTTAACACAAAACTACAAATGCATAAGATGATAATCCCGCCTTAACTGAAGGCAGAGAAGAATGACTTAAAAGAGAGGCAAGATATGTTTAATTCTTAATTTCTTTTTTTCTTGAACCTCAAATATAGTTATGAACACACCATACAAAACATACAAGAATTTAAATGTTAAAGGTCATAAGGTTTCAAAAGCAGCCCACTGATTGTTTCTAATGATTATATCTGCACTTACTTGCACTATATATAAAAGTTACAACATTAAATAAGGTAAAACAAAGACAGAAAAATCTAGTGGGACTAAATTACATTAATACTTTTATTTTCAAAGTCAAAGTGCAACATTTGACCATTTTCTCATGAATTATATATTATATAAAATCAGCAATATGTAGGGTATTACGCTGATAAAGAAAGACCTAAAATACCTCAATAACTTTAAAATTTGGTTGCCTATTTGGATAAGGAATACTTTTATAGGCCTAGTTACAGAAGTTAGCATACATACCCTGTTCTAATACTTCTTCTCGTTTTGGCTGCTGTAGTATAGAAGTCTTATCTTTATTCACTGTTTCTGTAAAGGATCAAAAGAGCTGAGCATAAATTTGCAGTATATATTACATACTTTAAATAGTTTATTGGAAGTATGCTATCAACATAAAAATATTTTCAGGGTCTTGTATTTCATAAAAACAGTAGTATTATGAATTGATATGGTAGAAATGCTCTAATTCACAAAAAACTCTAGCATAACTACAAAGTACCAGACTCTGACTTAGTAACTGGATCAACTACCCTTTCAGTAATATATAAATTATGCAGAATTTTAAAGATGCATTAATAAAACTGCTTGTATTTTTTAAAAGTTGAATCTAGTAATATTTTTAGAACATTTTAAGGTACATTTTATAAATATATTATGATTTTTATAAATGGCTTGATTGCTATGTTAATTTCTTTTATAAAACTTCCTATAGAAAGAAATAAGAAGTTCTGGCATTAAGACTGAACTTGTAATACTCAGTAAAGTCTCAGCATACTTCCTCCAATAAAACAGTATGTGGGTTTTGCAATTTTAAACTAAAGAAGTGACAATCAATATGACCATTTTGCAGATGCACAGTAAATTAAAGAACAATTTAGAGAATGAGACCAAAAAGACTAAGGCTAGTAATGCCTCATAAATCAAGAACTGTTCTTTGCTTGAAGACTCATTCAACAGATAATTTAGGGTATGGTCGGAGATGATAACCATTTTCATTGGCAAACTGTAGCACTCTTTAGAACATGGTGTATAAATTCATAAACTGAATCATTCATTACTGGTTATGGGAAGAATGAAACGAGGAAACTAGAAACACAAATTAAATGAAGAAAGATCTACATTTATGGAATTGGTCTCAAATGAATCTGTTTCATCACTAGTTGAGAGTTTTCACTTTAACTGTTTTGATGGGGGAATGTCAGGAGGGGAGATAGAGGATAAAGAGGGAAAAGAGGGAATCAGATTATGTGTACATATGCGAGACTGTTTGACAGAAGGAGGATGATTTTAAACATTAATCATATAGTCAAGTGAGACATAAGAAAATATAAAATACAAAATCATACGTTGATTTAAATTAAACACCAATTTTACCTTTGTGATGTCCATGCATCATAACCATATCAGACTTCACAGGAATTGGAATGTTGGCCTCTGGTGGTATGGTTCTGAACAAATCCGGAGCGATATTCTGTGTACAGGTCATGAAAGAAACTGCATGCTTGGCTTCCATGTAATACATAATGTATAAGTTGCACATTTCATCACTAGATGTGCCACTGCAGGCAAAACAAAAAAACAAAAAAAAAAAAACCCAAAAAAACCCCAACCAAACAAACAAAAAAACCCACAGACATGACAAATCAGTCATTCACATAAAACACATTCTTAATGCAAGAAAAATGCAACCGGTAAATCTTCCAACAATGGATTCAAGGATGGAAATATTGTACATTTATTTTATAGCTTTCATTAAAACCCATCACAGTTTTCAACATCAAAAGCACACTGTCAAAGGCATATTTCCACTTAATAATGGAGTATTCTTTTGCAGTCACTCCATGGATATCACCAAATACTACTGACGGTAATGGCATTTCAGTTGCAATGAGATGCTTTCTTTCCTCTTCTAAATCCTTTTATTCTTTAGTCCTTCTTCTATTTGTTAAAACTCATAGATTGAGTAAAGTATTTTTCTTATGGAAAATCTTAATTATTTACTTAATAACAAAATTCAGAACAGTTCAACAGAAACACCATATATTAATTACAAGTTTATATAAAAGTGGCTTTTTCCATTTAACCCTTAGAGTCAGGGTTCTTGGTTTTGGTAACTGCCTGTTCCTCAGGGTGAGATGAATCAAGAATCATATGTTGATACTAAGACATCATAAACGTTATCTCTGGTATCTGACTTGGCACCTTGACTTCTATAGCAGGGAAGAAAAGAATGCCTGAGGAATGATACAAAATGAAACCAGGCCTAATGTCTTCTAAGGGCTCAGACCTGAATGGGGTAGTGCCGTACAACTGAATAACTCAACGTTAAAGATAGATTTTAAAACAGTGGGGTGGTCATTTCCAAGAAAAAGTTCCGAATAATATAAATCATGCCTAATAGTTTATAGAACATGTTTTCTTCTTCCTCAATTCACATGGGTTACTAGGTACATCTTCACATAAACCACCTTTTATATACCAGCGTGGTTTGGGCAAAGCAACATTTCCTTTTTGGTGTTAGTTCTGACAATTTTTAGCAAGCCTCTACTAATAAAAAAACAAGCTCTGAAATGGATTATTTGCCATACAGAAATACATCAGTGTTGATTTTTCCAGCAATGTCATGTGGCACTTATTTCCTCTCCATAGCAACAGTAATGACATCAGCAAGGGAAGGAAAAAAAAGAAAAATCTTTTCCAAAAAGGGATGTGGTTCCTCTAAGCTCTGAAAATGTAGAGCCTGAGAGACCACAGGAATGAGCCCCTGTTATGGGAAGCTCCGTTTGTGCTTTTGAAAATAATTTGTCTTCTCATTCTCTGAATCTGATACCTGCCAGTGTAATTGCCTTTCCCATGAAATAAAAGCAAAGAGTGAAGTGCAAACCCAAGCAAACACCTGTTCACTACACACATCTTCATGTGTCAAAATGCCATTGCTAAGAATTACATTTTAGCAGCTTTGGAGTTGGTCAGAAAATTATGTGCTATAAAAGGAATGGCTGGTGCCAAAGTAATAAGCCAGAGCTCCCACCATATTATCCACTCTCCCCTCATTCAAAATGAGGAAAAAGGTATAGATCAAGAGAGTGAAATGAGGGAAACGTAATTTAAGATGTGGCCCTGGTTTAGAAAACCTTGAATCATTGTGCAGAGAGGGAAAGCAAAATGAAACCTTCCCAAATTAATGAAAGGAAAAAAACTGAATAAATTTGTATGGTAATAAATGAAACTTGCAATTAACCAATGGATAGATCCTCCTATATTTTTTGTTTGGGAATGTCATGCCCATGTTCATCTCTAAACACATGTGATTTTGTGAAACAGCCTAATCGGCTCACTAATATAGCTCATTTAAGGTATTAACTCTATGATACAATATTGAGCTGATTAAACAATTTAAGAATCTTCGCAATCACAAAGAAAATTTCATTAAACAGCTGAAGAAAAAGAAAAGAGTCATACTTTATTCCTTTCCATCTATAATTGAACTTGTAGTCAAAGTAACTCTGAGTTCCTATCTGACACAGAAACTATCATATCCTAAACATGGTAGGATTCAAATCATTGTTAGTATCAGCAACACGGTGTGCCTGTTTTATTCCACATTCATCTTTCTTTCACCCAAAAAATATCTAACTTTAAACCAAACTGCTTTCTATGTTCCTAAGGGAGAACTGTGATACATCTACCCTTCTTCTCCATAGAGAACAACATATGCAATGCAACTCTGTCAATCTAATGCTTGTTAACATGAGAAAGTATGGAGGGACACTGTGTTCAGACTTCTGCGCTGGCTCTGCTGAATGGTCCTTTCAACACTCCCTAATGCCAATGTGATTCCCTAAATGATGACGGCTGGCATCACCTATATCCCCAAATTACAGTGGTGTATTTCTTTCCTCTTCATGCATAATAAGGTGCTTAAGAGAACTACTTCTTTTATATAGGCTAGCTTTAAATCTGACAAAGTCTGGTGAGCCTGAAAATAGTACATGCTCAATAAATACATGTTGAATGAGGAAGAAGGAACAATCTATCTTAACAGATGTTTATAATGTATTACAGCATAACCTGTTACCCCTAATACATCATACTGCTGAGTCAGGTCAATATTACAAACTCAATTCACAGCATTTCTGAAAAATATTGAGGTCTACCTGTTTATCTATCTTTCTTTTATCTATCTATCTATCAGGGTTTTTATAAAAATATATCATTTCATATTATAAAGATATGTAATTGACATTTAAGAAAGTATCAAATATTGTGAAATGTATCATTTATAAAAACCCAAATATTATGGAACACCATGACTATGTTTCAGACAGTGATACTCCACTCTGGTGATTCCCTCATCCCTAGCCCCTGCCCCTTACACTCAACAGATGCTACACTTGAAAATAACCAATGACAATAAAAGACTAATTTTGGAAAGAAATATGAACGGGTGCTAGACTTGAAAATAACCAATGACAGTGAAAGACTAATTTTGGAAAGAACTATGAAAACTTTAAAGAAGTTATTTTACAAAGCTTTGAATTGTTTCTTAAGAAGTTTCATGGTACTTGAAAACTCGTACATTAAGAGGCTATTGATCATATAACTTTATTTGCATATAATACACTTTAAATGCCGATTAAACTGTTGTGCTTGGTAACTACAAATATTTATTAGACCTGCTCATATGTATATGAAATAACTGGTCCCAAATGAAAAATATCACCAACAAACTGACCAAACTGGTAAATATTACCTACCAGTTCTCAAGAATTAATTTAAAATTTTAGCATATACACTTTTAGGCAAATTAGCTGACTTAATTAGCTTATTTGGCTGACTCAATTAAATTCTTTGTTGTTTAAACTTGACTAAACATCTGAAATGAATTTAGAGAAGCATCATGTTTAATATAAAATATGTAATGCAGTCAGGTAGAAAATATTGCTTCTTGGTAGGTTAATTAGTACTATATTGTCAATATATACATTAGCGCAACTTTACCTAAGATATATTACTCATATTTACTATTTAAAAAGAAACATAATATATCTGGATTTAAAATGTTACCATTAAGTAAATTTATTAACATAATTTGTCTTAAATTCACCTGTTTTTTAATGGTTATATTTTGAGATGAATCTCTCATATGGAAAAATCTGTCCCTAGTTTTTTAAGGGCTTTTCATTAGTTAACTATGACTGCTCTACTTAAGCTAAGTTTTCTCCAGTCCTAAAATTTCTAGCTTAATACAGAGTTAAGCTAGGATTGGGTAGAAGAATCACTCAAGTGAAAATCTTCCTAGTAGGCCACTGATGGTACAATTTTCCAGTAAAACCTAGTTTCCAGGTGGCTGTAGAACAAGAAGGTAAAAAACTTGAAGCCCATTTTTCTTCCAGTGCTTGAAGGGGGCATCTGCTGGCTCCATATGACCTTTGGGTAAGTGGGACTTGTATTTAAGTCAGCTTCGTGCTCAGGGCTCAAACCTGTGCCAGTGGGAGTACGTGTTTGTGTATGTGGGTTGGGGGTTAGATGGGAACAGAGAAGAGAGAGAGGAGATTTACAGAGTATCATTTAATTTAAAAGACATCATAAAAATACTAGTTTTCTCTTTATACTGGTTACATTCTCAATTGTGATTCTATAGTACCCTATGGAGGTGGTACCTTTTACTTTACAAAACAGATGCATTATTGTTATTACTAAAAAGCATATTAAGTGCTATAAGAATGCTTTGCATTATTATGAGGATTTAATTCATATTTAAGTTTATTCAAAATTTTCTGCTTCCTTAGTTTAAATTAAATATTCAGAATATGGATTCACCCAATAAGTTAATTTCCTGTAATTTCTTTCTATTTCATTTACAAAGTGGCATTTTCTTTAGTCCACATGAGAGTTACAAAAAGATAGATTGGTATAGTCATTTTAGGGTATTATTTTAAAGCAAAATGCACATTTTAAAAAAGACTAGAATTATTCTGGACTCATGAAACCGAAAGAGGCCCCTAGAGATCACTTTGGCCTCTCATCCTGGTACTATAACAAGTCATTAATTTCTATGGCTGATAATTGCCTCACAGAGGATACTCAAAGGATAGAATCTGGCCAAAGTTACAAGCCCTCCAAAGCTGTACAGGAACCTCTAAGCAAAACTATTCTACTTATTCCACACTTAAACTTGTAAGCTAGTACAAAGAATGTGTTGAAAGGGGTTTTTTTACTCCTTTGTTTGTCTATTTCAAAGGTTAATAAAATAACCAATGGCGTTTAAGTAAAGTTCCAGAGGCTCTACACTTCATGTATTTAAAGATTGTTAATAAGTGAATTATTAGACTTTTCAAATCTAATTATGTCTACTTTGTCAGTCCTTTTGTTACCATTTTATGTAACTCAATAATTTTATTGCTTTACTCAAGTCTCCTTCCCAAATTTATCAGAGTCATCCAAAAGCAAAGCTGTTAAAAACTTCTTATTTAATATAACTTGATGACTTTTTTCTATATGTTTTATCTTTAGCCTTAAAAGTGATGCTTATTAATACAAAACCCTTTTAGACTGACATAAAAAAGTCCTATTCCACCAGCTCGAATGCTTTTTTTTTCTTTTACCTGCATCGGTACCTTTTCTGTTTCCCCTGACAACCAACAGCTAGTGTTGTCATCATAAGAATCATCTTCTGTGCATCTAATGCATATTTTCAGACGCCTATTCTCTGTAACTTCTCTCTGATCAAAAGATAAATGGTTTAAAGCTCCATCTTCTAGGTGGCATCATAAATATTTTATAACCTAGTTTAATATGGAAAGGAGGCTCCTTGGTTCTTTTCTAACAGAAAGAAATGATAAGAGACTTTATCTTTCATTTTTAATTTAGGCAAACCTTTTTTGAAACAATTCATAGTGTTTTGAAAAATTTACTTGGTGTTATAAAGTATACTTATTTCAAAGCAGCTCGGTATTTTGAAAATTATTTAAAAATTCAACATTCTCTTATGGAAAAGGTACTGCATAGTATTATTCTCACTTGGTTTCTTATCTGGAAAACAATGAATACATAAAAGTTTTAACAGGTAGAAAAAAATCAATGGTTCTGAATAATTAAGGGCCACCACTACATGCAAAACCTATATAATCACCTAAAGTTGAACACAGGGCAAAAGGACACGAGAAAAAAAAATTATAATCATTACATTTTTCTTTATTAAAATGTACAGGAAGTAATACACACTCTTGTGGCAACTGTAATATGTAGAGGTGTGATCCTGAAGGTCTTGAATAAGCAGGAAGAAAGGAAGCATGAAAAAGTAAGCACATGTTCTGGAGTTTATCTAAATCAATCAGTTCTAAAATCATAAAATGCTATAGTTTGTTGTAATTGTTCATAGTGGAGAAAAATGTGCCTGCCATTCATTCACAAAGATAACTGTCACCTATACTCATGCCTTGTCCTAATGAAAATCATTTTAAATAGTGGAATTTGTGAAATCATACCCAATGTGTGTGGCTTCTGTCCTTCCTTCACCAGTGAATACACATCTTGCAGCCAGTATGTCACCGAAACTAACATCTACTGGGTGTTCTACAGGGTAGAAAGCCTGCAAAGAAGACAAATACAATGATTCACTAAAATTCTCAATAAAACCCAGAACCACATGCCTTAATAACGTGAGGCTTGGGGCACCCTGGGTAGAGAGGATGAACACACACTTCACCACCCTGCTTAGAAATATTAAGAGAACTGATAAGGAAACCATCAAGTTGGAAAAGAGGTTATACACAACTTAGATATACAGTAAAGGTAGATTTAGAGATGTTTAGATCCTAGAGAAACTCACAAGGGCTCTATGAGGGTTTTTTTAATTACTATCTGATTAATATTTTTTTCTCTCAAAATTGTACTAGATTCTACACACCTGTGGCAGCTGGGGGCTTTGGTGTCCAATCAGTGTCCACTGTCCATTTCTTACTCTGTATCCACTTACTACCTTACCTGTAATGAACACAAATTATAATTATATAAGGTATTAGAAAAATAAAAGGCATTATTTTTCTTATTTCAAAATAAAATATTTTCAGAACTCCAAATGCTAGGCATTTTCATGAAAACAATATGATCAAAAAACATGCAGGATTTCAAGGTATTGCACAAAATCTCTTTCACTGAAACAGATTTAAGGTCAAATATAATTTACATTTTACATTTATAGCATTAGCAAGGACAGTGGTATATCATCTAATATGTAGTTTAAAGTTCTTACCTAAATGGTGAGTGTGAACTCTGTAGGCAAAGACATGCATTGGATACTTTTTATAATGGCATGAAATATCAGAATTCACCACTGTTAGAAATGAAAACACAGAAAAAAGTCACTATTCAACTGGAAAATAACATTATTCTTGACTAAAAGTATGTATAGAGTATTCACAGGTAGCTAAGCATGGGGGTTTTGAGTAAACATATACTCAGCAGATATTAAGCACTTATTATGTGCCAGCTACTTTACTAAGATGAGTTAAGAACCCCTTACCCTCATATTTTATTTCACTCATAAACAAAATGACTAGGCTAAATCAACAATGAAAACATAGGCTTAATTTGATATCTTTATCACGAAATTTACACAGTTGAAAAAGCTTAAACATTTGTTTTTATTTTTAGAACAGGATTTTTGAAAAATTGATTACAGATACCTAAGATAACAAGATTGACAGTTCCTGTTGAGAAGGAAACATTTCATATACTTTTCCTTCCTTGCAGACTAACACATAGTAGCTATTCAATAAACGTCTTTTAAAATAAGCCAATGAAAAGTAATGAGATCATACTTGTCATTAACTTTAAAAGATTCCCAGTAAGAACAAACAAACAATATTTAATATGACACTTTCACCAAAGGATAAGATACACTGATGAATAATATTATATTTATTCCAATAGCTTTTTGTAAGTTTAGGAGAAATCAGCTATTATTATCCCCATTTTACAAATGGAGAAATAAGCCCAGTAAATCTGTGTTCAAAGACTTGAGTTGCACCTGGATTTGCTGGCTTTTGATTCTGAATCTGATATTCTCTGCAGTAGTTTATGCTACAGTATGATATGAAATTTGTTTCTGGCATCAGAAGAATGGATGACTGATTTGTAAAATACTCAAGAATTATTCTTTAATTTGTATAACCCTCTACTTACCCGTGGGCCTCAATTCTTAGCATAAAAACTGGAAAATAATAAACTACTGGCTTGGAATAATACAAAAACCTATTTTAACTCCAAGGATAATAAAGAACTGGTGTATTTTTCAGGGACTCAAAAATATTGGTCATTTCAAGTGTTTTGAAAAATATACTGTAAATCCATTCTTAAAGATTAGGTAATGAGGTAACGGTAATTCTGAAAGATCATTACTCACCTTTCTCTCCTGCTGGTATAACAGTGTCAACAGACATCATAAGGTACATGCCAGCAATTAAAGGCTGTCTGCAGAAAACAGTAATATTTATCTCAACTATTTGCAAAGTCAAAACTATTGCCTTGGAAGAATAAGGTATACTTCAATACATTGGTCTGTAAAATATGATTCATGTGAAAATTAAAATAATATGGTAAAAGAGGTAGAATATATATTTTTTTCTGGAGAAAACTCTACTTTCTTGGGCAAATAATACACATTTTTGTGGCACAGTAAATGTGGAAGGCAGTCTCTTAGTGGCTCCTGTGATGGTTAATTGTATATGTCAAGTTGGCTAGGCTGCAGTGCCCAGTTGTTTGTTTAAGCACTAATTCAGATGTTGCTGTGAAGGTATTTTTTAAGAAGTAGTTGATATTTAAAACACTGACTTTGGGTAAAGCAGATTACGGTCCACAACGTGGGTGGGTCTCTTAAGGGAAAAGACTGAGGTCCCGGGAAGAGGAAGGAATTCTGCCTCCAGACTGTCTTTGGACCCAAGATTGCAATATTGATTCCTGCCAGGATTTCCCACCTGCCAGCCTGCCTTGAATATTTCAGACTTGCCAGATCGGACAATTGTGTGGGTCTATTCCTTAAAGTAAATCTCAATTTCTCTTTCTCTTTCATTCTCTCTCTCTCATACATTCTGTTAGTTCAGTTTCTCTGGAGAAGCCCGATCTATACAGCTCCCAAAGACCCACAGCTCTGACATTCGTGCCCTTGTCCAATCTTCTTCCCTTGATGTGGGCTGGACCTAGTAACCAGACCCAGTACTTTGTTATTTCTAACAAACAGAATATAGCAAAAATGACTTCTTTTTTTTTCTCCGCTGGGTTCAGAGTATGAAGATTTGTTGTTAACTATTTTCTTCACCTATCAGGCTTATATATTATATTCAGTAACTTCTGAAATGAGAATACAAAATGACTCTCTGGCTTCCATCCTGCTCACCCTCTTGCTTTCTCCCTTGCTAGCTGTGATGGACACCAGCTGCCATGCTGTGAGCTGCCCTGTTTAGAGCCCACACGGGGAGGAAAGGAGGGAGTCCTCCAGCCCACAGCCAGCAAGGAATTGAATCCCGTCAATAGCCACACGAGAGATCTTGGAAGCGAATCCTCCTCGGTCAAGTCTCCAGATGGCTGAAACCCTGGCCGAGACTTTGACTGCAGCCTTTGTGCGAGACTGCCAGCCCTAGCACCTAGCTAAGCTGTGCCCAAATTCCTGAGCCACAGGAAAATGAGACAATAAATATTCGTTGTTTTAAGCCACTACGTTTAGAATAATTTGTTATACAGCAATAGGTAACTAGCACAGTGGATTTCCCACTTTTAAGCTCTTGAAGATCTTAAAGTTGTCACTAAGCTAGGATAACAGTAGTACTTACGGCAGGCGTGTAAGGTGTAAGGAAACACCAGAGCAGTCTTTGTGATTATCTGAAAACACACACACAAAATACACATCTTAAATATAAAAATGTGAAAACTGGATTTCAAACTAAAAGTGTTAACTAGTCACAACCCAATACTACATAAAAAACCCTACATACTTCATTTGTATGGTGTTTTATAGTTTATAGAGTACTTTCATATTCATGAAATCCATTTATTTCCAATGTATCCCAGAGCAACAACAAACCTATCATTTCAAGCAGTCTGTAGCTTTTTTTTTTGACTCATCAAACTGACTAGTTATCTGCTTTCCTGCAGATACACTAAATACTAGTCATAAGCTCACAGAAGAAAGCTGTGGCTTCTCTCTATGCCTTATCTGTATTGTTGAAACATCCAGAAAAGTTTGTGAACTGAATGGTTTGTTCCATGGGGCTCCAAACAACTAGCTTTTCTACTTTTCAAAAACTGAAGTAGTCCATAATTTGGGCTTTCAAGATATAACCATTTTTTAGAGTCTGTAATGTCTCAAATTTATGTATAGGGATCACCTTATTTGGTTTCTACGCCTTGTTCATTCCCACCTTCTAAACAGGAACCTGATGTGCATTCTTTTTACACCCTAACATCAGTTGAGAGCTGCTAAGTATCTGCATCTTTGCCAAGGACACTTCAGAGACCTCTTACAAATCTTCTCTCTTCTTTCTTCGTCTTCTCCAAATAGAAAGAAGGTAAAAATTTAAATTACTCATCCAAATTCTGATCTCTTTTGAAGTTGCTGATCTCTAACCACAGAGACCATGAAGAGTAACTCAGACTTACTCATTCCTTCCATTTCTGTATATGTTAAATCCTTTCTATTTCACATTTTATTCTAGTAATTATAAAACTCTATATCTCAACTTTAAGAGTTGATTTTAATGTAACTATTGTGTATGTGTGTGCAAGATTGATAGATTTATATGAGAAATTAAGAGGTGAAGTATACTGGACTTCCTTGGTGGCGCAGTGGTTAAGAATCTGCCTGCCAATGCAGAGGACACGGGTTCGAGCCCTGGTCCGGGAAGATCCCACATGCCACGGAGCAACTAAGCTGGTGTGCCACAACTACTGAGCCTGCGCTCTAGAGCCCATGAGCCACAACTACTGAAGCTTGCTTGCCTAGAGCCCATGCTCCACAACAAGAGAAGCCACTGCAATGAGAAGCCCACGCACTGCAACGAAGAGTAGCCCTGCTCGCCACAACTAGAGATAGCCTGCATGCAGCAACGAAGACCCAACACAGCCAAAAATAAATAATGAATTAATTATTTAAAAAGTGAAGTATACTAATAAATAACAGCACATGCAATAATTCAAGAAAATTTTTTCGTTTCATCTGTAATACTCATGAGAAAAGCAAACGTAGCTTCACATAAAAATACATAATAACAGGTAACTAACAAAATATGCATTTTTATTTACCATAGATAAAGTTTAGAAAGAAAATATAACAAATCATGTTTAATACTTTGGTAGTAAAACACAAAGGAAATGTCTCTGTATAGTATTAAGCTTGATCTTAAAAACAACACAGAAATAAATTCAATGATAAATATTTTATATTTAATCAGTTGGATTTATTTTTGTCATTTTACAAAGGGACTTTATCCAATCTCCTAAATCAATTTCAGTGAGATTTTATTTTCATAATAATTTCACTGTTCTTTTTTTTTAAATTTCAATTGAGTTTTAAATAGATGAGGAGAAAATAATAGCAAAAAGAATAAATTACAGGTTTATCTTAATTTTTGCCTATGCTTTTAAATATAGAAAGGATAACAGTATTTTTTAAATTTATTAAAAATTTTTTTTATTTTTGAGAACAAGTTTTCCTAAATGTACTGATTGAGATTTAGTAAATATGCCTAGTCTGTACTACTTGCAAAATGATTAGCCATAGAATTTATCCAGAATTACCTAAATATCTCCACTGATCAAAAGAGAATAGTGGATAGGACTTCCCTGGTGGCGCAGTGGATAAGAATCCGCCTGTCAATGCAGGGAACTAGGGTTCGAGCCCTGGTCCGGGAAGATCCCACACGCCGTGGAGCAACTAAGCCTGTGTGCCACAACTACTGAGCCTGCACTTTAGAGCCTGCAAGCCACAATTACTGAAGCCCGTGCACCACAACTATTGAAGCCTGCACGCATAGAGCCCGTGCTCCGCAACGAGAAGCCACCGCCAAGAAGCCCGCGCACCACAACGAAGAGTAGCCCCCACTTGGCACAACTAGAGAAAGCCCGTGCGCAGCAACGAAGACCCAATGCAGCCAAAAATAAATAAAATAAAATGAGAATAGTGGAAAGTATACCATTAATTCATACCAAACGAATTCTAAACTCCAGAGACTCACCTAATTAGCTTGGTTGTTTTCAGAAAACATTTCTCCTGTATATAAACAATGTCATATCTATCTTCTAAGGCTATTTTGAGAAATGGTACTCATCCATTCATTCAGTTAATATTCACTGAGCAATTGCTATACTCAGGCGCTGTTCTACACAATGGGGATTCAGTGAAAAACAGTATGTTCAAAATTCCTGCTCTCATGGTGCTTATGCTCTAACGGAAGTGGAGGAGATAGGGAAATGGGGTAGGTGGGACAGGGAAAAACAAAACACCAAATACATAAACATGATAATGTCACACAGTGAACTCAACAGGATAATATGACACTGGGTAGCTTTTTTATTTACTGTGGCCCAGGAAGGATATGGTGGCCAAGAGGCTGGAGACTGTCCGGGCCATGCAGAGTGTGTTAAGAGCCTGGGTTTTATTTTCTGTCTGCAAAGAAGCCACTGGAAGATTTTAAGCAATGCAGGACAGGATCATATAAGGTGTCCACCTAGCACATTACCTAGCACTTACAGATTACTCACTAATTACTTAATGTCGGATTTTGTAATTTTTTATTTTAATTAACAATATCAAGTGAGAGCTTGTTTTCTCCCTACCATGTCCATCCAAGCAAAAAGTTCTATGTACAATGAGAATTGTCTCTTGGTTTTACATTATATCCTTGTGTTGAAAGAATCAAGTTCATCACATTTTGATATCCAACTTGGCTGATTTTCTTTACCATGACTTAAAAAAAAAGTAAATGGGAAAAATAAATAAGTTAACACATTTCAGGAACTATTAAATAAGTTTATTATTAAAGCTGAAATGTGTCAAATTTATGTCTAAATTGAGTAGATTTTTAGTCAAAGAAAAGCATGAAAATAAGTCAAAAACAAATTTTAATTTGAAGACATTTTCTAAGCACACATCAAAGTTTTCTCTAAATTAAATAATAGCAAATAGCCAATTAAATAATTTCTATATAATTGTTGTCTGTTTGCTTCCCTGTAGAGATTAAAAAGTGAGCCACAGTCTCACCACTCCAGTGCAAAGACAAAGTACCAGGTTTTCTTTTGATCCCACATGTTTATCAACTACATGCCATATTCTGTAAGAAAGTCAAGGATATCACACAATAATAACAAATCAGCTAAAAACTCAAGTAGTAATATGAGATGTTCAACACATTCTGGAGAAAAATATACTGAACTTCTGACTTAATGTATTATAACATAATGACTTTGGGGAAAACTGAATTTTAGAGACTCTAAGTTTTGTCTTAGAGAATGTAAATCTTATATGGGTAGAGGGCTGGTGAATATACACAGATCCAAAGTGAAAATCTTACCTGTTTTACAAAAAACTCCAGAAATCAAAATATACAGAAGGAAAATTAGTGAAGAAATACAAAAAATTCCAAAAAATTTCAGCACATGAATATTTTACTTTTAAGAAATATATTTTCATAGTTATAGGTCAGGAATTTCTTTAACTGAAGAAACTAAAGCACATCAAATTTTTCCAACTTAACAACAGGAATAGAAAAAAGGGGGAAAACATGGGAATATTAAATGAGTAAGGAGACAGTTAAAAAAGGAATTAGAATTGAAATGGTATGTTAAAGATATTGCACAAAATAGATATTTTCAAAATGTAAATAGAAATGCTGATTCAGAAAGGTATGACCTAGGGAGATACAGAAGAGAGTCATCAGTGATATAGTGAAATTGTAGTAAGACATAAACATCACGGTCTGGCTAAAATGAAATTCTTGGATTAGGGACAGTAGGAGCTCAAAGAAGTTGATAATACATTGTTTCAAAGGCCTTCCATGACTTTTAGCAATAAAGCTCCCCTTGACCAGACTCAAGACAACCTGCTTCTTTCTGAGTTCTGGGCCAGAAGAAGTTAGTTCAACAGGATTCTGTGTTTGTAGAAAAAAGAGTGAGGCAATTTTTATATTGATACTGAAATTGTTTTTTTAATCTATGTTTATTCATTTATCCTGTACAGCTATCATTATGCAAAAATTCTGACAGCTCTTCTTTCCAGGTATCTTTATTTTATTTTAGTCTTCTGCTTCAAAAACAGATTGTTCTTTCACTGTACTGGGCTATAGGTGCACTCTCTCTCCAAGGTATACTGGTGAATACTTGACTTTTAGCTATTAATGTTCTGTGTTTACAGAGGATTGAACCCACTGTTAAAGGGATCTTTCATGATTGCTGTTCTCTTTCAGTGAGAAATACTTTTAGCCTGATTGATTTCAAGATATGATGATGAAACTTCATTCACCAGATAGGTATCAGATGACACTGGGAGGTAGATTTCATTTTATGTCATTACCGTCCAGTATAATGTCATATGTACGTACCAGAAGCTTTTGTAATGGTAAAGCTATTAACAGTGAAAACATTAAGAGAATCATTTTTAAAAAGAAATGTAAAATCAAGTCTAATAATGCCTTAGAAGCGTATCATGGCGTAGGAGGGTACTGCAGTACTGTTGGTTGAGTGGTAAGACCTCTGAAGGGTAGTCTGATGATGAAAGAAACAAGTATTTACAGACACTGGATGAAACTTGAAAATAGCACTCAACCCAAATCTAATCTTGAGTAAGATGAAAACTGGATGACCACTCGCTCCACAAGGGTCTCAGTTTCTCTTTTTCGAGAAATTGCTCTCCTCTGCTTAGGCAGAGATGTATAACCGCAGCAAGGTATTTTATCAAATATATAGATTCATAGAATTTCAGAATTGGAAGGGACCCTGGAGATGAAGGAGTTCAAATCTTGCACTTTATAGACAGGGGAAAAGAGGCTACCGAGACTGGGTGTTGGCCAAAGCAATTCAGCTCACTGGTGACACACCTGGGTATCAAAACTAATTCTCGAATGTTAGTATTTAGTAAACATTATTTACGTTAAAAAAAGAGTTCTATTTCTTAGACACTTCCAAAGCATTTTATCTATGAAATGTCCTGAAGTTAAAATAAAGGAATTAAGCAAGAATTGATAAGTAACCAGTGGTACTTAAGGATATCCACTTAAGTAGGAAGTACATTTCTCTTAATGGGAGGTGAATGCATGGGATATGAGGTTATCCATTCCATACTATTTAGCTTGCTTTTCTAATAATAGCTTTTAGTTCCTGCCTGGATTCATAGCTAAGTAGTAAAGTAAGTATGTAGAATAATGCATGATAATAACCTATTACATCTTAGGTCCTTAGAAGTCTGTTGATCTCTCCTAATCCTTCCCTCAAGAGATACACTTCATGAGCTCATCTTGTCCAGGTTGTTTCCTGCTTCAATTAAAAAAAACAGGTTAATCATCAATCCTGAGGGAACCAATGTGTTGTTATACACTACATCCCACTAACTGGAAAAGTCCTTCAGAAAGACAGTTGTAGAGTGGATTTTAATTCACTGCACTCTCCTCAGAAGATAAAGATAAAGGATAAAGCACACCCATTATCTACTATCCCGCCCACAGTTTTAGATGATGGACCCTTTCCTTATGGAAGTACGGAAAAAGCATGCCTGGTACCATTGCCAAGTCTTATGAAAAACAAAGAAGTAACATCTTTAATAATAAAAATGTATTTTAGGAAATTTGTGAGCAAACAGTAAACTGTATCATACCTTTCCACCCTCTCAGAGTGTTCTGACATAATTTAAAGACCATCTTCTTGACTTTCTGCCTATCTTGAATTAACAGACAAGAATGAATCAAGGATATAATACACACCAATATTTTTTCAATAATATATGTACACAGATTTTGTAATAACTATTTGACTGTTAAGCTGGTTTGATCTTTACCTTATGGTTCTTTGTTCTCAATTAATAACATTAAATTGATGGGACAGATCAATTGATGGGACTTTGCTGAGATTAAATCATGGCTCCCAAGGTGACGAAGAATAGATTACTTGGGGATTCATTTCTATAGTCAGGAAAAATTTCATAGAGTCAAAATTACTTGGAAAATCCCATAGGAGAGTGGAGAGTGAGGTCTCTTAATAGATCGAACACAGCCAGTTTTCTTGGCACTGGAGCAGATTGTTGTCAGTTTTGTCAGTTGGGCCATGTTGATTTTTAAAAATGTTACTTCTATATAGTTGGACTGTGTTGTTATATAAGAAAAGGTTATTTCCGTACATTTGAAACCCTGCAGCAGCAGAGAGACGGACACAAGCACAAGAGGCAAATAGGAAACCGCAGAGGGAATAGCAGATAAGGGTCTCGCGTTCATTCTGGGTACAGGCACACTGAATGAAACCCTGGTTTTAATGAAGGTAAGACACAGCTCCTTTATTGTTTTTTGGTACCACTGGATTATAAATGCAGGTCCTAGAGTCACTTAATAATACTCAGTAAAAAGATGATTCTCCAAATTAACCAGAAAATGCATATATTAAAGTGTTTTGTTAGAGTTTCCTCAAAACAAATTCTCAGTCACCAAATTTCTCCTAGAGAAATCACTGAAAACATATTTTCGTATCAGGACTCTCTAGTTACAGATACATTGATATAAAATAGTCTCCACTCAAAAAGCACTAACACCTTAAGCTGTCACGGCAAACGTGTATCTGCCTAGCAAATATAACTGAAATAGGTGCACAGTTAATACATGACACAAACTGCACAGAGGTTTTCCTGGGGGCTGCTGAAAGCTGGCTTAGCAGACAAGCCTTGGTGCTAAATAAACCAACACTACCAAAAAAAAAAAACTTCAAAAAAGAATTCCTTTTGAAGCTGTCACTGCAGTGAGTTAGCCTCTTTTTGATTTTGTATTCACTGCTGTGGGACTAGAAATTACTAGCTTCCATTTGTCCTGTGGCAAGGAAGAGAAAATGCATTTTATCCATCCCGCAAGAAGACGACTTTCACAAATGATGGCCTGTGCTGTTCCCAAAAGAGATCAAATGGAAGGCAGGCAGGCAGGCTCACCAACGAGCTTTTATAATCGCTCTGTGCGTGGAGAATGTTGCAGTGGTACTAATGTCAGAGCACTTTCCTCTTTCCATCTTTTATGAATGCAAAGAAAAAAATCCATAGTGAAGCTTATGATTTATACTATTTCTTCTCTCAGAATTATGAGCCTGCTCCAGAATCATACTTCCAAGAAAGTAAAATTAAAAGACAAAAACCCACGAATCCTAGGTAAATACAGAATTTTTAAAAACGTGGCACAGAGGTTTTTTTTTAAAAATTATATTAGCACTTTAATATCCATGCTTTTCAAGGCGGAAGTGAAAGGTATTAAACACTTGACATGGTGATTACTTCTTTTTTTTTTAATTTTTCAATTTTATTTTTTTTTATACAGCAGGTTCTTATTAGTCATCAATTTTATACACATCAGCGTATACGTGTCAATCCCAATCTCCCAATTCATCACACCCCCACCCCCACCTCCCTGCCGCTTTCCCCGCTTGGTGTCCATACATTTGTTCTCTACATCTGTGTCTCAATTTCTGCCCTGCAAACCGGTTCATCTGTACCATTTTTCTAGGTTCCACATATATGCGTTAATAGAGTTTTTAAATTAATGATTGTTTTTTGAACTTTTCGTTGAACTATATAATATACAGAAAATTGCACAAATCAGAAGTTACAGCCTCAGGAATTTAAAAAAATGAACACACTCCTTTAACCAGCACCCAAATCAAGAAGCAAAAACCCTCCACTTGTGGCCCCTCCTGAGGCATTAAGTTTTAAATCTTTATTTTGTGTACACAGCATATTTAAACATTTATTTGCCTTTCCGAAGGTGCTGTCTTCTGGCACCTTTAACTAGCTTGTCCACTAGCTTCATGGGCTTTGGTCGGCAATTTTAAAAATATTATATCTGATTACTAAGAGTTATTTTATTATTTCCCCTTTCTCTCAGTGAAAAGTCCTATCAACCACTTTTTACTTCTGCATCTCAGTTTTTAATATATATTCATTTGTTAATTGAAAGTCTAAATTTTCTTTTGCATTCTCCCAATTATTGTCTGTTCTCCCTACTGAGGGCAGAATGTAACTGCAAAAGTCTAGGAACCACAGTAAAGGTACCAGGAGAATAAGTAATGGAATGAAAAGGAACTTTAAGAGTTTTAATCAAAGAAACTTTTAAATTCAATTTGAAATATAAAGCTAAAAATCATATTTCTCATATAAAATGCTCCATTATGAATTTTTGAATTGTCTGGAGGATATTTTTTATATACATAAAAGGTTTACCTTTCACCCCCTTTGGAATTCTCAACTACTTTGTGCAACAGTGTATTCTTCATCTTTTATTTAACTTAAACCTCTAAGTGCTCATGAATGATAAGCAAAGAGAGGGTAACCTAGTGGCAATAACATCCTGTTTTGTTTTGCAAACAGGAAGTTTATAGTCTGCAAAAGCGGTAATTTAATTGGAATATATGCTTTTTGAAGCTCAACCTAAAATCAGTGGCTGTATTTTCAACCCAATTATCTTCATCAACTTAAAATACTATATCGTGTACTGATTTTGGTTCTTCAATGAAAAAATAAATTCGAAGTAGCTAATTTACATATAATTATGCATGCATGTAGTCCTCGGTATTAATTAGGAAATATACTTTGAATATTATAGCTCATATATTTGGCTTGGCATTAATTTTCAGTCATTCAATACATTTATGTTGTAATTGGTATGAGGATTAATAAAGTTAATCTTCATAAAGCACTTGTGAGTTGAGAAGTAGTACGGAAAACACTGAAACTGCTCAGTGACCCAAATTATCTCTCAAAATTCCCTGAGACCTTAAGCAAATCTTCATAATGTAAGATAAAGGGTTTGTTTAGAAGGGTTTGCAGTTACTGCTCAGATTTTATTCTCCTTTCTGTTATTATAGGTGATAGATACATTACACTTAAGTTGGGGAAACAAGGGTAAGGAATACTTGCAAAGAAATGGAGCTAGAAAAGTGTTGGGTAGGGGAGATATCCGTACAAGAAGACAGCCTCTGGAAAATTTTCAAAGATGGAGAAAAGAAGAATTAATATAGAATGAGAAGAAACGGGGAGCAGGACAAAGGGTTTCCAAATGGGATGAAGAGGAGAGCAATGTTTCGTTGGCAGAAAGAGGGAGGTTAGAAGGGTCTCTTCCAGGCCTAAGGAAGGTTGGATTTTATTTTTCTAACAGTTATTTTATAAATGTCATGAGATGTCATATTTGAATGGTTTTCATCAAATGTCTTTTTGGTCACATATTTAGTTAGGGTATCTCTCTCATTTTACACGTAAGACAGTCAACTAACATAAAAAAAAGAATTAATAGAAAATAGGAAATAGAATGTACAAATCCTAGCCTTTCTAATGACTTCCGTCTTTTACCGTACTTCCTAGAACACAGTAAACAAACGTAAACATGCCAAAGCAATGAGGGGATTAGTGAGGGACAGGGTGTGGAAACCAGCCTGAGTATTTGTGGAGTGTGTGAAAAAATGCCTTGGATCTCCTAATTTTGATGTGAACCCATGAGCAAGTAACTTTATTTTTCCTCTTAATTTCTTTTGGTTAAAAAATATTATCTGCTATTAATTTAAATGAAAGTAATTAGTTAATGATTATGTACCCTGACCAGTTTCAAAAAAAGAGTTAATAATTATGGGTGATTAAAAAATCATGAGCTGGGCTTCCCAGGTGGCACAGTGGTTGAGAGTCCGCCTGCCGATGCAGGGGACACGGGTTCGTGCCTCAGTCCGGGAAGATCCCACATGCCGCGGAGCAGCTGGGCCCGTGAGCCATGGCTGCTGAGCCTGCGTGTCCGGAGCCTGTGCTCTGCAACAGGAGAGGCCACAACAGTGAGAGGCCCGCGTACCAAAAAAAAAAAAAAAAAAAATCATGAGCTGCAAAGGGGTAAATGAAGGTAAAGTATAAGGTTGTCTCAAAAACTACTAGAAAATAAAAGTGAAATGTGAGAAACTAAATAGTATTAGGGAAACTTTTTTTCCCTAAAAGACATCACTTAAGCTAAACATTATATTGTTCAATGTTACATTGCTCTAAAAAATACATTTTAAGGAAAAAAGAACATTCTGAATATATTCTTTAAAAAGCAATATGCAGTGCTTTACATATCTTTTCATAACCAAATGAATGAAAATGCAATTCCTGATACTTAATGACCATATTTAGGTATTAAAATAAACAGGTGTCCCATGGAATGATTGAGATGAATAAGGACCATTAGTCTTCCAAACTGAAGATGATTAACAAAATTGAAATGCAGGAAGCTAGAGAATCAGGGAGCTTACACTGGCAAAAGCCAAAAAATATTTCAGGATAATAGCCTTCTTTTGGATCATTTGAGAGGCACTGAATAGTCCTAAAATCATTCCCATGACTCACAACAAGCTGCTTGTGTATAATTAAGGTTAGAGAAGAACATGAAGAACATCGTATTATAATTCTTCTGAAATCAGTGGGATTATCAAGTAACCTGGTGTAGAAATATCCCTACATAAGGGAAGTGGATTCCTTCATACATCAGAATGAAAAGGCATAAATGAGATGAGGTAAGCAACTCCAATCTTTATTCATATTTATTCTATTGTGCAAGGATAATTTCATTCCTCTTCCTTCCTAGTGGTTCAAAGGATTTTTAGAAGGACTGACTCCATTATTTGTTTTATATAGTTAGGACATGAACTTTGATAAACTACACATTAGAAATTCAACACAAATTAAATTCTTTTAGCTTTTAATACCATTGGACTAGTAGCTATACCACCTCTGGCAAGTCACTTAACCTTTCTGAGTATCGATTTCCATTTCTGTAAAATAGAGGGGCAGGGCTAGATGGTCCCTTCCAGTCACACTGCTCTCCTTCTATCACTCCAAAGACTCAGTCTCTGTGTTAAAAACAAGTGCTTTAAAAATGAATTAGTACATAACACATAAGATGTACGGTTTTTACTATTTTCAGAAGAAAAGGAAATCAAAGTCATGGTTTTGTTTTCAATAATGCCTTTTCAGCCATGTTGCAATCTCTTCCCTTTATCTGAAAAGGCCTAAGAGGCTGTGGAATTTCATGCAGGTTGAATGTTACCTTCTTGCCAACCATATCTCTCTCCGAGTTGGTCTCATGGTCTCTGCCTTTCATTTTCTATTCCCTGTCACCCCATATATTCCACTTAAAAATCAAAAATGTAAAAAAATGGAAGGATATAACTTATTTTTGTTCATTGCTCAAAAAGGTTTATCTAGATTAAGTGTCAAGAAGGAAGATTTGCACCCCTATATATGAAGAGGAGTGTGTCCAAGAAAGTCATACATGCGTTGTGTCTTCTACCATAATAGTAAAATAGCATTTTAAATCCAAACACCAAATTTTGTGAAAAACTTAAGAATAAATATAAACTCTCCTTCAAATTTCTAAGTGAAATAAAAAAGTGCTAGAATAACCAGACAGTAAAGGCATTTTCTTCTTTCAAAGCACCCCTTTTCTTAGGAGGATTGGGATTTAATTATACTTATTTTGATAAATGCAAATTATTCTGCTCATGTCCCAAGCCCCAGGAGATTTCCCTGATACACCTGTAGTACAGGAAAAAAAAAATGTAGAAGTAACTTCCATCCTCTAGGAAACTTTGCTCCTCAGTTGTCAAACTTTAGTTTGCATAAAAATCAACTGGGGAGCTTGTTAAAATTTCAGAATGCTGGGCTCAGTGATGTGCTGCTAACACACAAGCTCTCCGAAAAAAATATGCATGCGTGTGTAAATATACATTTATTATAGTTTTACTAATATAAAATATGTGTAGGACACAATTTACAAACAATAATAAAATAAATAATATTCTTTATCATAAATTCCATATAACCAGTTGAATTTCACAGAATTATTTCCTTAATTTTGTTTTTGTTTTTTGATTTTTTTAAAACCGGATAGAAAGTTTACTTCTGATTCACATTAAAGTCCAATCTTATAGGAGTCCAGTGAGGTGGGGCTTGATGATCTTCTAGGGATCCGTCTGTATTTTTGCTTTCTCCCCTAGGATATTGCCCTCTTCTGCAAAGCCAAAGTTGGCTCACCACCACCATGTCTAAATGAATGCCCCCTAGAAGTGGAAAGAGCTATGTCCTTAATTTTTCCTTAATTTTTCTCTAGCCAACCTATGGTTATAACTGACGAGTGAGTCGTTTGGACAAGAATGTTTGTTGATATCCTTGTTTATTGAAAAACAAAGATATATGTTGGAACTGCACTTGCTCGTCAACAAAGTGAGCAAAATCTTTGCAGTACTGGATAGTAGTTTTTGAATACTGAAAAAAATATTGCTTCAAAATTTTTGGCTATTCACAGTAATCAGCATTACTAATATTTTTTTCATTGTTTTCTTAAATCTAAACAACCAACAAAATAATTTACGAAGCACTGATTTGTAGCATTTTTCAATTTCGATGGTGTAAATTTTCCCACTACAGTTATTTTCAAGCTACCAATGTGACATTACTGAACACTGGGTTGGAAAGACACACTATTTTATAGTATTTCCGCGATACAGATACAGTAGACATAAATACCCTCCAGAGCAAAGATAGTAGTAAAGTGTAGTAAAATAGTTAGGGAAGGATGACCTTTGAGTATTTATTGCCTTTATTTTTAATCAGGGCTACACTTAACAATCAGCTCACTAACTATCTGAAAATTAGCAATTGGCTCTTACGGGTCAATATGAATCAGCTGTAGTACACCACTGCCTAACCTCTACTTCTTGTGCATTTGATTCAGTAGGTCTGGTTGGAACCAGGAATTTTCATTTTAAAAAGCACTCCAAGAACATTCTGGCACAAGTAGTCCACAGATCAGATTTTGACTGGACATGGACTACGTACTATAGAGGTAATTCTATTAAGAACTTCCAGCTAATTCTAATCCTTTTAATGAAACAGTAAGAGGAGTTCCTTGGTTTAAGTAAACACTGGGCAAAATGTTTTAACTGTGAAAACATCTAGTGCAGGTAAGGATATGAGGTTTGCTCATTCACTATGGATTGTAAATTGGAAAAACTGTTGCATCAGGTAATTTGGTGGAATCCGTTAAGGTTTCAACACTCCATAACCCCCAAATCCCATTTCTAGAAATCTACCCTGCAGTAGCAATACATGGTTACCTAAAACATTTCTAACGTTAAAGTTCACTGCAGTATTGCTTGTAATAGCAAAAAACTCAGAACTTAAATGTCTTTAGTGGGGAACAGGATATATAAATTATAATATATCCACACAACAGAATACTAGGCAGTCATTATAAATAATGAAAGAGCTTTCCATGTGCTGCCTTAGAAATCCCAGAGTACGTTGTTAAATTAAAAACAACAGCAGATGCAGATCTGTGGAGAGTGTGATCTGAATTTTGTCCAAAAAAGAAAAGAAATGCAGATATACATACATATCTGTGCTTTCTGTGAGTATAATATAGAAATGCTGGGCTAAGCATATGAAAACCTGGCAGATATAAATTCAGTTACCTGGGGGTCGGGGTTGGGGTAGAAGGAGGATGGGATTGAAGAAGGTATATTATAGATTTTTTTTCTTTTGAATCCATATACCTTTTCTTCAATAGCTTTACTGAGATATAATTTACATACGTTACAATTCACCCCTTTAAAGTGTACAATTCAATGGTTTTTTAGTATATTCACAGATCATATGTAACTGTCACCTCATATTATAGATTTTTAAATAGTTAGGTATTGTGAGTAACTTTTGTACTTTTCTTTTTAATGGCTTTTTGTATTTTCCAAAAAATGAAAAATAAAGTTTGGGATAGATTATTTTAATGGGAAAATATTCAGATATATCCAGAGTCCTCCAATCCTTGTTAGTATTTTAACCAATTAACTCAAGTATTAAGGAACAGGTTTCTTTGTTCCCATACTAGAACTACTTGCAATTCTGAAACCTGAAAAGCTTTGGAAGCCTAAAGTTTTTTTTCATAGCGTTTGGCAGCAAAATCCGATCTGAATGATGTGATGCTACTTACGTCTGTCTTTATCCCTTGTAGTGTGACCATTTGAACGTTTTGCTAAAGGAATATTAGCATATTTGATTATGGATAGTGTCTCAGATGCCCAGAGGTGATATAATGTAATATATGATTTATGTACTTGAAAACCTTTCAAAAAGGTTTCAAGTTCATAACTCCAAATTGCATCTGTCCCAAAGCATGTGAATAAAAGTCTGTGCCCCTACATCAAGGAATATTAGACAAATAGAAAGTGGGAGGTGGGGAAGGAAGAAAGGAGTCTTGCTGCATGGCACAGGTATCCCAGCCTTGGGAGAGAAAAGGGAAACTGAGGTCAAGTGCACCCTTCCTGGGACCAAAGGGCTGCTGTCCCTGGAGTTGAACTTGGAAGCATTATGTGTTCCCTGGAACAAAATATCATGTTGAGAACTAACCTTCTATATGTCGGAAGGGATTAGGCTTGCTGGAATGTGTGCATGTCAGGGTCTTATTCAGAGAAGGCCAGGCTGAATGCTAGAAAGGTGCCATCTCTGTCTCCTTTAGTGTAGAGACTCAACGGCTTTCAGGCATCTCCCTGGGGGAGGGGAATCATTAATAACACCCTCCACATTTGGAATTTCAAAGGAGATTCTTAAACATGGAAAGTAATCCAGAACACCTGAAAATACCTGGGTTTAAATACCCCGATCCATAGCATCCCTCACTTTGTAGAGGAGAGAGTAAAAGCAGGCTTGGTATGTATCTCCCTGGAAAGCATGCAGGAGGAAGCTACTTCAACAGATTTAGAAAAGACAACACAGGCAGCAACAGGGAGCAATATTCCACCAGTTTCCCACTGTCTCTGCAATCAGGTATCAGGGAGTCAAGAGCACCTCTAATGATTACACTGAAGTCAGAGTAGTCTGCTTTATACTGGAATGAAATAATCTGAAGTGTAGCTGCCCTGCCACTGATCTATGCTCCACCTTGTTCAAAAATGCATTAGCAAGGGATTCTTCCCCGGCCCACAATTTCAAAGCTTTTTCCATAGCTTCCCGGCAGAGTCTTGTAAGAGGCAGACATGCAGCAGGAGTCATAGTGGGACTAGAATTCCTCTAGAGTCCTCTGTTTTCCCTTCTGCCTGCCACTGTCTCCCCTTCCCTCATGCTCACCCTACTACTCCTTCAGTGGTGGCGAGGAAGGAGCCCCTTGTGTGTGTACGTGTACAAGCGTGGAGCACGTATTTCACGAATGCATGACCTATGTCTAGTAACACCCACCTGTCTGGAACTAAGCTATTCAGAAGGCACACCAAAACGGATCATAGCCAGAATGGAACAACACAGGAGGGCAAGAAGAAATCAAATCTGAAGGTTACCAAGTCCAGGCACTTGTGTTCCCATGATTTTATTCAAAAAGTTCCCTCTAAGGGTTTCAGTTCAGAGTCTGTTTACCCTAAATTTATAAACAATTATATGAAATTTAGCTGCCTAGATTCCATATCATCAATGTAGTACAAGGCAGAAGGAGGCCTGTAGGAAATCAATCTGGCAATATGAAATCTTTTTCTAAACTAAGTGTGGTCTTGTTTTCTTCTCAACCCCCTCTCTTATTGCACAGACCGTACTGGCTCATGTAATTACAGTTACTGTTTTATTTTCAATTGCCCCCATAGGATGAAGGCAAACTTTTGTTCTTACTCATCTTTGCCTCCATGCGCTGCTCTGTTTGAATTAAAAGGAGTTGAAGTGGTAGCTTGACAACAGAAGAAGTTACATAAAATAGAGAGAAGCAGATAGAAGAAGGCAACAAGCCCAGTAAGATGAAAAAACTCTATCTACTCCTAAAATTTGGAGGGAAATAATTGTGCAGTAGCTGATATCCAGAATGATATCCCAAAATTATGAAGGAAAGGGAGAAAGGGATAAGGAAGACAACTAACATTTATTGCCGGTCTGCTCTGTGTTGGGCACAGCATTAGGTATTTAACATCTGCACCTATTTTAATTTCATGAGACGCATTATATATTTGGGAAAGATTTCTGTCCAAAATGTTTTAAGGCTATAGTACTTAGAGCGTTAAAACCTTAGCTTTCTGGAAAACTTGGCTACTGAAAATGATTTGTTCTTTAAGGGTTCTAACTGGAATTTTGTGATCTGATTTTACTAATATAACCCCAGAAATTTGGAGAAGAAACTTCTTAGAGCTCACCCTTACATAATGGAGAGTCAAAAACAGGATCCCTCGGTTTCATTCATCTCATTTAGAATATAAGTATTAAACATTCACTCTAAGGAAAATGAATTGTTTAGCTGTACTCCCAGGAACATGCTAAACTGTAGGTGTCCTTTGAGGGCTGTGATGAAGGAGTAGAAGCAAGCTCTGGATGTGTGTGTGAGTGTGTGTGTGTGTGTGTGCACGCATGTGTGTGTGATCTGTATCCTTGATAATACCTGTTAGTTTTCTTATATGCACCAAGAGCTTATAGTTTATAGCACGGAAATTTTGCCAACTCAAAGTCAGAGATTATGCACTTGGGAAGAAATTCTTGCCTCCTTTTTAAGATATCAGCTCCAAACTTCAGGTGGTGAGTGCAAGAGTTTTCTAATTTGAGAAGTGAGTTATTGTTGGAGACTAGTAAGCTAATGCCGGAAACTCTGTAAAGAAGAGGCCACTTTTCTTGATTCCCCTGGGCCAAAACATCTAGAAGAAAAGTGGCAAGTTTCTGCAACAATCTCAGCAGAATTTTCTCTATGGAATAAAACTCTATAGAAAAAATGTGGCAATGAAAGAAAGAAAGAAAAAGGACCAGGAGGAATCTCTAAATCTCTAGTTGCTGCTATTCTAATTTCCTTAAGGGCAAGAACTTGGTCTTACAGTTTATCTCTGTATAACTGAACTATGAATAATGAAAAAGTCTGTGGAGAACAGAACCATTATGATCCCATTTTATAGATGAGGAGGTCAGAGAAGTTTGGAAACTTGGTGAGGATAACAAAATTAGCAAGTGCCATTGTCAGGCCATCTGGTCTTAGAGTTTAATCATGTAACCAAATACTATGCTTATACTGGACACACATTTCTAATTGGGTTATATTCTGTTTTCCACAGAATATTAATTTATAAAATGTTATAAAGCTTACATTTAAAAAAGAACTCAGGGCTTCCCTGGTGGCGCAGTGGTTGAGAGTCCGCCTGCTGATGCAGGGGACACGGGTTCGTGCCCTGGTCCGGGAGGATCCCACATGCCGCAGAGCGACTGGGCCCGTGAGCCATGGCCGCTGAGCCTGTGCGTCCGGAGCCTGTGCTCCGCAACGGGAGAGGCCACAACAGTGAGAGGCCCGCATACCACAAAAAAAGAAAAAATAAAAAAGAACTCATTCTGGCCTTCCAGAGTGCCTTCCAGGCTTGCCCTGGCCTCCTAACACCCTAATCTTTCTTCATAAGGCTGGTAGCTTTCCCATGCACTCAAGCCTAGGACTGAAGTGAAAATCTGACCAGGTTACTGCTGATAAGCACTCTGGGTGCCAGCTCTCTTCTCCTTTCTTGCCACTTACCCCTTTGCATTTCACCCTCCAGTAAGGCCAAATCACCAAGAGTTCCTTGCGGACATGAGGCTTTTCACTCCCCCATGGCCATGCACATACTTCTACTTCGTCGGGAACACGTCTTACCCCTGCTCCCACTTATCTGCAGTCTCCTGATCACCATTCAAATCTTTGCAATGGTTCCATCTTCTAAGAAGCCTTTCCCAGACAACGTCCCACTGCCCTTCCAGGCGGACCTGTTCCGCTCCACCTCTCCACGGCCTCCATATCTGGGATGTGTTTCTATTACTGCCTATAGACGCACTGTTCCTGTGCTTGTCCCTCCTGCTAGAATGTACTATACTCCTCTGGGCAAGAAGATCAGTATACCCAGCACTAGCCCAGGTCTGACATTATGATTGACATGGCATTTAATAAAGTTGGCTCCTTTTAAATGACACTTTACAGTTTCACATTCTGCTCAATTTCCAAAACAAACAACAACCAAAACAAAACAAATATTTTTGTTTTGTATCCCACAGACCTATCTTTTCCTACTACTAGGCCTCCCAGTCCAAGATATAACCAGCTGGCTTCAGGTTATGTTCTCTCTGATACTTTATCACATGCCAACAAATTTGAGAAGATACTTTAACTTCACTGTTGATGCTTTATTAAAGAGAAGTCCTAGGCTTCTCAACTCTCTAAAACCTCCCCTATGTGGAAAAATGCTCATACCCTTAAGCCAAACATTTTCCCACTTTTCAATAGAGTGCAGTGATTTCCTCAGAGTGTTAATCTGCTTCTGATTTATAATTTATATTCATAAAAATATCATCAATAGTTCTAATACCGTGAAGTTCAAATCTTCACTGACACTAAGATGATTATTATATATATACAATACATATATAACATATCTATAATGCATTTTTAATCATTAAAAGATATGTTATAATTCCACTTCTAGGTTCATCTGGAGATAAGTATGTGATCACAGTATAGAATCTTTTTAAAGTATAAGTCACTTCTTATAGTTAATCAGGCGCATAGAGATTTACTTTAACTCTTTTTTGTCAGGAGGGTATGAGTGGGAATGCAGCGCACAAACTGGCAGGTACTGGCAGGTATCTAACATAGTGCTTATATTTGTGGAATTTAAAAACATGAAGAGAACGTTATAACATTGTAAAGGAAAAAAAAAAAAATCACATGATCCTGTCTCTCATGCTTACTGACTGTTTCCTTTTATTCCTTGTTCCTTATAATCCTTGGAAACATACAAGTATACATACGATTTTATGTAGTCTGTATAAAATTTTATGATTTGCTATTTTTGTTGTTATACCATTTATTTAATTAGTCCCCTATTAAGGGACATTAGTTAACTTTCCAGGTTTTCATATTACTAGTTAATGGTATATAAATAACTGTGGGTAGGTAGCTCATTAGAAAACAAACAAACCAAAAAATCCAACAAAACCCTTCCTTTAGTTTAGGATGAAAGCCTAGAGCAAGATTTTAATGTTTTATATAAAATGTATATAATATGATAAAGTTGCTTTCTAAAACACTGCACTAATTCACAAAGCTCCCCAAACTGTAGCACATTCATCTAAGCCCTGGCAGTCCTGGGTTTTATAATTCAACCTCCGCTCACACCCAATTAAGTAAACGCAAAATGCTCTCTCGTTGTTTTAGTGAGATCCGATATTTTCCCCCGCGTTTACTTACTATTCTAAGCCATGTACAGTTTAAGGCACAAGATAGTATCTAATGCTACTGAAAGAATTATACGGGTGAAATTTTTTTGTTTACATTTTTATTACATTATCATAAGATCTATGAATTATAGGTCCTACCTCATATGCACCTTCTTTTAGAAAAATGGTTCTCAAAAAAGTGAAAAATGAAAAACTAGTATGAAAGTTTCTAATCAGTCTCTTATAGTAAATAACTATATATTTATATATTAAATATCAATACTTTTTAATCACCCCATATTAGACATAAATTATAAAATAAAATTAATTCCTCATCAGTAAGAAGTTAATTTAAATTAAATTATTACAGTAATATGTTTTAAAAACTAGCATATTATATGTATCATCCATTTCCCCTGGGGTATCAGTACGGTATCTGTTAGGAGGTACTACAAAGCTCAGAGGAATTAGGCTGAAAAGTCAAGTCTAGGGTTCTATAGAAGGATGGAGAGTAGGGGTGGGGTCCTGTATGTATGGACACTACCAACTACTTTAGTTGTGGTAATTGGGGAAAGCCTTCCTCACTTCTTTGGAAAAATAATAGTCTTGTCAATGCTTTGGAAGTCAGCAGTCTTAGAATCTGCCTGTTCCCCTGATACCAACATGGTAAATTTTTAGAGCAGATAATTTGTGTCTTTGTTTCTCAAACATGAATATTATTTACTCCTCTGTTTTCAACAAAACCTTGGCTCAGCACTACAATTAACAACTTAAGATTTTAGGTCCTGTTCCAAAAATGGAAAGCCATTTATACATAACTCAAAGCATATTTTTTATAAAAAACAGGTTTTACTTGGAAGTTAGGTTCATGAGCTGGTCCACAGGAGCTTGTTTAATCGATAATATATCTGATTGTAGTACTAATTATAATTTTTCATTATATAAATTTATTCTTTTAAAAAAATTTTATTGGAGTATAGTTGACATAAATTTATTCTTTCTAACATCCTTTTCCAGAGGAAGACTGCATTTATTGTCCCAGTCCTGAATGCTGAGAACCTATGGAAACTTTCAGCATAGGGTGCTCTCAGCAAAGGCCCCAGAGGATATTTCATAGGCAGAGATGGATGTGTACTTCTAAACTTAGTTGCTGGATAGAAAGCTAATGCATCTAGAGAGCAAAATGTATTAGGTGAGTTTGTAGAAAAATAGTGTTAGAGAACTCAAGAAAACATGTAGAGGTCAGCAAGACAAAGTAGAAAGGCTGACAAGCCAAGAAGAAGACTGCTTAATATTTACACTCCTGTGAACACCAAAGTGTGAACCTGGAATGCAGTTGGAGTTTGACTAAATGCAGCAGAAGGAATAATAAGCCCAGTCTTGGTTGCCTTGGGAACAGGGCCCCTTCCTCATGTTAATGATTCTATGATAAGAAAAGGAGCACTTAAACAAAGTGCACGGTAATATGGGTAGACCAGCAAGTGTCTAGGGCAGTGTTCGGCAGCCTCCATGGAGTGGGTGGGGTCCGTGCATCGGTGCAGTGGGCGACAGATGAAGTGGCAAGTGTGGATTACAGATAAACCACTGACATGAACCTGAGCATTTGAGAACTTTTTAAAATTTTTTAAAAAAGAATAAATTTATATAATGAAAACTTATAATTAGTACTACAATCAGATATATTATCGATTAAACATGTTTTGTGTTACAAAACATGCTGACTCTCCAGTGGCTTGCTTCTAGTAATATAAATAAATTACTAGTCCCTATTCTTTCTGACAATGTTGCTAAGAAGGAATCTAATAGGAGACGGTGGATAAGATAATACATTGGAAAGGAAGAGAACCCTGAAGTCAGCGTAAGAGAAAGCACAGTAGGATGCATAAGAGAATATGTGCATAAGAGATTATAACTTTCAAAATAAAAGTCATTTCTTCAGTAGTCTCAAATTCCAAGAGACAAAAGCAGCTGTTTACTAGTGGGCAGAGGGTGTAGTCAATTCTTCATTTTATTATATAGAAAACAGTATATATATTTTAAACAATATAGTATTGAAGTTCAGCTTAGTTCCAACATTTCAAAACTTACCTCTAAAAGCACTAATATCCCCATAGTGTACTTGTAGTACAAAGTATTTGCTTCCAGTCTCTCCTCCAACTCTGAATCCAACACCTGAAGATATTCAAAAGAAGATAAGTTAATATTTTAGAAATGGAAGTTAAATAGAGCTAATCAAAGGTTGCTGATCTATGAAATCCAAAGGGAAAGAAAATAGCACATAATATATGAAATTATGTTATATGAAAATGGAAATAAACTAGGCATTCAATGAAAATCTCTGATATAACCTATCATTCCTTCTCTAAGCTCTGACAGAATTATATTCGTAGTCTCCACTTCAGAACCAGAGTGATCACTTACACTTTAAGAGGACAATTCATTCATTTTTCAAGGAACAGAACAAAACAAAACAAAACAAAATTCTGTCCCTATTGATTAAATAACAGACATACATAAACCCATTCTTTCATTTTGTTTTGTATATACTCATATTCATTTTTATTTTCTGATTGAATATAGGAAATAGACTTCTTAGGACCATCTCAGGAAATTGTTTTTCTTCCCATACAAAATCAGGTATCTGCAAAAATATCATTGAAGAAACCAATTACCTACTAGATTACAATGTCAATAAAGTTTTGGAATCTGAAGGGTGCCTAAGAGTCTTACTGTTAGTAGAGTTTGCTAGTAAGCTAAAAAAAAACTACAGAGAAAATATTTATGGACAGAGAAAAAAATTTTTTTAATCTTCTCTACCAATGGATCTTAAAAACATCAACAAATCTATGACAAACCTCCCTATTAGTTTCCAAACTTGTTTGATAGTGGCTGCCTGGTAAACTCTAGAGAGGATTCTGACACTTATTTGAAGTAAAGCAAAACAGAAATCAAACTATTGGGTGAAAGAGAGGCTCAAGGATGTATTGCACAATGCATGGAATATAGTCAATATTTTGTAATAACTATAAAGAGAAAGCAGCCTTTAAAACTGTATAAAAAGATTAAAAATATTAAAAAATTTAAAAATTAGTGCAGGCATGAGTTAGGGAGGCATCACAAGATGCCATCCCTCCATCCCTAAACCACGGCAGTCTTATTCTGTTTCAGAACTATACGTTCACTTTGATACTAAGAAAGATCCAGGTAATAAAGGAGAGTCCGTTAATTCACTCACACGTTGGAAGCTATGAACGGTTTAGAGGTGAATTCAGAAAGCCAGCTGAGGTCTGGCATCACATTAAGTACCCAGGTTCCAGGACTATTAAAAATCTGTTTGCTGAAATGGCAATTTATTTAATTCCTAGCTCTCTTGGCTTGTGAAATGCTCCTGCTGTCAAGAACCAATGTGCCTCAGGCCAAAGGTGGCTTGAGGTATACTCGTTATTTTCTAATTCTATCTAAACTGTTGTGTGAGCCAATTACTTATCAAAGAGAGGCAGAGAAAGAAGAACAACCTCAATGAAACCTTTTCAATATAAAGCAGGCAATAAGGGTACTTTTTAGTGTGAAATTGCAACATAGAACATGGTCAAGAGCTGTTGGAAAGAACATATAACAAAAAGTACGTTGGAATCAAAAACTAAGCAGTTTAATATAAGGCTATCCAAGAGGCCTCAGGTATACCTTTGGGGAGTCTGGTTGGGGGAGCATTTCTTGCCCAGGCATATAGAATATTGGCTTTATCTGTACAGGTTCCTTCGTCACAAAACCTGAAGAAAAGAAAGTAGCTATAAGTGAAGATTCAATTAGTAAAGTGCATAAATCTCTTCCCATGGGAGGAGTGGGGAGGGAGAGGTTTTTGAAAACAAGGTAAAGAAAAGTACATCAATATACCATCATTATAGTCATATCAACTTTAAGACTGTAAGGGACACTGGAGCGAAGAACAATTTTATATGTGAAAAAGCACCTATAAAGGGAGATTTGTTTGTTAGTTGCCTGATGTGAAACAATCCTGTGAGGTAGATATACAGTTTAATTCACCATCCTTGGAATGTATTCTATGTAGGGAAAAGTAAGCATTACACAAAGGGTGTGTAAACCAAAGCCAATGCAGTGGAAATTTGGAAGTGGATTAAAAGAAACATCATACTCATTTCCCATTTGGGGATCGGTGGCATTTATAGTGCCTACCCTTAGTAGGGTGAACAATACAAGTATATCCCACTCACAGGGTTCTTGTGGCTTTTTTAAAGTTTATGAATACGGGTTATGCCATTTATAAATTGTTTCAAGTCACTTAATCTTACAGAGCCTCAGTTTTCTCTCTTGTAAAACAGGGATAGTTATACTTACTTCAAAGAGTTGTTCTAAAGTAGATGATATAGAAATGAGAGCACTTCATAAACCTCAAAGCACTATACCAGGGTTCTGCATTATTTAACAAAACATTCACTTTATCTAAAGACTCACTGTTGAGAGGCAGTGTTATATGCTCAAAGGAGCACAGGCAGAAAGACATATCTGGAGTTGAATCCCACAACCTCCCCTTAATAGCTGTGTATCTTGGACATGTACATCAGCCCTCAAAGGCCCAATTTCTGTGTGGAAACCTCTCTGATGGGGAGTGGTGGTGGTAATACGTGTAAGGCACCCAGCACAGTAACTAGCACGTTGGTATCTATATGGTAGATCCAATTTCACAAATGGTAAGCTGATTCCAAACCACACATTTTTTCCCCATTACACTACATCTCTTAGTTGGTTCTGTTATATAATTTGACTTGTTCAAAACACTGTTGGGTGACATTTTCATGTCGCTTTTATATATTTGTGTTTTGAGAAACTGGCACCAAGCAAGGTCAGAGTCAGGAGTTTAGGCAGATCTGAAAGGTCTGAGGACCGTCAAGGACAAGGACAAAAACAGCTTCTTGGCCGGGAGGTTGGCTCACACAGGAGAAAAAGTGCATTGCCCATGGCCTGGAAGGGAAGTGAAGGCAGACCGTGGCAGCTTCCTAAACAGGTTAGAAACTGAGCCTAGAAACCTGGAGAAACTGAGCCTAGAAACCTGGAGAACACCCAGGCCATGTCAGAGGCAGGGACTCCTAACATGCTTCCTGGTTACAGCCAGAAATGGTGGGAAAGGATAGGCAATAAGTGCAGACAACAGTTATTCATCTGAATAAAGGGCCAGGAACCAGGAGGTCCCTATAAGGTTATATTTAGCAAATGCTCTAGCTTCTCTAAATCAGGCTGTAGAAAGAAATTGGGTAATGTGCAATGTAAAGCACATCAACCAGTGGTTTCTTACTGTTCACTGTCAAAAACGATATACTGGGCTTCCCTGGTGGCGCAGTGGTTGAGAGTCCGCCTGCCGATGCAGGGGACACGGGTTCGTGCCCCGGTCCGGGAACATCCCACATGCTGCGGAGCGACAAGGCCCGTGAGCCATGGCCGCTGAGCCTGCGCGTCCGGAGCCTGTGCTCCGCAATGGGAGAGGCCACAACAGTGAGAGGCCCGCGTACCGCAAAAAAAAAAAAAAAAAAAAAAAAACCAAACAAACAAACAAACAAAAAAAAACGATATACTTATGATGCAGGATCATTTGCATGTGAGACGCGTGCGTTGGAACAAATGTCTGTGACATCCTTGTGCCAAGTGTGCTAAAAAGCTTGGGGTATTGGACAGTACACAAAAGCAGAATTTCCCTCCTTGGCCTCATGCTATAATAGTTTAAGAAACGAGATTGCCAAATGCGATGAACTTGGTATCTCACTGCTGTGAGCTACTAAAGTTTAAAGATCTTGATGGCAATTTTCATAGCTTTCAACAAAGATCATAAATATACAAGTGCTTAACAGCAATGTGATGACAGTCTTAGGTTAAACAAGATAATTGCTTCCTCTGATATGGAAGTCAATTCAGTGTATGACTAGAAAGAACCAGAATGAAACATAACAGAGAAAACTGGTTTAGTAAAATTTTCTAAGCTACATATTTGACTATGTCATTTGCTGGCACAAATTCTTTCAAATGTTTCCCAAAAATAACACCAAAATAAAATCTAAACATTGTAGTATAACACATGAGGTTTTATGATCTGGGCCCCTGTTATATCCCCAGGAAAAAAAACCCCTTTTCAGTCATGCCAAGTTGCTGTCAGTTTCTAACCTCTCTCTTCTCCACTGTTCTCTTTCTGGAAAACCCTTTCTCCATCTTTCTGCCTGACAACCTTGTTCTCACCTTCTCATTCAAGATTCACTTCAAGTCTTCCTCCTCAGGGAAGCTTTCTCTGATGCCCGTCCCACCCAACTTGCATTCTTTAACCATAGCACGCATCCTAAGCATCAGCTTGCTTTTCTCCTCTCCAACCAGACTGTGTAGACTTTTGAGGTTTGGGTCATACCTTTCACCCTGTACTCCCAGCACCGGCAGCCCTGCCTGGCATTTAGTAAATATTCAAGAAATGTTTGCGGAAGTTAACTTCTAAATACATTTTTAACTTTTTATATACAAACACTTAAATAATTGAACTGGCCTATGTTTTATTGTACTGTCAAGTATAACATTTAAAAAATATTAAATGACAATAAATTTGAATTATCATTTGCCTGGAATTCTGTACAAATCGGCTCATACTCACTCTCACAAGTCATTGCAAGTAGGTTATACGTTACAGCTGAATAAGCTCAGAGACTTTAAGTAACTTTCAAAAGGTCACACAGCCAAGCCATGACTCAAAGCTCTGGCTGCCACACTCCCTTATATCTCTATTCATGAGACTGACTCACAGGCAGAGACTTCATGGTATTATATGAAGATCAGCTTTGATGATTACTCTCATACCTGAACTAAGCTGCAATTCGAGTATGCAATTCTAAAATCAAATTTTAGATAAAATAAGTTCTTATTTGCGAAGAGACAATGTTTCATGCTCTCAACAGGTCTGGTAAAAGAAGAGCTCCAAAAGCAAACTTTGATTTGATTTTAAAATCCTGTTTTATAATTTTAAAAAATTGTATAAAACTCAAGGCTGAGTAAACAATGACTCACTGGAGGGCCCTGGGATATTGAAACTCATTCTAAAACTTAATGAGTGACAGGACTAAGTGAAGAGGAAAAACAAGAGGTCAAGAGAAATGAGTCCTACCATGGATAACATAAAGGAGTGGCAAAGAACATTTGGATAAACTCGCCGCATCTTTTCATTTTCAAATTTCCATTTCCCATTTTAAATGGAAACAGTGTCACGTTTTCTCCACATAAAATGACCAACAGAATAAAGGCAGTATTGCATATGTTGGCTTTCCAAACAGTGTCTTGTAAAAATAGTGAGAATTTTTATTATTCTTATTGAGAAGAAGAGAGTATTAAGGCTAGGAAGCAAAGCAACCCTTGATCAACGGCTCTTGTAATTTCAGGCCTCATCGACCAGGTTTCTTATTCTTATAATTCTAACAGCTACTCCTAAAGGCTTGTCTAGATTAAGCCAATTAATTGTGAAAAGATTCACATAGCTCCCTAGTGGTTTCTTAGTATTCATAGCAAAAATGATGAGAATTAACATTTGAAAATAAAACTACTCTGGATTCTTGAACCTTTGCTATAGAACCTTTTCACTTCTAATCTATGGGGAAACCATTCAGATGGCATGAATATTTCCAGACTATGCCAAGCTCTGAAAAGTGCTAGCCTGTCATTTTGAATTATCCAAATAGAGCATGATTGACTGTTAAAGTACTCCTCTGGTTCTATCTGTGAAAGGTTAGTTAAAACCCAAGGTTACTCAGAGAAAATCAGAACTGATAAGTCATTTCTTCTTTGGTCTGAAAAAACTTGTTTTAATAAAATTGTCATGCCCTAAAGTTAAGTCTGTACAGTCTTCAATTACAATTTTAATGCATTAAGCATCTAACAGAATCACAGGAAAATTAATCCAAAGTCAGAAAGTTTCTTTAAGAAACACACATAAAAATCAATGGCATATGTGGAATGTCCTTACTTTTCAAAATTACATCCAGTGTGAGTCAGGTATTCAAATTTCATTAACTGCTCTATAAACCCACAAAACACATTTCCCAATTCAGACAAATCCTATGTGAATTTCAATGCAATGTGTATGCATTAACATAGTAATTAGAAGGATACTTAATGGGAAAACTAAATAGGAGAGGTGATTAAAAGGCGCCAGCCTGAAAAAATAACACCACAATATCTAGGCATCATCCTCACTCCCCACCCTACCCCTCTCCACCAACAGATCAGAGAGGCTCTAAAGTCCACAAGAGCAGAAGGTATATCTGTTTTGTTCACACCAAATTCTCAGTGCCTAAGAATGCCCTTGGTACGTAGTGGATGGTTAATATATATCTTATTAATAAATGAATAAAGAGAATAGTTACCATTTATTAAGTACTTCTATGTGCCAGGCACTGCACCATCTGTATTATTGACATCCCCTCACTTACTCTTTGTGATGGTCGAATCAGGCGGGATTAGTAGCCCCATTTTAGAGATAAGGAAACAGACCAATACAGATTAAATAATTTGACCAATGTTTATTACAACTATCAAGTAGTAGAACTGAGATTTGATCCCAAGATGCTCTGATTTCAAAGTTCTGGCTCTATATTAAATGTTATGGCACTGTGCTATAACACTGCCATCCTATTTAACATAAATACTCGTCTTGTGAGAAAATAATAATGTTCAAAATTATGTAATGCTGGTTTCTGTTTAAACTCTCAAAACGGTTACAACCATGCCATTCTATTTTATTAAAGTTGACACTAGTCCACTAAGAATTGGTCAGTTGCTAAGGAACTCCTATCAACACCTCTATTACAGGCACCTAAAACTTAGATGAGGAATATGATCATTGGTGACCAGAAGTTAGAGCAAGATGCCAACTCTATTTTAATGAATATTCTTTATACCATTCAGATATGCAGTATAATAATATGAATCTATTACAATATTAAAGGAGAAAAAGGAAAAGGATGCAATTAATTTTAGCCTAGCAGTAATTCATGTCTAAACTTTGCTGCTACACTCGAAGACACATTTTATAGTGCTTAGAACAAGGGGTAGCACAGATTTTGGAGACTGTGTTATTTTTACTTATACTGACAAGGAATTTATATATGTTAAACTTTAGAAGTTTCATCATGGCAGAAGAAACAGAGGGGATTGCAGAAGACATGCTGTGAATCTTGCTGTATAGTGTATGGATGACAGGTAGGTAGATGTGGAGAGGGTGCATAAAGGCAGTGTATGCAAATACCATTCTCAACCAAAGAATCATTATCATCATAAGGGAGGCAACAAAGCTGTAGACTTTTCTGGAAAGTGATATCACCCTAAAAAAAAAGGTCATTTAAATGAGTAACCAAGCAGGGTGTCTCACATACAGGACTCTCTCTCTCTCTCTATATATATATATATACTTTTAATATATATATATTTATATTTATATTTATACATATTTATATGTTTTAGCTACTTTTCTCTTTCCCCTCATCAGCAGCATCTGTAACCCTGTGAAGACAGTGGCATTTAAAAAGACACAGCAGGTGGTTAATAACTAGAAGCAGTTGAAAGGGATCTTAGCTAAAGCTTCATAGGATGGTAAAGCACTACTGCTTTAGCTTGAGAATGATTCCAAGTTAGAACAGCTGGAAACAGCCTCATCGAACCAGCTGGGATTCTTCTTTTCAAAAAAGATTCAACAACCTGTAGACGCCCCCTTAGATTTGTAAACAGTAGCTGGTCATAAGCATCATTAGAAATAGTTTCCAAATCAAATATTAATTAATAAGACTGAAAACAATAATTTTACCTCTGCATAGATTTTGTCAAAGTACAAGACGTAATACAGAAGAAGCCCATTCACTTTAATCACCCAATATTGTGAACACACAATCTTGGGGCTTGCAGTCATAAGTTGCCTTAAGCCCTAAGTCCTGTGCTCAGCAGAAAAGAAAGTGCATAAGACTATACAACCTCACATCACAAAGAGAAAGTGCTCCAGAATTACTCCAAATGCCAAAACAATGTGTATAAACAAAACTATGATTTTCAAAGCTTGAAACTCTGAATAGCTAACCACTCATTATTTTTAAAAAATGATTGTTACAGTAAGAATAAAGAAAGGTATTCATTGAATAGATAAATGGATATTTCAATTTTCAAGGTCTCCTAAAATTTACCATATTTTCATGGAGAGCAGGAATAAATTTTTAATATCTAAATTACCTAGTTTTCAGCACCTCATTTCCCTACTGACTCCAAAAAGACACAAAGAGCATCTGCTCAGTTATGGCTCACATTCAGCCAACAAATCTGGGGAACTTAGAACTGCTACACCTTGACTTAAGTCTGCAAGCACAAATGGAGTCCAACAAATCGTGCTATTGCTATGCTTGCTCCAATCCTGGTGCTATTACTTTCCCTTGGTGCCTGGATGCAGTAATTGTCTCCTCCTTTAAAAGTCTGGGAAAGAAGGGATGAGACTTAATCTGACAGGTACTGCTGCCTTCCTGACATGGGCCAGCAGAGCTGCTGCTTTTCCATCAGCTGGTCCTTATTTGCATCCTCGAGAGGTCTGTTAATTTAGAATTGAGCACCAGGCCCACTCTAACTTGAAAGGGACCACCCCACAGTATATTAAAAGGTTCACATCAATGTATGCAATTTAAATGCACATGCATATAATTAACTAGACACATTACCAGTGTGAGCTGCTAATTTGGAACGAGACACAAAAGACTGGATGGAATATGTGGAGAAAAAATAACTTTAAAATTAAAATGACTAAATAATGAAAACTGCTTCATGCTGTGTCTACTATTTTCATGTGAACTTAATGTAACTGTAAATATATATTAATGAACAGTAGAAAGAGGCAATTACAAAGAGCAAAGGAGGGTAGCACAACAGTAAAACGTCATTAGAATAGCTCTTTGCCATCATATTAAAAGTGCTGCCTGAAGACAGGGGATGAATTATAACTTCATAATTTCACGGGGAAAAAATGTTTACTTTATTACAGACACACACCTATTTGCCAACTTGCTGGCAATGAAAACAGAAAACTAAAGTGAAAAAGGGGAAATCCTAGCTAACAAACAGAAAAGAGAGGAAATCTGAGCTTGACGCTTTGGTTGTCAACAAAATAAATTAATCAATAGTGAATCTAAGAAAGAAATGGAAAATTTTATTTGAGCCAAACCGAGGTTTATAAGCTGGGAGACAGTCTCTCAGAGAGCTCTGAGAACTGTTTGGAAAAGGTCAGTATATATGTGATTTTGGTGCAGGGAGGATGTGCAATCAAGCACACATCTCAGTAGAAGGTTGCTGCTAGTCACAAGGAACAGACATCTGAGCTCATCGTTTTAATGCTTTTCTAACTATGGGAAGATGCAAGAAACTTAGTTCATAAAATTTTCTCCTGAAAATGTCTATCAGAGGGCCAGTTTTGCCAGTTTTCCCAGAGCACAAAGTGCTTCATCGTGACCTTCACCCTGAACTCCTTTCAGGGTGTACTTTAGGTCCGCAACTGCAGTGGCTAATGGCTTGACTCTTGTAGAACTGGATGGTGGGCAACATTCTCTATCTTACAATTCCTTCTCTTTCAGTCTTAATTTCGACCAAAGTTTGGGAGGCGTTTCGTGACCAATTTGTCCCTTGTTGCTAGGGATGCTCATTCCCAGACCAGGCAAATATTTTGTTGATAGGCCACTCAATGTGCTATTACTGGACTGGGTCCTGTTATCAGTAGCCAAAAGCCTCTGGACCATCTGTCTTACTAAGCTGTTATGGTCCAGGATATGGTTTCCTCTTGCTGCTTTTTCCCATATCTGGAGTTACACTATTACAATCATTGATCTTATAGGACTATATATTTGGTCAATGGTTTCAAGTCACCTAATCATCATTAATTTTATCTGAGGCTCAGTCACATATTTGGTAGCGTAAGAAACAATTATCTTGTAAAATAGGCAGAATACAAATGATACTGCTAGTGACATGAGTAAGGTCATAGGTGAGTATTTAAGCTAAGGACTTACATTAGGTGTAGCCCAGGATCTCCCAGATTGTCTGACCAGTCAGTTCTGCACCAATCTCTACCATTAAGGAAAATGATAATTGCCACTGTTCATAAAGTTTACCAAAGATGTCTGCACGTACAAGGTGAGTGGTGGGTCATTGTGAGCCCTGACAGGATTGAGAAAGGAACGTTATCTTCTAAAGAAGTAAACGGCTGTTGCCAGAAGAAGAAAAATTGATCTTTATGATTGACCAGATATTTCTGCCATTGGGGAGGTCTGATTAATGCACAATGCAGATGCACAATGCACACTAGAGGGGAGGGAGGAGGCCAAAGGGCAGAGAAAAAATTTATGTTTAAATTTTTCTTGTCTTGCCTTAAAATGTGAATTTTTAATCTCATCATGGTGTTAAAATATCCTCTTTGCTTTATCTTCTTTCACTAAAACATCTTTGTATTCTCAAAATGAATTCCTTAGGGTGTGAATGAGTTCTTGATATTCTTACACATCAAAAGCCACTACTGGTATCATAACCAAAAATATATGTGAAAGTCTGGGAATGTTCATTTAAGTACTGTCTATATCATGGAGCAACTGAAGAATAGATTTGCATCTATAAAATGAGTGTGATAAAGTCCATGACTCAATGTAGAAAAATAATGCAAGGCTTTTGACACTGATAGATTTTTGTTATTAGTGTTATAATTCAGATGGGAGGATAAGAGGTTAAGCAGTCGGAAAACATCTGCTGACTGTCTCCAGGGCTGAGCCTGAGTGGCATCGGGGGTAAGGAGTAGAGGATGTTTCTGTGAAGCAACTGAAAAGTTCAGCCCATGCTTCAGTAATGCTTTAAAGAAGCATGGATTTTGCCAAATATTGGGGGATAAAAAGCCCATCCCATTTTTAAATGGAGAATAAGGCTGGATTGTTAAAGCCAGGTCACTAGAACAGTTTTTAGGTAATGTACATTTACTAGTTTGCATATTGAACAGATTCTATATATGTAGTGAAAAGATCCTACTTTTAAATGTTAGATGAACACTTTGAGCCGGTTAAAAGCATCAATTATTGTCCTTGGTGTACGGTTATAAAGTCGATTATAACTACTCTATAGATTAACAGGGAATATATGCTGCAAGGCAGATTTAAAAAATCCATTTAAAATGACATGGGTATAGGGACTTCCCTGGTGGTCCAGCAGTAGCGAATCCGCCTTCCAATGCAGGGGACGTGGTTTTGATCCCCGGTCGGGGAACTAAGATCCCACATGCCGCAGGGCAAATAAGTCCATGCGCCACAACTACTGAGCTCTCACCCCTCAACGAGAGAGCCCGTGTGCTGCAAACTATGGAGCCCATGCACCCTGGAACCCACACGTCACAACTAGAGAGAGAAAATCCACGTGCCACAACTAGAGAGAAGCCAGCACGCCACAATGAAGAGCCCGCACCACAACGAAAGACCCTGCACGCCTCAACAAAGATCCCACACACCACAACTAAGACCTGATGCAGCCAGAAAAAAAATAAAGAAAATAATTTTAAAAAATAAATAAAATGACATGGGTATAATGTCATTAAGAATTCTAATTATTCAGTGATGCAACTCAATGGCAAAACACAGTGGCCTGTCTGCTTGAGGTGAGTTAACAAATGCAACTCACTTATGTCTCCAACTCCTAATAAAGATGTCTTTCCAATCTGACTCAGCATTTGTATACAATTTATATTCATAGAATTATGGAATTTTAGAGCACAGAGGAGTTCTCTAAATGATCTAGTATTAGTCCCTTGCTAAAATGAAAAAATCAAGACCAGTCCACAAGGGATAAATAATTTACCCATGGAATCTAGACAGTTAGCTACACGTTCACTCTATAATGCTGTCTTTCAAGTAATAATTTTAGCAAAAAAAATACATGCAGCAATTACTTTACTCAAAATTGCTGTTTTCACTCTCACATTTTTCTTTGAATTCTCTCTTTCCCCAACCTGGAAGTCTTTTGGAAATATATTTTACAAACTTAATTTCAAAATAGTATATTTAAGAATATTAATATTTTAAAGGAGGCAACATAATGTGTTTGCTCTGATATTCCCTTAACATGAGAACGGTGAACTACACTTAGTTCATTGTACGTAATTTTTCTTAACAATTAGGGCCATAATAACATTTAAGTGATATTTTATTTTTTCATTCATTCTCTTGAACCAAGAGAATCTGCTAAAGCAGGTTCCCCCTAGCCATTTTCACTAATTCTAGTTCAAAGGTAAATATTGCTAATTTCACAAGACATATTTTTAAAACATAAAGACCAAAATGTGTGATTTGCTGAATAAGATTCAGAAAAGGCTGTCACAGAATAATCTTTTAATGCCAGGATTTTATTTACAAAACTTTACTGAAGAGCAAAAACAGGAATGTTGATATCAACGGGTATTAACTGTGATTTGCTGACTCCATTTTTATATAAACCCAGTCATGTGAGCTGGGTTCCCATGTGATACACCCCTTTCATCAAATAACTTAAGCCTATTAACAAATGCTTTGATGGTACTTGGTCCATGGAGATTTCCACTAATTGCCCCATGCTTTTAACACTTCCAAATACATATTACAATTGTTTATTATAAAAATGACTAGAAAGCAGTCGCTGCATGCCTCGAATCAGCCTGATGAATATTAGGATGCACAGAGAAAGGTCTATCAATCTACATGATCATGCAGGGGCAGGACCACAGAACAGACCCCTTTCCAATGCAAAGCAGGACACACCAGTCATTCTGGATTGTTAAATATGTAACAGTGATTCTGCCTATAGGTGCAAAATATGAGGCTTAAAACACACAGCTATTTTCAAAGATCACTGACCTTCATGAACTACCAAAGAATAAAATGAAAGGGAAGATCTCAAGCCATAATTATGCTGTAAGCTTCTGGGGGTAGAAAATTATTTATCCTAGAACATCCCACAGCACCTGCTGCAGTTCTAGCATATAACAGGCATTTAACAGATGTTTATTGATTGTTCAAGACATGATATTAAGATTCACTGCAGTGATTAAATTCTAAAACTGCAACAGTTACTTGAATAAATGGGAGGCACTGTGGTAAAAGAGAAATAACTTTAGATTTGGAATCTAACAAACCAGGGTTCAATCCTGGTGTGACACCAACCAGCCATGTTACCTTGAGCAAATCACTGAATCTTTGAGTTTCAGACTCCTTGCCTGTAAAGTGGGGACAATAATACCAACTTTGCAAAGACGTTAGGCTAAATTTTAGTTTTCATTTTAAATGGGGTATACAGATCACCTAGCACAATGTCTGGGATAAAAGAGTACTCAGTGAACAGATCTATGGTGCTCTTTGGGTTGAATCATGAACTTAAAGAAATAAACATCAGAGTATCCATTATCTCAATTTCAATCTTTCTTCACAAGCTGTCTCAACCTTGACACATTATCTATGACAACAGACATATATTTATAAAGTCAGTGACAAAGACTGATGGCTGTGTTCCACAGCAGACTAAATAACTGTGATAATCAAACCACGACAACCATGTGATGCAAAAGAGCAATATTGTTTTCTAAAAAAGAAATGTTCTGCCTATTTACTAATCAGTTGTAAAATACCTGCAGAGATGCACTTTGTACTTATAAAAAACACATTTTCTCACCCATCTATGTACTATGAACCCATCCCTTACCAGTAATTTTCAGTGGACGCTGGCATATTGCATCCAAAAAGTAGCATATGATGGACAGTATCCATGCTGGCATGGGGTTTGAAGTCAACTGTTAAGAGAAAATGATACATGATCGTCAATACAAGTTATACTTCTGTGCACAAGTGTCACAAGAGACCCCAGCATTCAACATTTCAAGTAGCTGTATAACAAAGATATTTTGATGCTCTTATGACAAAATGCTCTGGTTGTATAAAAATTATCTTATTCCTTAAGATGAACAGGATTTGATAATTTAATTTAGTAGGATAATAAACTATTATATAACAAAAGAGAAAATAATAGGCTGAAACTACACACACATTAATGAAAGCCCCCTTTTAAAGTGATGAGAGCATTGTGTGGGTATAAAATGAAAGCTCCAGGCTACGTATTCACAATATATTTCCTTCCAGAATTCGGTAGAGTTCTGAGCACCATACAATACTGCACAACATTGCACTGAAACAGAAGCCACAGCGAGTGGTCAAAACATAAGCAAAAGGATTCAGAACACAAATTTATTATCATCTTAAAATAACAGTTGCCACTGGATTGTGATATGGAGAAACAAGTTACTAGAAAAGAAAAGAAAAGTGGAAAATGTATCTTTACAAAAATACACAAGAAGAAAAATGTCCTGGATGAGTACTGTGCACTTGTTAAAGGGATACTGAAACTTACACATTGTCATTTCTCTTTTTGTCCTAATAATAGTGGTTTAAAGACATTAAAATAAACAAAAGTCAGTTCAGAGGTAGAACAAAGAAAAATCGGGTAAGTTATATTATTTAGTATGATCAATATCGAGCATGAGCTTTCTTTCCTGGTTTGGGTGTGGCTCATCCCCTTTTGTCCACATTCAAAATGCTGCCCTACTGGGCAGTTTTCAAGTCACCTTTACACATAAAAATGTTAAATAGTCTAAAATGATCTTAAGTCTTGGGCGTGTGCAAAACTGCATCTTTTAGCTCTTTTTGTCTATTTGATTAAATTAATAAAACACCTTTTATTGCTGAAATGTGTATCTGAGACGTATGTATTTATAAAATGAAAGATGTTCTACATCAAACTATAGCACCATGACTTGCATAGTATGGTTGATCAGAAAACACAAGGTGCCTACTGTGAGCCATCTTGACTCCCAACTTTCATGGAAAATAAAAAGCCTTTCATTTACTGCACTGAAAATAAGAATTAAAGCCTAAAAAATCACATCTTGAGATTTTCGTACTGCTATTTAAAAAACCAACAGAGGTTAGCTGGAAAATGGACTTGATATAACTTGAGGCTTTGTTTTCTGTTACCAAAGAATATAGTAAGCCTAGGAAAGTGAAGAAGACACTTTGGAAGGAAAGAAACAATTAGAAATTACAATAGTTCCCAAATCATAGAAAATCATATCATTACCAAGCCTAAGTTTGTTACAAAAGAAATGGAAGAAGGATTCTACCTCCATAGGCTCACTCTCAAGTTGAGTGCGGGATTTCTTTCCCCCCTTCCAGAATCTTCCCAGGGGATCATTCCTCTAAGGAAGCAAACTGAAAAGGCCCTGAGGTGGGAGCACCTAGCCTTTGTCTTTTACTCACTTTACATTTATTTTGGTATGTGATGCAATTTGCTATCTTATATTCATTTTTATCAAATGGCTTCTATCATTCTATGGATGTCTATAACTTTTTGGCCTGATTAAATCTACCTCCCACTCTTTTTTTTTTTTTAAAATATATATCCCTATGCCAGCCAGTCTATGAGGGGCTGTCAAATGAGAGGCTGACTCCTCTGCTTTTTCAGAACCTATGTAGATGATCATAGGGTTCCCATTCCCCTTAGATTCTTTGATTATGGGTGGATTATATTAATAGATTTCCCATGATTGAATCATTCTGGGAGTTTTGGTAATAAACCAACATGGCCACATGCATTTTATCAAGAATTAAACTGCTGGATGAAAAAACAATGTGAGTTCGAGGTGTCAGCTAAAAATCCAGGTGTAATGATCCAGCAGAAGATTGGAATTCCATAACTCTTATTCAAGGAAGAGATCAGAGAATTACATATTTGGGAATCACTCAAAAATTGAACCCTGAAGTCATGAGGGTAAACAAAAGCACCAAAGGTGATAGTAGGAACCATAGCTAAGGCTCAGGACAGTTTTAGGGAAAGCCCTGAGCTGTCAGGGTCTGTGTAGTAGACCCTAACAGTGTTTTGGGTTTTTGTTTTTTTTTAATATTAATGCAGTGTGTGTACTGTTGTGAAACAAAGCAAAAACCTTTTTGAAAGAAGAGTGGGCTACCATTAAATGTATAGAGTCAAATATTAAGCAAAAGATTCAGGTAAGGACAGAGAAGAGACCTATTGGGAGAAGAATAGATCATGAAGACAACAACATACAGTCTCTGTGGCTTTTCACTAGGAAGCAAAGCCAAAAGTTTTGCTTGGGCTCCTGCTTATGCAAGAGGATCTTCTCATTGTCCTTTGTACAAGGCAAACATTATTCAAAGTATAACTTCTCTAGCCATTTTCTGATTTTTTTTTTCCTTCTTCTGACATACTATTTTAAGAAGCACTTATTTGTTCCACAGTGAACTCTTAGTAGACGTGTGTTTAATTTTAGTTTCTATAGTGAGAAAGAAATCAATATCTTTAAGGGATAGTAAAAGAAAATCCCTCAGGGGCTTCCCTGGTGGCACAGTGGTTGAGAGTCCGCCTGCCGATGCAGGGGACACGGGTTTGTGCCCCGGCCCGGGAAGATCCCACATGCCGTGGAGCGGCTGGGGCCATGAGCCATGGCCGCTAGGCCTGTGCGTCCGGAGCCTGTGGTCCGCAACGGGAGAGGCCACAGCGGTGAGAGGCCTGTGTACCGCAAAAAGAAAAAAAAAAAAAGAAAATCCCTCAAAGTTCCCTTTCATAAAAACTTATTCTCACTGACTCATACATTCCTGCAGAAACTCAAGATCTAATTTAAATGCCAAGTAAATTATTGGTATAGAGTAAAAACAAACAACTAACCATCTTTTTCATCTCCTAAAGAAAGAGTATAATAAACTATTCATATAATTGTATCTGGAAGTAAAATTCATTGCAAATTGAAATGAAAAACACATCCAGCAAAATAAATGTCATATCAAAATATAAATCTAAACCAAACAGTAGATGCCATAAAATAGAGCAAAGATAAAGCAGGACTTGGACAATTTCATTGAAGGGCCTGCTGCCAGTACTGGGCAGAGGTCAACTGGGAAAAGATTAGGCTGACAGGTCCATTTCCTGGGTTTGTACCACTCCTACTTATTATTCCTGGCTTTGCAAAATAAGACCCCACCCCTAGGGAATAAGAATAATGTCCACTGAGCACAGGATACACAGATAACTATGCTAGAGATTTCAACACTACACAAAACATAATATGGAAAAATATTTAAAAATCACATCTTAAATTCCCCCTTCTTTCTTTTTCTCTCATCATACACCAAAAGAAATAAAGGATCCAAGGGGAAGGGAGCTAGAGGATAATAATGAAAACAACTGCATTTAAGTGTGCGATTCTGACAGGCAGAATAAACAAAGGCAGCCTTGGGATGGTGACAAACAGGCAAAGACCACTGCCTTGCGAGAATGCAAGGGGGTATTATATCCGATAAGATTAAAAGTGCCACTGACTCCTCTAACTCAATAATAAGATGACAGTTGCTTAAGTGGAAATGGTTCTTCAGCCTCAATGGGTGTTAGCAGTTCAGACGGCCTGATGGATAAGACCAGGGAAAATTTTATAGGCAAGTTAAGTGCGAGTGAGTCCTGGGAACCAAATACTTTCGAAGGACTAAGACTCCAGAAATAGAGACTCAAGCACATTAATTAAAGGAAATGTGATAATACTGCAAGTGCATAGGTTGGAGGATTTCTCAAAGAATAATTTCATCTGAAATGAAAGACTTGAAAGTACATGTGTGGGTGACATATTGAGCAGAGAGATAACTAGGTCTATCTTCTGGAGTTCTAAGCAAAATTTGTTCTAACTGCATGAGCTTGTTCAGGATTTATGGTCTCTTTAAGCTAACATCAGACTACAATCAGGGCCATAAAATTTTCTAAAAATGTGACCTAGGAGGGAATTTCATTTAGCACTTGGCTTTCTCTCCATTTTTCCCTTCCAAGTGGATATCCAGGTCTGCATGTCAAATTTTGATGTATCTGCCAGACCTAGGACGTGGAAATATTTCAAAGAACTCACATAGCCAAGTGGAGGAATATGCAATTTAGGAGATATCTATGTACACATATAACCAGCCCCAAAATACCACTGGAAATGGGAGGAACACCCTTTTTAGCCAAAGGAAGGCAGTAAAGAAATACTACAGACCATGGATAATTAACCTATCGAATAAAAAAGAACTGACTTGCAAATGCAAGTTTGAATCTCCAAAACTTAGGCATTCCTGAATTATTACCTATATGTATCATCAGAGAAAACTGTTAACTTTATTTCATTTTTCCTCTTAGTGGAATCATATTACACACAGTAAACAGCTTATTTCATATACTGTGGATATTTTTACAAGTTATTAAACATTTTTTGTCAATGATACTTTTCAGCTAGTGCTGTGCATTAGAATTATCCTATGGAGTTTGTTAAAAATACAAGTGCTCAGGGTCAATCCTAGATCAGTCCTGCCCCTTCCCCCATCAATATCTTATTTGAATCTCCAAAAGTTGTTCCAGGCAAGTGTCTCTTTGCAAAATTTCAAAGGTGAATCAGAGGTGATTCTGACAATAGTCAACATTTTCAGTGGCAGTGGCTGAATATATTCTATTACGTGAGCATATGCAGAGTTTACTCATCTTAATTAACTTGGGTTGTATAGCTCTTTTAAATGTACAAAGTAAACAGTAAAGACAAGGTTTCTTTTAAAACGAATTTATAAATGTTTCTGAAGGCAAAAATTAGTTGATCCTTTAGAATTGTTTTATTAAAAGAGATCATTGGAACTCTACATTACGTCAGGCAGTTTTAGCTGTATCACCTAAAATCGTTTTAGGGCTGAGGTCTGAAGCAAGCATACAAATGGAACCCCTGGTGAATATGTTCATGTCTGTGATAGAGTCTGTCTTCTAATAATCCCAGTGCTTTCAAGCCATTTTCAATATTGAGAAAATAGAGAGGTGTAAGGTTCAAGAAACAAGAATGTAAAAGAGTTGTCATAATTTTAAAAAAATTATCAGTTCCCCAATCTTAATATCACTCCCATAAACATTTCTTTATTTCCAAAAAATAAAGATTATACTTCAGAAACCATTTATAGGAACTGAAGATAATGCTCTAAATTGCAATTTAAGTGTAGGCTATGATCAACCTTAATGTTCATAATCTTGCAGTTGGGCGAGAAAAGTTCAGACAGATGTAAAGCTCACGGTAGCATAGTCCATTTGGCTGCATTTTGAAAACCCACAGCAATGGCATATTATATTACCTTCTGCCGGCTTTCTGCAAACCATAAAGCAATTCTACACTAAAATAAAGACCTCTGCTTGAACATTTTTAATCAGAAAGTTTAAGAGAAAAGTTGTCGTTAGCTCTCGCTAGCTTGGACAATGATATACAATTCAGAAAGAATCCTTAACGTGGTTTATGAGGACTTTAAGCTGCTGTTGCCAAATTAACCAAGAAATAAGACACGCAAGCAAGTCTAGAAATTGAACGCAAATTTCAAGTGAAGTAATCCTTACCGCTGAATAAAGGAATTTCAGCACAAAAAGAATTAAACTTCTAGATGAAATACCTTTTAAAAAGGAACTTTCTGGTATATGTCAGAACCAACTAAACGGTCAATAAATAGACTTTACCAGCCAGACTATGCAAGATAAAACAGCATAAGCTTCATTAAGCCCTATTTTTGTAATGTCATCTCTGTAATATCCCCCTATTAATTTCCCACAGAATCAAATCCACATTCCCCTCTTGCCTTTCCAGAATATCGCAGCAGTCTCCAATCCTGCTACACTTCCAACAAGACAACCTCCAACATACACTCTGTGCTCTCACTGGCTGCCCTTCTCACCTAGTAACCATAACCACTAACGTTTACTGAGGGCTTACCCTGTGTATGGCTCATTTACTGCTCACAACAACCCTATGAGTCTGGTCCTTTCCCCCTCAAACAGATGAGCCTGAGTAACAACCGCCCATGGCCATGCAGCCAGCAAGTGGCGAGGCTCACGCGTGTGCCCAGTACGCTCCTGTGCTCATATGGTTGGCAGCTGGAATATTCTCCTCCTTCTGCAGATCCAAATAGACCGTCTTCCCAGGCCCAGATCAAACACTGCCATCTCTCTCATGAAATTTTCTCTGACTAAAACAGTTCACACTGGTCTTTTTAGAGTTGGCCACTGAAATTGTCCCCACTGAAATAGCTGAAATGGATACTTCAGAATGACTGTCAAAATGCCAAGAACCCCCAGACACTGAAGGACGTTTTACACATCAAACCTGATGCAACCCTGGGCTTTCAGAATTGGCCATTTTCTGGGGTGTGGGAGGAGTGGCATTTTGACATTACTGCATTAAAACAGCTTTGTCAACGTGTCAGTTACTTTTTGGTGACCTCTAGGTGCACTGAATTGAAGACATTCCTAAGTCTCAGCTTCATAAAATATAATGAAATGGTTCCTACCCCTCCTCTCTGTTTTATTACCTGACAAAACTCTGGGGGCTTGGGGGGGCTGTCATGTTGGAAATGTGGGTATTTGGGTGACCAAAGGATAGAGGACATTTAAGAAATATGCTGAGACAGAGTGTATAGCAACAGATTCTCCTTCTTGATTATGACCAAGCAAATGAAGTTTTAGCCACTCATCAGAGACCTCCAGTACAGTGTATCTTATTTGTGCTATTTCAGCTCTCTCCAAGTAGCTTTCACTAAAAAACTAGAATAGCCTCTGAGTATGGCTGCTGGGAGGTACCCAACGGTCATGTGGAAGTCAGAGACTAAATTATTCATGTTGGAGAAAATCCTAGTTGAAAAGAGAAGTATATGTAGTCAATTAATTGGAAGCAGAAAGGTGACAGAATGATTGCATTGGGATGGGGACTCACACACACACACCCTTCTATTTACTGCTGTCAAAGCCATAAAATGTGGATAAATGAGCACTGAACCCTGCCAGATCTTGGTCTTTACAGTCATACTATGTAGCTGACCCATAAGCATGATCAAAATTAGATTGCTTCTGTAGTTTCTGAAGTATCCCAACATCACCTTAACATGTGCTTTGTTTAAGACAGGTCACATTTGGAAATATTCAAGTCTAGCTGTACAATTCTGCAGTAGGAATTGTTTCACATTCAACAGAGAAGCCCAAGAAAATGAAAAGCAATGAATCATTAGATTAATTTTCATCTATTTCTAAATTCAATGCTTCTATCTGATTTGTATAGTGCAATTTGATAGATAGGGACCTGCCATCATTCACTAAGGAAAAGACACATTTATTTACTGGTCATCCACGTCAGGGAAAGCAAGTGGATGAAGATGACAGTCAAATTTCTTGGCTGAGTGGGCTGCTGTCAGAGCCAGTTCTTCTGAGTGTCTATAAAACACCTTTCAGACAGCAACACAGTTCAGTGGTCAAATGCAGATTTTATCATACCCTCACCCATTCCAGTTCTGTGGTTCTTTATTAAAACAACAAACAAAAGCAGTGCTCTAGGGAAAGCTATAATTTTGTTCAGAAGATGAAAATTATACTTATCTTCGTTATAGTATTTTCTCAAACACCTACTTTAATTCATATTTAATAATTCAATGCTAACATATAAACACATCAAACATGTTGGACAGGCTTATATGTATATATTACAGACATATGCACATGAAATTCCATGATAATTGTGATGGTATCTTCTCAAAATTAAGAAATATGTTTATTTAAATGAGTTACATAATTAGTCACACAAGTGTAAAAATTATAAATTACTCAAAGGCAATTTTGGCTTTTACCACCATCAAGAGAGTTTGTTTTAGTCTTAATAAGCAGTCTGCCTTTTGTAATTTTCTTCAGAAATTTGAAAAGCAAAAGAAGAAAGTCCTTTTAATATGTTGTAACATTTGTATTCTTGTCTTCTAGAATTCTGCCAGGCTGTGATTTCCTTGAATTTGTATCATACTACATCTCCACTGCCTAGCCCAATAACTGGCACACGGCAGAATTTTAGAAGTTTGCTAAACTATTTACAATAGCCAGGCTATGGAAGCAACCTAAATGTCCATCGACAGATGAATGGATAAAGAAGATGTGGCACACATATATAGTGGAATATTACTCAGCCATAAAAAGAAACAAAATTGAGTTATTTGTAGTGAGGTGGATGGACCTAGAGTCTGTCATACAGAGTGAAGTAAGTCAGAAAGAGAAAAACAAATACCGTATGTTAACACATATATATGGAATCTAAGAAAAAGAAAAGAAAAAAATGGTACTGATGAACTTAGTGGCAGGGCAGGAATAAAGACATAGATGTAGAGAATGGACTTGAGGGCACGGGGCGGGGGGGAAGCTGGGGCGAAGTGAGAGTAGCATTGAGATATATACACTACCAAATGTGAAACAGCTAGTGGGAAGCAGCTGTATAGCACAGGGAGATCAGCTCGGTGCTTTGTGACCACCTAGAGGGGTGGGATAGGGAGGGTGGGAGGGAGACACAAGAGGGAGGGGATATGGGGATATATGTATACATACGGCTGATTCACTCTGTTGTACAACAGAAACTAACACAGTACTGTGAAGCAATTATACTCCAATAAAGATCTATTAAAAAATTTTTTTAAGTTTGCTGAATTTATGAACAAGTGCCTTTCTTAGAAAACAATTATTCCGTTATATTCAAATGAGTATAATTTAAGACAAAAGAGTAAATTGTCTACTATTCAATATGTTGCCTTATAAAATGGCCAAACAAAACACTTTTTTAGGGTCCACTCATGTATAAGCAAGCAATTACTGAGTCCCTACCATATCCTGTGGCACATATCCTGCTGGCATTCAAAAATTTTAAGGGCACAGATAATGAAAACAGAAGATGCAAAATGATAAGTGTCTTAAGAAAAAAAATGAACAGAGCTTTATAGGTGTTTACAAGTCTTCATTTCTAACCATATTTAATCTTATGATAAGGCACCCTGAGACCCAGAATTTCAGACAACACACAAAAAAAGCCAAAATTTCATTCATGGAAAAGCCTTGGTTACCCCACAACTAAAACGTTCACTTTGGGAATTGGGATAAGCTATGTATAATCACCCTCCCAACATATAACCTGTATACCCAAGCCCTTTGCCTTCTGCAAATGTTTAAATCTTCATGTGTATTGGGTTTTATTTCATAAGATGGTTTGAGGTTTATTTTACTTTTTGGCAGAACTGACCAGAGTGTTCCCAGTAGGGAATGAAGGTAAGGGAATGAAAGAATAATGGTTTTTAATGTGAGGAAGACAGAGATGTGCGATTCCTGTATTTCAGCTCCTTCTATCCATTTGATAACTTCTTCCCTTTATCCCCTGTATCACTATCCCCACACCTAAATCTGTTATGATTTAAATGGCATACATGTAGGGAGCACATATATAGTAAAAGCTTCTTAACCTCTCTGACCTTCTGTTTCTTTTTCTCTAAAATGGCTTAAATACGCTTAGTTTTCTGTATCTTAGTGTCTGGCAAGTCCTCAGTAAACGATGGCTGGTGGTGGGCTGATTATAGGAACAAGCATGCCTATAATAGGACAAACTATTGTCCTAGCACCTGATTAAATCACAGACACAGATGTTCCTGTCTCTGTTTCTCTATATGAAATAGGACAACCTACAGTGCTGTCCTAAGAATTAATGAGATTATACATGCAAATTTTTCCTTACTTATTCCCTTATATAAATCATTGTTGGTACTTCTCTTTGGTTTTCAATTTTCCAGTTCTATTTTGCCTACACCTAAACTTCTGTGGTTGCTGAATTATGTAAACAACGGTAACCACAAATCTCCTGGGGGTATATTAAAGGACTAACACTGAAAATGAAATAATCATGTTTTGAACAGGTGACAAAATGTTTAGTATTCATGCAATCCTCCCAGCAATAAAGTAAAGAAGAAATACTGAAAATAGTTATAATTATTCTTATAATTAGATCCTTTAAGGACGTTAGAACTGGAAACAGTTTAATCTTAGATGAGAGTTGCCTAAGAAAAATGGACAAATGTTTAACACCTGGTTGTAATATAGCCCTTTATGTGTTTCCTGTGAATATTTTTCTTGACTGAATATATTGACTTGTACTTTCAATTTTAAGTTATGTGAAAGTAAACACATTTATATTAGGAGAGCAATAACACATTCCAGGATATATATTTATAGGCCTTAGAGTCACCAGCTCTGAAATCATTTACTACCACTACCTCCAGAAACAAGCCAGTAACCTATTAATGTGAGACCTGTAATACTGCTCTGAAACACGACTACCATATTTATACAGGTGTGTAGAGGGGCCTTCTCTTCAAAAACAGGAGGAAGAAAGTCTACTCCTAAACTTGGACAAAGAAAATATAAAATTAGTAAAGAAAAACTTCAGGTACAGTTCCTTTTTATTAGTAAACATTATTTTCTCCTAAGCTATCGAATATGTGGACATGAAAGTGAGGAAAGCTTTACTGTTAATATTTTAATTATGAATTTATATCCTAAATCACTTTTGGTGTTACTCAAAGCATGACAGTTAGGAACTTAAATTATTTTTCTCCCTTTAAAGTTAAAGTTCAGGATCTGGAAGCACCATACTTCCTAACTTTTTTCCTGGTAATGTTCAATTGTTACACAAAGGAACATCACTCAGGCAATGTTCAAATTCCCAAGGTCTGACTTATTTTTAGGAGTTAACTATGGAGCAAATTTTGTTTAGAGTGTTGATATAGGTTGTATTTTCTGTTGTGACTGCCACCAAAGTGTGTGAAAAAAATAGATGCACATTGTTCTGGCTTTGAAGATCTATAATGTATTTTCCTGTGGGGAACACCTCATGAAAGTTCATCCTCAGATGGCCCTAAGGCTATTGTACACATTTTACAATTCATATAATAGCCATTTCAGACAGTCCACTTGAAGATTAGTTTCAAGGGAACAAAGTACAACTCTCATTACCATCACTTTCTCTCCAAAATCAACATCTCAAAGTAGAAAAACAAGGGACGGGGGCAAATCCATGAATAATTTGCCAATCACATGTCTTCCGTAAACAGTTAAATGTCTGTCATAAGGGATGTTTAAATTAAAACCATCTAGATGAAAACAGATGGTGCTCTGTCACATTTTCTATCTGATTTAAAGTCTCAGCTGGGGAAGGAGCTGTCATTTAAGAGCCCTCTTATTCTATAATATAGACAACAGGACTGAGGTTCCTTCTGTCCTCCCTCCCTCCCTCTCTCTTTCCCTTCTTCCCTTCTCTCATTCACTCCTATTTTCATTCCTTCCTATCCATCTACTTGTCTGACAGGTAAAATCTTACATTCCCCAAAGCTTATTCTGAGTGCAGTTGATTTATAGCATGAACCAGCAGGTATATAAAGAGTCTGTTGAGTGGAGCGGAATTAAGCATCCAGCCACAGACAGAAAGCCAATACTCTACAAATGGGACCACATGGCATTGGGAGCCATCGACATCTGCATGCAACTCCTTAACTACTATTACTCATAAGTCTCTCCAGATACAGTTTGTAATCTTGTCTCTCAGTGGCTCACTGGTTTGTTTCTGCATTAGGCATTATAAATGCATTTTTAGAAACTGACAGTAAAAGATTAATATGCTCATAACCATCAAAGAGAACCTTTCACTGATTTCCAATAGCTGCCCTTCCTTCAACTGCCCACCCCTCCACACCATCCAATTAATACTTACTTACGAAGGCTTCCTCATCCATTGGCAAACGCACTGACATGCAGAAGTACGTATCAGACTATTAAAGAAAGAAAGATACAAAATATGAATTAAACTGCTGCTAGTAAAGAAGAAATAACTTGTAAAAGCATGGGCTCTATGACTGAAAAAGAACTACTGGTCCAGTGAGGTGAAGTTGTCTGCCAAATGCTGGGTGCCAGGTTAATGGAAGGGCTAAGCCTAGAACTTAGGTTCCCTAAACACTTTTCTATGATTCTTTCCTAAACAACGTCAAATCCTATTTATAAAACCAATTATCATGAGTAATATTTCTAGTACTGTCACAGTTAAAAGGCAACATTTAAAATGCTTCTATATAAAGTAAAACAATTCAATGCATTTGACTTTAAAATGGTAGGAGTTAGTTTTGACCATCTTTACTATTTGCATAATTAAATATTTAATTTCTTGAATCACTTTACAACTTCCCAAAATATTAATTAAAAAGGTACAATGGGGACTTCCCTGGTGGCGCAGTGGTTAAGAATCTGCCTGCCAATGCAGGGGACATGGGTTCTATCCCTGGTCTGGGAAGATCTCACATGGCACGGAGCAACTAAGCCCATGCGCCGCAACTACTGACCCTGTGCTCTAGAGGCAGTGAGCCACAACTACTGAGCCCGTGTGCCATAACTACTGAAGCCCGCGCGCCTAGAGCCCGTGCTCCGCAACAAGATAAGGCACCGCAATGAGAAGCCAGCGCACCGCAATGAAGGGTAGCCCCTGCTCGCCACGACTAGAGAAAGCCCGCGCGCAGCAATGAAGACGTAACGCAGCCAAAAAAATAAATTAATTTAAAAAAAGATACAATGAATAAAAGTTGGTTTTGAAATATATTATATTTGGTTGTTCTCCCTTTATTATTTTTTAAAGATTTTTTTTTTACGTGGACCATTTTTTTTTAAAGTCTTTATTGAATTTTGTTACAATATTGCTTCTGTTTTATACTTTGGTTTTCTGGCCCTGAGCCCTGAGGCATGTAGGAACTTAGCTCCCTGACCATGGACCGAACCCACACCCCCTGCACTGGAAAGCGAAGTCTTAACCACTGGACCCCCAGGGAAGTCCCTGTTTCCCCTTACTTTAAAATTTTTATGTAGTGCATTGAAGAAATCAACATTAACTCATTATTCTTCCTTTTCCAGTTATTAGTCTCTTATCTAAATTGCCATTTTCTACTATCAAATACACTAGCATCAAGAATTTTTAGTGATAAAAATTGCAAATTAAGGAGAATGGGCATCTGTTGATCTATGTATTCCACTTCCTTAATGGAAATCCATATGTAACGAAGATGTGCTATGATTTATAATATACCCAATACAAATAGAGACTGAATTCATTTAATAATTCATACTTCATGGATTATTACTGCACAGTGGTGGAATCAACAGACTACACAAACATGGATAGAGATAATCTGGGTTTCTCTAAACCTACTGGTCAGCACCAAAAATTGTGAAATTTGTACTTCTTTTTTCATTTCTGTGTTGGCTGGGAAGCAAGGAGATTCAAATACACATCAAAGAAGTATCCTAAAATTTAAAAAATTAAAGAAATATGATTCAGTCTTTATTACTACTTTTATATATACCATTTCTTCTACTGGAACAAATCGTTTCATTTCTTAAAAGGCTTTATAATTATTTAGATTCACTCATTTTGATAAGGAGGAAACAGGCTGGGAAATGTTGAAGGTTGCACAGCAAGAAGGTTAAGCCACATAAATGCTGGAGATGTGACCTCTGTATCCAAAACCCAATATATTGGGTTTGGAAATATATTGGCAAAATACTGCTTAAAGATCTTACCATCATGTACAAGATTGCTCATAAATATTTTTCCAACCTCTGAATTACTAACGTTATAAAACAGACCTACTCTGTTCTAATAGAAATAAGAAATTCAAGATTCCCTTCTAGTTGAACATCCTGAGCTATGAGTAATTCGGGACTGAAAGATATTTAGTGGCAGACTATAGCTGCTGCTGCTACTAATACTACTTCTAGCCAACAGTTATTGAATTCTTATTATGAGCCAGCCATGGTTCTCAATGTTATATATGTATTGTAACATTTAATAACAAAAACAATCCAATAAAGACCCAACAGTATCCACAGATACTATTATTAACTCCTTTAAAGACAGTAAGAGTAAAAATTAGCATTTGTTGAGAGCTTACTATGTGTAAGCACTGTTCTAAGTGCTTTACATGTATTAACTCCTTTAATCCTTAAAACACATTCCTATGACACAGGTACTATTATTATCCCCATTTTATAGGCAAACTGAGGCAAACCAAGATTAAGCAGTTTTACTATTCATTCTGGCCAAAACCTGGTAATAGGCAGATAGGCTTCTGAAGCCATCTTAGTGCAGTTACTTTAGAAAGCTGGCAATTGTAAATCTTTTCTCTGCCTCTTTGAGTTGTAAATCTTCTATCCAGAACTGTCTTCTCACATCAAGGAGATAGTTCTCAGCCAATGGATGTCCTGCTCTAACTTACATCACTGCCTCCTGTCATAAAGATAGAAGTTTGTTTTTCCTCCGGATAAGTGCCAATCAACAAACCCAGATGGCCTAGTCACATGGACTAACTCCTCCAATCCCCCTCAGTGCCTTTTCCCTTAGCATAACTCGGCCTTTAAAATAAGGTCTCCTGCTTTTTTTTCCAGCAAAGTTGAATTCAGTTCATGCTGGAGCTCCTTCCTTATTTGCAATAGTTTTTATTGAAAAAAATCTGTCCTTCCCTCTTTAACTAGTGACCACCTACACTAACAAGTGTAGGAGCTGGGATCTGAACACAGGCAGTCTGCCTAATGCATCACAGTTCACTCAAAGCAATATGAACAATTAATGACTTAGAAGCAAATATGAAGCAAAAGTAAATTTAAAATAGCTAAGCATATATTTAAAACAAGAAATGATCCAAAGGAGCCAAAGGTTGCAATGAAATGCAAACCAAACAAGTTCTTTTAAATTTGTACTTATAATTTTTGGGTTTTATTTTATATTTGATTTTATTATAAGCCACCTCAAGTTATTTTTGGAATAGAGAAGTTATGGGCATAAATAGGTATGCCAAATTCAGCAAGTTTGTTCTTTTGATTAAAAAAAACCTAAGCACAAGAATGGTTACATACACAGAATAAAGAAAACTACTTTTTATACTCAGAATTGATCAGAACCATGTTATAATTCTTTTTTTTTTATAATTCTTGCTCTTATCACCAGCTGCATAATTTTAAATGGCAGAACAACTTGGGAATGTCTTTCTTCTATAGATTTATATTTCTTGGCTTATAACTTCTCTAATGATAAGAATGTGTTCAGATTTCAAATGTTTCTGTCCTATTCTGTTAAAGCCAGTTTAAAAAAAAAGAGAAGAGATGACATAGATCCTCCACAGAATAAAGAGTATCCTACGAAATTATTTTCGGAGAGTCTATATTAGACGTTGCATCAGTGGTCTACCATGCACCATCATACTCTGATTTAGGATTTTACTTATGCCCCATTTTCAAGATAAAGAATAATTCTGTTAGAAGAAAAGAAGGTAAAACTCTTCTTTTTAAAAAATGAGCACATCAAAAAATGCAGTGTGTATCAGATCAATAATTAGCCTTCAGCTGAAAGCTCTGAAGACCACAGTGCAATAGAACAAAGAATAGCAAAAAGTAATTTATTCTTTCTCTGCAACTATAAAAGGTATCAGTGATTTTGTTCTCAAGTATTCTGGTACCATAGTTTGATTTCTAGAATTAAGTTGAAAGCTCAAGTTCCTTGGAAAGAAGATATGTTCCTAAGGTCATTTACATGGTTCGATGGGAAAAGCCAAATCTCCAAGGTCTGCCTCCCTTAGGCGGGCTGAGTAGAAGTAAGCACACTTTTGTGTTACTTCATTTTCTTCTCACAATTATGCTGTGAGTAGGTCTAACAGGCACTGCAACTGTTTTATAGAAATGCAAACTTTCACAGAAAAGTTACAGATCCACCTAAGGCCAAGTAGTTAGTGTCAGAACTAGGATTAAAAATCTTCAGGTTTAAAAAATAAACAAATGGGACCTAATGAAACTGAAAAGCTTTTACACAGCAAAGGAAACTATAAACAAGATGAAAAGACAACCCTCAGAATGGGAGAAAATACTTGCAAACGAAGCAACTGACAAAGGATTAATCCCCAAAATATAGGAGCAGCTCATGCAGCTCAATATCAAGAAAACAAACCCAATCCAAAAATGGGCAGAAGACCTAAATAGACATTTCTCCGAAGAAGATATACAGATTGCCAACTAACACATGAAAAGATGCTCAACATCATTAGAGAAATGCAAATCAAATCCACAATGAGGTATCACCTCACATCGGTCAGAATGGCCATCATCAAAACATCTACAAACAATAAATGCTGGAGAGGGTGTGGAGAAAAGGGAACCCTCTTGCACTGTGGTGGGAATGTAAACTGATACAGCCACTATGGAGAACAGTATGGAGGTTCCTTAAAAAACTACAAATAGAACTACCATATGACCCAGCAATCCCACTACTGGGCATATACCCTGAGAAAACCATAATTCAAAAAGAGTCATGTACCACAATGTTCATTGCAGCACTATTTACTATAGCCAGGACATGGAAGCAACCTATGTGTCCATCAACAGATGAGTGGATAAAGAAGACAAGGCACATATATACAATGGAATATTACTCAGCCATAAAGAGAAACGAAATTGAGCTATCTGTAATGAGATGGATGTACCTAGAGTGTGTCATACAGAGTGAAGTAAGTCAGAAAGAGAAAAACAAATACCGTATGCTAACACACATTTATGGAATCTAAAAAAAACAGTACTGATGAACCTAGTGGCTGGGCAGGAATAAAGACGCAGACTTCTCTAAGCAGACATAGAGAACGGACTTGAGGACACAGAGGGGGAAGGAGAAGCTGGGACGAAGTGAGAGAGTAGCATTGACATATACACTGCCAAACGTAAAACAGATAGCTAGTGGGAAGCTGCTGCATAGCACAGGGAGATCAACTCTATGCTTTGTGATGACCTAGAGGAGTGGGATAGGGAGGGTGGGAGGGAAGCTCAAGAGGGAGGAGATATATGTATACATAGAGCTGATTCACTTTGTTGTACAGCAGAAACTACTACAACATTGTAAAGCAATTATACTCCAATAGATGTTAAAGAAAAAAAGTCAAGTTTATGCCTTCCAGATGATTAGAAATAATTACGTATCTTTCTTGCCACTTTCTTACCATTAAGTTTTAATCCAGTTAAACTGTGATTCTGGCGAGTCTTTCAGCATTAATACCTCTGTTTTTTTAACTATGAGACTAAGTCCTATACTTTAAATAAAATTTAAGACTCTTCGTAAGTAAATGAATAACTTTTTTTAAATAAGATATGTCACTTGTTCAAGAATGGAGTAGACAATGCCTTTGCCAAACTATTATAAGTTCATTACAGCATGGGGAGAAAAAAGATTATTTAGGTGATTACAAAATACTGTTTTATCAGTACAGGTTAATTTCTATAGCAGGTCACCAAGAATGGACAGTACTTTTAATTCCATACTGTAAGCAGCAGTCAGTTTAAGAATTTAAGACTATACTAACAAGTCATCACACAGTTAACTACAACCAACTCTTTGATGAGAAACTTTTTTTTTTAAAGCAAACCCTTGTGAGGCAACAACATTTAGAAAATTGGAACAATACATCTCTCAAAGTAATAAAATCATTACATCACTGATATAAATAACCGACTGTGCTTTTCTTTTCTTCAGGATGAACACCAAGAACACTATTTAACAATATCCTGATTAGGTAAATATGATCCTACAACCTCTATCATTCAACAATCCAAAAATATTCAAGTGATTTAAACATACGATCAGTACTTAGCATATGATACCCTGTAAAAGGGAGAACATTTACCGCGCATTCTAACGTCACTCTAGAACTTTCCCATCATAATTATTTATCATGGTAACATTACCAGGTAGGTATTATAGACACTACTTTAAAGATGGAAAAACTGAAGTTCAAGAAGGTAAGTAACTTGTGATTTAAAAAAAAATTCTCAAAACTGATGAAATGGAATTTGAACCCAGTTCACTAAAGCAGTTCTCTTTCCACTATAGAAAGATAGCTATTAAAAGGTTGTTTTTCAAATCTCTCTAATATTTGAAAAGAAAATGTCAGTTCTTAGACACAATTTTAATTGTTTATTTGATTAATGGGATAAATAAAGGAATCAAAGGCATAAAATTTAACAAGAAGTTTTAGTCCAAGTCCTCTAAATTTTCAAGGGCACATGAGAACATTTCATGACAGCTTGTTGACAAACTGCAGTGAACCAGACTAGAGCCACAGCTATTTAATTTGGTCATCATTTTGTTTCTGCAAGGTAAAGCAATTTGAAAACGTACACATAATTCAGATCAATATTTCTCTCTAACACCCTCTAACATTCTGAAGACACAAATACAGCACCTAATTGCCCATCACAATAGGTTCTTCATTTGAACACACTGTCCTAGAAAGGATGCTTCTATAATTCAACCTAAACTGCCAGTGCAACCTTTCACAATTTTCCATATATCATCATCATGAATCTTCTTTTTCTCTCTGTGGGAAGAACACTGTATCTGAGCTTGGTGCCAGGCGACTGTCTGTAAAATACTGCAGATTCAAACTGCTAACATAAGGCTCAGATGTACAAAAAGGGAGAAATAATGTGAATCTACATAGCCATGTCTCTCCTTGCTATCTCTTACAGCACATCAGCCAAATCTGAATTAAGAGGGATATGATATTGCTGATGCCTCTTTACTGCTGCTTACTGGAAACTATCCAAGAAAAGCACATTTTCCTGACAAAAGAAGATAGTGTGGTAAAAATGAAAAAAACTCACTTATTACTAAAGAACTCCTATTATATTCTATTATCACCCATTTTAAACTGAGTTCTCATGTAGACAATAGTGTTCAGTAATACTTTGCTTACATTATTTAAGAAAAAAGTGTTCTTTATTTTGATTTAGTCATTTGTGAGACAGAGATGCAGTAGATTCTAAGGAACAAGTAGTTAATAAAATTGACTCCTTATTTAAATTAATATGGGACAGACAAAACCATCTATTTACTATTACACATGAAAACTGTTCACATAAAATCAGTAGTTTTTGTTTTGGGAAACCAGAGGTACCATTCAGATTCTAGTATTGAGCACTATGATTAGATCCTGGCTGGATAATATCCTCACTGCCCTTTTATTGTTTAGGCTTAAAGAGTCCCTGCAGACTACCTTTCGTTTTTTTGTTTTTTTTTTTGGAGGCACGTGGGTCTCTCACTGCCGTGGCCTCTCCTGTTGTGGAGCACAGGCTCTGGACGCGCAGGCTCAGCGGCCATGGCTCACGGGCCCAGCCGCTCCGCGGCATGTGGGATCTTCCCAGACCGGGGCACGAACCCGTGTCCCCTGCATTGGCAGGTGGACGCTCAACCACTGCGCCACCAGGGAAGCCCTGGACTACCATTCTTAAGGAGACTATACAATGTGGTGACACAAACAGATGTAGGAACAGACAACATAACCCAGTTTTAGCTGAATATGGCCCTTTTGCTTATATCTGTGGCTATTTGCAAGTTGGTTGCTCTCTGTAAATAAGCCATAACCCATAGAAATATTATACTGTGTATTAGGTCTCTGGTAACTTTTCTCAGTCATCCTTTGTTAAATAGCCAAAGCAGGGCAACCATCTCATGGTGGCAATAGTGACTTTGTGCCTTGGTTACCCAAAAAGTAGGTAGTAACCTTTCTCCTAACCCAGATCATGCAGTTTAAATCTGATCTAGACAAACCACAAAGGATCCATCAAGCCCTACATTTTCACACAGTACCACTTAGGGTTCAAATAACTTGAATTCTGCAAAGAAGTAGAGGAAACCTCAGGGACTGCCAGTAGTACTGCTAGACCAACAAGAGAAAAAGTACAGAAAGTGATCAGGTCTCTTTGACAAGAATTTTGGTTATTGGAGGAAGGAAGCATTTGGAAAATTACTTTTCAAAGTTTTCTTTTAACTGATCCAGATAGATAATAGAATCAAATTGCTGTTTCCCAAAGTAATTTTAATACGTGCATAGTAAGTTTATACTCATTCAGTGGTGTTCGTACTTTCAACATTTTCCTAGAATAAAAGGAAGCTAGGACAAAAGAAAACTACACCAAAGCACGCACAATTTTTTGCAGTGAAAAATTCAGGTTTAAAAAATCTACCTCTCGGGCTTCCCTGGTGGCGCAGTGGTTGAGAGTCCGCCTGCCGATGCAGGGGACACGGGTTCGTGCCTCGGTCTGGGAAGGTCCCACATGCCGCGGAGCGGCTGGGCCCATGAGCCATGGCCGCTGAGCCTGCGCGTCGGAGCCTGTGCTCCGCAACGAGAGAGGCCACAACAGCGAGAGGCCCGCATACCGCAAAAACAAACAAACAAACAAACAAACAAAAAAACTACCTCTCTTACACCAGAATTTAAAGACACTTAATTACAGATAAAATTCCTTAAACTGTCACTTTTGGATGTAGTCTGTTCTAATTTTCCTTTTCCTATTGTCTTTCTCTTACCATATAAATAAAAGATATGTTGCCTATTTATATTTATTAGGCTCTGGCAGAATAATTAGGTCTTATGTTAAAACATTCCCAACCGACTAAAAAAGAGAGTGTTTTCCAAAATGCTCTACTCTGTTCCTTACCATTAAACTACACTCCATCCTCACCAACTTTTGGGATGTTTATCCCAACCTACAAAGTTATCTTGTTGTAATAATGTCTGCTAGCATCCTAAGCATTTAGAACAATATCTGGCACATACTTAAAGCTCTATAAATATTCATTGAATTTTGCATGTACCTTCCTCTTTTGCTGGCAATAAACTCACAGTTTAAGAAAGGCTGAACTGAAACCTGTATTATAGATGCCACCTAATTAGGGTTTTATACAGCATCACTTTTTCATATGAATTTTATCCTTCAGTTAATTCATCCCAGAATCCCATTTGCATTTTTAAACTATAATCACACTGGGCTGATAATGACAAGATTCTCAATGCCAAGTAGTTCAAATGAAAGCTACTTTCCTGGCAAGAGCTTTTCTTTGGGAATTACAAATCTGTGCAAGCAAATGATGAAGGAAAAAATATTGTGGTGAGGGAATATCTGACTTAGAGCTCTCACACACTTTCATTTAAGAGGAAACAAAAAGGAGCATATTAATAATGGTCTATAATTAATCGCCTATGCACAATACGTGGTGACAATCGCAGGCTCTTCCTTGGCTTCCTGGTTATAGGGGGAGTTACGCGAGGGGAAACTACCGTTCTGAACAGGGGTTGCTGTTGACCTACACCACTCATCTTCCCCAAGCTTAAGCCAGTGCTTTATGCTTTTCATAAGTTTCCCTTAATATGAAAGCAGTCAATTTTCTGAACCTTTTGCTAACATTAACTGCTCCACCCATGTTTCTCTCCTTTAGCACAGATGATTGGAAACTGACTCTATCCAACCTGTCTGGAGATGCTGTCGAACAAAAAGGCCTCCACAATCACTACCTCCAAACATCATATTTCTTGCTAACTGGCTACATTTGATTTGGGGACAAAACAGCATTGTGGAAGAGAAGCTCTAGACTTGAATGGGTCTGTCAGCTCATTTACTGATTGAGTTGTATTCTATTCTCTTAAAGTTTAAAATGAACCATCCGATACCAAAGTGGTATATACAATTTCTGTTCTTTCTGGGTCTGTTGTCACATATCTTGCCATAGTTATCCCATTAATACTTGCCTACCTTTAAATCTCTTTTAATGCCTATGTAGAAATCCATTCTTCCATCCATCTACTCATGCATCCAAGAAACATATATGTTAAGCAACTCCCAGGAACCAGACACTGTGCTAAACTCATAAAACTGAGCAGAAGTACACGTGGTCTCAGTCTTCACAGAGTTAGAAGCTTCTAGCATAACAAATAATCACACAAATAAGTATTAAATATTTTCTGTTTTAAATGATACATGGGAGAAGTACAGGTTACCACAAGAGCCAGTAATTCAAAGGAAATGATCTTCAGTGAAGGGAGTTGGCAATTGTTTTAGGCATAGGAAATAGCATTTTCAAAGGCCCTGTAATTGGAAAGAGCTAGGTGTGATTGAGAAAAAGACCAGTACATACAGAAAGGGGGAACAGGTTTTAAATTAGACTGGCAAAGTAGACGTGGCACACAATGAAGGACTTCACTTATAGTCCATGTTAAGGACTTTGGTTGTTTTATTTTGTTTTTCTTGAGAACAACAGAAAGCCAATGAAAACTTTTTGTAGGAAACTGACATGAAGGCTAGAATTAATTAGACAAGGCCAATAAAAAGTCACATAGTTGTTCAGAAAAGTGATGATAGTAGCTTGAAAATGAGTGATGGTGGTAGAGAAGGAGAAAAGAGGGCAGATTCTGGAGACATTTAAAAGATAAAATAGACATGACTTGGGAGTGGATTTGAATAGAAGGTAAGGCAGCAGTGCCAAGGATGATTCCTAGATTTCTGGTTTGCATAGCTGAATATACTTGTGGTAGAATTCATTGAGACATAAAACACAAGAGGACCAGATTTGAAGATGATGAATTTGTCATTGGACATATTAAGTTTAAGAAGCCTTCGAAAAACCTACATGTAAATATCAAATGAGCAGCTGGGTCAAACAGAGTTTGAAGGAAAGGTTGGCCAAGAGATATAAATTCATGTGACATGAAAGTTGGGCAGTGGGTATGGAAGAGTCTGCTTTGTGAGAGTAGAGAGTAAAACAGAAAAGAGAAAGGCCAGAGTTGTGAAGTGGTCAGCCAAAGAGAGAGCAGCCAGGGAGTTTACAGGAAAAAAACACAAAAGTGTTACATCATAGAAGCCTAAAGAAGAGAATGTTTCAAGGAGGGAGCAGCTGACAATGTCACTAATCAAAATCCATATGTTAACACTGTTCTACTGGGGATGGCACTGTAAACACTAACATCTGGGCATCGACTTCCTTGTGTGTTAATATTCCTGATTTATTTAAGGAGCCCAGTTCTTCCCTGCCGCTCCTCCTATAAGGACTGTGACTGTGGAGACTCTGGCCTCACGACCCAAGCCTTCTCATAGCTCCAGCCACACTCACTATCCGAGTTACTCACAGCCCCTCTAGAGCTGACCTCTACACTGCCTCCCAGTAAAGGAATGCCTGCAGCAACAGAATACAGCAGAGTCACCCCAGACTTCCCCCACCAGCTCCTTCAGTGACGGTCACAGAGCACCGGGTGACTTGGGAAATAGGAGAGAAGAACACCAACAGAAAAAACACGGATTTAGAAGGCTGATGAAAAAAGATGGGCCAATACATCAGTTTTTAAAATTCCAAATATTCAAAATAAAACAATATAAGGAAAAAGTATTTGAAGAAATACTGGTATTATATAAGCTCCAACAGAGTATACTGCCACCACGCAGTGAACCTCTGTTACGGCCTGCCGATTCCCAATCTAGGAAACTACTCGTGTTCTATAGACTAGTGGTGTCAACACAAACCCAAGAATCTGAATGCCTGAGGTACCCTTTTAGCACAAACTGATTTAATTTCTTACAATGTATTAAGAACTAATGAGGTGATGTACTATAAAAGTACATACTTTTCACATAGAGTTAGAAAAGAGCAAATATTACAATATTAAAATAAGCAACTTTTAGTAACAATCCAACAGACTTTAGCATAACTGTATAAACGCTACGAGTTCTGGGCAAGGCTTCCGGCTTTCAGGCGTTACATATTTGTAAGGAGACTAATATTTTGAAAATATTAAACTGTTGTATTCACACTCCTCTTCCAAATAAATCACAGTTGGTTCCCTAACAGCCATTCTGTTATCATGGCCCCAAGAAAGGAGGCAGGGCTAATGCTAGCTAAGAAAGGGAGAAAACATGACATAGTGGAATACCCTTAAAGGAAGGAGGTCAATGAAAGTCTCTGGCCAAGGGGAAATTAATTTCATAGTCACAGATGAGGTGCCAGAGTTGACACCAATAAAAGGAACAAAGTCCATAGGCCCCATTCGTTTGGGATCTCTTCCACTGTCCAAGGCCATTCATAGATCACCCCTTTGTGTACACCCAGATATTATCCTGATGAATAAAAAAGGGAGGAGGTGGGGAAACAGCTTAATCAAAAGCTGAGCTGATTGTCTTGAACCCAAAGAGGGTGGGATTCCTTCAATAGATACTTTTAAGGCTTTCTCCCCTTGCTACCCAGAGGGTCAGGGGTTTAAGAAGGTTAAGTTAGATCGGTTTTAAAAATTAAAATCCTATTTTCTTTGCATACTTGAAGAATAGTGTGTGAATTGTGACTCTGCTACATGCGTAAGCAAAGAACAATTTATAAATTAATGTATTACTTGTATTTTTACTTTTTGTTATGCATGGATAACTGGCATTAGCAAAGTATACCACTGACTGATAGGTTTCCTGTAGAAGAAAAGATGTAAAATATGCAAATAATCTTGTAAAGCTCAAATATTTTTATGTACTCCTGGCACCTATTAGCAGAATTTTCAATCCGAAAGATGATTAATTTTTTATTTTATTGCTGGTGGCACTTAAAATTGGTACAAAGATTTTTAAGAAAGCAATATGGAAATGCATAGTTAGGAGGAAACCCTTTTTTCCTTAGAGTGGATTGAGCATACAGTCATCAGGACATATCACAAAGACCACAGTAAATCAAATATATGCCATCTCAGTCATATGCAGGAGGCCTAAGAAAATGTTAATCATCACTAAGAATAAATCTGCAAATTACAGAAGACCAACTCAAGATGGCTTAAGCTAACAGAGATGAGGCTTTCACATAATGAGAAGTCCAGAAGTAGGACAGATGCAAGAATGGTTATTTCATCCAGAAATTCAACAACATCATCGAGGACCTAGGTTCTTTCCATCTTCCAGCCTTGTCGTATTCAATATATTGCCTTTTATCTGTAGAATTCTTTCTTCATGATCACAAGATGGTTGCAGCAGCTTCCAGTATCATATTCTCACAAAGCAATTCCTAAAGGCCAGCAGTGGGAGAGTCTCTTCCTTAAGTTCCTTTTCAAAAGCAAAACTTTCCCAGAAGCGCTTCACCTCCAACAGAATTCCCTTCACATATAAATGGCCAGAACCGTGTCACATGCCCATCTCTAAACCAATCACTAGCAAGGGACATTTTCTGGGCAAGGGAAGGCCAATGCTGGATCAAAAGTGGGGTTCTGTTAGCAAGAAAGAAAGGGAGGAGATGTATGTGGGGTAGGCAACCAATATGTCCTGACAAGCACATTTTTGAAAGCAAAAATAAAAACTTCATAATTCTAAATTTAACCAGAGGTCGATAATCTTTGGGCAACTTGGTCCATCTCCATGCATTAATCTTCAGTGTTCAGAATTTTTGGAACCTTGTCTTCCTCTCTAATAAAATAACTATGTCAATTCTGTATTTTCAGTTAGACATTTTCTGCTGCATCTCTTAATTAGATGCTACAATACACTTAGACATAGGGATCAAGAATGGATAAAATGCCAATTCCCAGTTCAGCAAGCCTCACAATCTTGAGGGAAATAAGACATAGAAAGCCAATTCAATTCTAAATTAAATAAAGGCAACTGTGCCTTCTAAAAACCAAACTTTTTTCTTCAAAATAACAGGCCTAGGATACTTACGTTTAAGGATGAAGTCATATATTTAAATATAACGATCAAGGGGGAAGTCATTCTGCTTCTGTCCACCTCCCTCACAGCAATTCCGTTACCTATTCATTTTCCTTAGACTTCCAACTCACAAAGAAAACATTACAACAGATTTGCATCCTTTGACTTGAACTTCTAAGAGGAACTATAAGATCAAATATAAAAATATTCTTTGGAATATTCTTTGCTTTTCCTTTTCACTTCATAAACATCTCTGTTTCAACATTAGGCAATTACAACAAAGCTCCTTGTTCACTAGTCTGTCTCCTGCTATTGGACTATGTTTTAAGGGCTGAAACCCTGACTTATTCTTGTTTGTATTCCCAAAGACCAGTCGGCATTAGCACTGGGTATGCAGTGAATGTTGGCTGAATTAGTTCATTGAATTTTGTTATGCTACATGACTAGGAACCTTTCATAAAAGACCTATTCCTACAAAACTGGCTCCAGAGCATTGAGTCACTTTTTCCTTTAAGGATTTTATATGCTTTTCTGAAAGGCTATCAAACCAAATTTATCCCACTGTAATTTTCCAACTTCCATTAAAAGACAATATTAATAATTCAAGAAAAGGAATTATGCTACAAAGGTTGACTTCTCTTTGTACCGAAACTCCCAAGGGTGAATACTTGTCATAAAGTTAATGGAGCTATTATTATAATGAACCAAATAGCTGTAGAAACTGCAAATGTTCATTTTCCAAACATGTTTTTACTTGTCATCAGTTCATTTTACATTATAAACATAAACACAGCACTTCAGTGTATCCTTCTTTAAGTCAGCTTGGAAACTTCCTAACACTAAATGAAAAAGTAAATTCAATGCTTTACAATTAAAATTAGCTTTATTTTCTTAAATTTTCTCAGACTCACACACACACTCACACACACACACACACAAACATGCAGCACAATAAGTACAATAAAACTAAATAATCCTAAATGATCATCATTATATAATTAGGTTTGTATAGTCAGTGGCCCTTAGTTGGTGTTAAAGGAAAACTCAACCTTTTATATCCAGCAGTTTATAGAATATAAACTGTACAAACAATATAAACTGAATTTAAGAGTGATCAAATAGTTTATGGGGGAATCCTTCTTTTTATAGAAATATTTCCACTGACAAATTCAGGAGGAATGACAGAATTAGAATACCCATGATATACAACTTCTAATGAAACTAGACAATGATAAATATCCATGGCTGCTTAAACCAATAGATGAAAAGTTGATAGGAAACTTTATAATGGATTAATCAATCTCACAACTCCTAATGTAATAAGATTAACATCATAAGAAGAAAGATAATCACACATTAGATGTTTCCTGATGGTACTATATAACATCACCTTTGAAATATTCTTGCCAAAAACCCTAACCTAATCTGATCAAGCCTGTAGATGTTCCACTACAGGCAAACAAAGGTCAGAGCGACATGTTAAATGATATTCTAATGATGCAATCAGCAAATCCTAGAATGCAGAAAACTCTTTAGGACAAATATCACAAAGGAAAAAACAGAGACAAAGGGAATCTCAAGATTTTTTTTTTTGAATTTTATTTATTTTTTTATACAGCAGGTTCTTATTAGTTAGCCATTTTACACATATTAGTGTATATATGTCAATCCTAATCTCCCAATTCATCACACCACCACCACCCACCCGTCACTTTCCCCCCTTGGTGTCCATACATTTGTTCTCTACATCTGTGTCTCAATTTCTGCCCTGCAAACCAGTTCATCTGTACCATCTTTCTAAGTTCCACATTTATGCATTAATATACGATATTTGTTTTTCTCTTTCTGACTTACTTCACTCTGTATGACAGTCTCTAGATCCATCCATGTCTCAACAAATGACTCAATTTCATTCCTTTTTATGGCTGAGTAATATTCCATTGTATATATGTACCACATCTTCTTTATCCATTCGTCTGTCGATGGACATTTAGGTTGCTTCCATGACCTGGCTATTGTAAATAGAGCTGCAATGAACGTTGGGGTGTATGTGTCTTTTTGAATTATGGTTTTCTCTGGGTATATGCCCAGGAGTGGGATTGCTGGGTCATATGGTAATTCTATTTTTAGTTTTTTAAGGAACCTCCACACTGTTATCCATAGTGGCTGTATCAATTTACATTCCCACCAACAGTGCAAGAGGGTTCCCTTTTCTCCACACCCTCTCCAGCATTTATTGTTTGTAGCTTTTCTGATGATGCCCATTCTAACTGGTATGAGGCGATACCTCATTGTAATTTTGAGTTGCATTTCTCTAATAATTAGGGATGCTGAGCAGCTTTTCATGTGCTTCTTGGCCATCTGTATGTCTTCTTTGAAGAAATGTCTATTTAGGTCTTCTGCCCATTTTTGGACTGGGTTGTTTGTTTCTTTAATATTGAGCTGTATGAGCTGTTTATATATTTTGGAGATTAATCCTTTGTCAGTTGCTTCGTTTGCAAATATTTTCTCCCATTCTGAGGGCTGTCTTTTCATCTTGTTTGTAGTTTCCTTTGCTTTGCAAAAGCTTTTAAGTTTCATTAGGTCTCATTTGTTTATTTTTGTTTTTATTTCCATTACTCTAGGAGGTGGACCGAAAAAGATCTTGCTGTGATTTATGTCAAAGAGTGTTCTTCCGATGTTTTCCTCTCAGAGTTTTATAGTGTCCAGTCTTACATTTAGTTCTCTAATTCATTTTGAGTTTATTTTTGTGTATGGTGTTAGGGATCAAGATTCTTAAAAGAGACATATCAGTAAGATTTACCATGTGGACTACATCTGGATCCTGATGCAAATGAACCAACATTTTAAAATATAACAATCAGAGAAATTTGACACTGCTAGATAGTTGATGATATAATGGTAATAATGGTGATTGTGGTTATATTTAAAAATAAAGTACTTACCTTTTGAAAATATATAACAAAGTACTATGAAATGATGTCTGGTAGACACCTCAAAATAATTCAGTGTGTGTGTGTTGGGGAGGAATCAAGTAGAGGAATATAGATAAAACATGAATGTTGATAATCATTGATGGGTACATGGGGGCTCATTATACAAGCTCTTCAATTTTGTGTATGTTAGAAGTCTTCCATTAAAATGTTTAAAACTAAAAAAATACAGTTTGTTCCCAAGAATCTTTGATACCAACCTACCAACCAATTAATGTAACAGCCAACAAACTGAACAACAAATATACATTGATTCTATATATATTTTGCTCCTGGGACATAAGATTAGATAGGAAAAGTCCTCTTCCTTCAGAAACTTTAGAATCTAATAACGGAAACAAAGCCTACCACTAGGAAACAGTGAAGAGTTAAGCTTTGCGTTAAGGGCTGGGAGAGTGATAGGAGTTCAGAGAAGGGAGAGATCCAAACGGATGACCTGGTTCCAGATAGGACCTGGTTCCAGTCAGGATTCAGGGGAAGAGGGCCACTTGGCTGGGCCTAATATTCAGAGCGTCTTTTCTCCTAACAAGTTTAAGCAGAAAGTGAGAAATACAGACAGGACTGAAAAAAGGCGACACATCTTACACCTTTTAACTTGTGTCCAGATTTCACCACTTGTAATGCACAGATTTAAAATATTTTACAAATCCTGTACTTTTATTGTGAATGACAATATATATGGCACTGCATCATTTCTAAAACGTAAGCATTAATTTGCTGTGTTTAATATTTAAAATGTCAAGATTCCCTTAGGAAACAGAAGGTACAAACAAAGGTGGCAATTGAGGAGCATTTAACCAAAGAACCAAGGACATAGCTGTTGGCTAGGTTAAGAGAAGGTTAAGAGAAGCATGTAAGCATGGGATGTTGAAACACCCCAGGGATTTATAAAGTAGCAAGCTGTTACCACTCAAAGATATGAGTCAAGAAGAGAAAGAGTTATCAAACCCAGAGATTGTTACAGCCATAGATGACAGGAGCTATGACATAGGGAGAGAACCCAAATCACTGTCAACTTGCTGCTCAACAGAGAAGAAACCAAGGAAATAAATAACCTGATCTCATTCTGCTGCTTTCCAGCCTTCTGTCAGTTCCTCCCACTGACTAAAGTCAACTAGAAGCTAGAGAGCAAGGGCACCCATAAAGGTCAGTCTCCTGGAGCCTGGAGTAGGCTGGAGTGGAAAGTACATCGGGAGGGGCCAACAGAGGACAGCCAGCATGTAGTATCCATACCTGCTTTTATATTCCTGCTTTGGCACTTCTTAATATTTTAAAAAAATGATCAAGTGTAAGCTGAAAAACAAAAGGAAGTGACCAAGGCTTCTCTTAGCATCTGAGAGGCCCTGAACAGAGAAGCTGAGTCTCTACAAAGGGGAAGACTTCAGACAAACAAAGGTAATAAGAAGACCTGAGCTGAAAAATTAGTCCGAACAAAACCCAGAAATGGGAGTAAGTGTGGTAGAAGGAGAGATAAGGAGTTGAATGGACAAACAGGCACAAAGGTAACATTTTAGGGAGTTCTAAGAAAGGAAGTTGGATAAATTTGAATTAAGCCAGATAATAAAAGAGCTTGGGTAATGAGGGGTATTTAGATTTGATCTGTTTATATGTGATGTTGGTCACTGTGAGTGACTGAGATATGGTGCATGAAACTATGAGTGCAGTCTTTTAGGAAGAACACTTTGCTGGAACTGAGGATGAGCAATGAGGATACAATGGGAGGGGGAAGGCAGTGGAGTGTGGAACCAAACCAGAAGATGCTGCTATCAAATTGGGTTAAGTCTATAACAGGAGAGTAGCAGTGGAAATCCACACATTTACCCAGCCATATGTCCCATAGTCTATCTATCCCACAAATGTATACTGAGTCTACTATTAGCTGACCCTGGACTAGACAGGGAGGACACAATGGTGAGCAAAGACAGGTGTGTTTCCTGCTCTCACACAGTCTGCAGTCTGATGAGGAAATAAAGGTATGAATGGAGTAATGACGTAAGCAAATGTAAAATTGCAGTTGTGAAAGATATTCTGGAAAAGAGGCATGAGGTGCTATGAGAGCTATGACAGCTCTCTGAAAGGTGGGAGTGGGGAGTGGAGTAGGAAAGATGGGGGAATGAGAGATGGTCAGGGATAGGTTCTCTGAGAGAATGATGCTTAGGTTGACATTTGAAAGCTGGGAAGGCATTACCCAGGGCACACAGGGAGGGAAGAGCAAGCACAGCAAGGACAGGCAAGGGCAAAGACTCTGGACAGGAAGAAGAGGCCGCACAGGGAATGAAGAAAACCAGTCACTGGGACAGAGAGGAAAAGGCACAAATCTGGAAGACATCTCAAAGGAAGAAATAAAAAGGATTGTAGATACCTAGAATACAGACCATTAAGGAGGTAAAACAATCTAATGCGGTTCCAACCATTTTAAGCAAGGAGATGAGCTATTTAATCAATCCATATTTGCCAGTGTGCTCTGTGCCTTGACCAAAGAACACAACCAATTCTTAACAAATATTTATTAGGTAAGGAATTGGGAATATAGCCTTAACTAGACAGACAACCTTTATTATATCATATGGGTCATCACCCAACTTGTCCCCAAGAGCAGAAGAAGTAGCTAGGCATAGACTCCAGGAAGATCTATTAATCAACAAATATTCACTGGGTACCTTCCATGTGCAAGACATGAGATAAAATATTGTGAAAACAATATCTTGTCTGAAGGACAGGTATGAGCTGGCTTCTTTTAAATATAGATTATGATGTTTGTTTGCTCAGCATGAGCATAAACTGACAAAAATATGCACAAAGATGAATAAGATGCAGTCACTGGTTTCAGAGACGTTTTAACAGGAGAGATTTAAAACATGAGAATGAATCACTGTAAGTGACAATACAATAGGTTTATAAGAGTGGTGTAAATTATTATGGCACTAGATCAGATCGCTCTGAGGAAATCAGTTAGGTTCATGGGGAAAGGAACACAGATTCTGTAACTTAATGGGGTATGATTTCAATAGGTGAAGATGCAGGGTAAAGAAATTATAAAAAGCAGAAAGAATAACATCAGGGGGTTCAAAGGTATCTACCTGTAGGAATAATAAACAGGCTAAGTGTGGTAGAAAATGGGGAATTCAGAAAAAAGCAATGCAGGGAATAAAAAGTAAAGTGGCATAGATGGGGACCATAGGGCAGAGAATTTAGAAACCAGAATATGGACCAGGAAATGTATTTGGTCAGAATAAGGAGTTGCTGAAGATTTCTGAGCTGGAGAACAGCATTATCAGAGATGATTAAGAAAATTATATGGAATGAAAAACAGCATCACATAACGGTTTCAAAGCACAGGGTCTGGAGCCAGTCTTGCCTGAGTTAGAGTCCAGACTCTCCCACAGCTAAGACTTGCAATAAAAATGAACAAACTACTGATAAACACAATGTCATGGATGAATTTCAAAAGCATCATGTTAAGTGAAAGAAGCCAGACACCAAAGACTGTATACTGTTGTGATTACATCTATACGTAAATCTATAAAAGGCTAAACTACTGACGGAAAGACCAGCAGTTGCCAGGGGATAAGGGACGGGGATGGGGAAAAGCATGGGAGTAGGGAGAATGAAGGGGCACGAGGGAACGTTCTTTATCATGTCTTGGTGGCAGTTACACAACTGCATATTATTTGCCAGCATTCATCAAATTGTATACTAAAAATTCGTGAATTTTTATTTTTAAGTAAATTATATCTTAAATATGCCAATAGAAATGAAAATATCGTGCAAGAGGAAAAAGTTAGGTAGCAGTTAAAATAAAACCATTCAACTTCAGAATATTTATTCTGTATGAAGAGCACGGCAGCAGGGGACTCCTAAGTTGTGATCAATGTGGAGACACAAAAATACTACAGTCACTGGTGTATATGTGTGCATTGTGTGTGTGAGGGCACGCGCACGCTTGGGACTATTGACGAGGGGCAGGAAACATTCATTTTTTAAAAAAATATTTATTTATTCAGTTGCTCCGCATCTTAGTTGCAGCAGGTGGGCTCCTTAGTTGTGGCATGCAAACTCTTAGTTGCATCAGGCATGTGGGATCTAGTTCCTGACCAGGGATCAAACCCAGGCTCCCTGCATTGGGAGGAGTGGGTCTTAACCACTGCACCACCAGGGAAGTCCCAGAAGTATTCTTGATATGAAGATAATACCCGTTCCTTCTAAAAAGAATTTATTCAATTAATCTTTATTGGACACAGCACTGTTTTTAGGCCCAGGGAACAGAATAATGAACAAAACAGACCAGTCTTTCCTCTTAAGGAACTTGACAGTATATCTCAAGAATGACAGAAGTGGAGATGATGTTTAAATGAAGAGGCATGAAATGGAGATTTGTTCCTGTAATGATTAATACTCAGATGGAATTCAGGCTTCACCCCAGGCCCACAAAAGTAATACTGTAAATAATGGCTGGCTAACAAGGCTATCTTATTCACTGCATTACACAATAGGTTAGGTATGTTATGGTGATTGGTGTACACTGGTGTTACAATGGTGACATAAGATTATTTTATAAAACATTTTATTATGTTTAAAACCATTTTATAAAATGGTCTGGCAGACTGATATTTAGAAAATGAAGAGTTGGAAAAATCATTTCAATCTTGTTTATATTTCAATATTTGAGCAAAATCACTATAAAATTTTTATATATCCCTGAATTAACTGTACTAATACTAATATATATGCAATAATATTTTTGGATTTCACTAGTAGGTCTGAATATACTTAGAAGTAAAAATTCATTCTCAGTCAATGAGTTTCTGAACTGACTACAATAAAGATTCGAGATCATTCTTTTTTTTTTTTAAGATCACTCTTAATTTAATGTCCTCCTTCATAACACAGTGATTCACAGGTTTGCAAATCTCTATTCTCTGTAAAGTTCTTAGCCACCATAAATAGGTTTTAGAGGTTTTATTTTAAAAATGCAAGGAAACGATCTTGGACTCATATATCTGTCAGCCTTTTTTTGGACAACTGACATTTTTTTATCTTGGGGAATACATGTTGTGGAAAGAAGGAATGTGGGGAAATAAATGACATACAGTCTTACAATAAACTTGGAGTCTTCCAATAGCAGCAGACTTGGAAGCATTAAAAGAATGCTAGATTTGGCTTTTATTTGCTTCAGTGGCACTTCAAATCTCTTTGGCTATTGTAGAAGGTTTTCAGGTCATCACAAACCGAAGTGAAAAGGGAATATTGTGGGCAGTAACTGTATGAAATACCTTATTTATTTCAACTGACTCCTGCCACAACTGACTGAAGGACTAATGTCTCCTTATGCCTAAGAGCTGTGGGCTTCGAGACCCAAGCTTACTGTGCTGATTAAATAAACTCTAGGCAGAAGATTGAACAGTATATACCTCTGGCAGAGTCAAAGAATTCACGTTGAGCAAGATAAATTTTTTGCTCTCAACTGAGCTATTCAGGGCAGGAACTTAATTTCCTCACCCTTGAGCACAGTTTTCTCCATTTTGTATTATGGAGCAGTTAGGACCGCAGAAAAACCATACAGAGACTATTTGTTAACTTCTAAACTTGTTTGACCTCACTACAGTCACCTCTTTAATACCTGCATTTGCCCAGACTACCAATCTATCTTCTTTCTTACATCTACTGTGTCTACCTTCAGAGTCTGAGGCAAGGGTCTTCCCTGGTGGCACAGTGGTTAAGAATCCGCCTGCCAATGCAGGGGACACGGGTTCGATCCCCGGTCCGGAAATATCCCACATGCCATGGAGCAACTAAGCCTGTGCACCACAACTATTGAGCCTGTGCTCTAGAGCCCACAAGCCAGAACTACTGAGCCCACGTGCCACAACTACTGAAGCCCGCGCGCCTAGAGCCTGTGCGCCGCAACAAGAGAAGCCACCGCAATGAGCGGCCCGTGCACCGCCAAGAAGAGTAGCCCCCGCTCTCCGCAACTAGAGGAAGCCCCCGCGCAGCAACATAGACCCAAGGCAGCCATAAATAAATAAATAAATAAATACAAAGTCTGAGGCAGGTAGATGAAACCACAACAGTAAAATATCTGTGAATACTACCTTAGCATTTATGAAAAATACATTAAGGAGATGAAGTTAACATTTTAACATGTCCAAAATAGGAAAGCTAAATATTATAACTAAAACCATCAATTGTAGAAATAGTAAACAGAGAATCTGCATCTTCACAGCAAAATGATCACTCAGCTGGAAGCAAATGATTTAACCATAGTTCAGTACAGCTTACCACAAAATGAAAATTTTTTATTTCCACAAATAGTGAAGACTGAAATATTTTAGTGGTATTTTTCTGCCTGTATTTAATTTGATGTCGCTTCTGTTAAGAGTTTGTTGTTCTGTTTTGGATTCTATTTCCAAATTAAAACATTTAAAAATAATCTATTACAGAGCGTTAGCTTTTTCAGTCTTATATAAAATTACTAAATAAGGGTGTTAAAGTGTTAACTGTGCGCACCTCTGAGATCTATGAAAGGAAATATTCTAATCTCGCAGAAACATCATTTGCCCTTTATAAATCGATGTTGCCATGGTAAATGTTTTCATTTAATACTGGATTAGCTGAGGTGGGAGGATGACACAGTGTATAGCGGCAATGTACTCCCTGTATTTATATACTTTCCTCTTCAAAAATGCTCTAAGGTTTGTTGGATGGGGTGACTTTTGCATGCTAAGACAGAGCCATGCCTTTAGTGTGTACATCAGATTTGTCCCTTTATACAAGATTGAGTAGATTACATTATCTGTGAAAGGCAATCGGTACCTGGAAAGAGTGTGTTCTGCACTTTTGCTTAAAGAATGCAACATTCATGTGGAGTGGCTCCAAATGCTCCTCTTAAATAGGGTTATTGAAATATTAATTCAGACTACATAAATCCAGAAATAAGTGAAACAAAGAGGATTTTTCTGGTGGCTAATAAGTGCAAAGAGAATCACTTTTGTTGCCAGTGTGGAAGGATATGCATGGTTGCCTTCCACAAGTACCTTCAGACCGACTATAATAGAAGAATGACCCCCCTATAAATCTGGCTTTATATGTTTCTAAATGTGTACAAAATTTCCTAAATTCTTTCATTAACCAGGCTCTCCTAATAGCACTGTTGCAAAGCAGAGGAATAGGAATTAAAAATTTATCAATTAGAGGCATTGTGTGGAAAACCCCTCTAGAGATTTCTAGAACATTAGGGGTTTATATTAGGAAGGTAGAAGATCCTTTTTGTTGGTATTCTTTTTGTTAGTGATATTGTTTCTTCCTTTGTTAATTTTTAACAATTATAAAATAATAGATGATTTTTTTTAATGATAAAACAGCTTGGATATATACTAAAAGTCTGTTGTCATCCTCCTTCATTGCTGCCTCTCCAAGGGAACCAGCATTTACAGCTTAAAGTGCCTCTTTCCAACTTCCTCCATGCTTGTACAAAAATGTATATCCAAACAGACACACATATATAGAAATTTTGTTATTATTTTTATTAAGATGGGGTCACACTCTGCACATGACTGCAGTTTGCTTCTCTCACTTAATACACAACAATACTTCTAAGGCAAGGTACACAGACCTATCTTAGTTTTTCACTCATTGCATAATATTTTATAGAATGATCTCCCATAATTTTAAAGAAATGAATATTTTTACTTTAAAAGATAATTCCAGATAACTTTATTAAAAAGCTTGTGACAATGTATCCTCCAACAACAATGTATGAGCCTGCCCATGTCTTTTCATCCTTAAAAGCTCTATTATAGCTCTTTTTAATATTTTTTGCCGTGGTAATGGGTTAAAAAAATATATCTTTTTTCTTTAGTTTTAATTTTTATGATTATTAACAGGGTTGAACTTTTTTCCATTCTGTTAATTTAACATTAATATCCTTCATTTGCATTTTTGTGTGTGTGTGTGTTACGCAGGCCTCTCACTGCTGTGGCCTTTCCCGTCACAGAGCACACGCTCCGGACGCGCAGGCTCAGCGGCCATGGCTCACGGGCCCAGCCGCTCCACGGCATGCGGGATCCTCCCGGACCGGGGCACAAACTCGCGTCCCCTGCAGCGGCAGGCGGACTCTCAACCACTGTGCCACCAGGGAAGCCCCCTTCATTTGCTTTTCTTTTAGGTTGCTTGTCTTCTCAGTAGTCTGTGCGACCTCTTTTTATATTTGGCATATTAGCCTTTTTTCTGTCATATATGTTTTTTTACTCATTCTCAGTCTACTCTTAAACAATGTGTGTGTGTGTGTGTGTGTGTGTGTGTGTGTGTGTATGTAATCCTTTTACCTTTCTAGTTTCTTCTATAGTTAGTGGCCTGTTCAGTTTTTTAAAGACCTTTTTAGGTCAATTTGGGTAGCTAATTATTTTCTAGAAAATCACCATTTCCTCAAGATTATTAAAGTTACCAACAGATGGGACTTCCCTGGTGGCGCAGTGGTTAAGAATCCACCTGCCGATGCAGGGGACACAGGTTCGGTCACTGGTCCGGGAAGATCCCACATGCCGCATAGCAACTAAGCCCATGAGCCACAACCACTGAAGCCTGCACACCTACAGCCCGGGCTGCACAACAAGAGAAGCCACCGCAATGAGATGCCCGTGCCCCGCAACGAAGAGTAGCCCCTGCTCACTGCAACTAGAGAAAGCCCGCACACAGCAACAAAGACCCAATGCAGCCAAAAATGAATAAATAAATAAATTTATTGTTAAAAAAAATTTACCAACAGAGGTGCACATAATAGTATCTAAAATGTTTTCTTTACACTTTCTAATGATAATGCATAATTTTTTCACTTTTTAATCTTTAGTTAGGCTTGCCATGAGCTTATCCATTTTAATGGATATTCAAAGAAATGATTTCTTATTTCGTTTATATTATTTGACTTATTTTATAAATTTCAGCTTTTATCTTTATTAATTCTTCCTTTTCACTGATTTGATTGCTATCTTCCTCATTTTTTTTTTTTTTTTTTTTTTTGCGGTACGCGGGCCTCTCACTGTTGTGGCCTCTCCCGTTGCGGAGCACAGGCTCCGGACGCACAGGCTCAGCGGCCATGGCTCACGGGCCCAGCCGTTCTGCGGCATGTGGTATCTTCCTGGACCGGGACACGAACCTGTGTCCCCTGCATCGGCAGGCAGACTCTCAACCGCTGTGCCACCAGGGAAGCCCTATCATCCTCATTTTTAAGTTGAATTATCTATATAATTTTACTTTCATTCTACTTTTTCATTATAAAAGAATTTAAGGATATCAGTTTTTCTCTGAGTACTGCTTTAGCTGGGTCTCATGGGTTTTGTTATAAAGTATTTGCCTTGCCGTTACTCTCTAGATAATTTATAATTTCAGTTTTTATTTTTCTCCTTGTTTCATGGGTTGTATAGAAGAATGGTCCTTAATTTCTAAGTAGAAAGTTTTCCATGGCATCTCTTAATAGTCTATTTCTAGTTTTATTGGATTATCATCAGAGGGTAAGAGCTATAAAACTCTTATTATTGTAGTAAACTGAAGTTTCTTAATGTCTAGCTAAGTGATTTTTTTAAAATATTTTATATACATTCAAAAATGTATATTCTCTTTCTAAAATGTAAACTTTTATGTCTACATATACATTAAATTACATTTACTGTATGTTAAAAATATTAAATTATTCTGTTGACTGAAATATTCAAGTTCTTTACACATTTCCTTTTTGGAGTCTATTTGATATACCAAATATCCCTCTATAATTGTATTATAACCAACTTCACCCTAAATTTTTGTTTTACATGTTTCACAGTGATGGTTTTGGTGCCTAAAGGTATATAACTGTTCTCTTAGTAAACTGTGCCTACTAGATTCTTTTAAAGACAAAATGATAAAAGTTGAGGTTCTGATTATGTCATCTGTTTACAGCACTATTTCTAGAATGGTGCCCTTTATAGGGATTCTATATTGCTTCTATTTTATGTTGTTTTTTTGGCTGCGAGGCATGTGGGATCTCAGCTCCCGACCACGGATCAAACCCACACTCCCTGCTTTGGAAGGCAAAGTCTTAACCATTGGACCACCAGGGAAGTCCCTTTATAGGGATTCGAAATGTTTGTTTCCAAATCTCTCTCTCTATCCGTGAACTACATTCTTCAAATCCTACTGCCTCCACAAAGATTTTCCTAATGAAGAAAGAGAGAAATGCAGAGTCTAATCTGCTTGTATAATGTGCTTTAGAAAATTATGATTGTGGTCCTGACCAAAGTATTGTTGCAATCACCCTCTTCATGCTCAACTTGATCCTTTCTAATTCTTTATTTCAACTATTCTAAGGTATTTATAATACCTTGGTGCCTTGCATTAGTTACTTGATAACATGCCTTAACTCATCCATTGTAATGTACTTTAGGGCAAAAATAATAATAACTAATTATTTCCTGAGTGATATTGGGCTTTAACATATTAACTCCCTTAACTACAATCCTATCAGGTAAGAACTATTATTATCCCCATTTTACAGATGAGGAAACTGAAGCTCATTAAGGGTTAAATATCTTGCCTAAGATCTTGCAGCCAGCAAGTTGCAGAACTAGAGTTCTGATTTGTCTTTTCCCCATAATGACTTATAACAGGAATAAGGGATGAGAGACAAAGGAGTAGAAAAAGATTGCAGGAAAAATGAAGAACTTTGGAGGTCGCTATAAAGTCTTTGGTTTTAAACGTGAGGGGTATGAAAAGTTCTTAAAGGGTATTCGTAGAAGGGTGATGTGATCTGATTTCTGTTTTAACAGGATCCCTGTGGCTGCAGTATAGAGCACAGACTCTAGGGATATAAGAGTGCAAAGCGGATCAGTTGGGAGAGCTATTGTAATAATCCAGAAAAGATGATGGTGCATGGGCCAGAGTGGGAAAGATGGGTGTGGTGACAAAGGGCTGGATTCTGGATATATTTGGAAGGTAGAACCAATAAGATTTTCTGGCATATCGTTTATGGGGTGTGAGAAAGAAGAGCCAAGAAAGACGCCAGTCTATTTGGCCTAGAGAAACTATAACACAGGAATTGTCATTTACTGAGATGGAGAAGTATGAAATACAATATTTCAAATGAGAACTCTTGGGGGCTTCCCTGGTGGTGCAGTGGTTAGGAGTCCGCCTGCCGATGCAGGGGACACGGGTTCGTGCCCCGGTCCGGGAGGATCCCACATGCCACGGAGCGACTGGGCCCGTGAGCCATGGCCACTGAGCCTGCGCGTCCAGAGCCTGTGCTCCGCAACGGGAGAGGCCACAACAGTGAGAGGCCAGCGTACCGCAAAAAAAAAAAAAAAAAGTTATTGAACAATTTAGGATGGAGCCAGTAATTTATATTTTGTCTTTTTAACTAAAGGAAGCTTTTATTTTACAATATATGTGTAATAAAAAAATGTCTATAATAGTAACATTTTCTGGGAAACACATAGGCCATTAATAGATTGGCAGCACAGAATTATGAAATAAGCATGCATCTCAGATTCAAATAAATCTGTATTTAAATCCTTGTTCTTCAATTTACTGGCTATTTGGCTATGGATTTATAGCTTATTTAATCTCCCTTAGTTTCAATTTCTCATACAAAAAAATTGGAATGATAGTACCTTGAACACAAAGTTTTTATGAGAATTAATGAGCCAGTGCTTGTAAAGTGCCTAGTACAGTAGCGTGACATAATGAGCACTGAATAAATGTTTTCTCCTTTAAAAAATTTACCAGAAAAAAAGAAAACAAAAAGGACTCTAAATCTTATTGAGAAAACAGGTGATCATAAGGGGGTCTCTTACACTGTAGTTACTTTTTCTAATATCCTCTTTAGGTATCATGTTAATTCAAAAATATCAAACATTAATTGAAAATAAAAGTCTCCTTTTTATTTCTCATTTTTAATAAAGAAAGGAAAAAATGGTCAATGTATATTTGCAGCTCTGAACTCAGATATATGACATGTTTAGATTATTCTCACAGTGGCAAACATTGTTAATAGTTCAACCATATGTTCCCTAAGTGGACATTAAATAGGTTTTAGTAAAAATAAAGGTGAAGCATCATAATTTAAACTTAACAATTAGCAATGAGCTACATGAAACTTTAATTTGCCATGTACAAGATCCATTTAACATTTTTGTATTCTATTTATTTGTCTAGTTGAGCCTTGCTGTTAAAACAAGGGGTGAATTATACAAACAAATACAACTTAAGAATTTGACATGTAGCATCCTAAATGATACCAATCCTGAACATTCAAAAGAGAAAGTGGAAAAAACAATTTAATGTGACGCAGCTAAGTAAACAAAAAAGGGCCTGGTAACCGTCCTTTCTAATAATCACAAAATTCTCTTTGCTATTAGCTTCTCCATTGGTAAAACAGATAATATTACATCCTCAGTTTGGGGAGGGGAAAGGGTATAGCATTTTAATCTCCTTTGTTGCTCTTTTTCCAAATCTTGGAATTTTATACACTTTGCCTAAGTCTTCCTAAATAAAAAGCAAATACTAGTCCAGAATTTGGATATTTCTTGATTTCCCTTCTTCAGTAACAAGATCACCATCCTCTTTCTATTTTTTCATAAAGGGAGAAAAAAATAAGAACAGAGGAAAAAGAAACACTAAAAGCCATAAGCCATGTTCATTTTAAGACAATGACTTAATGGAACCAGTTTTCACTCATAGTCTATTTTTTCCTGCAGTAGAAACGCACTGGTGCAGGACTTGCTACTGGAGCCACCACTTCTGTCTTTCACACTCTTGGCCTCACAATTCTTAATATTTTCCAGACAGCTTCTCACAGTCAAATCCCATTAGCCATGTTTGTTCAAGTGTACAGATTGAATCAGAAGAGGTGTAGGGGCAGACAGGCCAGAGGACTAGAGAAGGTAAGAAGGAACTGATTGCTAATCACACAGAGGTGGTCAGGGAATCCATGGGGGTTGCAAGTTCAAGCTCTGGAGTCAGGTGCGGATAGCCCCTGGCATTTCCCAGCAATCACCCAGCTGCTTTAGGAAGAGCTCGGATCCATTCTCTACAATGAGTATAACAGATAACCTACGGCTGATGCCCAGAAGGCTGAGGTTAATTTTCTCCTTTTGTGCAATGAGGCTTAAGCGGAAAGTCAAGCTGGCCTGTGAGGAGAAATGGAAGCGTGGGGTGTCTCCCTTCCTTTAATTTTTGTGTCCAAAAGAAAAAAGAGTTTTTATTTTTAAAAAATGCAAATATTATTACATACTAATAACTAGAGCTGAGACAAGTAAATTACAAACCCCGAAGAACTGAAAATTATTCCAGTAAAGCCTCACTTTTCTGGGCTCCTTTCTAATTTTGTCCTGAATTTTAAACACTAACTAGGGACACTTTTTTTTTTCCCCATAATGATTGAATTAAAAATATATAGATTTGGGACTTCCCTGGTGGCACAGTGGTTGGGAGTCTGCCTGCCAGTGCAGGGGACAAGGGTTCGATCCTTGGTCCGGGAAGATCCCACATGCTGCAGAGCAACTAAGCCCGTGCGCCACAACTACTGAGCTTGTGCTCTATAGAGCCCGCGAGCCACAACTGCTGAGCCTGCGTGCCGCAACTGCTGAGGCCCGCGTGCCTGGAGCCCGTGCTCCACAACAGAAGAGGCCACCACAGTGAGAAGCCCAACACCACAGCAAAGAGTAGCCCCCGCTTGCCACAACTACAGAAAGCCCATGTGCAGCAACGAAGACCCAACGCAACCAAAAATAAATAGAATTGATTCTTAAAAAAAAAAAAAAAATATATATATATATATATATATATATATATTTAACATGTTACAATATCCCCCAAATCAGCCATAAGGCAAACTTCTGTATAACTAAGTGACTTTACATGAAAAGGTTTAATCAGCATTCTAAACATAAAATGAAAGCACCACCACAATTCTGCATTTACCTTGTGTATTACCTCTTTGATAAGCATATATCCTGAGGAAATGGTGTTTATAAGTGATGTTATGATAATAGCTTGATGTTTTAAAACTGATTTCTTAAACTAGTGCAGTAAGAAAAGACTGTGAAAGCTGGGTTCTCATTATGTGGTTGTACATGCCTTGTGGAGGTAAGTGAACTTTCTCCCTTCTTCTGTTAGAAAATGAAAAAGTTAAAATATATTAGTAAACATTTTCTAATGGTTCTTCATTGGGGAGAAAAAAGCAAAGGGAAACATCGAGGGAAGCTCTTGAGAAAATTTTGTAGGGAGTATTTTGTTCATTCTGGTTTCATTTCAACAACTACATTCTTTCACCATTATTTTAAAATAAGTGATAACTTAAGGCTCTAATTTCAAGTTTTTCAACTTGTTGCTCTGGGTTGTCTGATCTTTAAACTCAGAATTGTTCTATTTTCTTTCATTCCTGGTGATAGATATTTGTGCTTAGGAACACAGAGGAAGACCACTTTCTGATTTTAAAGCATGATCTGTGACTCTTCAAAAGATAAAGAATGAGACAATAATTTGCAAGAGGTTCAGAAAGGAAACAGTGTATTCCTTCATAGTTCTCAAATCACTCCCAAAATAAGGGAAGAAAATGGCAGCCTAACACATCCTAATGGAAAGAAATTCAATTATTACATGGTTTCAAGTTATTAGGTTCAAGAGAAAATATTTAATTTTTGTAAAATTATATTTTTTACAAATTAGTTTACATTTGTGAATCCTTAAACCAAGACTGCAGAGGACCTATGTGGCACAAATAACAATTAAATAAAATGCTATGTAAACACAGGACCTGAAAGGGCTTGAACTAGATATGAGTAATTTTTTTAATAAGGTCAATGTACAAAGTTCTCAGCAAAGTGAGGAAATCTAGGCTGATTTCAAATAAATATAGAAAAAATTAAGGTTTCATACTTATGAAATTCCTTTTGATAACTTCTTTTCTAGGCATAAAGGATATATAAGAACTTTGAGAAGAACATACATCCATTCTCAGTGTTCATTCTCTGATCATAAGGGCTATTTTTAATGGAAATTACTTAAGAATAAGCACACTGAAAGATTTACTTCCTTGCTTACTTTCCCCAGGTTTCTTTTAGCCCAGTTCATACTTCCTATTTTTCTTCATTGGCCACCTTTCCTCTCCTTATTATGATGTCTTACCTTCTCCATGAAGTAATTACTGGAAGTAAAGGGCTGGCAATTTCCTTCTCATCTTAAGGCTCTTTCACATTTCCCTCAACACACAAAATAACAATGAATTCATATTTTGTAAGAACTTAGCACATACAGGGCAACTGAACAATGCCACTGGTATTACCTTGCTCAGTCCTCAGAAGAACCCTGGGTACGTACTATTATTTTTTATTTTTTATTTTTTTGCGGTACACGGGCCTCTCACCGCTGTGGCCTCTCCCGTTGCGGAGCACAGGCTCCGGACGCACAGGCTCAGCGGCCATGGCTCACGGGCCCAGCCGCTCCGCGGCACGCGGGATCCTCCCGGACCGGGGCACGAACCCGCGTCCCCTGCATCGGCAGGCGGACTCTCAACCACTGCGCCACCAGGTAAGCCCGGTACGTACTATTATTATTCTGTCTACAGATAAAGGAGCAGGACCAGCTAGTTAAGAAAATTCCTGAGTTGACACTACAAGAGCTGGGACAAAAATGCTGTCAGCCTGGTTCCAAAACCTACATTCTAGCCCACTAGATTTGGCTGATATTGAGACAATACACTTTATGTCAACTCACTGTAATTATGTCTTATTTATTTTATTTTATAATCAAACCCCCATGGGATAGTTAACACATCAAATTGATGATAGCACCTTACAATGACCATGAGCTGGCAGCTTATCAAATTATTTTGTTTGTTGAGATGACAGCTGGTGACAGCAAAAACCCACAGGGGCCCTTGGTTAGGAAGAAAAAGTGTTAAAAGAAAGAGTCTCAAAATATCACCACTTCAAGGCTCTGGATTTGAAGCCAGTGCCATCAGACACCAGATTCTACTTACTTTACCTCTATTCTAGGCTACTTAAAAGCTGCTTACTCTTCTCCCTAAGCTTCCCAAAGCCTGAAAAACACTGATTAACAAGAAATTTATTAAAGAGGATGGAAATTATTTTTTGAAATTTCAAGTCAGAAGACAAAGAGTGAGCTCACTTTGAATATAAAATTGACATTGCAATAGATAATAAACTACTTTCCCTAGACTCTCCGAAGCTGGTTTAATGGGAGCAATTTTTTAAAAGGCTGCTTTGAAGTCTAGGGTATGGCTGAATGGACTGCATCTCAGAGGTCTGACATGATTGGATATTCTTTGGTAAGACACCAATCTAGATCTGTATTCCATCAACAAAATTAGTTAGTTGTACTATCTGAATTATGGCTAAGGTTCTTTCCACCTCTACTCTACATCTGCTTGTTTCGCTATCCAAGCCTACCTAACAAACTCAAGTTCCCCAAGGAAAACACTTAAATCAGATTCATTGATGCATCATTCGTTATTGCCAAAACTTAAGATTTACTTTATGAAAAAAAAAAATCTGTTGAGTGAATATATCTCTTTAACCAACTTGGTCTGCCTCAATTAACAACTCAAGTTCTGGGTCCTCAGTTCCTTCTTTCCTTAACCTTTGTTGTTCTTCTTGATCTTCTGCCATCAAAAAAAATACATTTTAACTTCTCAAGGCCCTTCCTTGTTTCTATGCTTTCCTTATATGATATTTTCTTATATGATTTTTTAAATGTTCTGGTCTTCATATTATAGTTATTCTTGATTTCTTTTTCCTTTTTTTTTTTTTTTTGTTGTTGTTCTTTATCAGTTTCTCCATGTTTTTTGGCCAACTGTTCTTATTCCCTTCCATCGTTTATTTTTGTCCTCTAATAGTTGTTCTTTCTTTCTTTCCTTGCCTTCTTAGCTCCTTTTCTCTTAAGGATCTGTATTAAACTTAGTTTCACCTGCATTTTAAGAAAAGAATACTTTCTCCACCAAAAGTATTCACACTATCACAGTTCTGGATCTTCCTCACTAAGAACAGAGTTTAGGAGGAAAGGGTTTCTGGGGTTTCTGTATCCATCTCTTCCTAGGTACACTCAACAGGAGTATAATTACCACTTCTCATGAAGGTTTATTAGGTATATGACCTATATGTCAGCCTGATCAAGTCAGTAAATACTCGTGGCATGTGGTCAATAGAAAGTGGTAGGGAAAGTGGAAGAAACATTCAACAACCAGTTCTGAGCTGACCAGACAGAACAAGGGAATCTCTTACCCAGTTAGGCAGCTTCAGTTACAAGTCAGAGAAAACCCAACTTAGTCTGGTTGAAACAAGAAAGGCTAACATAAAGGAAAACTGCCTAAGTAGCAATGTCAGCAAGAACCTCTGTTCTTTCAGTCTTTGCATTGCCGTCTATGGTATTAGTTTTGTTCTAGACATGGCTCCTCTCACGAACTCAGCAGACCCTAGGACTACATGCCCTTTGCTCACATGCAACAAAAACATGCGTTCCCAGCAAAAGATTTGATCGGACTGGTCTAGGTCACACACCTTCTTCTCAACCAGTCATTGTGGAAGGAGAAGTGGAATGCAGTGATTTGCTAATCCTACTCTATGTACTCCACCTCTGGATCCTGGGTAGACAGCTCCAGGAACCACATGGTTTCAGAGGAGCAGCAACGAGGAACTGTATTCTGGGAAGGCAACCAGCAAATGTCCACTGCACGAGGCAAAGCTGAATGCAGCTAGTGCAAAATAACAAGCTGTAATTTACTTGTTAATATACGTTCTTTTTTCCACAGAGTTATTTTTCTAATTATAAGATTACAAAAAAGTGAGTTAACACATTTTACTTTACGAAAATAGAGTTCCTTTTTATTCTTTTATAATCAATTCCTTTAGGACTCTTTCTGAGAATGTTCACCCCAACACAGTTACCTATTATTATTAAATAATTTAAATGTTTTTACTGTAAAATAATGAGAAGAAGAAACACAATAATAACAAACTACAGCAAAAGATTATTTGAGAAAATGATATTCTTGTAGGAGAAAAGTGCTTAAAGACTAATTAGTGAATTTTTTAAAAAATATTTATTTATTTGGTTGTGCCAGGTCTTAGTTGCAACAGGCGGGCTCCCTAGTTGTGGCATGCAAACTCTTAGTTGCGGCATGCATGTGGGATCTAGTTCCCTGACCAGGGATCAAGCCCAGGCCCGCTGCACCACCAGGGAAGTCCCATGAATATTTTTAAAAAGTAATATAACGCCACTTTAAACAAATATACGGAAAAATCACTTTTAAAAGTGAGAAGAGAAAGAAGAATCACATTTCATAAGGGAGCAACTATCACTGTTCTCTCCTATTCCCAATCTCATTATATCTCTTTTTACTAAGTAGTAAATAAAGACCTTATAAAATTAAAGGCCAGGACACTAATAACTAAACACACAGAAAAGTAATTTGCCTGGTCATTTGTGGATGGGCAGGGGTGAGGAGGTGAGGGCCAATTTGACAACAGTAGTTATTTATAGATACTTAGACCATACACAGGTATTGTATTCAAATAGATGCATGTCAATCCTTAGTCCTTCAAAAAGACCACGTGTATTTTCTTAGAGCTTCCAAATGTCAATTTCAAAAGTATTCTCCCCAATATGTAGAATACCTTTATTTTCTCAGTACTTTAAAATAGAAGAAAGAAAAGAAAAATAGAATGTTATCTGCAACAATGAGTCATCAGCCACTGCAGCTCTACAACACCTAGGTCTTCCCCTGTCTCTGCAGCCCTTCAAAAGAGGAAGACTATCTTTTAATGACGCACATAAATCCCTGCACTGCCTGGCTGAAAAGCATAATTAATTCTGGCCTTTTTATGCTTAATGAAACACCTTGCTCACATGACAGCAGTGGGTTTGAGCTTCTCCTGTACACCTAAAATAGGGAAAGCCCTAGCAACAACCCAGTTCTACTCAAAATGCTGTGTAAGTCACGGTGGTATGAATTCTGCTACTACTTCAAAATATATCTCTCATGACAAGCAAATCACTCTAAAGAAAACTCACAATCAACCACCTGCATGAACAGTTTTTTTTTTTAACTTTTATAAGTGTGGAATGTTTTATTTTTCGAATTCTTGGCAGTAAACACATGCTTTTATTTCTCAACTTGTGGCTGGGATAGAAGGGTATTTAAACAACCTAATCTCTTAGATGCAGCTGCTCAATATCATTTCCCTTTATTAGAATAATTTTTCATATTTTAATATACACTTACATGCTGCATTTCGAAGGCTATTACTCCACTGAGAATTTCAAAACAAATTTTCAAGGTTACATTTCAAAACACAAATAATACGGGTAAACTTTTTAGAAAGAAATTTAACTGAAAGATTTACCTTAAAAAATTTACTTCTCTTTATAATATTCAATTATTCTAGCTCTATTTGAGGAGTCTTGAAAGCAAATGCCTACTTTTCAAACACGTTACTACTGCTGTAAATGCAGTTTCTTTGCTTTAATTATAGAATGTATACAGAACATGTGAATAATGAAATAAGAATTCCTCTCACCTGTTTGGGAGTAACCCCAGGCATGCGAATATCCAGTGCAAAATCTGATGAATCAACAGGAATTACTGGTCTGGTGGTACCAAGACATTCATTAGAAAATGATCTGGTAGTTTCTTTAAACCTGAAAAAAGAAGACAATTTCAATATTCTTGAACATAATGGTATCTTATGCTCATCTGGACGTGAGAAAGGGAAAAAAAAAGGAATTCTATGACTTTAAAGATTGTTGATTTAGACCCAATGAAAAGATGTAATAACCACATAACGTTCTATAATATTCTCAGAACTGCACTGTATAGTTCAAGAGCAATATATACCCAACTTGAGAGCAAAATATAATCAAAGCAACCTAGCAGCCTACATTTAAAACCTAATTCAATAAAAATTTGTCAAATATACATTTGTTTCTAGTTAATGAAAGTACAGTATAAATAAATTATAATTATCACAGGCCTGTCAATCCTCTAATGGCAGAAATATTAACTACAAGCCAGTAAGTGACTATTTTATGAATGTCCAGTATTACTAGTCAGCAACAAAAAACCAACAGTAATATTGCTAGGAGGTGGAGTTTTATGGGGGTGGGGGGAAGACTGTGATGTGAATTACAAATGTACAGGTGCATAAATATTTAACATAGTAATTATGAGGAGTGTGTATACAGCTCAATGTTTTCTCGTGAGCTATTACAGTCCATGATCTGCTTCTCCCCACCAGTTACCTACCTTTATATTTTATTCTTCGGGCTGTTATAAACAAGAAGGCATTCAAGTCTAAACGACTATATTGTAGTTTCTGAAATATGTCCCCAAGAGGGAGTGATTAGTATTGGAAATCACAACTTCTAAGTGGAGTTTTGAAAGCCAGTGCAGCTTGGCTACAAAACAGTGGGCTTTTTCTGCAAGGGGGACTTTTACAAGAAGTTATTGTGCTAAAATTCCAAGTGATTTCAGCAAAGTTAATCAACCATGTATATTTCTCCAACACTCCGGTTCATAAGTGATTACATTTTTCAGGAGCATGCACAGAAACCATCCAAACAACATTTCGCCTCTTTAAAAACAAAAACAAACACCCACCTCTTAAAGACAGAAAGTGGGCTTCTGAAACCCAAACAGCTGCTTTGAAAAACAAGGAGGAGAACTAGCAGGCTACGAAAGCCAGCCATGGCCACGCCGCTCCGGCCCCGCCGGGAGGACCCGGCAGCGCAGCGCTGGGCTGGGGCCGGCGGTCGGGCAGCGGCGCCGCCAGCAGCCGCTACTTCATGGCCGGGGAGCGGCGGGCGTCCGGCGACGGCCACACACCATCTGCCTGCGAGAGCTGCGAGGTGTCTGGATCAAGAGCCGCAGGCAGAACCCCGTGGGAAGGCGGTACTTTTGTCAGGTCCGCAAGCGGAAGCTCTCCTCCCTTCAGAGCTGCTTTCTGCCCTGGTGCTGGGGCTAGACTTGAGTGTTCCTTATCACTCGGGGATGACAGGGACTGTGAGGGATATCACACAAACCCGCGTCAGTCATCATTCAGAACCTGCAAAAATAGAAGCAGATAATGGATGACTAACACGTTACAGCATTTGTGCTCAGCAAATCCCAGCTGAGGTTCTTCAATACATTAGTAGTTTCACAAGCTTGAGCCCAAGCCTGGTGAAAATGCTGGTCTGTTGATCTCCCTCCCCCAAGACCAGCCCCCAAGATTTCAAAAACCCCCATAGCCCCTGTTCTGCCTTTTCCTCTTTCCTCCTCCCTCACACCCACTCTCTCCTTTTCTCTTCTACTTCTTTCCCCCTTTTACCTCACAACCACCCCAGGCTCCGGATTTCTTCTCCTTACTTCCTATGTCACTCCCTTCTATTATCAAAAATGCACTTAATACCTCTGCTGAATGTAAACAAAGATACTCACAAAAATGATAGGCTAAGGCACAAGAAAAGGAAAAAAAGAAACTAAGGCACAGACAAAGCACTTGGATACAACAGTAATCAGAAAGAGAAAGACTTTGAGAACAAAGGCATGTTTACATATATGCATCACAGAGCTATAGATCCAAGAAGAAAGATACCCTCTGCCAAGAATGATCACCACAGAAGTAATTGCTGAAGTTCTCAGAATTACTTTAAAACAAATCAAAAATCTATAGCTAACACAATATATGAAATGTAAGCACCTACTAAAAAATCCTGCATCTAATATACAAAGTAATAATTCCTTACTTATAAGGCATGCCTCCCAAAAAATATTCTTTCCTGAATAAGGTTTGGAGACTTACAATGCAATACAATTAGAAGCAGTAAGGAGAATCTCAGCTGGCTCCCACATGAATTTTATATACAAAGGATATGATCAAAACCTTTACATTAATATAAATGACAGGCCATACGGAACTAATGCAACATCTCAACATTTTGTCAAGAGGACTCAACTAGGCTAAATTTTAAAATATTTGTGTTTAGACTTTACTCTTGTTCTGAATATATTTCAGACTATGTATCAAGTATGTACATTTTAGCAAGGTATTATTTTAAAATGTATCATTCACAATATAAAAATACATTCAAAGGAAAAGATGTCTTAAAGTTCTATTTTAATCAGTAATTATAAACATGATTTGGTGAATCACAAATAAATCCATTGGCTAGATGAATAACAGTTAGAAGCAAAAATCAGTAAGATCATTAGAAGTGCTCTACAATAATAAGTTAGCCTCTAAATCATCCTCTGGAAATCACAAGATACTGAAGCTAATCTAAACAAAACAAAACAAACAAAAAATCAAACAAACACTAAGCTAAAACAAACAAAAAAGCATGACCTAAACTTTAAGTCAGAGGAGTTCATGGTCATTGCTTTCTAGAAGAAACATACCTTACACCAAATATAAATAAAACATGAGTGAATATCCAACCTATCCAAGGGTGCTTGAGGCTCACCAGCAACCAAGAACCACAGTTAATTTACACAAGCAATGACATTTTTAAAAGACTGATGATATTTGTTTGAACTTTCTCTTTGGCTTGCTATGTGAGCTTTCAGAACAAAAGCCTTTAGTTTTGTCTGAATCCTGTGGGTAAAGGAAAGAACTTATGGGGGAAGAGAAACAACTGGCCTGAAGGCTATGCTATTGCTTTTGTTTACAACAAAATATAATCCTGTAAAATGACAAGGCTTAACATTCCCTGAAGTTCTTCTTTTTCTTTAAATATATGTGAAGGAGGGATTATATTTTATTATTTCATGCAGAACAGGATTCAAGGACAGTCTTTCTTCTAGTTGGCAGGGAGAATTGCTATTACACAAACACTTGAAAACAAATTTAGTATTAAAATTCTCTAAAAGGAACACATCCTTAAGTACTAGGCTTTGAAAAAAATTCCACTTATCCCTCTGATTGATTTTATTACCTTTGATGTCCCTGAACCGCCCACTAAAAGAAAAGGGAACTGAAGTTGTGGGTAAAAGCAAAGTTGCTACTTGCAGCCATGAACAGAACAAAAGGTCTTACAGAAATCAAAGCTAATTATGCTTTTTGGTTCTTGATGCCTTGTAAACTAAAGACAAAATACAAATCATCATATGAAAAAAATAATGTCTAATCATTTCATTTGTTATTTTACAATGACTGATAATTGTGGAATATATGTGTGTGTGTATGTATGTGTGTGTATATATAATATTCAAATCTTAGTATTCTCGTTTAGGATAAAAAAATTCAACATAGATTTCCTTGAGATAATTCAAAAAACACTTAATTTCATATTTTGTACAAAATATTATATTTTGGAATTTTATAAAATGAATAAAAGTAAAAGAGAATGTAGTCTATTAAGGGAGATCCTCATCTTCTCACAAGTAATATAAGGTAAGTTTAGAATGTACTATTCCTGTGAGAGTACTATAAAAGGGACTCAGGGAATTTTGAGGAAGGAAAGATCATTTCAATCTTCAAGAGGAGGGTAAGAAAAAAGAGAAAGGTAAAGCAGTCTTCACTGGAAGAGGTGGTTCTGAGCAAGAGCCTGAGTGTGGTTGGGTTTCCGCTGTGAGAGACGGAGAGTGTGTATTCCAAGTGCAGGGCACAGGAGCCCAAATGGGGAGCAGAGGATGTTTGAAAAACGAGTAATAAAGGTTCTGCCTCCTAGACTCAAGCTGCAGACCCAGATTTACTATTTTATTTGTAATACAAAGCAAATATTCTGTTTACACATTATAAATAAATTCTTAGTAAGAATGATGTATAGTTTATACCTGTACAAATATTAATTCCAGGAGCCTAGTACAGAGGACCATAAAACTCATTTGGCTTTTACAAAGTGAGCAGTCCATTCTTTTCCATTTTTATTTGAAAAAAGAAAAAAACCCAAAAAGATAGTTTAAACTTTTAATTGATCAAAGAATCAAATAAATATATTGGCCATTCACTTACTGATTCATTTATCAACAAGAAAGAACCATTATAACATTGAGGCTGACAGCTTGTAAACTGAAGAAAAACTTCCTGGACTCCTGGCTCCACCGCTGACTAGCCCTGTGAAACTGGGCAAGTATTTAGCCTCTCTTTGCCTCAACTTCCTCATCTGCAAAATGAAAATAATCCTACCACCTATCTCATAGGCTTGTTAGAAGGAATAAATAAATTCATACCCTTAGAACAACACCAGACACATAATAAATGTTTGCTATTACTGTTGCTGCAACAAATATTTACTGAATGCCTAGGACTATCTTAATGTTGGGAATGGTGATAATCGAGGCAGATAAAGTTTCCACTCATAGAGATTACTTTCTAGTGGGGGGAAAAAACAAATGAAAATAATGACCAAATTATTGATTTCATTTTCTTTCAAGGAGATTTTATGTGGCTTCCTACAATGACTTATGATTAAACTGATTAAAGGATGCATATCCATTCACTTAGAAATTCAACTCTAGGAATTTATTCTTGGGCAAAAATAGAACAAGGGCACAAACATGTTTATGAGGATATTTACTAACATTGTTTATAATAACAGATAACTGGATGTTTATAATAGCAAGGAACTGGAATCAATTTAAATGCCATCAATAAGAGATTGGTAAAATTTGGGGTGTGGTACCATACATCCCTTTAAAAACGACAGGTGGAGCTTCGCTGGTGGCACAGTGGTTGAGAGTCCACCTGCCGATGCAGGGGACACAGGTTCGTGCCCCAGTCAGGGAAGATCCCACATGCTGCGGAGCGGCTGGGCCCGTGAGCCATGGCCGCTGAGCCTGCGCATCCAGAGCCTGTGCTCCGCAACGGGAGAGGCCACAACAGTGAGA